>NC_132853.1:16865000-17582500 GCF_048164855.1 Canis lupus baileyi
ACTTAACCTACCTTTTTCTCGTATTTTTCATTATAATAGCAGAAACATGTTCATTAAGCATAGCACCAAAGTTAAAACTGTAAAGGAGAAAAGATTGATAAATTTGGCTTCATAAAAATAAAAACGTGGAGTGGGCTAGAAAGCATCACAGACTACATTAGAAGGAAAATGACATGACAAGAAAAAAATGTGTGCAGCCATGCTAATGTATTAATATATGACATGTTATTACCGATCCCTGTGAAAAAGGGAAATACACCAGGTAAAAATAGGCAGAGGCCCCAGATGGGAAGTTTGCAAAAGAAAACTATAAATACAAGTAAATACACAAACACAGAAAGGCTTAAATTGGACCCAAAAAGACCAATTTGTTTGTAATTATAGATACCAAATATTGATGAAGATTTAAGAAAATTAAATAGATAATTAAGGATATGTACAAAGATTTAATTGCAAAAATATTTATAGCATGAAAAAACAAGTCAGACTTCATCAGTAGGGGATGGGTTAAAATTCATTGGTTTACTCATCCAAATTCAGCACTTAAAAATTATGATGTAAATAGTTGTATTCTTTAAATTAATATGGAAAGAGATGAAGTGGAAACCAGCCTGTGTGGTACTTTGTAATAAAAAAGTATATGTGATGTCTTGTTTTTATTAAATGTATAGAATCTACACACACCGAAACTTTATCAAAGACTGTATGTAAAATCTGAACACGGCTTATCTCAAGATGGTGAGATTGTAGGCAGTTCTTAAATTTATCTCTCTCTTCTGCTCCTCAACCACCTCTTGCTCATTTTCTTCCTTTTCATCTTCCTCCTCTTCCCATGTTTACAAAATCTCTTTAATAAGCGTTGTTTGGGTAATCTTTAGGTTTGGGAGTCAAAAACCAATGTAAGACTTAATTCAGAAGTTTTGAGGAGAAAATCACCTAACCCGTTGTATAAAATTACCAATTTGTTATTTTTTGTAAGGTTTCTTCACCTGTGTACCTGGATTTGTAACATGGTTTTAATTATATTAGATATATCGTTTTTATATAGTTTACTCTCATTGCTTAAATATTTTCCATGTTGTTACATGGTCTTTGCAACTTCATTTTAAGTTTAATTTCATTTTAAGCTAATGTTCCGTGAAGTAGTTTCAAACTATTTTTTAAATTTTTTTTTTAAGATTTTATTTACTTTTTCATGAGAGACACACAAAGAGAGAGGCAGAGACACAGGCAGAGGGAGGAGCAGGCTCCATGCAGGGAGCCCGATGTGGGACTCGAAACCGGGTCTCCAGGATCAGGCCCTGGGCAAAAGGCGGCGCTAAACCGCTGAGCCACCCGGGCTGTCCAGTTTCAAACTATTTATTAGGAAGTTGGAAATATGAGACAAATGCCAGTGAGGTTTTTGTTTTCCTTTCTTGGAGGCTTTCTTCAACGTTGAATTATCACCATCAGATGAAAGATTGGCAGTGACTTAATGAAGCCATGAGAGTCCAACCTCCTTAGGTCCCTTCTGCCAGACACATCCATCAGAGCAGAACAGAAACTTGATTTTGTCACACCTTTTTCAAAAACAGTCCCCCCCCCCAAACACCACATCAACCCCAAATCATGTGTTAGTGAGGCAAAGTACCTCATAGAAGATAGCAAAAAATACATCTAATTCATAACTGATAATATATTTATCACTTTAATCAAGTCTGAAAGGTTGAAATGTAAGATCTCTGGTAGAATTTCAGAAAACTCTTCTCAGGTAAAGATCTTCTTTCCCTTACACTAACCTTTTCTTTTCTTTTTTTTTTTTTACACTAACCTTTTCAAAACTATTCTGTTTCTGAGTGAATTTGGCCTAATCAGTCTAGAACTGTATCGACAAACACTGTTGTTCCCTTTACAGACCAACACTACCCTTTCTCTTAACAAATACAGAAACATTGGCAGTTTTATAAGGGACTGTTCACTTATTTCTTTCTCATTGTATGTAAATAACACTTTAAAGCTTAAGCAAACTGTAATTTCACCTATTTCCTAAAGCTGAATTTCTTTATCCATTTATCTGTTTCCCTAAATATAACCCTGGGATCCTGGTTGCAGATTTTTCTTTTCCTTTTTCCCTGGGGAATGCATGTTCCTAGTGGCCACAGTGCTTACAGGCTAGAAGCTGCAACTTTCTTCAAATCAAAATTTTAACCTTTAAACCTGCCTAGGGGGGAAAAAAAAAAAAAGCCAAAAAAACCCAAACACCCTGTCTGAATGGGTATTTTGCTGCTCCCCTACGCAGTGCTTGCTTGGGTTTCAGACATACTGATCTTAATCTGAAACTCCCAAGACACACAGTATACAACAGTTACAGCAGCCCCAAGTTCATTATCTGCTCAGGGTGCAATTACCTGGCAGCCACCTAGAGCGTGAGGTTTTTCTGGGCCCCCAAAGAACTCATATCCTGAAAAGAGAGACTAATCAAGGCAGGTCCTCTGGGTAGGGACACTGCGAGGGTGGATTGCAATTGATAGGAGCTTTAATTTGTGAGGACTTAATCTAATCTGCTTTTGGAACAAGATAGTGTACATGTATTTATTGTCCATTTTCTCTGTGCATTCTTTGAAGACTCATTTGATTGTGTGATGATAGTATTGTCATAAGGACACAGAACTTTATTACATGAATCTGCCTCTGTCCTTCACCTGCCTCACTGCCCAGAGCTACTCCAGGGATTTATTTAGCCTGCGTTATGTTAAGGGGAAGGATGACTATTGTCTCAAATGGCATGGTGTTTAGGAGTCTGGTTTCCTGTCCTGAAAGCCCCTTTTGGGGAAGGCAGATAATGAATTTCTCAGGAAGCAGTTACTTAGGATGCAGCAGGAAATGGTACTAGTTAGCTCTTCAGTAGACAGAGTTGTCTGTCCGTCAATAGAACTTGGTAGCAGTATAGGTGATAGTGCAGCCAGGTCCTCGACTGACTGACAGAAGGAAAGCCAGGGACTTGGGAGTCTATAATCAAGCCAGGAGCCAGAAGCCGCCCAGGCTGCAACACGGACCTGTGTTCCCTTGTCAGGACCTTCCGTTGAGAAAAGGAGCTTTGGATCAGGAGGCTGGCATCATGGACAAATATGCCTTCCTTTACCCGTCCTGGAGGGAGCCCATAAGCACTTTGCCAGGGCATTTTCTGGTGATGATAGACATCCCGTGCCACATCACGGGGAGCTGTCTTTGGCTTCTGTCAGAGGAGAAGAGGGGAAGTGGGTACGGGTCACCTGACCAAACAGTTGTGTTTTCATGTTAAATAATGTCCCCTGTTACACCATTTAGCTTACACAATTAGATTTGCCATCCTGTTGTATTTTAAGTACTTAAATCGGTCTGGCCTGTAAAGCAGCAGTTGTCAAAGTGTGCAGGTCCCTAGGGCCCTCTTAGGAGGGTTGCAAGGTCTTCCTTCAACAACATATCTGTGTGAGGCCAGACTTTGCTTCCTCTACTTCAGCCAGAGAACAGATTGCAACAGATTGAAGACAGAAGCAGATAAAAGAATTCACCTGTCTTCTGTGAAGCCAGACATTAAATTGGAAAACAAAGCCACTTTTCTAACTAAAGTTTATTTTGTTTTGGAGAATATAATGATTTTTTCCTAAAAATATATTATTTATATTCATGTTTTTTTCATTCTTATGAATTAGTATTTTTAACTTTTGTTTTAATTTCTAATATGGTAAATATCAATAGCTGTTGCCTACATAAACCATTTTTGGGGGTCCTCAGTAATTTTTAAGAGTGTGTCATTTGGATTCAGGGACCTAGAAGTTTGAGAACTACTGCACTAGAGGACTACCTTGGGAGAAATACCTATATCTTCTTCCTTTCTTTTGGTCCTATGTAGTGAGAAACTATATAGCACAGATACAGATTTGTACAAACAGTTTGAGAGAAAAATGGCTCAAGTGTCAGGTACAGAACAGGTGCCAAATACAGTAAGATAGGTGATGATGATGATGATAACTGCTAGTGCCCCTGAGTCCTTGGATGTGTAGGTGCACACAGTACCTCTATGTAGATTCACATTTTTGTGCTCTGTGCTCTCTCCTTGACCAGTTCTTGTTTTATTTTATTTTTATTTTTTTTTTTAATTTTTTTATTTATTTACTTATGATAGTCACAGAGAGAGAGAGAGAGAGAGAGAGAGGCAGAGGGAGAAGCAGGCTCCATGCATCGGGAGCCTGATATGGGATTCGATCCCGGGTCTCCAGGATCGCGCCCTGGGCCAAAGGCAGGCGCCAAACCGCTGCGCCACCCAGGGATCCCCAGTTCTTGTTTTAAATACACACACTTTAGTCTCACATTTTAATTTTGCTCTTTATATCATCTGTGGCTCAAGCGAAGCATTTCCCAAGCATTTCCCCCTGCCTGTTTAGATTTGTTGGATGTATGTTCCTGAAGGGGAATTTGTTTTGTCCTAGTGGAGCCTGAGATACAGGGTTATTCTTCCTAATGGGAAAAGGCAGGCTTCTAAGATGGATAGATTGGTGACACCATGTTTTGTCCCACCTGCACTTTCAACCTGGGGCGCTTGTACAACTGTGCCTCTCTACAGCCCTCCCCACTAAAGAGATCCAGAAACCCCAGGGACTTGCTGAGGAAGGCCTTCCAGTGCTGCCTGAACTTCACCACAGATTTCCCACTAGGAAAGTAAAGACTGTGTAACTTGCATATGTGTTATCATCTGCAAATAAGTGGCTAACCTGGCCCCAGGTTTCCCCTGGCAGCTTATTAACTGGTTGTAGGAATTTACAGTAGGGAGGAAGGTAGGAGATGAGCCGGTAATGCTGAGAGGGTGGGGAGGGTAAGAATGGAACTAGTGTGCTTGCCCTTCTGATCCTAGAGATTAATCCCCTTGGTGTGGGCTATATGAACACGAAGCGTCTCCACCTGTCTTCTGGGGCCATGTGCTCATCTTCAGCCCAGACAGCCTGGCCAGTGCAATAGCACCAGATATGGTAACGTCTTTGATCTGAGGCCCAGGTCTGAACCTTACCTGCATGACTGGAGCCTGTCATTTACTTACTCTGGAATGTCACCCAGTTTTCTTATTGATAAAAGTATAGGCATGCCCGTCATGTCTGCTTCACAGAATTGTTAGTAAGACTTAGATTAAGTGAGGTTATATAGATGGGAAAGCTGAAAAACATGTGCAAATACAAGTTTTGTAAGACACTTTTTTATAGTGCCAGTAGGGTTCCTGCCCTTTGCCCCTTGCCCTTTGCATTCACGAGGCTTCTGTTCTTTTCTCCAGGTTACCTGTGCATGACAGATGAGTGGTTCTCTGAATATGTCTACGAAGTGGTGGTGGACAGGAAGCATGTCCCTGAAGAGGTGCTAGCCGTGTTAGAGCAGGAGCCCATTGTCCTGCCAGCCTGGGACCCCATGGGGGCTTTGGCCAAGTGATGCTGCCTCCAGCACTCTCTTCCTCCTTTGGGACCTGAAGTAGCTGCAAAAGACAGATCCAAGGACTGAAGCCAAAGTTACACAGGTTCCCACAGGACACAGTCAGACTCTTGGATTTCTCCTCCAGGAACCTCTTTGGAGAAGTGTGCTTTATGATGAAACAAAATATTCTTAAAGGAAAGATCAGGTCACACTATGTACTCTCCTCACCTCCAACAGCTCAGGATCTCTTCGCATTTTAATCAGATGTAATTGTTTGTCTTAATTGTCAAAACAGGTCTGGTGTAGTTAGTGTCTTTTAATAAGACAGGAGAGGATGAGCGATTGAATATGGAGAGAAAATGGACCTGATGCTCCTTGTTTCTAGAGTAGAGTTGGGGGAGGGTTATCCTAAGATTTGAGCTTTCAAACTGCATGCTGCCTGACAGTATCACTGTCCTTCCTAGATGGCAGTCACTAAATTCATTTTTTTTTTCAAGGTAATTTTATGTGCCTCTAATAACCCAGGAAAGGGAGGTTGATCAAGTCTGACATGATTCCTTCCTATTGTTTGGAACTGTGAGGGAGCACAGCTCTACTCCAGCAGGGTTAGTAGAGGCTTAGAGAAAGAGGAGTGTGAGAACAACTAAAACTTTATCATGATCTGAATTATAATCATTAGGGGGAGCTCTAGCCAAATGGTTTAACTTCTGCCTCTGGAATTGGGAGTTGGGTGGGTAGGAAAAGGTGATACCATTCTTTCTGACAACTAGATGGTGCTGAGAAGCTTTTGAATAAAACACTTTGCTAAATGAGAGTAAGTGGCTTATTTGATCTATCTAAGAGTTTCTTTATTTAGCAACAAAGGGAGGCAACCAGGTGACTCATATTCCTCAAAATGGAAAAACAGCTAGAGAGTTCAGGGCTTCCCTGCTTCAGTTTCTCTGTGGTATAGATAATCCTTGCCAGCTGGTGCCGATCCTCACTAGCTTCTGCAGAGGATTTCCAAGCATCTAAGAGAGCTTGCGTCCCTGCACTTAGCCCTTTCTTTCATCCAGATCCAGGGTCTCTATAAGAGTAAGAAATGAAGCTTTGTTGAGTCCAGCCTTGGAATTGGCTGGAGAGTATGTGATTTACTGAGACTGCATCTCCCTTTCACTGAAAGCAAATAAGTATAGCATCCTAATCAGCATTTCCATCAGTGCCTGAGCCCCCTACCTTTCTGGCTTTCCTAGAATCTTCTCAGTCCTACCAGGGATATTGTCTGGTAAAGCACTTTCCAAGATAACATTAGATAAAGACCCAAGCTTTAATCGAAGTGTTTACAATATTGTTGTAGACCCTTGATGTTCCAAGCAAGATAAATAAACCCATTTCTAGACACATCATGTCAAAACCCTAGAACAGATCTTTTTTTTTTTAAATTTTATTTATTTATGATAGAGAGAGAGAGAGAGGCAGAGACATAGGCAGAGGGAGAAGCAGGCTCCATGCACCGGGAGCCTGACATGGGATTCGATCTTGGGTCTCCAAGATCCTGCCCTGGGCCAAAGGCAGGCGCCAAACTGCTGCGCCACCCAGGGATCCCCCTAGAACAGATCTTAAAAGCATCTAGGAACACAGATTATTCCCTCCAAAGAAAAGACAATTAGATTGACAGCTAACCTCATCAGCATCTGTATAAGCAAGAAGACAGTGAAATATATCTTCAAGGTGCTGTGAGAAGTTAACTGTGAGCCTAGAATTCTATACTCAATGAAACTGTCTTTCAAGGGTGAAATAAGATATACTTTCAATCAAACAGAAGGGAAGTGATCCAGTATGGAAGTTCTGAGATATGATAAATAAGTGCATCTAAACAAAATGTGCCTGTAGGTAAGTCTAGTAGCATTCAAAGAAAGATGAAACTAAAATACACAAAAGTAGATAATTATAATTAGGGAGGTGATTGGACTAAACATAATCCTTGTCATTTAGGAAAAAATATTGATTAATTTTAGACTTTGGTCTGTTAGTGCTTGCTTCATCAGCACATATACTAGACTTTGGTATGTTAATAATTTATCCTAAAATTCTCTAGATTAACTACTAAAAAATAAGGATATAGTTTCCAAGCAAGAATATAATCAATCCATGAAAATACAAGATGGTGAGAAAAAAAAATGTGGAACAAATAGAGCGTCCAAAATAAGAGATAAATGTAAATGTGTCAATAATTACAATATGTATAAGTGGGTTGTGTTCCTGAAAAAAGATTGTCAAACTGGAGTTTTGGGGTTTTTTTTCCTAAGATTTTATTCAAGAGTGAGAGAGCATGAGGTGGGGAGGGGCAGAGGGTAAAGGAGCAGACTCACCACTGAGCAAGGAACCCAACGCAGGGCTCAATCCCAGCACCCCAAGATCATGACCTAAGCTGAAGGCAGATGTTTAACTTGACTAAGCCACCCAGATGCCCCTCAAACTGGAGTTTTTAAAAAAGAAATTCAGCCATAAGCTGATTACAAGAAACATCAGCAACCTGGGGTATAAAAAGGATAGGAAAGATATATCAGGCAGATACTAATCAAAATAAATCTGTTGTGGCTATACTAATAATTAGCAAAATTAAGGCTACTCAATAACTAGATTGATTCTTGGGTATATTATTCACAGCCTTCCTGGAGTTGTACAACACAGTGACCTTGGAAATAGGCTTAAAACAAAAAGCAGAGATATTAGAGATACAATCAATGCATAATTATGTGTTTACTTGATTCTCCAGAAAAATATAGATCCTAAATTTTAAATTAGTATGTACCTAATAACCTCAAAATATATAAAACAAACTATATGGAAAAATAATCCAAATCATAATGGAAGATTTTAACACACTTCTCAATCGTTGATAGATCAAGCAACCAAAAACTCAATTGAGTATGTAAAAGATTTAAGCATTTAGTAAGTTTGGTATAATGGACACTGCAACTAATAACTGCAGATTCTTCTTGAGCACACATGGAACTTTTTCAAAAATTGGCCATGTATTACAGAGTAGAGTCAACCTCAACAAATTTCCAAGTGATTAAGTTAGAAGCTAAAATTAAGAGATAGCTAGAAGTTTCCTATATGTTTATAAATTAATTCATAGATCCAAGAAGAAATCAAAGGAAATTTAACCTGAACAATGGTTAAAAAAAAAAACAAAAAACAACCTGCGTATCAAAATGGCAGGTCCAGCTAAAACAGTACTTAAGTTTTATAGCATTAAATTTTTATTAGAATGGAAGAAAGGCTGAAAATTGAGCTAAACATCTATGTCAAGAAATTAGAAATGCAAAATCAACCTAAAGAAAGCATAAACGTAGGGATCCCTGGTGGCTCAGCGGTTTGGTGCCCACCTTCGGCCCAGGGGCGTGATCCTGGAGACCCGGGATCGAGTCCCACATCACGCTCCCTGCATGGAGCCTGCTTCTCTCTCTCTCTCTCTCTCTCTCTCTCTCATGAATAAATAAATAAAATCTTAAAAAGCATAAAAGTGCAGAAATTAAAAATAGGATCAACTTAGCCATAAATTGGTCCTTTTTTTTTTCTCATAAATTAGTCCTTTTAAAAAATGAAGTAAATTAACAGATCTTGGCAATTAAAACATACACAAGAAATTAAAAGGAGAATACTATTAGGGCACCTCGGCTCAGTCGGTTAAGCATCTGCCTTCGACTCAGGTCATGATCCCAGGGTTCTGGTATGGGAGCCCTACATCCAGCTCTCTGCTCAGCAGGGTGTCTGCTTCTCTTTCTCTCTACCCCTCCCCCAAGCACTTGCTCTCTCTTAAAAAAATAAAATATTGGGATCTCTGGGTGGTGCAGCGGTTTGGCACCTGCCTTTGGCCCAGGGCGCTATCCTGGAGACCCGGGATCGAATTCCACATCGGGCTCCCGGTGCATGGAGCCTGCTTCTCCCTCTGCCTGTGTCTCTGCCTCTCTCTCTCTCTCTCTGTGACTATCATAGATAAATAAAAATTAAAATAAAATAAAATACTTTTCAAAAAGGAGTATACTATTATAGATACTGCAGATATTTGAAAACTGGAGGATACCCTCAACTTTGTTAAATGGTTTAGAAGACCTACATCCACAACCTCCAGAGTAACAGAAAAGGAGAAACAGTAATCTGGAAAGCAGACAGAGGCATTGGAAGATTTAGCAGAGCTGAAAAAAACTGAATCCTAAGCAATGGTGGAGAAAGCCAGCGCTAAGCAAACCAATTTACATTGCATAATCCCCTGAATATGGTAGTTCCAGCTAGTCATTAAGGGAATTGGGAACAAAAGGAGGGTTACTGGAGATGTCTGTTAGGTTCCCCCTCCCTACTTTGGGCAGCTAAGTAACTGTACATCCCCTGCTCTGTCAGCCAACTCAAGATTTATTCTCGAGGGAGAAGAGTTCATGGACACATAACTGAGGATGAAAGTGCCATAAGAGGATAAAATGAGTATTTGCATTCTGAATGTTCTCTGCCATGGTGGCTCAGTTAAGCACCCATCTCTTGGTTTTGGCTCAGGTCATGATCTCAGATGGAGCCTTGCATCAGGCTCTGCACTCAGTGTGGAGTCTGCTTGTCCCTCTCTCTCTCTCTGCTCCTCTCCTGCCCTCCCCCCCATAAAGTCTTTCAAAAAAAAAAGTTCTGGTGCTCAGGAGATTGGAAATCTCTGGGGAATCTTGACTAGCCTAAAAGGAAGGATGTAAAGAATTATTTTATGGCATAAAACATTATTTTATGATCTGGCATAACTATCAAGGATAGTAAGAGAAAAAATTACATGTAAATCACACATAAATATAGATGCAAAAGTCCTAAAACAAAGTACAAAGCAAATCCACAATAAGTAAAAAATAATCTTCATAACCAAATATTTAATAAAAGCTATTTCTCTTTAAAAAAAAAAAAGATTTTATTTATTCATGAGAGACACACAGAGAGAGGCAGAGACACAGGCAGAGGGAAAAGCAGACTCCATGCAGGAAGCCCCATGTGGGACTCGATCCCAGGGCTCCAGGATCACGCCCTAAGCCGAAGGCAGATGCTCAACTGCTGAGCCACTCAGGCGTCCCTAAAAACTATTTCTCAAATAAAATTCAGATCCAGTGGAGAGAAACAAACAACATTGCATATGTGCTCTCTGCTGAAGACTAAGGGAAATGAACCAAAAGTTTAGCTAGAGACCTGAATTGGAGGAACTTGCAAATATTTGGGTGACTGCTGAATGCAGAAATAGGGAGGTGGGACTGGGAACTCTTTAGCTTTACTCTGACCCCTAGAAAGTCCTTGCCAGCCAGGATGACTCTGGAGACATGTAGAGTCATGCTGACCCTACACATCCAAGAAGCCAGGACCTGATAATGAGACATGCCTTCAGGATGTGGTTGTGGAGCATTTGCTTGCTCCAGCTTGTCCTTAAAGAGCAGCTTAATTCGAATTTGCTGCTGGCAGCACCAGGGCCCTGTGCTGTAACTCATTCCTCCAGTTGTGTGGTGTGGGCCAGCAGTGCTGCTGAGCATGGGCACCGCCATTGAGCCTGACTCCTTTAAGTAATTCCAGATGAGCATTCCCATGTTTAGGACAACTTGTTCAAACAGTTGTTGTTGTTTCTGACTCTGACTCTTCTTCCCTGGGGGTCTATGAAACAATGTGATTGAAAATTAGCAATAAGCCAGCCAGAGCTGTTTTGTTTCCTTTTTTTTTTTTTTTAAAGAGAGAGAACAAGCGGGTTGGGGGGGGTGTTGGGGGAGGAGAGACGTAGAGTGGGGAGGATGGGAGGGCAGAGGGAGAGGGAGAAAGAGAACCTTAAGCAGGCCTCACACCCAGCACGGATCTGCTCCATCTCACAACCCTGAGATCATGACCTGAGCCAAAATCAAGAGCCTGAGCTGCCCAGGTGCCCCTTGTGTCCCTTTTCAAATTCAGCCTTTTCTGCATTACCACAAAGGGAAAGGAAGACAGGGATGGAGGGAGTGTTCAATCGTTTGGTTCCTACCAGCTGTAGCTATTTGGGAGCAGGACTGTGAAGACGGGAAGCCTCTCTGCGCCTCTCTCTGTACAGTTTGAATACTAACTGTTCTCTTTTTTGCTTTGCTTTGCTTACTCCTCTAGAGCTCTAGTTCTGTAACTCCTCCTGAAGTGGATGGAGTGCTCTTGGGAACCATCTTCCCGGCTGCCTCATGTTTGTTTTCTTTTTTTTAAATCAGCTGCAGGGATCTCTGGGTGGCGCAGTGGTTTAGCGCCTGCCTTTGGCCCAGGGCGTGATCCTGGAGACCTGGGATCGAATCCCACGTCGGGCTCCCTGCATGGAGCCTGCTTCTCCCTCTGCCTGTGTCTCTGCCTCTCCCTCTCTCTCACTGTGTGCCTATCATAAGTAAATAAAAATTTAAAAAATAATAAAAAAATAAAATCAGCTGCAGTTCAGGAGAGCAGAGAAGCCAAGACAGGGTGGGCCAATGGTGGAAAGTACTGGAGTGTGGTTGACGTAGAGTTGTAGCCTCCCTGCTTCTCCCCTGGCTGGGGACCTGACTTGCCCAGAACAGTGAAGAGATCCTTGGAACATTCTGTGCCAGGAGCACTCGGCCTCCTCCCTCGTGGCCTCTGCCCACCTCTGCAGACTGGACTTCCTCATCTCCCGTCTTATTCACTCTGCTGCTGCCAACCACCCTCTTCCTATTTTGCCCCTCAGACACACCAAGCTCACTCCCATCTCCTCTCCCTAGAGCTCTTCCCTCCCATCTGTGCATGGCTGGCTCCTCACGACCCAGGTGATGTGAAGGCCAGCTTCCCTCCCCACTGCCTCGACCACTGCCACACCAGCCCTCTCTGCTGCCATCGTGGCCTATTTTCTTCACGCTTATCACTTTCTGTGATGATCCTATTTATTTATATGTTTGTCTGTGTGCCCCAAAGTCGATTCTCCCTGTCAGCTCCCCAAGGGCAGGGGCTTTGTCTTGCTCACCACTGCGTTCACAGGCCTGACTCGTGGTAAGCACTGATTGGCTGACTGATTGAAAATGCCCTATTTTCTGACAGCTCTACTCAATTAAAAGTTTATACATAGATCTGAAGTCTGCTTTCCTATATAACTTGCTCAACGGGGACGAGGAGCAGAACAAAGTCTCTGTGATCTTCATTTCAGTGCTGAACAGAAAGGTCTAGACTTCATGAAGGTGACTTACTTAAGGCGAGTAGAAAAAAGAGGGAAAACCCGCCAAGTTTTATGTCACTTTTCTCACTGCTTTTACCTTTCTCATTTCAAATCAGCCCAGCACCATGGGAGGCGCAGGGCTTTTGGACTCAGTCTGGTTTTACCACTGTCTGTGTAACCACGGACAAGTTATGGAACCTCTTTGAGCCTTGGTCTTCCTACCACTTTTATTGGAAAATAATATTTTTAAGTGTATTAAATATGAAAACTTTCAGCTTGAAAAGGATGAAAACTGTCCATTATTTTTAAAGACGTTTACAGCAAAATACAACCAAAGAGTTTATACTGCATATTACCCTATAAAGTAGGAGAAGGACAAAGGACAATGTGTAGAATGAGTCTGGTAGATGCCCATTAACAGTAGCTTTTATTTTTAAAAAAAAAAGATTTAATTTAGGGCCGCCTGGTTGGCTCAGTGGTTGAGCATTTGCCTTGGGCTTGGGCCATGATCCTGGGGTCCTGGGATCGAGTCCTACATCAGACTCCCCGCAGGGAACTTGCTTCTCCTCTGCCAGTGTCTCTGCCTGTGTGTGTGTGTCTTACGAAAAAAATAAATCTTAAAAGAAAAAGTTTTTATTTATTTGAGAGAGAGAGAGCCTAAGGGGGTGGGGGAGGGCAGGGCAGAGGGAAAAGCAGCCTCTGACACTACACAGGACTCAGTCTCAGGACCCCAGGATCGTGACCTGAGTCAAAGGCACACTTGATTGACTGAGCCACCCAGCACCCCAAATGGTAGCTTTTATCAATGATCAGTTCTCACAGAGCTTCTCCAACGCATCCAGTATTGTGCCAGGGCCTCTGAGGTCCAAACAATTCCCTCCTCTCTAGGGTTGATCATTTTGCTGGGAAAGTCAGGTGTTTATACACAAGCCGGGGGAAAAGGTGGCTTTCTATGAGTGAGACCTTCTAGTAAGTGCCATACACTTACAAATGGCTTGAATGTTGGCAAAGGAAAAAAATGCTGACTGGTTCTATACTCACTTCTAACCACAGTGACTACAGACCTCAATGAGGCTGGTGGATGAGGGTGGCCAGATTACCAAGAAGAGACAAAGGGAAAACCTCCCTACACACAGAGGCACAAGTTATCTTGAAGTTCCTAGAAGGGAAGAAAAGCCAAAGAGAGGGTGAGTGTTTTATCATCTTAAACCGGCGATGGAAAACTGGCAGTAGGAGCACAGGCTGGAGGGGTGACCAACCTCAGGGGCTGGAAGCACAAGACAGGTGATCCAAAAAGAATTATGTACCTTTTGGTCTCATCTTGAGCGAAGCCCTAAACTTCACCTCTCAGCTCGCTACATCCTTGCTAGTAAGAGCAAATATTTGCCCCCTTCCTTAGGGAAGAAATGGATTTATAATGGTGCTGATTAACTTGGCCCTGTTTGGGGAAGAATCAGTCTGAACCACGTGAGGCAGAGCCACGGTCCTGGGGACACCTCCAGGTTCTACCCTGCTCCGAGGCAAGGCTGGGGCTCCTGTGATGTCTTCCTGCCTTCTTGCTTTCCCTCTGTTTCTCTCTCCCTTCGTGTTCTCCTCCTCCCTGTTCTTCTTCCTCACCTGTATATACTTTGATTTCAATGCACATTATCAGCCTCCCCCTGCCCAACAAACAGAGTAGCACCTGCTCTATGCTCGGCTTTTTTCCCCCCTCGGTTAACAGTAAATCTTGGGGCACCTGGGTGGCTCAGTGGTTGAGCGTCTGCCTTCAGCTCAGGGCCTGATCCCAGAGTCCTGGGATCGAGTCCCACATCAGGCTCCCTGCAGGGAGCCTGCTTCTCTCTCTGCCTCTTTCTGTGTCTCATGAATAAATAAAAATCTTAAACAAAAACAGTAAATCTTGTGAACTTCCCAGATGTGCCCCAATCAGCTGCCTCCCTCTTTCCACCAGCTGTGTGGCCCTCCACTGTGGGCTGTGCCAGGATTTACCTGGAGCCCTGGTTTCAGTGGTGCTCCCAGTCTGTCAAGAGCAGAAAGCACTTCCGAACTCAGCTCCCTGGCAACAGGGGGGCTTCCGGGGCCTGCTGTGGGCGAGGCGGGGAGAGACTGGAGCCCCCTCCCTCGGGAGCTCAGAGCCCCGGCCCGGGCAGGCAAGGAGGCGAGACGGGGTTACAGATACCCGGTGGGGCCCACAGGGCAGCAGGGCCCTTCCTGGGGCTCGTGCTGCTCTGGGCTCAGACTCCTCTGCCAAGGGAGAGGGTGAGAAACCAGCCCCGTCCAGAAGGTGGCCCCCAGCTCAGGGGGTTTCCCGCCTGAGGAGGGAATTCCGTAGGAAGGAAGGAAGGAAGGAAGATCAAACATCCCAGTTCAAAGATATGACACACGGTTGTCACAACGGGAGGGCTTGTTTATCAAACGCAGGAGGCTGCTAAGGGCTGGGAAAGGAGGGGCCCGGAAAGGTGACCAAAGCACCTTCCTCAAGGCTGAGCGGGAGCCAACGTCCCAGGCGCGCCGCCCTCCCGGGGCCCTGCTGGCGCTCGGGATGGGGCTGCCCGGCCGAGGCCCTTCCCTGTTTCTTCGGGATCCGGGGAGCCCGGCGCTGGGGACCGGCCCGGCCCTCTGAGGGGGAGACGCCGCAGATCCCGCCCCGGGGCTCTGGACTCTGCACGTGGCTGGACGCGAACAGAGGGGCCAACGCTGTCCCCTCCCCGCCAGTCACGGGACGGGGCGCTTCGGAAGGGATGGCGCAGGCTGAACTGCGAGGGCGCGAACGCTGCGAGGCCCAGAGGCGTGGGCCGCACTTTCCATGACTGTGTTAACCACAACAGAGGCCGAGGGACGGACGGCCCCAGGCCTGCAGGAGGGGGCTTGGCCTCGGCGCTGTTCCTGGTCTGGCTCCGCAGGGGAAGGGCTCGCGGGGCCTCGAGGCGCCCAGAGACGGTGCTCCCGGTGGCGGCGGGCTGCGTGCGCCCTGCAGCAGCCGGAGCCCGGGAGCAATCGCGGCGGAGCGGCCCGGGCTCCGGGCTCCGGGCTCCGGGCTCGGGCACTGGGGCGGCGCCGTCGTGCCCCCTCCACGCCGGCCAGGCGCCAGCCTCACAGGTCCTCCTCCAGGCTCTGACTTCCGCCTCCCTCCCGGCCTCCTTCCTTCTGTTCCAAGGGCCCTGCCTGCGCCCCGCGCCCCCCAGCTGCCCTGGGGTATCCCTGGCCTGGGTCGGGCGAGCCCCGGGAGCCTTCCCCGGAACACGGCGTCCACGTCAGCTCTGCCCTGCTGCGTGGCTCTGACGGGAGAGCCTCCGCGCTCCTGTGCCCGCACGAGCAGGTGCCCAGGCCTGAAGGCGCTGGGATGGGGACGGGCAGCCGGGCAGGGCGCAGGGCTGCGGGAGCCCACCCTCAGGGGGAAGCAGGGAGACAGCCAGCTGCTGGAGATCCCTGGGCAGCTGCGGCAAAGAGTCAGCAGCAGGTGGGGAAGGGGTCACCCTAGGGAGGAGAGACGGGCTGGATTCAGGGGCGGCTGAAGCTAAGCAGTGTTTGTAGGGTGGCACCCACAGGGACAAGTGGAAGAGCAAGCCCATGTTTAGAGAGAGGATGGGCTGTGTGGGACAGTTCTGTGTGGGCTCCACCAGGGAGGCAGTAAGGAACGAGAGAAGGTAAGTCTGGGTAAAGTCTAACGTCTTTTTCTGGTAGTGTCCCCTTAGCCAGGGAGCAAGAGGACAGAAGACTGGCCTGGGTGGTCCAAGGCTGAAGGAGGAGGATGGGGGAAGCATCTCTCGGGAGGAGAGGTGCACAGCTGGGCCATGCAATGTCAGCCTCTTCGCACCCCCCAGCTGGGTGGTGCCCACCATTCACAGAATCCCTATTTCACACATAAGGGACCCAAAGGGCAGACAGGTTGACGTAAAGGAGCTCACCCTGTGTGGGAGCAAACTCACATAGACAGGACAGTAAGGGCTCAGAGCCGAGATTTAACCCAGGCCCGGGGCTTCCCACTCTCCAGGCCAGCACCGCACCAAAGAAGGCACCACCCAGAGCGGCCTGGGCTGGCTGGCCAGAAATCCTACTGGGATCTAGGAAGAAGGCCAGGAGCGGAGCGGTTGGTGGGGCCGTGGAGCGGTGTTACAAGCCACGTTGGAATCAAGGTGGAGGACAGACTCGGTGGAGCCTAAAGTCACCCCCAGTGCTGCCACAGCCTGTGGCCCCCTCGCACTCTCGTTCCCGGTTCTGCCCTGCTCCCTCCTTGGAACGACACCCTGTGTTTGCTTAGCCCCTTACCCATACTGCTCTTACACACGAGTTTAAGAAGGCCAAGGAGAACCCGGGGAGGGCGGGGGACAGCAACTTGTTCGCCTGAAAGGGGGAGGTGCCCACGCGGGCCCCTGCCGCCCGGGGATCTGGCCCGAGATGAAGTTCCCAAGCTTGCCCAGGAATCACCAGCCTGGCTCCGCAGCGCTTCTCGCCCGCGGCTCACCAGAGCGGCCCGGCTGCCTTGTAATTGCCACCCTGATGTCTAGGTGGCGCCAAAGCCTCACACTGACGGCTCCCAGGTTGGGGAACCCACCTGCTCCCCGCAGACACCTGCTCAGCCCGGCTGAGTGCATGCTCAGCTTCGTGGGTTCCATACCTCCAAGTGCATAGGGGCTGCAAGCTTGTAATTCCTTTCTTCCTTCAGCTTTGCTCCGGCCCTGGCCTCCTTTGGGAGGAGCGCGAGGCGCTAGTCCCAGCCCTCTTATCTCTGCCTCAGGGACACCCCAAAGCAAGGACTCCATCTGTTCTTTTCAAAATGTAACAAAACAAAACAAAACTGCAATAATCTACTGAAAAGGTAACCCGACAAATAACATGAAATTCATTTTTAAACTTAAGTTTAAAAATTTTTTTTAAAATCTAAGCAGTATTTTCACATTGGTTCAAAACAATAAGCTCCTGTTGAACCTCCGCAGATAATGCAGATATCGTAGCACCTTATCGACTCTAGCAACGACCAGGGGCATGTCCGCTTGGGCCGCTCACTAGCCAGACGCTGTTCCCATACAGCTTTGAAGTGTGGCTAGTTAACAGGGGAACGGATGCCTTCATTCCTTCTGTCTGCAAGTATTTGGTGTGAGCCACTAAGCTGGGCACTGCTGGAGGCCTTGGGGATGGCCAGGTCCCTTCTGGCCCAGCGCACGTCCCGGGGCGGGGGACGGGGGCGGGTGGGGGGCAGATGAGCTCAAGGACTGCCAGGCGCTAAGTCCTGGGGAGAGAAATAGAGCAGGACTCCGGGGTGGGGGGCGGGGGGAGGTGATGGGGTGTCAGTGGTCCAGAAAGATCGCTCTGAAGGAGTGATTTTTAGCAGGATCCCAAACATAATTTTGGGGGCAACTGGTGCGGGCGGAACTAGACCTGCGGGCTGTGGGGCGGCCCCCTCTCCCGCAAGGTGAGAGCAAGGAGGTTGGGATCCTTGGCTCGGCTCGGCCTCCGCCAGCGCCCCCGCTGGCCCCGGGCTCCCCCGTTCCCAGCGCGCTGGCCCCTCTAGGGAGGGGGGGGGCCTCCTCACGTCCCCCGGGGCCCCGCCACCCCCCGAGCCCCCCTGCAAGGCGCGGCCCCTCCCCCACCCGGAGAGCGCCCCGGGCGCCCCCACCCCACCCCGGGGGAACGCCGAGCCGCGGCCACGCGGAAATGTAAAGTTTCTGCGGCTCAAAGTGACGCAAAAATTCTTAAAGAGCTCTTTGGCGGCGGCTATCTAGAGATCAGACCATGTGAGGGAAGGAGAGTACAAATACGGCCGCTCGGGCGCCAGCTCCGCACAGGCAGCCGCGCCCCCGGGCCTCGAGGGCGCGAGGGTCGCCCCACCTCGGAGCGCCGCGGACCAGCCTCCGCACCGACTCCCGGCAGGTGGGTGGGCGGCCGCGGGGGCGCGGGGCGAGCGGTCCCCGGACGCGGGGGCTCCTTCGCCTCCCGAGGGTGGGGGGCTTCCTCCGAGGCCGGTACCGGAGCAAGACCCTGCGAGGCGGCCGCACGCCGAGCGCTGCCCGGCGCGGGGGGAAAGTTGCTGCAGCTGAAGTCGCGGCTTCTGCGCGCCCCTGGGTCAGCGCGCGGCGCGCAGGCGGCCCGGCCGAGGCGTTTCTGCAGGGAGGGTCTGGTTGACATCAATGCCCGGTATCTAGAGAAGTCTCTGAACGACGCTTAAGTGGGACGGTGGTTTCCGCCGGCAGAGCCCAGGCACCGCTCAAACGCCTCCCGGGCCATTCAGAATTTATGGGAAACTCAGACTCCAGCCGTTGAAGTGTGTTAAGAAAAAATGTTTAGTGTTGCTAAAGAAAAATGTGTGCATTTAAATATGTCTTGGAAAACACTCTGTGGAGCTAAAGAACGCAAAGGAGCACGTTTCCTTTTGCACTGGGTCTTTTTGCATAAAGAATTTCTTTTTCAGTTGGGGTTCTGAAGAACTTGAGAGGGGTGGAATTTCTAAGAGGCAGACATTACAAACGCTTGTGTGTGTGTGTGTGTGTGTGTGTATTTTTATGATCTATTTTGTCCAGAAAAATGAACCAGGTCAATGGATTATTTATGAGCCTGCTAGCTCTCATCATGGTAAGACTAGATCAAATATTTAATGTGTTTTGCTTTCAGTTACATAGGGAAAATGTCTAAGAAAACAACACTGGGATTTATGTTTAAATGAGACGGAGGGGCAGTATGAGCGGCATTAGTGTTTGGGTTTTCAGCAGTGGAGGGAAGCACACAGCTTTGACTCTGCCCTGCTCCTTGCTTTTGTGTGGAGCCACTGATGCCCAGTGGTGGTTTTCATACCACCAGCACCAATGAGAGTCAGGTCCTAGTGGGGCTGGTGCAAACTAAGCAAGCTATTTTGTGCATGGGTTTTTCTTTTTCTTTTTTTTTTTTCCCTGAACCTGAATAAAAACAGATAGAGACTGCTTCACAATTAATCAAAAGTCTGCTCAGCACTCTGGTGATCTACGTGGGACATTCCAGAAATGTAGTAGCAGCACAGATAGACACTCAACCCATTTCTTTCAGGTTCTTGCTTAAGAAACATATACTAAGGGGGTGAAGTGGTGACGGTGGGGGCAGAATGATGTTGAAGTTTTAATGGAATTAGCAGAACCTCAGAAATTCCTCGTTGGGGAATTTTTAGAGCTATCTGAACATTTTTTTATAATGTTTTTTTTTAATTTTTATTTATTTACTTATGATAGTCACAGAGAGAGAGAGAGAGAGAGGCAGAGACACAGGCAGAGGGAGAAGCAGGCTCCATGCATCGGGAGCCTGATATGGGATTGGATCCCAGGTCTCCAGGATCGCGCCCTGGGCCAAAGGCAGGCGCCAAACCGCTGCGCCACCCAGGGATCCCCTATCTGAACATTTTGATGCGACTCAGAGAGGCATGTCCAAGAGTTTCACGAATGGGCCATGTGGTGGTGGAATGGAGGTGCTTGGCTGGAGGTGGTTGTCTCTGAGGGCAGGCTTACAGGAACATCCCCAGTGTCCCCTTCTGAAGAGAGACCCAGGTGATTCCAGAAATTAAGCCAGTAAGTGACAATTCCTTCTCCTTTGTAGTCATCAAATGGTTTTATCTGAGAGAACAAAGGAAGGGCTGCTTGAAGAAGTTTAATTTGATTTAATGAATCAACAGGATATGGTCATGATTTGACTTTTTGAAGAGAGATGCCCATGTGACCAAAGGGAAAATTATGCAGTCATTTCTCTATCACAAGGTACCTCACACCTTAGTTGTTCCCATCACAAATCAGCTCCTCTGGGTGTCACAGTCCTAAGCTCTAAGTGAGGGGCAGGAGGCGGCCCTGCATGACATGATGTCTGAGTCCCCTCCAATTCATCCTAATCTCTCTACTTTAAGCAAACGCCACTTGAAATGATGGTGCAAAATGCCTGAGTGCCGGGACTCTGCCCAGATGCTGCTGTCAAGTCAGGGTCCTCTGGGGCCCCGGGCTTTCATTCTAAGGCAGCGGTTTGCACAAGTCAAGTCCTGCACCTCAGCACCAACAGGTAACAGGAGCCTGAGTTTGCCCACTCCCCACATCCCTTTTGCAACATGCCCAGGGTGTGGTGCAGTGGAATCAGCCTCCAGGCAGTGAGATTTGGGCTGTGCCGATTTTCTTTCCAGCCACCGAGCTGTTGCCAATTGGCTGTAGTCCTCCGAGGTTTGTTCTACGTAGCAGTAACAGGCTTGGTTGTGGAGCCAACGATCTGATAAATCACCCCACTTCTCCATTTCTGGGGCAAGTGAGACTTACCCTGCTCCTGTGGGGAATTAGTTTCTGGGCTTACTCTCACAGTACCCTAAGGAAAGAAAACTCATCTTTCTAGGAGGGATCCAGATGGGAAATAGATGAAACTGGCCCGTAGAAGAAACCTGGCATGGGCAGCCCTGGTGGCGCAGCGGTTTAGCGCCGCCTGCAGCCAAGGGTGTGATCCTGGAGACTCTGGATTGAGTCCCACGTCAGGCTCTCTACGTGGAGCCTGCTTCTCCCTCTGCCTGTGTCTCTGCCCCTCTCTCTCTGCATCTCTATGAATAAATGAATAAGATCTTAAAAGAAAAAGAAACCTGGCATAAGTGATTTTCCCTGAGCAGAGGGTGAGCAGCTTTTCTTGGGTGGGCACAAGACCCACCACAGGCTGACACAGCCCTTTTATTTCTAGGCAGAGCTCATCTTACTGACTTGGCCCCATTTTCTGAAATGATCTCTGGGTAACGTCTCTATGCAGGGGCATTCCCTCAGCTTGACCTAGGCTGGCTGTCAACGAGTGGGAAGATCAAGGGATGTTGCTAACACACTTTTAAACCAAGTAAGTGTTCTCCTAGCCCTGTGTCTATGTGGTGACAAAATGAGTAGAGAGGAGGTCAGTGTGAGGCAGTTCGCCTTATTTTTTCCTTTCTTTTGGCTCCCCTGCAACCTGGCAGCAGCTCCCTTGCTGCCACCCATCCTTGGATCAACGGTCCTTGTTAGTGTGTATTTAAGCCATAGGCTTTTATATTTTTAATCAGTTAATTTTATTTTATTTTTAAGATTCTATTTTTAAGTAATCCCTACGCCCGATGTGGGGCTCAAACTCACAACCCTGGGATCAAGAGTCACATGTTCCACTGACTGAGCCAGTCAGGTGCCCCTAAGCCATAGGCTTTTTTAAAAAAAAAAAAAATTTATTTATTCATGAGCGACAGAGAGAGAGAGGCAGAGACACAGGCAGAGGGAGAAGCAGGCTCCCTGCGGGGAGCCTGATGTGGGACTCGATCCCGGGCCTCCAGGATCACAACCTGGGCCGAAGACAGATGCTCAACTGTTGAGCTACTCAGGTGTCCCAGCCGTGGACTTTTTAAAAGCCAGGACTGGATATACTTTCATGAATCCCAGACCCCGCACCCCCAGCCCCTGGACTGCAGGGCAGGAGATGAAGCCCAGCAATGTGGAGACGTGGAGGTAACATCCCAGGGCCAGCCTGTGGCCAGGGTCTCCAGGCGCTGACCAGGCCAGACGGCAGATCTAAGAGCCCATCGTGTACTCTGGGAGAATCCAGAGCTGGAGGCTGGCAGAGAGGCTCGCTTGGAGGGAGTGAGCTGGCGGGCTTTGCCTTCTTGTTTTTGTGTGATTTTTCTGGGCACAAAGAACATTTAATTTCCATTATTACTGACCTGCTGAATGAAAATAAAATAAACACCATTTTTTCCTCTACCTGAAGGACTCCCTCAAATTTAGGGGGGAGCAGAGCTGGAAGGGCTCCAGGTGCCCTGTGGCTTATTCGAGCTCACCCATGGCTGCAAGGGCTGGAACCCGAATCTCCTGTGCCTCTGTTTTTGCCTCTCCCCCGAGTGTGTTGTTTTTAAAAACTAATCAAGCTAGAGGGGGGCACTTGACGGGATGAGCACTGGGTGTTATTCTGTATGTTGGCAAATTGAACACCAATAAAAAATAAATTTATTATTAAAAAAAAACTAATCAAGCTAGCTGGCTCTTTTCCTTGTTTCAGAGGAAAGGAGCTGAGCTGCAGGAAAGGGGAGGAGAGGCCCTGCCCGGGGAGAGGAGAGAAGAGATATGCTATTCTGGGTATGTCTCAGCCGCAGGGAGGCCTGGCTGACTGGAGGGTTCCTGGGTTCCCAGTGCTCACTCCGAAGACTAGAGTGATTTTCCTCCCCCTGGTTCTTTAAAAAATATTTTATTGATTGATTGATTGATTTGAGAGAGCGCACAAGTGGGAGAGGAACAGAGGGAAAGGGAGAAGCCGACTCCCCGCTGAGCAGGGAACCTGACTTGGGACTTGAACCCAGGACCCTGGGATCAGGACCTGAGCTGAAGGCAGCCGCTCAACTGACTGAACCACCCAGGTGCCCTGTGCCCCCAGTTTTTTATTTTAAAGAATTTCAACTAAAACATCAGAGAAATGTCCCAGTGAACCTTCCCTCAGAGCCAATAGTCATTAACATTTTGTCACATGTGTGTACACTCTAACTTTTGCATCTGTAACATACATAGTTTGATACACTTTTATGTAATATGTGTGACATAATTCATGTAACAATTATACAAACTATATATTATATAATTTTTCTGTCGAACCTCAGAATTTGCAGACATCTAAATACTTCACCTCTTGTCTCCTAAGAATAAAGACATTCCCCTACATAAGCAGAGCCCCACTATGGTCACATTTGGGAAACAATTTGATAAAATATTATCAAATGTGCAACTATTACAGTCCTTATTTAAGTTTTCCCTACTAGCTCATTGGTGTCATTTGCAGCATGGAGGGTTACTTCTTGAGACTCCAGACTCCCAGGGATTGGAAACCACCTCTTGCTCTGACCTCTGTGCATCTGAGGCCTAGCTCGATACTATGTAATGATGAACTGATTTTTATTTTTATTTATTTTAAAAAATATTTCATTTATTTATTCACGAGAGACACAGAGAGAGAGAGGAAGAGGGAGAAGCAGGCTCCATGCAGGGAACCCAATGTGGGACTCAATCCTGGGTCTCCAGGATCACACCCTGGGGCAAAGGCAGGTGCTAAACCACTGAGCCACTGGGCTGCCCTGAACTGATCTTTATTAATGTTGCCAAACTGTATGTGTGACACATTGTAAAGCACCTTTCAGAACTTCTTGACCTGAGCATATACGCCCCTTCAAGCAACATTCTCTGAATCACTAACATCTTGTGGCCTCCATGACTCCTCCACTCTCCACCCCACTGTGTCCTCTCTGCTCCCTGCCCTGCCCAAACAGGCCCAGCTCACCCTTTCCTCTTGCCTCCACCACTCCCACTGTACTTCATTCCATCTCAGATCTCTTTCTCCCCACCCTCTCTCACTGCTTTGCTCAACTGCCACAGGTAAATCCACCCTCCCTTCCTAACACCCTCTCCCTGGGTGGGGTGGGGGTGGCATGTTCTCTCCCTGCCAGCTCTCCATGTCCTGGCTCCCTTCGTGGGCCTAATCATGTCTGTTTTACACAAAAGTAGTTTTAGTGATAGGCTTTGTATTAGGGAAGAGAAAATCTGTGTTTGGAAATACTGCCATGTTTCTGGATCTTGATTTCTATGTATGGCATAAATTGCATTATGACAACAATAAAGGCCTACTTAGAAGGTGTAAATGACCATCTGAATCCTGCCCGATCTAACCTGTCAGCTGTCTGAGTCTCCCAAGTCCTCTCTGGGCCTTGTCCACATTGAAACAGTGGCAGCAGTTTCATTTTCAGCAAATAGTTGGAAGTTGTGAGGTTCCATATGATAAATCCATGTCCTCAATGTCTCTAGCTCTAATAAAGGTGCCTGGAAGACTCCTCCACAGAGTCTGCATAGGATTCTCTCCACTTCCTGCCCTCTCCTGAAGTTTAGTTTTTCTGAAGAACCAGAAAAAAGTTCAGATGGATAGATGCCAGTTGGGAGATAACGCCCCATCAGCTCCATTGTCCACCCCCATCGTTGGTCATACTTGACAATGCTGTGTCCCACACCTTCTGTTTTAGATGTTTCAGTGTTTTCTGGGTCAGCATGGATTTTGTAAGCTAGTTTAAGAGGCTAACCATCCTTTGCAAGATTTATTTCTGTAGGTAGAAAATACATTCCAAATTCCAGATGAGGAACTCACAGATGAACGTTTGGAACACAGGCCGTTGATGGGTGTGCCTGCTGGTACTTGTTTCAAAGTCTAAAAGCACAACCTAGACTCTTCTTTAATCCCAGACATGTCAGTCTTTTGTAGTCCACAGTCCATTAAAATGATTGTTGTGACAGTCCTCCCTCCACCCCCAAGATACACAGCAGATCTCTCTGATAGGTGAGCAGCAGAGAGGGGTAGGCTCAGAAATGCCTCACCTGGGGCTCGCTAGGTCCTGCACCCAGGAAACCCAAAATAGAACCTCTGTGTGGGCAGCTGCACAAGTATTTGAGTACAGAGATGTATGAGCCATGGCCCCTGCTGCCAGGGCATCCAAAGCAAAGGTACGTAAAAGGATAACTAATGATACACAATAATCAGTGATGAATGCACATTAGTAATTGTACACAGTAGAGAGGGACCATCTTGGGCTGGAGTGGTGAGTAAGGCTGGAAGGATATGGGATAATTCAGGGAAGCAGCAGTACAGGGTAGGGATGTACTGGGCGTGCTTGGTGGTCCACCTGCCCCTGATAACCTAGAGCGCTTGTGAAGCATGCAGTACCCACATGGATCTTTTGAATTATAATCTCTGGGACAGCAGCCTGGGAATCTGCTGTCTATAACTTTCCCAGTGACCCCAGGGAGAGGAACTGACCGAGAGGACCAAGCACAGTCAGGGAGGGCCCATGGAAGGGCATGGAAGCCCGTCCTTCTGTCTCAGGCTGCCCACATATTGTGCTGTGGGCTAGGAATCACCTAGCCTCTGGGCCTTAGGCCCCCTGACAGAGCTGTGAAGCTGGAGGGCAGGATGCGCTGCACATTGTAGTGGCCTGGTGGCCATCAGCTCCCCGTCATTTATTGACACTCTCCACGTGCTAGACACTGAGAAAAGCAGCCGTCACCCCCTCATTTCCCACAACGGCCTTTAGGAAGCAGGAATTTTCATGGTCTTTTTTACATACAAGGAAATGAAAGCCCAGAGTGGTTAAGGGACCTGCCCCAAGTCACATAGCCAGTAGGTGGAAGGTCTGGGGTCCTGGGGCAGATCTGTGAGACTGGAGGGCCATGAGGTGTAGGCATGAGAACAGTTAAGTGGTGCCTCTGGAAGGTGGTTGGTCTAGGCTTACCCTCTCCCAGGCAGGGAAAGTTCTGGACAGAGACCTTTGTCCTTTCACATGATAAGGACCTAAGGATTATAGGCTATTTAATTCCTCTCCAAAAAAGTAAACTGACTGTCTCACTCAAAGACTTCTTCAGTTGGGATGGCGGTGTTCATTTCTACCCCTTTTGTCCAAAAACAAGTGGATTTTCCCTGTCCTCCCCATTCACATTGTGAGGTCTATTTTGTTTGAAGGGTGAGCCAGGAGGCCCTGTGGATACAAATATAAACCACTGTCTTTACACTGTGGGGACCATGAGCCAGAACCCACTCAAGTCCAGGCTCCTGTGAGACAAGCTGCACAATAGGAACCAAAGGAAAACTTTTAAAATCTGAGGGCACCTTGGAGCTGGAAATGTGAGGCCTCTGAACATGTTGCATGGGGTCAGCGGAAAGCTCTGTTTACAATAGGATGTGCAACAGCGATCGCGAGCAGCACCTGCCTCTCCCTCTTTAAGCATAAATACTGCTTTTCTTGCAGTCAGATTTTGGCTTTGCACCATGAACTCCATGAAGGCAGGACTGTGCCTGCTTTGCCTCCAAGAGCCGAGCACGTAGTAGGCATACAGTACATCTCTGCACAGTGTTGCCGGTGGCGGAGGGCCAGGCTCAAAATCTCAATGGGCCTTTGTAATTCATGCCACCCTCAGGAGGGGTCTTGGGAACTTCAGACTCCCTCTCTGAAGAGAGAATGCAAATTGCCACTTGGCTATATGAACTATAATTAATCTTTTCTCAGCGATAAATCCCTAATTCGTGCTGGATTTGGTTTTGTTTTGTCATTGAAAATGAAAACTGAGTGTCTTGAGACATGAACTCACTTTGATCTCGACAACTGAAGTCAAAGTACAAACTTTCTATAGTGTTTCTGCTTGGAGTGTGCTGACAGATGTGACAAGTAGGGTCATGGACATTTCCAAAGGTCTGGGTGGTTAAAAAAAAAAAAAAAAGATCTGGGTGGTTTCATGACTAATCACTGTGATTACATGCTTGTTCCAATACTGGTTCCCTGGCTACAGAGACAGGATTTGTGGGAAGAGGAATGGAGATTTGATCAGAAGAAGTTTAAATAGAAACAGTCCTCCTTTCTACTGTGGTAGAGGGAAAGGGGGTGACTTAGCCCCCCTCCTAGGCTGAGATGAAGCAGGGGTATGAACAGAAAACAGTCAGCCCACCAATGGCACCACCACGTTGCCCACGTGCAGAGATGCGGGGACAAGGGTCCTACATGTCAGGTTGTCATCCCACTGAGGAGCAGGGTTATGTAGTGCCACCGTCAGCCTGGCACCTGCTCACCCTGGCACAAGGGTACACATTCAGGGTGCCAAGGAAGGCTTCTGGGGCTTTTTCTGGCCACAGAGAAACTCAAAGGCTGCCTGGAGGAGGTCACAGCTATAATGTTGACCTCGTTTACAATCTCTACCCAGCAGGATAAAAATATCTTCTAAAAAAGAAAGCTTTTAAGAGAACATTCTTAGAAGCCAATTTTCTTAACGCTTACTTCTATATTCCTGAGGCAGCTTGCTCTCAACTGTGATCTGCTGGTCTCAGTAGAAAAAGGTGGCCAGTACTCTGTAAAATCAGAAAGTGGGAGCCACAGAAGAGGGTCCAGACCAGGCCGTCTACTCGTGGCCAACTGGATTAGTAACGGGAGGAGCTTTCTTCCAATTGGGAGACGGAGAAAAAAAGATGTGCGTCTTTTGCCTGTTCGGTGGCTTTGGGTGGCTGTAACTTATGTTTGTACCCCAGGTTTTGTGATCAGGAGTGCAGGCACCATCAGAGAAAGCTAGAGAGCAGAGCTGGCTGGAGAGAGACCAGCCTGGGGTTGTGAGTCAGCTGAGGATCACTCTGGACCAGCTTTCTTACAACTTGGGCCATTTCAGCCTGTTGATGCAATTTAAAAAAAAAAAAAACGTGCTGGGGGATATTTCCGGAAACAAAGTCTTTGTAATGCTCAGAACGAACATAGAGAAGAGTGTGTTACTCTTCTAGGAGCTGCTTGTGACAGATGCCAAGAAATCCAGATCAGTTACCTTAGGGGATGAACCCCTGAAGATACTGAAGAACAGGCATTGCCCCTAAAAGTTCACCAACACATGTACATTGTCCAGCTTCCCTGCAGAGTGCCCCAAGGGAGAATGTACAGGAAACCCCGGTGTCAGGAAGGTGACAGAGGCACTAGTGTGGCTAAGTATCTGCTCATCCTACCACTGTATTCTTCAGAGATGGGTGACGTGTCCATCCCATAGCCCGCCAGAGCAAGATTGGAGGATATAGCTGCTCTTTGAATTGTAGTTTTTTGTTTGGTTTTTAAATATTTTATTATTTTTCATGAGAGACACAGAAAGAGAGAGGCAGAGACAAAGGCAGAGGGAGAAGCAGGCTCCATGCAGGGAGCCTGATGTGGGACTCAATCCCGGGACTCCAGGATCACACCCTGGGACGAAGGTAGCCGCTCAACCACTGAGCCACCCAGGCATCCCTTTTGTTTTGTTTTTAAAGTAATCTCTACACCCCACCTGGGACTCGAACTCATGACCCCGAGGTCAGGAGGCACAGGCTCCGCCAACTGAACTGACTGGGTGCCCCTGAGCTGCAGTTTGCACAAGAGCAACAGTGCAGTATTCAAGATAGGAAGAAGTTCCTTCAGAAGACTTTGGGTACCATTTTGAAGGTGGAGAAAGAAAGGTGGGGAAGGGGGAGCATTGGTCATAGGCTGTCTCTGTCCCTTGGATGCCATTGGGCTGCACACCATAAAGCTCCCTGTCATCTGGTCTTCAACTTCTTCAGTGTTGAACTTCTTCACGGTGGCAAACATGTGGTTGATACAGGCTGAAGGGAAGTGCAGAGGCTGTCTTCAAACAACAGAACCAGAGACTGCAAAGTCCAGATTGAATTTAGCTGTGTATTTAAATACACTGCTTTTTCATCTCTTGAAAAATAATGAAATTAAAAAAAAATCCATTAGCCTGTTACATGGTTACTTATAGTGGATGAGAGACTGTGTGGTTAATTTTAAAAGTCTGAGGGTGGGGGATCCCTGGGTAGCTCAGCGGTTTGGCACCTGACTTTGGCCCAGGGCGTGATCCTGGGGTCCTGGGATTGAGTCCCACGTCAGGCTCCCTGCATGGAGCCTGCTTCTCCCTCTGCCTGTGTCTCTGCCTCTCTCTGTGTGTCTCTCATGAATAACTAGATAAAATCTTTAAAGAAAAAAAAAGTCCATGGAGGGGGACAGGGAGAAGCTGGAGAACAGCATAAAGATGAACACAGTGGGGTTTTATCTAGATCACTGTCAGAAATTCATGCTCTTCTATGAGTGGTGTTTGCATCCTTGAGCCCAGGGTAGGGTCAGGGGGTGGGGGCCAAGCAGCTGGAATCGGTAGAAGCCAGGATGCCCACCCTGTCCCCTTACATACACACATACACACCCTAGGTCGGTAGAGCTGGTTTCTCTCTTGTTGCTGTAATATTTTCGGCAACAGTCAATCTCTTTAAAATTTTTATTTTCTACTTCACAGGAAAATGAACCCAATGAACACAAAGCTCTAATTATTTGCCTCACCTCATGTTCATTTCTCTTCCTTGATGATATTTATGTACATAGTCATCGATATGTGAATCTACTACTTTGTGTTCGAATTTTTCAGGGCATTAACTATCCATTTCTAGCCATCCTCCACCTGTTGGATTTGAAGGGTGATATCAGATCTTCGCAGATGTGAGCAGTGATAGCACTCATCCCTAGAAAGGTAGGACACGATCTGAGCTAAGCAGAAACCTATTTCAGCTCCCAGACTACCTCAAGAGCTAGAAAAGTTCAGGTCCAGATGAAATGAAGCTAGCTGGGAGGTCTTGGCTCCTTACTACTTTATAATAGGCCATAGGTTTAAAGTCCAATAGGGCTCAGATTTCTGCCTCACGTTTGACGGGTGAGGCCTCGGTCCAGATTGCTGCCCTGACTTCCCCGCACCTCGGCCCCGGCAGGGCTATGGGGGTGTTGGGGCCCTGGCCAGCCCTCCCTACCAGCGTGCTGGACGCAGAGACACGGGCCAAGCTGGCATCTGTAACCTGCACGCTCCTCTCACTGGCTCTTCCGGCCTAGAGGAGAAGTGACCCCGCCTGCCCACGGTTGCAGAGTAACTGGTGGATCCGCCTCAGGAGTTGCCGGGAGAGGCAGGTGAGATACACGGTGAGCAGCAGGGCCGTTCAGAGCCGGGGCAGACTTGCCCAGGCACCATGCGGACGCGGCTCCGCGAAGCACAGATGGACTGGACGTGGCCAGAAGCAGCTAGAATCTCTAAGAGCTGGACCACAGGAAGAATGGAAAAGTCCACAGCTAAGGAGCTAGGGGTGCCTCCCCAAAGGTGGCCTTTTCACCTCATGCCTTTACTCTTTTCCTTTTAAAGTCACACCTATAATTTATGTAAAATATAGCTCATGCTCAGCTTAAATGGTAGTAAGGATTGTCCTAATAATCTATTTGCAAGTAGAAACTGCTTCTTTCGTTGTTTCTTCACCCACCCTCTGCATAGCATTCAGGACAAGGTAAGTGCTCTGCAAGGTTTTGATGAAGAAAGCCCTCTTCTTACCCTCTTCCAAGTTACTGGTAAACTCCAGGATGCAATTCCAGTCCCTCTAAGTGAAGTCAGTACTTTGTTCTTAAACAGAGCCGATGCAAGACCTGGGTGATTTGCTGTCTTTGGTTTGTTGTTTTGGTTTTTCCTTTGTGAATGACTTGTGATTTGATACCTCATACAGGTTGAAAACTGTAGTTGATTTTATTGACTGCTATATAGCAAATAAGAGGTTTCACTCCTGATGGATGCATTTGTAATCCCATTAATTAATGTAGTTTAAGATGTCTTTTGAATTAATACCAAAGACAAGTAAAATGCGTAACTCTGTTCTCCCTTCATTGTGTGCCTTTCCAACAGAGCTGTCGATCCCATTGAAATAAAGCTCTGAGGAGATCCACAGATCTGAGCCCTGAGAATTCAGTTTGGATCCTCAGCAGATGGGTGTCAGTATCATCTCCTAGCCAGCAGGATGGAAACCACAGCCTTAAATTCCCAGAAGGAGCTATCAGCATGTAAGGATAAAGAAGACTGTCAGGAAAATGGAGTTCTACAGCAGGGTGTCCCTGTCCCCGAGGATAAGGTGGAGTCTGGCCAAATCTCCAGTGGGTACTCAGCAGTTCCAAGCCCTGGTGCAGGAGATGACCCTCAGCACTCCATTCCAGCTGCCACCACAGCCCTAGTGGCCGAAGTTCATCAAGGGGAACGAGAGGCCTGGGGCAAGAAGATGGATTTCCTCCTGTCGGTCATTGGCTATGCCGTGGACCTGGGCAACGTCTGGCGCTTCCCCTACATATGTTACCAGAATGGAGGGGGTCAGTATCGGGGGTGCAGAGGCTCTGACCCAGGGATGGTCTGTAGATCCTCTTGGGAGGCCAGAGCAGTGATCATGTCTCTTCAGTCTTACCTAACTGATGAGTCTGGGAACCTGATTGCTTAGACTTCCAGGCTGGTCCAAAAAACAAATCCCCAGAAGTCAAATGTTAGGTTAGCATGTCTGAGCCTCTCTGAGTTATGAAGTTGGATAAAGCTCTCCCAAACCTGCCCTCACCAGATTTTCAGCATCCTTAGTGCTTTGTGGAAGAGCCCCCTTCTCATCCCTGCATTATCCAAGCTCTGCTCTCACAGCAAGAGAATGGCCATCAGCACTGTGCATGTTCTGCTCAGCAGAGTCCAGAGAGGTTACATCTGTGTAAGGATAAATTGGGAAGTGGCTCTGGAGTCCCAGACCCTCCTGGGCGTTTGGACTTGTGTGTGGTCAGAGAAGGGCGTCAGCTTAGGTTCAGTCTTGAGCTGGAACCTGAGCATGATCCAGAGCTGAACCCAGCCACAGCCTGGCATTAATGATAACCCCAAACCATCCACTGAATCTGCCTCATGTCTCCTACAAGGGTGCTAAATTTTTGAGGCGAGAGACTATTTTATATTCCTCCTTTTTTTTTTAAGATTTTATTTATTTAATCATGAAAGACAGAGAGAGGGGGGAGGGGGCACAGGCAGAGGGAGAAGCAGGCTCCATGCAGGGAGCCCGACATGGGACTCGATCCTGGGTCTCCAGGATCACGCCCTGGGCCGAAGGCGGTGCTAAACCGCTGAGCCACCGGGGCTGCCCCATATTCCTCTTTCTACCCTTAACGCCTTCAGAGCAGTTAACTTTGTAGATTATCAAAAAGAGCAGTTGACTATAGGCATGGCAATGGGAGCTGCAGAGAGTAGAATGGAGAGGAGGGAGTAGGTATGGGGCCTTTGCATTGACATTGGACTTGCTATCAAAATGGGAAAAAGGACAAGAAGTGGAAGTCAAATCAGTCAATATTTATTTTGACAGAAGCTCTGGCAACTGATTTGGGAGGGCAGCTAAAATGAAATTTGGGAAAGAATTCATTAGTGTCCTCATTTCCTCGATGGCATGATGCAGAGTTGCCTGGATTTGCTGCATTTTTAAAGAACCTTGGTCCATGTGAAGGCAAAGGCAGCTCCAGGAGGCCTGGGAAGCCCAGCCCTCCTTGCCGGGAAGGAGCAGAAGTTACCACTAGCCTAGGAGGGCTCACATTTTGCTTGAGCATTTTATAAGGGGCTGGGGGTACTGGTGATGTTTCTCCCACCCTCATTCCCCACTATAAAGCCAGTCAAGCAGATCCATTGGACAGATGCCACCATGAAAACACAACATGGTTCTTATTCTCAAGCCAGATGTTGTCAGGGTGTTTGCAAGTGAGGTGGGAACTTTCTGAGTTGCACTGCCTTCTGTGTTCAAATTTAGCGGTGAAAATCACAGCTGACCCACCCTTTGGGCTAAAACTCAGGCAGCAGGTGAGCAATTCCCACTTTGGTGTTTCCAAATTCTGTCTCAGCCATGAGAGCCAGGGGACACCAGCATCTCCAGTGACGCAGCAGCTCCGCACTTCCTCATTCTGTGGCAAACTGACCATTTCAGCCACATCTGCAAAGGGTGGTTAAAGAGGGGAGCATTCTGGCTTAGTGGGATTGTGGGAATATAGCCAAATATCAGTAATAAGTGTCTGGAGCCAGGGATGTTATGGATGAACAAAGATAAGAATTCAGGGACTTGTAGATTATTGCAGCGATCATGCAGGTTGTCATAGGTGATCTGTCCTAAGGGTCTCAAACTCTGGCTGTGTTAGAATCACTTGGGCAGCTTAAAAATTACCTTTATACACCCATCCCTGGAACTTCTGCTTCAGGGAGTCTGGGTGGATGTGCGTTCTTAAACTCACCACCAGTGATTCCTGTGTGTGGCTGGTGTGGGGAGGCTCAGCCCACCTCAATCCTGTCATTTCATGCTCCCATGACAGGTTCAGGGAGGGGTGGTGACCAGGGTCCGCTGGGTGGTTAGAAGCACAACCCATTCCAGGGCCTGGTCTGTTGATCCCAAATCCAGCTTTCTTTCCATGTACTCTCTGGCTCCTTCGTTTACTCTCTGAAACCCCTCTTTGACCGTGGAGTTCTGGCAAAGCACTAAGACCAGGGGCACCGTGTGAGGTCATTCAACACAGGGTAGCTTTGTGATACTTGAGTGTCAGATGGCCCTGTGAATCTTGGCATGACCTCTGGTGTCCAGATCAGTTGGGCTGTTCTGGGGCAGATGTGGGCAGGGGGTGAAATTGTCTTTCATCTACCTCAGGGGCATTCCTTCTCCCCTACACTATCATGGCCATTTTTGGGGGGATCCCGCTGTTCTACATGGAGCTCGCGCTGGGCCAGTACCACCGAAATGGATGCATTTCAATATGGAGGAAAATCTGCCCGATTTTCAAAGGTAACTGAAAGGCTTGCTGGGTGGGTAGGTGAGTGCATCCTGCAGGGAAGGTGATTTCCGTCCATGTGTGGGAGCCAGGACCTTCTTCTGGAATCAGGCCTTAAGGTATCTCTGGGAAATAATTGAGTAATTAAGTTTTTTTTTTTTTTTGAGTAATTAAGTTTTTGACTGCTCAAGTGGCATGAAATTGTTAAAAGGAAATAGAATAAATGACAATTAAAAGTAAACCTGGGGCACTTGGCTGGTAGAGCAAGCAACTCTTGATCTCGGGGTCATGAGTTCGAGCCCCACATTGGTTGTAGAGATGACTAAAAAAAAGAAACTTAAAAAAATAATAGAAGTAAGATAAGCATTAAAAAATAAAAGTAAACTCAATAGAGTCCTATAAATATAGAGGATAAACTGGTGGTTGCCAGAGGGAAGGAGGTGGTGGATGGGCGGAATGGGTGAAGGGGGTGAGAGGTATGGGCTTCCAGTTATGGGATGAATCAGTCACGGGGATGAAAGGCACGGCCCAGGGAATAGAGGCAGTGGTGTTTGTAATGTCGTGTGGTGACCGATGACAGCTACGCTTGTGGTGAGCAGAGCATAACGTGTAGATTGTCTATCTGTGTTGTACACCAGAAACTAATGTAACATTGTGTGTCAACTATATTCAAATAAAAATATTTTTTAAAGCAACCAAACTAGAAAAAGTTTAAAGCATTAACAGCACATGCACTTGCACACACACACACACACACACACACACACTTATTTTGTCAAACGTGTAATCTTACAAATACATCTAAGGAATTTACCACATTGCCACCTGCCCACCATCTCCCAGGTCTTGGGGGACGTGGCGAATGGCAGCCCCTCCCCCCCCTCACCTGAGCTGCAGGGCCCTCCAAGGCCCAGGCCGCCCTGTAAACGTGGCCTACCGCCCCCTCCCTTTCCCAGGGATCGGTTATGCCATCTGCATCATTGCCTTCTACATTGCCTCCTACTACAACACCATCATGGCCTGGGCACTCTACTACCTCATTTCGTCCTTCACGGACCAGCTGCCCTGGACCAGCTGCAAGAACTCCTGGAACACTGGCAACTGCACCAACTACTTTTCCGGGGACAACATCACCTGGACGCCCCACTCAACATCCCCTGCAGAAGAATTTTACATGTAAGTGAGGGGGTGGTCTGTTAGGTGCAGGTCACACCCCTGGGACTTGGCTTCCGAGGAAGGAGGCAGAGGCTCTTTATCTCTTTCCAGATTTATGAGAAATGCAACTCTGAGGGCAAGGGAAGTAAATGAAAGAGAGGGAGCAGCAAGGCCAGCCCCAGGCAGATTTGGAGCCAGGGGGACTCTACCTTGGGTGCTCCCTAATATGGCCTTCTGTGTTGTCCCCCTCCTTTCCAGCATGGCAGGCCAGGTTGCCCCAGTGTGCCCAAGTCCATCCCTTTTTGCACATTCTGAAATTACTCCTTGTGTCAGAAGCACCTTCTTCCTGGACCCCACTCTCAGCCACTTGTCATGGAATCAAAGCCTCCCACTGCTTCAGTAGTTGGAAACTATTCAGAGAGTTTCTAGTATCATGTGTTCACTTCACAAGTGGGACCTACCCTTTGGAGTAGGTAGTACTCTTTAATGCCAGAATTTCTGGCAGCTGAAGCCCAAGAGAGAGTAATTTTGAGGTGGGAAGGGACCCACCTGCACACCCAGCCAGGAAAGGAGATGCCTGAAAGTCCGCCTTGGGAGCTGAGTGCTCCTCCCGGGGTTTGTGGGCCAATTGTGGCACCCTGTGCCTCAAGATGGGCAGAGCCAGGAGTTCCTAAGGCTGGTCCTTGTAGGGCGATGTCCGCTTCTTCTGGCACCTGCCGGAACTGTCACAGACCACCAGCTCAGCGTGCTGCTCAGGCCATCTCACAGACCTTTTTTTCTCACTCACTCCAGGCGCCACGTCCTGCAGCTCCATCGGTCTAATGGACTTCAGGACCTGGGTGGCATCAGCTGGCAGCTCACCCTCTGCATCATGCTGATCTTCGTTGTTATCTACTTCAGTATCTGGAAAGGTGTCAAAACATCTGGCAAGGTGAGGAGGACTCTGGCTGTGGATCCAGGCCTGCCAAGGGGTCCCAGAGGATTCAAATTCAGAACTCAGTATCCTGGACAGCCACAGACAGAGGGACATTGTTTCCTTCAACACCAAACACGATTCATGATTCACAATTCATTTGGTTTCTCTTTACCAAATCTGTTCAAAAATTCTAGAAATGGGCCAATCCCAAGAACCATTGTGTGATTTTTTAAAAAAAAATTCCTTTAACCTATCTGTGGTGTCACAATTAATAAAAATGGCAATAATTTATTGAAAACCCATGATGGGCCATGATCAGTGCGTTATTGATCACTGGCTACTTCATTATCTTTTGCTGGGTGTTTTCCCATATTACAGGTGGGAAGTGGGTTTAGAGGTGATAGTACTAGCAAGCTGTGCACCAGATCCCTGTCTGGTTCAAAAGGCTCTGATATTTCAGCCATGTCACCCTGCCTCCTATAGTTACAGAAAAGGAGAGGTGTGTCTCTTTTCTAGGATGTTTTCAAGAATGAAAGACACCAACATCTATCTACCTGCTGACAACCTGTGTTTCTACTCCCTTCCTTTACAGGTGGTATGGGTGACAGCCACCTTCCCTTATATCATCCTTTCTGTCCTGCTGGTAAGGGGGGCCACCCTCCCTGGAGCCTGGAGGGGTGTTCTCTTCTACTTGAAACCCAACTGGCAGAAACTCCTGGAGACAGGGGTAAGATGATGAGGAAAACGATGTGCACCTGTCTGTCATTTTACCAAATGAAGCTCAATAGGGACAACTGAAATTTAGGTTCAGTGGCAAGTTTGCAATAATGTTATAAATCAGAAATGCAAGCATGAAAAGTACAGTCAAGGCCAGGGAATTGGTTTATGCCAAAACGTGAGGAAGAGAAATCACATTTGTTTGCACTTGGTATGTGGCTGCCCCTGGAAGGAGCTTGAAACCTGGTTTTTCACTTTGCATGGAGCCACATGGAGGGGAGAGCGCTGGCCCTGGCTCAGTTCTTACCCTTACGTCTCCTGCCTTCCAGGTGTGGGTGGATGCTGCTGCTCAGATCTTCTTCTCTCTTGGTCCTGGCTTTGGGGTTTTACTGGCTTTTGCTAGCTACAACAAATTCAACAACAATTGTTACCAGTGAGTATCTGGGGCTCCCCAAGCAAAGCTTGAATGTAGGGTGAGCATAGTCAGCTGGCCCGGAGGAAGGCAACCGAACTTATGGCCTCAAACTCGGCTGGGCTTAGGTGTACCACAGGTCCTTGACCAGCTGCACCATGGCCAGAGCACCCACCTAGTCCATAGCCTCACCCAGGCCATTCAGAGATTGAGAGGGGCCCCAGGCCAATTCCATTTGGTGAGAGTCTCTGTGTATAAAAAAAATTAAATTCCAAAACAGATTTACAAAAATCGCAACATGTTAAATATTTAGATTTCACTTATTAATGTGTTTAACAAAAATTATAATGTGACCATTTATTTATGCACATCTTCACAAAAGTATAATGATTGAGTTATTTTGACCAATGCAAAATGCCATAATTTTTGTGGCAAAATCTCATTTCAGAAATTTTGATGAAATAGGGAGTGTAATACCAATTACAATTTCAATATCACTCATCATCTTTAGAGTTAACTTTGTTTTAATGCTCTATAACAGATGGCAGTGTCCAGCAGTCTAATGGTGCTGTTCACAAGATAATTACAGAATTAATTTTTTCTTAAAAAGTACCCTAATCAATGTGGCATTGCACTGAGACACCAACCTGAAGTTGGATGACAAGGTCTTCTTTTAAAAGTGTCAGGATATCCCTATGGCAGTCTTGTAACCTGTTTGCACATAATGTTTATAGTCTAAATATGAGGGCTTCATAAATGTGAGGCCAAGGCCCTCAGATGGCCCGACTCCAATCCGGGCCCTGCTTCGGAGAAATTCTTATTTGAAGTCAAGAAATCTGTGTTCCAGTTCACAACAGGACCATCTCTTTAACCAGTCCTGACCTGCGGCTCTCCCCTCCCATGCATGGCGGTAATGGCAGCTGCCAACCAGTCTGAGAGGCAGGGACTGGGAGGAGGGGAGGGGACACCAGGACAGGCCTGAGGTCCCTGCGGGTTCAGCTGGCTCACCCTGCCTTGGCTGGAGACAGATGCTCTTGAGACTCTCTACTTGGAAATGTCTCAGACCACATGGGTTTTCTGCTCTAGAGACGCCCTGGTGACCAGTGTGGTGAACTGTATGACGAGCTTCGTGTCAGGATTTGTCATCTTCACAGTGCTCGGATATATGGCTGAGATGAGGAACGAAGATGTGTCTGAGGTGGCCAAAGATGCAGGTGGGAACTTGGGTTCTCTTTACATGCCTTGCTCTCACTGAGTTGCTTGGCTACTCTTTGGATCCTTACAAATATATATCTTTTGAATTATTTCTAAGTGTTCCTCTAAAAACTTTCCACAGTTTAAGAGAAACTCACTGCCTCTGTGTTTAGCCATGGTGGGGATGGGGCAGCACCCGTGGCATCTGGTTCAAGGGCCTTCAGTACACTATGGGCTTGAAAATATGACTTGGATGAGGGCTTTTAGAACCAGTGGGTTTGGGTCTGGCAATGAGTCCAAGTCTAGTAAGTAAGCAAACGATTACTAATCCTTAGAATTTCCTCTTGCAGAAAAATAAAATGTAGATGACATAGTCCCTCTACTGTATTATGAGGTTTCCATGGAAAAGAAGTAACAGATATTGAAAAAGTGGCAATGGAATCTTGTGGATGGAATCCCAGGGCTTTCTTGCTTCTGTCTTTGGCCTGATGCATAGCTCCAATCATTCCTGTACTCCAAACTAAGGCACCCCTATCTAGCTCATGAGAGATTGAGGACATGTCCCTCACGCTATCAAAAGGGACTTTAAAATAGTGGGAGATCTTTATTCCAAGGACTCTATGACTCTTTTGCAATCAGTTTCACATTTCCTACCATTCTGGAGCTCTGGAGCTAAAGCCATCAGAAAGAGCTAAATGCTATAGGGCTATATCCTGGCCCTGGAAAAAAAAGCTCTGAATTATATGGCAGAAACTCTTATTCCTGTATGCAGCTTTGTTAGTCTTAGGGTCTTGGGTTTGTTTCTCTTTCCCCCATTGATTGAGGGTTCACAATTTTCAAGATGATACTATTCCCTCCTGGCCTTGCATGATATTGGGATGGGCAGGTGGAATGGTGTGGAGCGTGAGCAAGAATTTGGTATGTGTTAAAGCCTAATTCATGTGTAAGGCCTTGTGACAAGAATTGTCATTGTTGGTGTGGCTGAGTTTCCCCCTGAGACATCTTTGCAGGGAAGGTGTTGGTGACTACCACCTCCTCTCTCCCGCTCTGTTTCAGGCCCCAGCCTCCTCTTCATCACATATGCAGAAGCCATAGCCAACATGCCAGCATCCACATTCTTTGCTATCATCTTCTTCCTGATGTTGATCACACTGGGCCTGGACAGCACTGTGAGTGAATGGGGAAGGAAACCTGGCTTTTTGGTGGAGATAGGGGAAGAGGAAGCAGGGGAGTGGGAGGAAGGTGGACCTATCCCTCCCATCCCAGCCACCCCAGACATTGGCTACTTCCTCCTGGGGCTCCCTCAGCCCTTTGCTCAGCCCTCACTGTGGTGCTCTTGATCTTTAGTGCATTTAGAGGTTCATTAATGGGCTAATGAGTGAGGTGTCTGCATAGGCCAGGGCTCAGCATATGTGAACTATTATTACTATACCCTGTTCCTTGACCAGATGGCAACAGCCAAAGGCCAGAGCAAAGTCACTCTTGTGTCTCCGTACCCTGCTGTCTCACATTTGTCTCAGCACCTTGTATTTACTTATTAGTGGGGGATGACTTTCAGCTTTGAGCTGGCCTTTCTGGCACAACCAAAGTCTCCCCAAGAGACCTCACATAAAGAAGTCCTATCTAGGGGCTCTGGGTGGCTCAGTCAGTTAAGTGCCTGCCTTTGGCTCGGGTCGTGATCTCAGGGTTCTGGGATTGAGCCCCATGTCTGGCCCCATGCTCAGCAGAGGGTCTGTTTCTCCCTCTGCCCCACACTCTGCTTGTGTGCTTTCTCTCAAACAAATAAATAAAATATTTTTTAAAAAGGAAGTCCTGTCCAGGTACTATATTTTCTTTCCTTGATATCCTTAGGGCTGGGTTCTAAATGACATTGTAAAACAGGGTGGTATATTTCCAGTGAGGGCCGGTGTAGAAGGGGATCTACTCATGACCAGCAACTCTCTCTCCTGTTTGTTGTCCTTAAAGGTAACAGACTTGTCCCCAGCCCTCCCTTGTGATTGCTTGTGTGTCCCTTTCAGTTTGCAGGCTTGGAGGGGGTGATCACAGCTGTGCTAGATGAGTTTCCACACATCTGGTCCAAGCGCCGGGAGTGGTTTGTGCTTTGTGTGGTCATTACCTGCTTCTTTGGATCCCTGGTCACCCTGACCTTTGTGAGTACCACAATTCTCAGCTTTGCACAGCCTCCCCTGGGCAGCAGAACACTGCAAGAACCTGTTCCTTTCCTCCCATCCTATATGGTGCCCTGAGGCCATATAAGGGGCCAAAGTAAGAGGGGTTGACACTGCTGTTAAAATATCACCAGGGACCAGAAGAGCAATGGTTTCTGGCAGCATCTGTTGGTAGAATCTGTGCATGTAACTGAAGGTCTTAGCATTTTACAGGAGACTCAACTAGATTTCAGGCTTGACAGAGTATCTGGAGAAATAAGATTTGCTTCTCGGCTTTCATGGGATTATTGCCCTGATGTCCTAATATGCAGAATATCTGAAGGCTGGCATCTCATGCTTGTAATGTCACTTTGTCTCCTCCAGAGAATTTGCAGTGGTGAAGAAGTCAGACCATCTCCCATGATTTTTTATTTTTATTATTTTTTTATTTTTTTGTAGCTGAGGCAAATACTGTAAAACAGAATCTGATAGAACCCGCAGGCATCCTAGGCTTGTGTCCTCCTGACTCAGGATAGATTTTGAAGACATGCATCTTCAAGCCATCATCCCAATGGCTCTGGAGCTTCAGCAGGTGGTGGGGGGGAGGGTTGGGGAAGCTGAGGAGGACCCAAGGAATTGGTGAGTTAAGACAGAAGGTGATACCAGGACCATTGTGCTCAGTGTGTCTGGTATTGTGTGAACTCTCCCAGGTTCAGTCTCCAGGGACCAGGATTCTTTAGGGTAGAGTACACAGTAAGTGTTCAGTAAATTGAAAGTTGAAAACAGATCCAGGGGTTCTTTTGAGTCTGTCTCTTAAAGCTTAGTGGGAGAGGAAACAGGGAGAGAGTGCTCCATAGGACAGGAAGAGACATCTGATGGAGTGAAATCTGGCCCACACTGCAAGGGCCTAAGAGGCAGGCTCTAGGGTATTTATATTAGGTCTAATGCAGGAATTATCCTAAGTTAAGAACCTGCTTTTGGCTTTCATCATAAAGAGGAGGTAGTGCCTCAGAAGGTACTTAATCAGGTTTGTGATCTCATTTCCAGGGCGGGGCATACGTGGTGAAGCTGCTGGAGGAGTACGCCACAGGGCCCGCAGTGCTCACCGTTGCACTTATAGAGGCAGTTGCTGTGTATTGGTTTTATGGTAAGATGCTTCCTTCCGCCAGTCATGAGCCTTTCTACACCAGCTTGTAGCCGCCAGAATAAAGAAGGGCAGATTTCATCAAAGAAAGCCAGAGCGGGGTACAAGATGTCACCTGCCTGGGGGTCTGTAAAACCACCCCAGCAGAGTGCCTGCTTCAGAAACAGGTCACCTTTTCCTTCACGCTCTACCACAAATTCGCCTTACTTGTGGAAAGACATTTTTTTTCCTTCTGAGTTTAAATGTTCACCCAGCAGAGATAGGCTGAAGTAATTCCATATAGCTCATCTGTAGTGGATGCTTAAAATATTGATTGGCTCTAAGAATTGCAGACAACAAAGAAATAGTGCAAAGTGAATGCATTTGTTAGAGTGTACAATATACTACTACTTTATAGAGTTGGCCGCCAATTTAAATTTTGTAAGAAAGAGCCCCTCCGCAAAGCCTTGAGATAGAGTTTAGGAGATTATCTTCCAGGGAAGAGGCAGGAATGTTCCTGTTTGCATTATCTGCTTTGGTAGAATCTCCAGTTCACCTCCTATGAGCCTGGGATGGAATCTGATAAGGTTGACACTAGCAGGAGCACAGAGAGTGAGCTAACGTGGGTCTGTTGGCAGGGGGTCCCAAGAATCCGTGGGTGAGGATGGGGATGACCCAGGCAATTGAAACGAAGAGAGCCAGGTTCAGGGGCTCCTGGCTGGTTCAGTCTGTAGAGCATGTGACTCTTGATCTCAGGCTTATAAATTCAAGTCCCACAATGGGTGTAGAGATTACTTAAAAAATAAATAGATAAAATCTGAAAGAAGAAGAGAGAAAGAAGAAAGAAAGAAAGAAAGAAAGAAAGAAAGAAAGAAAGAAAAAGAAAAGAAAAGAAAAGAAAAGAAAAGAAAAGAAAAGAAAAGAAAAGAAAAGAAAAGAAAAGAAAAGAAAAGAAAAGAAAAAGAAAGAAAAACCAGGCTTGGAGATACCTCTCTTCATCTTTAAAATCAAGAAGTGATTATTTCATTCTGAAAATGTATTGATTTTTCCTAGTTTCTATGGTAATAAAACAGCGTTAGCATGTTTGCCATTATACATAATATGAAGAAGGGGAGGCCCCATATTCTGAGTTGCACATGGGCCCAGTTTTTAAAAAAAGAATTCCTCCCTACCTTCTCAGTGATGAGGACAGAGTTCAGAGTATGTGCATCGCTGTGGACCTCGCGGTGCTGGACTCTCAGGGAAGCAGCTGCAGCCTAGTCTTCCCTTCCCAATCTCTCACCAGTCAGGAGTTCTCAGTTCTCTCCTTCACATACTCTTTATAGAAGAACCTTGGTCTTGATCCGGCATATGAATGGTCAATATGTGGTTAAAATTTTATCTTGAAAGTTTCCAGTGTTGGGTCAGTCTCTTGTCAAGTGGGCTCACAATTCCTAGATAAAATTCAACTTTCTGGGATACCTGGGTGGTTCAGTGGTTGAGCGTCTGCCTTTGGCTCAGGGTGTGATCCTGGGGTCCTGGGATTGAGTCCTACACTGGGCTCCCTGCAGGGAGCCTGCTTCTCCCTCTGCCTGTGTTTCTGCCTCTCTATGTGTCTCTCTTGAAAAAATAAATAAAATCTTTTTCTAAAAATTCAACTTTATTTTCTGCAGTAACAATAAAATCAAACGTGTGCTGAGATCTTAGAAAGGCAGTGTGGGCACCAGGAGGGGGCTTTGGGTCCCTGCCCAAATGTCCACCCAGCCCCCACTCTATGTAGACAGAACATTGCTTGTATCAGGTGCAGTTGTGTAACGAGTCCGCCGTCTCAACTTCAGAGCAGATTGGTGCCCCTGAGCCCAGCTGAGGAGGAATTCCAGAGCTGCTAACTGTTTCTGAGAATCAAGGGGTAAGACGGGCCATGTCCTCCCTCAGTCAATCTCTTTCTCTTGCGCGTGATTTTAGGCATCACTCAGTTCTGCAGTGACGTGAAGGAAATGCTTGGCTTCAGCCCTGGATGGTTCTGGAGGATCTGCTGGGTAGCCATCAGCCCTCTGTTTCTCCTGGTGAGTGGTCGTTTCCCTCTCCTTCTGGCTCTGAAGAGTCACCCAAACACTTATAAAAAGTAAATTGTATTGAGGTGTAACGTACACAGAAAAGTGTATAAATCTTAAGTGTGAGTCTATATGGAGTTTTATAAATCAAGCACACTTTTGCAGCAAAAACCATGCTAAGAAATAAAAGCATGACCTGCGCTTCTGAAACCCCATTGACGACCCCTCCGAGTCACTGCCCTCCCCATGCTTCCCACCTCTTCTGATTCCCAGCACCACGAAAGGGTAGGCTGGGCTTGAGTCCCTGCTGCATGTGTCACATCACTCCCCAGCTCAGTGATAATGATAAATAACACTTATTGAATATGCACTGCCAGGCCAGACTTTGTGCTAAACTTACACTCATTGCTCTATTAATCCTTACAATTCTGTAATTCTTCCTAACACCCCATTTTACAGTTAAGGAAATTGAAGTCTAAAGGGTCCCAGGTCACATGACAAGTAGGACCTTTTCAAGACCTGGGAAGGATTTACTGAGCTTCGCTTTCGAATGCCCTAGGAGTGGTCCTTATAATTTCTTATTCATTCTCTTATCCCTCACACAAAAGTCCTCAAGCATAGGCCTAAGTCAAAAGTAGAATCTTTTTGTTGACAAAGGACTCTGGGTGAGAACGTTCAGTTCTAAGTGTTGCCTATTTGTCAAGACATGATCAGCTGTCCCTACCCCTTGCAGCATGCTCCTCTGCCTTCCTTCTGGTATCCTTCTGAAGGAGACACTTGCCCCAGGGTGGCTAAGTGTCCCGGACTTGGCCTGGTAGTTCCTATTACAAGTTCCCTGGTGCTTTTAGGTAGATTAAAAACACATGTATATTTTTCTTTCAAATTTTTATTTAAATTCTAGTTAGTTAACATATGCTTTAATATTTAGTAGAGTAGAATTTAGTTATTTTATTTTTTGAAAGATTTTATTTATTTATCCATGAGAGACACAGAGAGAGGGGCAGAGACACAGGCAGAGGGAGAAGCAGGCTCCCTGTGGGGAGCCCGATGCGGGACCCAATCCCAGGACCCCAGGATCACGACCTGAGCCGAAGGCAGATGCTTAACCACTGAGCCACCCAGGCATCCCAGTAGAGTAGAATTTAGTGGTTCATCACTTACGTACAACACCCAGTGCTCATCACATCACATTGTGCCCTCCTTAATGCCCATCACCCAGTTACTCTGTCCCACATCCCTCCAGCAGCCCTCAGCTTGTTCCCTATAGTTAAGGGTCTCTTATGGTTTGCTTCCCTTTCTTTCTCTTTTTTCCCCCTTCCGGTGTTTATCTGTTTTGAAAATGTGTATTTTTTTTTTTTTTAAATCGAGAAGTTTGGTTGTTTTCAGTAAGAGGGTTGGCATTGAACCACCTAGTCTGCCATAACTAGAAGCAGAAGTGCTGACATAAATGGATTATTAATTTATATTAATAGCAGTGCTGCTTTTTTTTTTAAAGGATTTTATTTATTTATTCATGAGAGACACAGAGAGAGAGCGAGAGAGGCAGAGACACAGGCAGAGGGAGAAGCATGTGGGACTCGATCCCAGGACTCCGGGATCACAACCTGAGCCGAAGGCAGAGGCTCAACCACTGAGCAACCCAGGTGCCCCAATACCAGTGCTTCTTGATAATCTACTTAAATCCTTTCATTTGTTTTTCAAAGGAAAAGGAGACATTGCATTATTTCCTTGAGGGAAGAAGCTATATCTGTCTGTTTATTTGTGTTTCCCCCACATGGTTGAGGAAACAATGTCCAGGCCTGGGATTTGGGAGAGGCAAGTTAGGCATGCACCACATGTGTCAAATTTAAGGGGGGCCATAAACCTCAGTAATCAGGATAAAGACTATTTTAATATAGTATTTTTTAAAAACCAAAACTAATGCAAAAGAAGTCCCCAGTCAATAGAGTTCAAGATTTTAAATAAACACAAAAATCTGACCCCATACTTGCATGTCTCACCTCACTGACCCTAATCTGGCCCTTTTAGTTCTTGTCTTTTTAAAATGCTGCACTCGCATATTACTTCTTGATTACTGAAATTTACTTAAATGTTATGCCCATGGTGAGTGTCTCTCATGCTCCACGGTCGTTCTGGCTCCAGGCTTTTACTACTTTAATTTCTGCGCACCTCTGGTTGTCTTACAGACTGAGTGAACACTTGGTTTACAGTCAGTGAGTTTCTTTGCTCAGCAAAACTCACGCACAGATTTGTTTCAGGGATATTCACTCATAATCCCTGTGATGTTTGCTTTACTCACTTCCTCTAAAGGCAAATGCTCCAGAGCCCAATTAAGAGGAGGCAAATCTGTCTTCTACTTGTGGGTTTACTGAACCCAGAATCCCTTGCTCTGTGCTTTTTAAGGCTGCTTTTGGTAAACAATGAGTAGCTTACTAAAAATATTCTTTTTCACGGAAGCCAAGCTACAAAGAAAGAAAATACTGTATATGAGCAAGGAGAGGCAAAGAGGTGTACAGGGCAGCACTTACTACTCCCACAAGAGCTTGAGACCTCTGGGAACTGCACTGGATTTCACACACCTACCATCAAGATGAGATGAGCTAGAGAAGGGAGGGCTCCTCACTAAGTCTATCCCATCTTTTCTGTGTTCCTTAGCTGGGTCGAGGTGTGAGTAAATGCGGAGAAAGGTTTGCAATTGGCCAGGTCCTGTTTGGAAAGCTTCCTCCCAGATGTAGGATAATACTGTTGGGAAGATGGATGTGTGTTTAACAACTTCCCATTTTGTTCCTGCTGACAAAGAAAAAAATATATAAGTAGATGTTTAACCACACAATTTACGTTACTGCTTTCTTTATGACTATGAAGTAATACAATAAAATTAAATCAAGAGCCGTAATGATTTTGGTCCAGTAGTTACTAGGCAAAAACTGGTAGTTACACTCTCTCTAGAAACCAAACCAAGGTAAGGAAACTTATAAACCACGGGTTGGGAGCACATCGTGAAATTTTTCTTAGGAGACATTTTCACTTGAATTTTCAAGTAAAAAGTATATTAAGCTGCTTTTTCCTTCCATTATTCCTTTCATGATGAGGGCCTATGGCAGGCAGTCACTCGTTGTTGAGATGGGTCCTGGCTGGGCCATCCTTGTGAAAACCCCAGGCGAAGGCGCTCAGTGCAGAAAAGCAGAGAGCTCAAGAAAAGGACAAAGAGGGAACACACACCCAGGAGTCCACATCCTCTCCAGGTCTTGAGAATCTTAATATCTCTCCTGGACATAGGTAACTTCCATCTGACAGCTGAGAAATGCAGGACAAAATGAAAACAGCTCAGAGAACTGTGAAGCCTTAGGACTGGCAGGAGCCATACAGAGGTCCTCATCCAGTTTGTTCCTCACTGTCTGGTGAGACGGGGCCCAACTACTCTTAATAGATGCCAGTCTCTTCCTTTTTGCCCTGAAGGGGTTGCTTTAACTCCTTGTAAACAACCTTCTGGGCCCTTGGCATCTCCACCTGGCTGTTTTACTGTTACAGCTTGGGCAGAGAAATGAGTGGATTCTATGCACCAATCTAGAATATATCACATTTGGGGAATTTCCTGAAAGGAACTCAGCTTTAGCATTTAGTGTTCATGGTATCAGAACTGTCTGCCAGGATATTGTTATGATTTTTAATGTTTTTTGGCATTTCTGTTTCAGTTCATCATTTGTAGTTTTTTGATGAGCCCACCACAGCTACGACTTTTCCAATATAATTATCCGCAGTGGAGTATCATCCTGGGTTACTGCATAGGAACCTCATCTTTCATCTGCATCCCCACATATATAACTTACCGGCTGGTCACCACTCCAGGGACATTTAAAGAGGTAGGTACTAGTGTGTATGTTCAGACTAGTAATTGTTTGGGGAGAAAAGGATTTTCTTATTCTGCTCTATTTAAAGGAGATAAGTTAACCATGTGAAGTTCACCAGCTGGTTCTCAATCTTATATATTTATATACCAAAACCAATGTGCAGAGCTATAATGGTTGCCACTCATATGAGCCTTAGATGCAGTGGCAAAAGTGTGAGTTGTTATTTGCATGCACCACAGCACACAGGTTGAGGTGTGTATAGCATTCTACACTTATCAGATGACTATTTTGCCTTCTGCTTGCCATTGGGGATGGACATTAGATCTGTAATGTCTGAAGCAATACATATATTTTTTATTAGAGATTTGTTTATTTGAGAGAGAGCCTACGAGCAGTGGGAGGGGCACAGGGAGAGGGAGAGAGAGAATCCTCAAGCAGACTCCCCACTGAGCCCAACACAGGGCTCCATCCCAGGACACCAAGATCATGACCTGAGCTGAAATAAAGAGTCAGCCACCTAACTGACTGAGCCACCCAGATGCCCCTGAAGCAAGACACATATTTTGATTTAAGTGGAGATTATGGTGGAAAATGTCCCTTGTCATTTTTCTAACATCAGTGTGATGAGTGCTATTTTGAAAATCATCATTAAATAAAGATGTTACAGCAATATAATAGTTTTAGCTCAAACCATTGGAATAAAAAAGTCACCATTATAGTAATATTAATACAGTAATGAATAATGTGCTATAAAATTTTCTTATTAAAACCTTATAATTTGTGTAAGATTGTATATTTTCTAAAGCATCTTCATGTAGATTATCTCATTTTGCTATCAGCACCCTTGTGAGGTGGATGGGTAGATATTCTTAGATGTAAGATATTGAGGCTGGGAATAATTTTGCCAAAAGTTCCTTATTTCAACGACTTGTCCAAGGACATAACTATGGGAAGCTCAGAATCCAGGTGCAGTTTTGTTCACTTTTGTCCTCAGGGTATCTATAGTTTATGTAGAAACTTGTACTAGAGGTTCAGGAGCAATGAGTTGCCATTTTTCATCTAGTGCCACCGGGGTTCCCAGTAATGTGGTATTTCATTACTTTGAGAATTGAAAATGCTTGAGTTGTTACTTGTTTGGTTATCTTTCTTGCCATAGCAAAAAGGTTACTGTGGCAGAGGAGCCTAAAGAAGTCTGCAGTTCGGTGCTTTTGTAGATGAGTGCAAAGGTGAAGAGTGGTGTTGGGGAAAGCTAGAAGGGACCTTATCTGTAATGACCTGAGAATGGAAGTGGGCTAGTCTACTGGCTCTTATATGCAAAGCTCAAATGTGAGACCATCCTACTCACCTTCCTAAAACATTTCATAAGAAACATTAAGCAAGGGAATATAAGGCAATTAAACATCAGATCTTTCTCAAAAGAGATGAGTTCATTTCTTTTTCCAAAGAGAAAAACTGAATCCTAGATGAACAGAACTCTGCAAGGAGTTATTTTCTATACTGAAACCAGTCCTATCACAACCTCATTCCTCCCCAAGGGCTTTGGACTCTGGTGTTGCTTGAAATACACACTCAGACCCAGAATCGTTGAATTTGTTCCTTCAAATTGTCCTTTATCATGGTTGTGATGATCCACTAGTTCCATTGATTAAAATCCAGAGGTCGAGGTCAAGGGTGGGAACTCTAGTTACGTTAGTAAATGTCAGTATTCTTCGGTCAGACTACACCTCAAATGCTTATCATCTGTCTTGCAAATTCCCCATTGACTACAGGGAAATGTCACCCAAAGGTGAATAATTAACACAGCTCAGATCCATTAGCAATAGAGTTAAGTAAGGGTGATTGCAGGGTCATCTTTGCCATAAGCCACCATATGGTTTGCAGGAAGCATGATACAGCCAGTCAAGGAAGACTGGTAGAGAAAGGACCTGGTCGAATGGTTTGGCAAGTCACTCACCTTCTCTGGGCCTTAGTTTCTTCATCTATAAAATGTGCTTATTGGACTGGATTACCATTTCTCAAAGTGTTTTTTTATTTTATTTATTTATTCATGAGAAAGAGAGAGAGAGAGAGAGAGAGAGGCAGAGACACAGGCAGAGGGAGAAGCAGGCTCCAAGCAGGGAGCCCGACGTGGGACTCGATCCCAGGTCTCCAGGATCGCACCCCGGCCGAAGGCAGCGCTAAACCGCTGAGCCACCCAGGCTGCCCTCAAAGTGTTTTAAGGAATAAAATATTCTATGGAATATCACTAGGTGTTACTTCTGGGGGAAAAGGTTATGTGGTCAAATATCTTTGAAGAATGGTGGATTAATGCAAGTTACATACGTTTCTTTACTATAGTACTTCTCAAAAGCCTTTATATGCCCCTTTGCACACTTAATCTCTGAGAAAGATAAAACATGTTGGGTTCTTTTGCCAAGCACTCCAAGGAACTATACTTCTTTGTGAATACCAGACTTGATGGTCCATAATTCTATCTATGATAAGAGGGAGGCCTCATAGGAAATTTTGGTATAGTTAAAAAAAAAAAAAAGACAAAGAGAAAGGTAAATTTCTTAAAATCTTTGCACCTTCCAACCATATATAAGGTTGGAGTTTGTGGAATGGTCCACCACTTGCTCACCTGGAATTTGGCAGATATCACATGTACCTATCAGATAAAGGGCTAGTTTCCAAGATCTATAAAGAACTTATTAAACTCAACACCAAAGAAACAAACAATCCAATCATGAAATGGGCAAAAGACATGAACAGAAATCTCACAGAGGAAGACATAGACATGGCCAACATGCATATGAGAAAATGCTCTGCATCACTTGCCATCAGGGAAATACAAATCAAAACCACAATGAGATACCACCTCACACCAGTGAGAATGGGGAAAATTAACAAGGCAGGAAGCAACAAATGTTGGAGAGGATGCGGAGAAAAGGGAACCCTCTTACACTGTTGGTGGGAATGTGAACTGGTGCAGTCACTCTGGAAAACTGTGTGGAGGTTCCTCAAACAGTTAAAAATATACCTGCCCTACGACCCAGCAATTGCACTGTTGGGGATTTACCCCAAAGATACAAATGCAATGAAACGCCGGGACACCTGCACCCCGATGTTTCTAGCAGCAATGGCCACTATAGCCAAACTGTGGAAGGAGCCTCGGTGTCCAACGAAAGATGAATGGATAAAGAAGATGTGGTTTATGTATACAATGGAATATTACTCAGCTATTAGAAATGACAAATACCCACCATTTGCTTCAACGTGGATGGAACTGGAGGGTATTATGCTGAGTGAAGTAAGTCAGTCGGAGAAGGACAAACATTATATGTTCTCATTCATTTGGGGAATATAAATAATAGTGAAAGGGAAAATAAGGGAAGGGAGAAGAAATGGGTGGGAAATATCAGAAAGGGAGACAGAACGTAAAGACTGCTAACTCTGGGAAACGAACTAGGGGTGGTAGAAGGGGAGGAGGGCGGGGGGTGGGAGTGAATGGGTGACGGGCACTGGGTGTTATTCTGTATGTTAGTAAATTGAACACCAATAAAAAAATAAAAATAAAAAAATAAAAAAATAAAAAATAAAAAAAAAAAAGATATCACATGTACCTGCAGCCTGGAAGTCCCAAGTTTGGAGTCATCAGCTGGATTAGGTCTCTGCTGTAGAAACTCCTAGTATACTGCACAAAGACCCTGGGAAGAGGGGCCCTGATAAGTAAGGATTCATGAAGACATCAACGGTGACCTGTTTCTTAGATTATCACCTCTCAAAAGGCCAAGTGGCCTCGCAAATTTTGAGAGCAACGGGAGTCTGGCAGCTGGAATGCTGCCAAAATATGGAAAATAAAAGTGGGCCTGGCATTTTGGGAGATCAGCAGCCAGAAGGGTAGCTGAATGGTGGCTGGGGACTCTGACACAAAAGCCAAAAATTCTCCTTTCCAATGTTTATACCATGCCACCTTACACCTAGTGCTCTCTTCTCTTCCCGCACAACATAGCTCCACTTACAACTGGTTAGGATGATCTGTGTCTAGTTCCCAATTAGCTAGACATAATTCTGTTCAATCAGTATGGCTTACACATTCATCTCTGGGGAGGGATAGTTTGTGAAATTTTGCTTCCTATGGCTTGACATGTCCAGGTAGCTGAGGAGGACCGCAGCAACTCCTTTTTAAGGGGATTTCTAGTGTGATATATTTCAGCCATTCAGAACACAAAATGTACAGTTTTGTTAATTTCACTAACTATGCGGATGGAACTGGTTGGATTCCATAGGCTCTGCTCCTTAAAGAACAAAGTCCCAGAACCAGGAAATAAAAGATTGAAGGGCTGAAACTAATGTAACATTGTGTATCAACTATACTGAAAAAAAAAATTGAAGGGGACTACATACTTTTTCAATCCCAAATAAAAAGGAACAGTAGCAGAGCTTTACCTACAATCCATAAATCAAAAAAAGCTTTCAGATCCAATTTCACCCACTTCCCATACATACTTTTGGCCATCATCGATTTTACCAAGCAACTTAATGAAGATTTTCCTAAGCCTATGAAGTGCTGCTTCACTTCTTCGCATCCCTGAGCTGCTTCATGTGACCCTGATGCTACCGGTGGGCTATGGATTTCATACCTAAACCCAAGCATATGTCAGATCTGTCTTAAAGATTCTATGTATCTCGGTTCAGCGGTTTAGCGCCACCTTCAGCTCAGGGCCTGATTCTGGAGACCTGGGATCATGGAGACATGGGATCATGGCTCCCTGCATGGAGCCTGCTTCTCCTTCTGCCTGTGTCTCTGGCTCTCTCTCTCTCTCTTTCTCTCTCTCTCTGTGTGTGTGTGTGTCTCTCATGAATAAATAAATAAAATCTTTAAAAAAAAGATTCTGTGTATCTCAGCTGTTTTAAACTAAAAATTCCTAAACTCTTCCCTGTAATGAGTACTATGCCAACATAAGTTTGCTTGAGGAGTGATGATTTAAATGGTCACATCTTTTTAAATTATGTGATAGTTTGTACCCTTGTGTGAACTAACCGGTACTTCTTCACTGGTAGATTCATGAGATCAGTAACATCCTGGCCATCACTGTGGCCATCAGCTGGCACTGCGCACCAGGCCTCTGGTGGATACGCAGGGTGCAAGGAGCCTGGCTGAGGGTGAGGGCCAGAGTCCAGCATTAACTCTGCTCCCTGAACCCTGTGGTGTGGGGCTACAGGAAGCCGCCTCTGTCCAGAGAAAAAGATGTCCTTTCCTGGGTCATCGAAAGCATGTTATACACCAGTGGAGGTTCTAATGAAAGCTCATCATTTTCTCCCATTAGTATTATGATGATTTCTGTAATTAGTTGACAGATGCTTATAGTTCTTGAATATATCCTTAAGTTGTATTTATTTAAGTGATCTCTACACCCAACATGGGGCTCAAACTCATGACCCTGAGATCAAGAGTCACATTGTCCAACTGAGCCAGCCAGGTGCTCCCTGAATACATCACTTTTATCGGTATTTGAGAACAAATAAATTGGGAATTCCTTTCATGAGGAAAGTCAATGATACTATTCCAACTTACTAGTAAAGCCATTAAAATGCTAAATGTTTTAATATTAACGTTGAAATATTTTTGCAAAACTGTTAAAAGAATGTGTCTAACATCATATTTTCTTCCCAACAGCGTATTATTAGAGGCATTACTCCAGAAACTGCGACAGAAATTCCTTATGGGGACATCCATTTGAATGCCATATAACATGCTTCAGTGAGAGAAAGTGGCTTCCTAACAATCTCTTCCTCTGGTTCTGACAAGTCATGCCTCACCTTCACCCCTCTAAGTGAATGAGTTTCCAGCTACCCCTGACAATGGAAGGGCCTTCTCATGGAGAGATGGTCCCAGAAGACTATGGTGCCCAGACTCTTATGGCCTCCAATGACTTGTTTCTCTGAAATCTCTTGGACATATCACCATGTTAAATCTATGACATAGCTAAACTGGACTATTTTAGATGTGTGAGGCTGTGTATGGAGGTCATGAAAGCCACCATCTAATCAGGATTAGGTTTAGAATCAAGTTTGTAAAAGTCTCCTGCATCATTTCTTGTTATGATCATTGGTATCTGACATCCATTTGCTTCTAAAAGTTTCACTGTTCATAAATGCATAAACCATGTAGAAGAAAACAGGGACGCTGTTTTGCTAGCCATATATTTTCTGAGTAGCATAGAATTCTATAGCTGGAATCTACTAGAACCCTGTAACAACCCATGTGCTGCTGTGGAGTCAGGAAGATGTAGAAACTAAATGGAAATAATGTATACATGTGAGCCTGTGTATATGCTGTTGTTTCAGTGGATCCTTATCTCTATTCTAATACTTTGGGCCCATTACAAACTATGAATTTGCTCTGATTTTTCTTACATTAACAAATGTGTATGTATGTTATTATAAGGGTATAACTACTACAACATGCTCTGCCACCTTCTTTTCCAGTGACATTGCGTTAGCACACACCTTCCTTTATGGACCAGTGTTTAGCATTTGCTGCACTTCATTGCTATCTTCCTGTCTCTGCCAGCTAAACATTCAGGATAATGTTCCACAGGCAAATATGGCCTATTTCATTAGGGATTGTGGCTTGGCCATAAACTGCTTTGTGGAAGGATACTGACAAATGCATCTTCAATGTTCAGTTGACTATCTGGTTTAAGCTCTGTTTCAAATGACTGGGTTTGGCTGCTCAGGTTACTTTGCTTTGGGAAGAAAGGTTAAATCCAATTCTTGCTTATAGGGCATAGGTTTGGCACCGTGACCTTAACCAAGATCACCCTCAATCCAGAAGTGATTGGAGACTCTAGCCTTAAGTGGAATTCCCCCAACCCTTCCTGGTTGGTCACCAGGATTGTGAGCCCTCCAGATAATATTCAGGATTGAGTTGAAACTAAGTAAGGCTAATTGGAAAAGGGTCAGTTAAGTGAATAATAACCTTGCATCCCACACAAAGCCTTTGATACAGATCGAGTAAATTTGACCTTTGGTGGCTTGTGACTTTCAAATGCATGAGTGAAGAATTTATCTTGTAGCATAAAATTCCTCACCAAAATCTTTTTTTTTTCCTCACCAAAATCTTAAAGGGGATAAAGCCTAGTCAATGATAAAAGGGACTCAGTCATCTAGCCCCATATAATTTCAGTCCTCTATATATATCGAATTTAATTCTAACAGCCTTATAGAAAGAAGACTCATATAGCAGAGGCTTGGTTTTATCCAATTATAGATCTTCCTCTCTTGGTTTCTTTCCCCAACAATCTGCCCCAGCCATTTCCTTGTATTTCCCCTATATCCTTCTATTTCTGATTCTTTGCTTCTCCCAGCAGGATATTTTCCTTATAGATATGTGCTGCTGAGAAGTTTCCCAAAATATTAGAGGAAAAGAAGAGGGGTTAAAAAAATGTCCCTCACTGACCTACCTTCATTATCTTCACTCTTTCATTCCTTCACGCTACCTTATTTTCATTCTCTTTTCTTCCTAGCACGCTGAAAGGAGAGGGGTTGTATAAGTGGCAGCGTGTTCAGTGGTAAATAGCTTTGCAAATTTTAAGAATTACTTTATAAAGATATTCGGATATGAATTCTTTCCATCCCACACACACTTACACATGCTCCAAAGATATCATTTCTTAAAAGCACTTTTTCAAAGGGAGTTAAAGTTTTGCCAAGACAGGTGTTGAGGGAATTATATAGGTGTTTTGAAAAGTTTTCAGACTTCGCTGGACTTAAAAAAAAAAAAAACAAAACCAAAATCTCTGTTCTGCACATTTTGCATTTACTTGATCCCTATTTATCAGTATTACTATGGATTTTTTTTAAAGGAAAACTTAGAAGTAGGTAGATGGACTTTAAAACAATCTTTTAAAGACCTTTTACACCTAATGTAGTATATACACAAAAGTAAAAAAAAATAAAAATGGAATTGAATTGTAAAGTTAAGTACTGAAGTGAATTTTTTTCTGTGATTTTATTAGTAAGAAATAGGCAAGACACAAGATAAAAGCATGGGGGCAATTCAACTGATTAAGATTGTTTCCTATATTGATAAGCAATGAAGCCAAAGAATTGATTTGCCTTCCAGAAAACTTACAACCCATTGAAAATTTATTACATTTGTGTGTAGAATGCATATGACTTGTAACCTAAATTCATTGCTCTGGCTGCCCCATCTGGAAATGGAGGCAAGAGCCTGACAAACACAAAGTAAAAATAATAGCTCCAAGATCAAACAGTGAAAATCAAATCAAATAATGAAATCTCACAATAGGGCAAAAAAAAAAAAAAAAAGTTATTTAGTGAGCTGGCTCACTTCCTCATCTTTTTTTTTTTTTTTAAAGATTTTATTTATTTATTCATGATAGTCACAGAGAGAGAGAGAGGCAGAGACACAAGCAGAGGGAGAAGCAGGCTCCATGCACCGGGAGCCCGATGTGGGATTCGATCCTGGGTCTCCAGGATCGTGCCCTGGGCCAAAGGCAGGCGCCAAACCGCTGCGCCACCCAGGGATCCCCCTCATCATCTTTTTATTAAGCTTGTTAATTTGATGACACCAATCTCAAAATTTAAGCTTAAATATGAATTTCCATTTAATTCATCCACCCCACCCCCAAGCCTGAAAAGGGAGATTACTCTCCTAGAAGTAGAATCATATTCTTTCTGATAAGTAGGAAGGAGTGACCTGATATGTTCCACCCGTTGTATTTGGGGTTTGGGGTTCACCATCAAAACAAAGCTTAAAACTATGGAATGCAATGACTTAACTGTGTGGTGTTCTTACACATATCTTAGTGCTTAGCTACAGAATCATACAATCCAAGCCTGGTTCCTTTCTTAGCACATCTCTACTCATAAATCAATAACTGGTGTTTAAAATACCAGAATTGTTCAGAATAGTTGTCTTCATTAAACACAGCAGTAACCAGAGGGTACTTTTCACCATACCCTTTCTTCATTCTTTTTTTTTTTTTTTTTTTTTTTGGTCAGGATGGTGGGAAAGAAAAGCAGTAGGTTCCTCAGAGAGACTATGTCATAACCTGTCATCCCATAAGTAATGTAATAAAAACAAAATAGTCCTATGCTATGTGGGAAGAGTTATATACTTTAAAGTCATCCTGGAGCTCATGCATCATTTAAAATAAAAGGTGAGTTACACAAAATGCTCTTCACTAGAAGTCGAGCTTATGTTAGAGAAGTTTATAAATCCAAATATGGGAAAAGAAATGTAACCACAGAGATTGTCTCTAAACTGCAGAAAGCTGTTCTGGCCCATTTGAAACATTCTGCTTTTTGAAATTTTTTTTCAATATCAGAGATAAGTAAATTATCTTATTAAAATTCAGTGTGATTAGTTCCATGGATGGAAATCTCTAATTTTTTTTCTTACTTTCCTTTCATTGCTTAAATCTTTAAATTTTTATAATAGAACAATATTTTGAAGTTCAGATAACCACATTATAGGCAGAGCAAACTTGTGATCTAGATTATTTCTATGCTCTTCTTGGGATCTGGAAATTTCTAAACAAAGGTGAGGTTATTTTCTCTGCTAGAATGAAATAATATTCCTAATTGGTTTAATGGAATTAAATTAAATTAAATTAATTAATTAAATTTAATTTAATTCCATTAACCTTAATGGAAAAGATAAACATTTTAAGATGGAATCTTAAATATGTCCTTCTGTTTTATTAATTGAGATCTAAATTGTTTCTAAATTGGGTGTTTCAGAACAACTCATCTTTTCAAGTTTTTTTTTTAAGATTTTATTTATTTATTCATGAAAAAAACAGAGAGGCAGAGACATAGGCAGAGAGAGAAGGAAGCTCCATGCAGGGAGCCCAATGTGGGACTTGATCCCAGGACTCCAGGATCACACCCTGGGCCAAAGGCAGGCGCTCAACCGCTGAGCCATCCAGGCGTCCCTCAAGAAAAGTTTTGTTTTTTTTTTTTTTTAATGATTCACAATATATTTCAGTTGGAATTTCAGATGGTATTTCTCTTACCAATACATCACAATATCCAGGCCAAATTACTCAACTAAATTATCATTTATTATTAAAGATCATTTATTAAAGATCATTTATTTCTAACAGTTTGTAAACACTGACAGCCCAAACAACAAATATTTGGGGAGGAGGAGTATTCCATCTTTATGCTAAAATACTATAACCAAATAAGAACATTTTCTGTTTTTTGTTTTTTTTTTTAAGCTATTTTGGGGGCACCTGGCTGGCTTAGTCAGTAGAGCATGCAACTCTTGATCTGAGGGTTTTGAGCTCAAGCCCCATGTTGGGTATAAAGATTACCTAAGAATAAAATCTTAGGATCCCTGGGTGGCGCAGCGGTTTGGCGCCTGCCTTTGGCCCAGGGCCAGGATCGAATCCCACGTCGGGCTCCCGGTGCATGGAGCCTGCTTCTCCCTCTGCCTGTGTCTCTGCCTCTCTCTCTCTCTCTCTGTGTGACTACCATAAATAAATAAAAATTTTAAAAAAAATTAAAAAAAAAGAATAAAATCTTAAAAAGAAAAAAAAGCTATTTTGAAAGATAATTCTTATTCAAACTCTAATACTAGAAGTACACTTTAAGAAAACTTGGTATGAAATATGAAATATGAAAAATACATATTTTAAAAGATAAAATTAGGGACTTGCAGTTATTTCTCCAATGGCATTTAAAATAGGATTTGATTGGGGCACCTTGGTGGCTCAGGGAGTTGAGTGCCCCACTCTTGATTTCGGCTTAGGTCGTGGTCTCAGGGTAATGAGATGGAGCCCTGAGTTGAGCCCTGCCCACAGTGGGGAGTCTGCTTGGGATTTTCTCTCTCCCTCTGTCCCTTCCTGAGTCACACACTCTGTCTCAAATAAATAAACATTTAAAACAAAATAAAATAGGGTTTGATTTACAAACAATTTTTCAGGATACTTTATGAGTTGGACATATCAATAAGGTGCTTCAAGTTCTGGGTTATGGTTAATTGAATTATATAAATGGTATTTCTTTCCCCTCATCTTTACTTTCTTCTTCCACATTACCTACAGCTAAAATTAAGTAAATTCCTTCTTCTATTCACTTCTGTCAACAGTGGGAATATGGAATTTCTCAGTTATTTTTTACATGAAACAATTATTTTTAAACTTTAGTGGCAGAACTAAACTATGTTTTATTTGTATAAAAGTAGAATCCCCTCTTTAAGATGCATAGCATGCCCTTGTATTCATTTATGCAGTTTAGTCATAAATGGTCTGAATTAGAGGAGAAGTCTTGGCAAATGTTGTGAACTATAACTGTAATAGCTCTTAACAGCCTGATATATAGCTTTCTTCTGTCTCATGATAAAAACAAAACTCCCAAACTCTCAAGGTTAAGATAAAAATCTTAATTGTATATTATCAAAACATTTACACAATTCCCAAACACTGCATATCATTTACAAATATTTAGTATCAAAACTACCTAGAATGAGAAATATTAAATTTCAGGAAAGCTAAATTATTACAAGTCCTTGTAATTTGTGTAAAATTTTAAAACTAAAGTTTTAATGTATTTTCACACATATTATCTCACATGATCATCAGAGCTCTGGGTGACAACAGTTGTTATTTCCCTAGTGTTGCTGATGAGGAGCCTGAAGCCCAAAGAAGTCAATTACTTCTCTCAAGTTCACAGCTGAAAAGTTGCAGGACAGGACTTACACCTTGGTTTTCTGATTCCAGGCCAAAGGTTATTTGCATGCTGTCTTTAAAATCATCATCCATAGAAGCCTAAATACACAGATCCTAATTTCAAAAATGAAAATCATGTGTGATGAATTTTCAACAAATAAGGACATTCTCCTACATAGTCAAAATAGAACCATCAAAAGCAGGAAAGTGACATTGATGCATCACTGCCATTTAATCTCAGACCCCGTTCGATGACGTACTTTTAGCAAAAGGATCCAGTCCAGAATCACACTTTTCATTTAGTTTCAGGTCTCTTTTGCCTTCTTCATGCCAGAACAGATTTCCAGTCTTCCCTTGATTTTCATGACCTTGATACTTTCGGAGATTACAAGTCAGATATTTGGCAGAATGTCCCTCAGTTTGTTTCATTTGATGATAGATTCCACATGATTAGATTCAGGTTAAGTATTTTTGGCAAATATTGTGGAAATGATGCCGTGTTCCTGTATCTGGTGGAGCACAATTTGATTTGTCCCATATTGGTGTTAACTTCAATCACCCAAATAAGGTTGTGTCTGCCAGGCTTTCCACTGTAAATTTTTTCTTTTTGTAATTAATTAGTATTTTGTAGGGAGTGTTATTCTGAGACTGTGCAAATATTCCTTTCCTCCTCTTTTATTCATTTATTTTGTTTTATGGATTCCTATTTTGTTCAGTGGGCTGTAATCATTAATTTTGATGCTCAAATGATCCCTTATTTAGCCAGTGAGAGTCCTGGCAATATCGTTTCTGTCCCTTTGGCATGTCCTCATCATTTAGAACACTTCCTTCCTTTCTGGAATAAGATGTTCCAGGATCATCTTGTACTTTCCCTGTGACAGCCTTTCCTTCAAGAAGCCCTGGTTCATTTTAGTGAAGAATGTATTTAGAAACCAAGGTCTAGGGGGTAGATATGATCATAGTGGGTTGTCCCTGATTCCAAGTCTCTCATTGGACAGAACAAAAGCATGTGTGTGCATGTGCATATTTGTGCGCACACACACAGGCATCCATAATTATTTCTCGATCTCTACTGTGAAAACTGAGTTCATAGCAGTTATCTCCAGTTCTAATCCAACGCTGTAACAGTCTCTCTCAATTTTTTTCTCTTTATGACTCCTTTAGGACAATGAGAAACCTGGCTCCCATTATCCTGAATATATTTACTTATTTGATTGGTGTCCCTGAATGTAAGCAATATTCTACTGCTCCTCTCCTTATCCCAATCAGGTTCTGACACCTCACACTGGGATTGTGCACTGAACGAATGCCCTTCTCACCTTGCTCAGGCTGACCACTCATGCTGGGCAGTCACCGCTGACACTCATGCTATGGATGCCTTTTTTTTTTTTTTTTAAGATTTTGTTTATTTATTCATGACGGGTAAGCGGGGGAGGCAGAGACAGGCAGAGGGAGAAGCAGGTTCCATGCAGGGAGCATGACATGGGACTCGATCCTGGGTCTCCAGGATCACACCCCGGGCTGAAGGCGGCACTAAACCAACCGCTGGGCCACTGGGGCTGCCCTATGGATGCCTTCTTGACCACACCTGGAATCGACCTCTTGCATGGACCTCCTCTCTTCATAATTACTCTGCGCCCCCCCCCCCAACCCTCATTTGGGCTGACACAAAGTGTAGGCTGCTCCTACATAAGTTCTTCACTGTGTTTTAGTGACACCCAGCTCTGGGCCATGACAGCTTTTATCCTGCACACTTAATGAACTGAATTGCTAGGGAAAGGATAATCAAAAGGGGAGAGGATCAGTTTACATTCATAGTTATAATTATAACCTTAAAAAAACATCATATTTTCTTAAGGGGCCAAGCAAGGAAGGGGATTAGTGTATAATGAAGTGGGCAGAGCTTGGACAAAGAAAGCAACTTCCAAGGGAGAAACTTAAGCATATGTCTAAATTCTTTTTCCCAATCCACAACCTTGCCTGATAATAAACTATTATTTCTTCTTTTAGGCTTTGTCTTCTTAACACAATGAACAAGAATCTAACACATGACACATAGCCCTCAATTTGATAAATGTATGAAAATATGTCATATTTCATGTCATTCATTTGGCCTCGTTCCTTCCATTGTGTGACTGTCATCTATTTCTCCAAAAGCAAAAAAATTCCCTGCACCAATGCAAAGTACAACCAGACAGGATTGAGAAGATAAGGGCTCAAGTCCTTTCCCAGCAACTACCAAACTAAGTAACCTTAGTCACTCAACTTCACTGGCCCCATCTCCTTATGAGTAGTAACAATATTACTAATATTTATTGTGTGCTTACTAATGTTGGACACAGCATTGCATGCACTGTTTCAAGCAATTCTCACATCAATCTTATGAAAGACACCACTGTTTTTTATTTTTTTTAAGTAATCTCTGTACCCCACGTGGTGCTCAGACTCAGAACCCTGAGATTAAGAGCTGCATGCTCCATTGACTGAGCCAGCCAGGTGCCCCAAAGACACACTTTTATTACTCCCATTTTACAAATGAGACCGAAGCTTAGAGAACTTAATTTGTCCGAGGTTATGCAGGTAGTAACTAGTGGACCCTAGACCTCCAAGTTTCAGCTCTTAAACATGATGTCATAGGCATGCCTGGGTGGCTCAGCGGTTGAGTGCCTTCAGCTCAGGGCGTGACCCCGGATTCCCAGGATTGAATCCCACATCGGGCTCCCTGAAAGGAGCCTGCTTCTTCTCCCTCTGCCTAGGTCTCTGTCTCTCTCTCTTAATCTGTGTCTCTCATGAATAAATAAAATCTTTTTTAAAAAAGACTTAAATATGATGTCATAGTGTATTAAAAACATTTTAAATTGGAAGGGCTACATTAGATGATGTCTAAGGTCATTCCAGTTTTAAAATTCTAATTTTAAGAAATGTTTATGGGATATTAAGATAAAAGAAACAAAAACTTTGCATTATAGTAGGCACTGGGCATACAAAGTTGACATTGGATCTTTGCCCTCCAACAACTAACACACTATCATAATGCACAGAATACAAAGGAAACAGGTGTTGCTAAAACAAAGAGGAGTATTAGGAGTGGCTCTCTGAACACTTTAGTTCAGTTTTAAAAATAAGGAGTTGGATAGAAACATAGGTGGTGTTCTAAGCAAAGCAACCAGTATATATGAGCATGGTTATCATGAAACAGCACTACTATTTTATGTGATTGGAGTGAGAATCAACAAAGGGAGAGAGAAGGAAAATGAAAACATTTTGAGTTATTTATGTATTGTTGAAAATGGAGTCAGAGGAACAGCCACTTATCAATTCATAAAATTTCTTTAAGGTATATTATTTTGGACTTTATTTATTTATTTATTTATAAAACAATTTTATTTATTTATTCATAAGAGACACACACAGAGGCAGAGGCACAGGCAGAGGGAGAAGCAGGCTCCATGCAGGGAGCCCGATGTGGGACTCGATCCCGGGACTCCAGGATCATGCCCTGGGCCGAAGGCAGGTGCTAAACTGCTGAGCCACCCAGGGATCCCCAGGATCTTATTTATTTTTAAAAAGATTTATTTTTTTTGAGAGAGAGGGAGAGAGAGAGGAGGGGGGCAGAGGTAGAGAACCCCTAAGCAGATTCCCTGGTGGGCATAGAACCTGACGCAGGGCTCAATGAGATCATGACCTGAGCCAAAACCAAGAATTGGGACGTCTAACCAACTGAGCCGTCTAGGTGCCCTCTGGATCTCATATATTTAAAAGAATATCCATCTAGGGGCACCTGGGTGGTTCAGTCAGTTAAGCATCTGCCTTCAGCTCAGATCATGATCCCGGGGTCCTGGGATTGAGCCCATGTCAGGCTCTCTGCTCAACACGGAGTCTGCTTCTTCCTCTCCCCAGTAAATAAATAAAATCTTAAAAAGCCACATATCTAGGGTGCCTGGGTGGCTCAGTGGTTGAACATCTGCCTTCGGTTCATGATCCTAGGGTCCTGGGATCAACTCCATATCAGGCTCCCCGCAGGGAGCCTCCTTTTTCCCTCTGCTTATGTCTCTGCCTGTGTCTCTCACAAATTAATTTCTTTTTAAAAAAGGCAAACTGTCCCATCTATCAATAAATTTAATGAATTACTTATTGATAGTAATTGTATGAGTTTCAAATTCATACAATTTCAAATCATACATTATCAAATACTGCTGCCCTGTGCACAAGCTAAATAATCAATATTTCTATAGATTCTTCCTGTAGAAATGACTAAAATTAACCAGGATGGCTAACAGTTTCTTTGACTCATAAATTAGAAATTTTAAGATTACAAAAATGTTGTGAGATGTATTATCCATACAGAATAACTACCATCCAAGTCAAGAAATAGAATATTGCCAGCATCTAGAAGCCTGTGTGTACCTCTCCTGCATCATGAGTCTTGACTTTAACAATCATTTCCTTGCTTTTTTCTTTTATTATCTACCCACGGTATTTCTATACCATACCATTTTGCTTGTTTTAAAAATAACTATGCAAGTTACTTTATGTTACTTACAATACTGTGAAATTCATCCCAATTGTGTGTAGGTCTTATTGTGCAAATATATATACCAGATTTATTTACTATTGATAGACACTCTAGGTTGTTTCTGGTTTGATGAAAAACACTTATTATGAAAATTCCTGGTGCATCTGTGGAAAAAAACAAGTTACAGAAAACGCGCAGCATTACCACATTGTTTTCAAAGAAAGTTCTACAAGTTCATTTGCCACTGGTAGCATATACGACTTTTTATTGCTCTCCACGCCCTCAACAACACTTGGTATTATATCTAAACATTTTTGCTGTTCTCAGTGGATGTTCAATGGTATTCATTGTGGTTTTTACTTAAACAAATTTTCACTCACTGGTGAGTCTGATGGCCAGATGGAAAAAAAATCTTAATCCCCATATATTACGCTACATAAAAAATTCATTCTGGGTACCTGGTTAATCAAATTGTGAAAAGCGGACATTATGTAGAAGTAAAAGCATTATGCTTCTAGAAGAGTGTTGCCCAGAACTTTCTACAATGGTAGAAATGTTCTATAATAATCTGCACTTTCCTATATGGTAGCCACTAGATACATGTGGCTATTGAGCTCTTCAAACATCTAGTGTAACTGAGGAAGTAAACTTTTAAATTTTATTTAACTTTCGACTAAGCTAAACTTTATGGCAATTAAAGATTTCTATTCATTAATAGATACCAGTATGAGAGTGAAGAGGCAAGCCATTGAAGGGGAGAAGTTACAAGTTACTTACAAGGACAATTCCTACTCAGAATATATAAAGAATAGGGTGCTTAGGTAGCAAAGGAGGTTAAATGTCCAACATTTGATTTTGGCTCAGGTGGTGATCTTGGGGTTGTGAGATTGAGCCCTGCGTTGGACTCTGTATTGGGTGTCGAGCCTGCTTGGGATTCTCTCTCCCTCTGCCCCTTCCTTCTCTTTCTCCTTTTCTTAAAACAAAACAAAAACCATTTAGGTCATGAAAAAAAAAAAAAAGGCAGGTAATGTAGCCCCAGCCCCTCTAAGATAGACAAAAGAAACATACTCTTCAAAAGGGAGATTTAAAAAAAAAAAACAACAAAAAAAAAAAACAAAAGGGAGATTTTAGGATGCCTGGGTGGCTCAGCGGTTAAGCGTCTGCCTTTGGCTCAGGGAGTGATCCTGGAGTCCCAGGATCTAGTCCCACATCAGGCTCCCTGCATGGAGCCTGCTTCTCCCTCTGCCTAGGTCTCTGCCTCTCTCTCTCTCATGAATAAATAAAATCTTTTTTTTTTTTTTAAAGGGAGATATTCAAGAGCACCTGGGTGGCTCAGTCAAGCATATGCTTTTGGCTCAGGTCATGATCCCAGAGTCCTGGGGTTGAGCCCCACAGTGGGCTCTACCCAGTGGGGAGTCTGCTTCTCCCTCTCCTTCTATCCCTACCCCCTACTCATGCTCTCTGGCACACGCTCACTCTCGCTCAAATAAATTAAAACCAAAAGGGAGATATCCAAATACTAACACAACAGCCATAAGAACCTCAAAACCATGAGATATACCAACAGAACGATGAAACTCAAAAGACAAAAGGTAAACAATTATCAAGTGTAAGCAAGAACGTGGAATAACTGTAAGTCTCATACACTGGTGAAGTATATTTTGTATAATTTATTGATAGTTATCTACTAAAGCTGAACATATTCCTAACCTATGGATCAGCAATTCTATCCCTAAGAAATACCTAACCAAAACATATTTATGTGCAAACTAGAAGACAAGGATCAGAATGCTCCTACAAGTATATTCCATAATAACCCCAAATAGGAAATAATGTCCATCTATAGTAGACTGCATAAATACTGTACAATCTAGAAAACACGAAAAATTAATCTATAGTGTTAAGTCAAAGGCAGGGGGCAGGGTGTGCCTGGGTGGTGGCTCAGTTAGTTAAGCATCTGGCTCTTGGTTTCCATTCAGGTCATGATCTCATTGGTCATGGGATTAAGCCCCACGTTGGGGTCCATGCTCAGCAGTCTGCTTGTCCCTCTCCCTCTGCTCCTCCCCAGCTCATGCTTTCTCTCTCAAATAAAAATCTTAAAAAAAGGTGGGGGGGAAGGAGTAATAAGTGGGCCAGGAAGGGGTATGAAGAGAGCTTCTGTGGGTCAGATAATGTTCTTTTTATACCAGATCTGTTCACCCTGTGTAAACCAATTAAACTATATACTTTATATGCACTTTATTTTTTTTAAATATTTTTTTTATTACTTATTCATGAGAGACACAGGGAGAGAGGCAGAGACACAGGCAGAAGGAGAAACAAGCTCCATGCAGGGAGCTGGACGTGGGACTCGATGCCCTGGGCTGAAGGCAGCGCTAAACTGCTGAGCTACTGGGGCTGCCCTATATGCACTTTTTAAAAAATGCAGGTTATGCTACAAGTTTTAGAAGTTTATTACGAATGTTCCAGTAACTTCTGCCATGTACTTATCATAAGTAGAACTTCGAATAAAATAGGGCTTTTTTGGCTGTAGTGCCAGAAATCCAACTGAAACTTGAAGAAAAGGCAGGGTAAGTATTGGTTTAAAATATCTAAAAAAACCAACTAGAGCCAGAAAGTAGAAAGTAATCAGGTGTTTGTCCTTCTCTCCACTCATTTCTACTCTTTTGTGTGGGCTTTATCCTGTCAAACAGTGAGGCATTCATTCTCCCACAGAATTCTGGACTCACCTCAATCTTTGAAGTCGACAATGGTAGTGGAAAACATCTCTTTAAGTCTGACAGCATCAGAAGTGGCCTCGCTGAAGTCACATACCTTTTCCTGGAGCCTTTTCAACCCCTTTTGAATCACAAGATTAAGTAGTGAAGGGGGTTATTTTCCCAAGGGAAAACCAAGATACTGTACTCAGAAAAGGGTAATATGAATGCCAGAGATGCAAAAACATCTATCTGGAGATCAGAGAAAACCCTTAATTTGTAGTTCACCCCTGAGTTATGTCAAATTTTGTTAATAAATAAAAGTAATATATAGGGATCCCTGGGTGGCACAGCGGTTTGGTGCCTGCCTTTGGCCCAGGGCGCCATCCTGGAGCCCCGGGATCTAGTCCCACATCGGGCTCCCAGTGCATGGAGCCTGCTTCTCCCTCTGCCTGTGTCTCTGCCTCTCTCTCTCTCTGTGACTATCATAAATTAAAAAAAAAAAAAAAGTAATATATATAGCTTTTCCTATCCAAAACATCTAGGCTGCTTGTGAAAATCTCTGAACTTCCGGGGGAAAGGAATCGAGTTTCTTATTAGAACTCTTGGGACTCCAGTCTTCTCCCTCCTTGACTCTGTCTTACATACTATGTTCCCAATACACAGCTCTAGTTATAACAACCCCAACAAAGGAACCATATTCCCTACAGAGGTTGAAGATCTTTAGCCAGCCTGTCACTTGTGGTCCTTCTACCACCTCACCTGAACTTTTTCAGTTACATTATATCACTCTATGTACCTGCAATCAGTGCTTTTTAAGTGTTTGTCACCAATCTATTTTATTTCTATTTAAAGATTTTATTTATTTGGGAGAGAGTACGCACACAAACGCAGAGAGAGAAGTAGACTCCTCACTGAGTACGAACCCAGCACGGAGCTCAATCTCGAGACCTGAGATCATGACCTGAACCGAAGGCAGATGCTAAATGGACTGAGTCATGTGGGTGCCCCATCACTGATCTATTTTAAATTATTAGGATACAACTGATAATTAATGTGTCAGTCAAGAGATACAGGCATTGAATTTCTTGTTACTTTCCTTTTTGGCTTTAAAGGTTTATTTTTATTTTTAAATTTTTTAGAAAAGATTTTATTCATTTATCCATGAGACACACAGAGAGGCAGAGACATAGGCAGAGGGAGAAGCAGGCTTCCCACAGGGAGCCCAATGCAGGACTTGATCTCAGGACCCCAGGATCACAACCTGAGCCAAAGGTGGACGCTCAACCACTGAATCACCCACGCGCCCTGGCTTTAAAGGTTTAATAAAATGATTTATGAATACTAGATTTGATCCTTAATATAATTTCTTTTCTAAAAGCCAATATTCTTTTTTGTTTTTTTTTTAAGAGAATATAGGGGGAGTGGCAGAGAAGAGCAAGAATCTTAAGCAGACTCCACACCCAGTGCGAGCCCAACATGGGGCTCAATCTCACAACTGTGAGATCATGACCTGAGCTGAAATCAAGAGTTGGGCACTTAAGTGATGGATCCATTCAGGTGCCTCCAAATGTTAAGTTCTTTATTAGAGTACATAAAATAAGAGGCTCTTTTTTTTTTTTTTTTTTAATAAGAGAGGCTCTTAAATAGGCTACCTGGATCTTTAGCTAACTTCATTTAGATTAAATGTCTCCATCTTTTCATCCTTAGCTAAAACTGACTGAAATAATATAACTAATTTACCAACTTGCTAGGGTTTCAGAATTAAAGTGATTTTTAACTAAAAAATAAAAAAGGAATTGTGGCATAAATTAAGGACATACTTTTAAAATAAAATATGAGCACAAATTAAATGTACAAACACATCACTATTTTTATTTGCATTTAAGCCAAATATGCTGTGAGCTAGAAGTTACTCGACAAGATGTATGATCCCTATTTTATACATTAACACAAATTTCAGAACACAAAGTACAGCAACAGTTTCTACTTTATTGTTCAAATCCACATATTTTTATCCAGAATACAGTACTTATAAAAGTAATACCTCTTGCAACAAAACTAACATTATTAGGAGAGTTGTTTGAATTATTTTTTAATGGTTATAGTGGAGCCCATTTTCCTCATTAAGTAACTACAGGGATTTAACACTCTTGAAGTTGTTTGAATACAACCAGGTATTGATAATTAAATAAATATGTATCAACTCACTCAAATATTCAAGATAAAAGGACTTATTTTTTACTTAAACCAAAAATAAATTTTGGAAATATATTAAAAAATAGCCTCTCAACCACTGTTAACACACTCCTTTATACCTTCACACAGCATGTTCCAGGAGTTATAATCTTCTGTGCTTTCACAGGTCTACTTGGGTAGTTATCAATCATCTTCTTTTTCAATATATGTCTTTGCATTAACCCGTGCCATTTGTCTGGCCAGGTATCTGTCTCTAGCTGACATTACAGTTTCTTCATTGCTTCGCTTTGCAAACTTGTTCCCCACCTCATGTGGTTTCTCTTGTTCTTTGCCCATCTCTTGACATTCCTCTGTGAGTCTGTGTTTTGCTCCCAGTGATGTTTCAGAACTGGAGGGTTTCTCTGAGTTTCTTTCTTTGTCCTTTTCCGTATTTCTCATTTTATTGGATCTTTCCCGGTCAAAAAACCTATCCTTTGCCCTAGAATTTGGGCTGCTTTCTTTTTTGTCTCGGTTTCTTCCTGAAGATTGAACATTTATTTCTTGTTGTTCTCGATCTCTGTACTTATCACTGTTTTCATGTCTTTCTTTCCTTGCTTTCATATGCTCTTCCTTTTCTTTGCTTTTCTCTTCCTTCTCTTCTCCTTTCTCACTGTGTCGGTCATGTTCATTTCGTTGTCTATCTCTTTCTTGTTCTCTTAGGGAGTATTTCTCCCTTTTCCAATCTCTGTCTTTTCTTTCTCTTTGGTCTCTTCCCCTCAGTTTATCTTCGTGTTCATGCCTCTTCCAGTGGGAATCTCTATGACCAGCATCTCTGTGCCTATGGGAATCCTTCTTTTCTTTTCGGTAATCACGGTCAGTGTAATAGTTCTCATTATCCCTGGATTGTCTCTCTTGGTGCTGATCTTCCCTTTTCTCATGAACTCTTGACTTGGACCTTTTTGTATGGCATTTGATACCATGCTCTCTTTCTTCACTAGAAGATGGGGAGTGCCTCTGATGCTTGGAGTCACTCTCAGAAGTCTCTGTGATTTTTTTCCTTCTGCAGTTCACTTTATTATTTTCTTCCATTTCATCATCCTCACTATTAGCATCAAAGTCACTGTCTGCATCTGGGTTTTCCCCTACTTGCACAACAGTTTGGAGACTGCATTTCTCACGTGGTATTATTCTGTTCTCTGAACTTAATTCATCAGAATAACCCCTTGATTTCTCTTCCTTTATCTCAGACCTTAAAACAACACAAAATGCCACATTATCATTGAAGTAAGCACATGAAGTGTTCATGCAATTTTTCTCAATACTTAAACCTATACAACTACTAAATGCAAAAGGTGCTATTTAACTTGTAAACATTTGCCAACTAGTATTTTCTAACCATTCAGAATATTTTCAGAAAAAGGTAGAAGTGAAATAGAGAAAATCAGGCTTTCTGTATTGGACCACTAGAACCTTCAGGCATTAACATTTTTATAGACATGACAAAGAATAATTGGGAAAAGTAAGATATATTCTGGATCTAAGTACTATTTTCACAACATGAAGTTCAAGTTGCAGCTCTTTGCTGGATTTTTCTCTCTTTAAAAAATTTAAAAATAGTCCTCAAAATAAGTAAAGATGATTTTTTTTCACAGTGAAATCTAATTCTAAATATCACTAAATAATCTCTTATGATTAAAAAAGCACAACCTTCCTGATATAACCCTTTGGCACCTATCACAACAAAATGGGAATTTGTGAATCCACCTGATTACAATCACTAACACTAAAAATTGTTTACATAACTTACATTTTCCCAACTGATAAGTGTGGCTAATTTATTTACATCAATCACACATTCATTCTTATGGATTACTTAATAATCATACTAACAGAACAACTGTGGTTCTCTGGGAATTGCTGGCAGAATTGTCTGGGCTAAAGGATTATCTAATAGTTAGAAATTCTATTATTAGACTCCAAGAAAAGTACAACTACCAAATGACATTATGGAGTTTCATGGCTGGCCTCACAACTATTCCTGATGAAACTCTAATAGAAATTCTTTTTCCATTCAAAAATCTCTCTTCAAATATACTTTCTAAGACTTATAATTTTCATCAATTTTGTAATCAAACCCAGCATTTGGCAGAGCAAAGTATAAATCTGATTCCGTCTCTTTAGTCATAATTCCCCTCTTTCCTTCAGCAGCAATACAGACTTAGATCCTCTAATCTGAGGTTTCTGCTCCAAAAAACCATTTACTCAGATATGAGCTCAGGACAAATTCTCCCCTTTACCTTTAGCTATATACCTATAACAGTCATTTCACCATTCTTACAATACTTTATGATTTTATCCAAAAAACCCCTCCAATACTTACTTTCTATGTCAGTGCTAATGGACATATCTACAGAAATTGTAATGTTCATATCTGTGCCATCTAATATGGTAGCCATTAGCCAAATGTGGCAACTGAGTACTTACAATGTGGCTACTATGACCAAAATTTTAGGTCTTCAACAGTCTACATGTGCCTAGTGGCTACATTATTAGGTGGTACATTTCTAGCCCTTGATACATGAATCTTATGTTTTATAGATGCCATGTTCTACTTACGAAAATAAACCACTTATTCTATATACTATCTGAAAATACCTGTAGGATTACTGCAGAATAGAAATATTTGAACTAAATCTGCAGGTTTTTAATTAAGAAAGTATAAATCCCTAGCAATTCAATTAGATCAGGTTTAACTGACAACACAATATGCAATGCTGTAATCCCCTATCTTTCAAAGGGTTAAAATGATCCCACAATTATAGATTATGAACAGAATCTTTCTTCTTTCTTCTAATATTCCATATGCCATGTCTCACCTGGCTTCACGAAAGCTGCATGTAGGTACTTCCTCTTCACCAACTGCTTGATTTAATAGGTGTCTATAAAATCCACTGAGATCTTTCTGCTTGGTTACATCCAAACGTGCTAAGAGAGGGAAGGCAAAAGCGAGAGGAAAATATTCAACAAGGCACAACACAGTTCAATTTTATGGTGTAGACAATGTAACATACAGAGTGTATAAAACTACTCTCTAGATCTGTAGTTGGCAAACTACAGCGTTCAGGCCAAATGTGGCCTATATTATTTTGTAAATAAATTTTATCGGATGTAGCCTTGTTCATTTATTAAGGCTGCTTTTGCCTTAGAAAGGCAGAACTGAGTAGCTCTAGCAAAAATCATATGGTAAACAAAGCCTAAAATATTTATGTGGTCTTTCACAGAAAACATATAAACTGGTATTCTAGATGAATACCCAGTACATGGTTAGACATAATATTATAGATTTAATTTTCTTCTATTTAAAATTGATGAATATTTGCCAATTAAGCTATTTAAAAGAACACAATGTACTTAGATCTTGAGAAATGACCATGAGTAGAAAATACTGAAATAAAGTACTAAGACATTCTTTGGCTCCTGCACATCTTCTGTTATTTCTTGAATTAATGTTATTCTTTTTCTAAATGCCCATCCTTGAGTGATGTTATTCTAGTTTTCTAAACCCAGAAAATACAAGTTAGATTTAAATCTTAGTTTATATTGTTTCTGACAAATATTGTGGTGTTGTGCCTTGTAACAAAGGTTTTTATATTTGGAATCATTTTCTAAGGCAATGACTTGTAACAACCATAGTTTTAAGCAATAAAAGGAGAGTTGTGAAAAGTCCAGTAGAAGTAATAGTTACTGAGAGTGCAGCTGTGTTTTCAGTCATCATCTTTTCTGTTTTATAATACTACAGAATATCATAACTACATCTTGAATTCATACACATAAATGAGGACCATAACATTATCATCTAGGAGTTCAGGGACAGAGCACATGGCTAAACCACAGGGCAGAATTTTGCTGCTTGTTTCCTTCTCCCCTCCTCCCTCTTCCAGTTCACCTTCTAGTGCAGCAGCCCTTTTCTCTCTTTCTTCCTCTTCAGCTCTCTCTTGCAGTTTTTTCTTATAAGCAGATGTCACAAATGCCTCCTTATCATCAAACTCTCCCTTCTCCATTTCTCGTTCTCTTTGTATTTTCTTTTCCATTCTCTTTTCTTGTTCCTTTTTTCTGATCTCAACTGCTTTTAGTAAGTTGTGAATATACTTGGGCTAGGGGGAAAAATAAGATTACTTAGGAAGAATAAAAAATAAAAATTAAGAATATTCTATTTTTAATCATGAATTAAGATAAAAATGGCTAATCCAAATAAGTGGGATCCTCATCCTCTCAAAATTCAATATAAATTTACTAGCAAGGCTGAAACTAAAAGTCTTTTCAATAAATATTTAAGTGTAAAGACAGAAATTATTCAAAATGCCATTTTACTTTTTTAAAATTTCAAACTAAGTAATTTTTCCACTGTGTTTTCATACTTTTTACAGGTATTGTTCTGAGTACTTCAATAGATAAGTGAATCAGAAAGGTTTTTACTAGATTTTCACATTAGTTGATATACGGTTATTTAAAAGAACAGTGGGGAGTGCCCGAGTGGCTCAGTCAGTTAAGCGTCCAACTCTTGATCTCAGCTCAGGTGTTGATCTTGGGATCGTGAGTTCAAGCCCCACACTGGGCTCCATGTGGAGCCTACTTAAAAAAAAAAATAGTGGCAATTTTACACCAGCACCCTACTTGTACATACTATAAAATGCAAAGATCTTTAAAAATCTATGTTTGTGAAAGAAAAAGTGATAGAAAATCTGAACTGAGATGAGAGGATGATAAAGCATAAAATATGAAAAGAGGAGTTATTAATATAAAGATTTTCTAAGAAAAAAAATTTCAAGAAAAAAATTTAAAAAATTTATTTGTGAAGGGGTTAAAGCAAGTAAGAAAACTTATTGCTTTTATTCTTAGATAATTTATTCACTTTAGTAGGATACTAAACCTAGGGCTTCCTGGGTTCTAAATCAAATCTATATCATCTGGAACTGGGGGCTCTTCACAATTTAAATACCTGAAAGCTTTTCCTCATATCATCCTCATGCTAAAATATGATTGATATAAAATGTAGGTCAAGGGGTGCTTGGTGGCTCAGTTGGTTAGGCGGCCATCTTCGGCTTGGGTCGTGGTCCTGGGATCCTGTGATCAAGACCCATGTTGGGCTTCCTGCTCAGTGGGGAGCTGGCTTCTCCCTCTCCCTGTCCCGGACTCATGCGCTCTCTTGCTATCTCTCTCTCTCAAATAGATAAATAAAATCTTTAACAACAACAACAACAACAACAACAAATTCAGGTCAAGGGGTGCCTGGGTGGCTCAGTTAGTTAAACATCCAACTCTTGATTTCAGCTCGGGTCATGATCTCAGGGTAGTGAGAATCAAGCCCTGTGTCAGGGTCTGCACTCAATGGGGAATCTGCTTGAGATTCTCTCCCTCTCCCTCTTCCCTTCTCACTTGCAGATGCAGATACCCTAAAATAAAGAAATAAATCTTTAAAATACAGTTAAGGTCAAATAAATTTGTATTTTCAGATACAAACCTTTCGGTCTTTTCCCAAAAGCAATTTAGGATTATTTTCCTCTCTTTTTTTCTGCATTTCATCATAAATACTGTCATATTCATATACAGTGGAATCTTCTGCAAGGGCCTTCTGGATTTCTAGTTTGGTCTAAAATAAACAAACAAACAAACATGTCTAAAAAATATAAGCCAGCTAATACATAAAAAGTCTTAGGTAATTTTTTTGAGAGAGGATCGTGAATCAGATATATATTATAAAAATTCTATGAATCACATTTCAGACTGAAAATATAAACACCGGTCTGGAGCCAGGCTGCCTGGGTTTCAATCCTGGCTCTATACTTACTAGCTACTCTGGGCAAGTTTGTGTACTCTTTTTGTGTCTCAGTTTTCATCTAAAAAAATGAGGATAGTAACTGTATTTACATTCCAAGTTGTTGTATTATCTATTTTATACAGTTCATTCATATATGATTTTAAAAAATAAACAAACAACACCTCAAACCAAGATCAAAAAAAGAATTTCTGAGCTTAGCTTGAGGATAGCTGCCAAACACCTACTGAAAACATTACATCTAATGATGACATTTAATAGCTTTTCCGATGAAATAGGGAGTAAGATAATATTGCCATCATCAGTTCTGTGCACTGTCCAGATAAAAGAACAGAAAGAAAGAAAATGTCATCTATTAAAATACCCCATTTCTTAAAAGGCATCCAAATCAGCAAAGAAGTCAAACTCTCACTCTTTGCAGACGACATGATACTCTATGTGGAAAACCCAAAAGATGCCACTCCAAAATTGCTAGATCTCATACAGGAATTCAGCAAAGTGGCAGGACATAAAATCAATGCACAGAAATAAGTTGTATCTCTATACACTAAAAATGAGACAGGAGAAAGAGAAATTAAGGAATCTATCCCATTTACAATTGCACCCAAAACCATAAGACACCTAGAAATAAACCTAACCAAAAAGGCAAAGAATCTATACTCAGAAAACTATGGAACACTCATGAAAGATACCTCATGAGGAAGACACAAAGAAATGGAAAAATGTTCCATGCTCATGGCTTAGAATACTGTTAAAATGTCTGTTACCTAGAGCAATCTATAGATTAAATGCAATCCCTATTAAAATACCATCAACTTTTTTCACAGAGCTGGAAAAAAGAATTCTAAAATTTGTATGGAACCAGAAAAGACCCTAAATAGCCAAAGGAATGTTGAAAAAGAACACCAAGTTGGTGGCATCACAATTCTGAACTTCAAGCTCTATTACAAAGCTTTAATCATCAAGACCGTACGGTACTGGCAGAAAAACAGACACGCAGATCAATGGAACATAACAGGGAACCTAGAAACGGACCCTCAGCTCTATGGTCAATTAATCTTTGACAAAGCAGGAAAAAACATTCAATGGAAAAAAGTTTCTTCAACAAATGGTGTTGGGAAAATCGGACAGTCACATGCAGAAGAACAAAACTGGACATTTTCTTATGCCATACACAAAAACAGATGCAAAATGGATGAAAGAATCAATAATCCAATCAAGAAATGGACAGAAGACATGAATAGACATTTCTTCAAAGAAGATCTTCAAATGGTCAAGAGACAAAGGAAAATGCTCAACATCACTCAATATCAGGGAAATACAAATCAAAACCACAATAAGATACCACCCCACATTGGTCAGAATGGCTAAAATTAACCAGTCAGGAAATGACAGATGTTGGCGATGATGCAGAGAAGGGGGAAGCCTCTTACACTGCTGAGGGAATGCAAGCTGGTACAGCCATTCTGCAAAACAGTACGGAGGTTCCTCAAAAAGTTAAAAATAGAGCTACCCTTCACCCAGCAATTGTACTACTAGGGATTTACCCCAAAGATACAAACGTAGTGATCTGAAGGGGCACCTGCATGTCAAGGTTTATAGCAGCCATGTCCACAATAGCAAGACTATGGAGAGCGCCCAGATGTCTATCAACAGATGGGATCAAGAAGATGTTGTGTGTGCGTGTGTGTGTATATACACATATATATGTATATATATGTGTGTGTATATACATATGTATATATACACACACAATGGTGTATTTGCCATCTTAAAAAAAGGAAGGAACAAAAGGAAGGAAGGAAGGAAGGAAGGAAGGCAAGGAAAGAAACCTTGCCATTTACAACATGGATAGAACTAGAGGGTATTATGCTAAGAAAAATAAGCCAATCCAAAACAATTATATGATTTCACTCGTATGTGGAATTTAAGAAACAAAACAGAGGAGCATAGGGGGCGGGAAGGAAAAAGAACAAGATGCAATCAGAGAGGGAGACAAAGCATAAGAGACTCTTAATCATAGGAAACAAACTGGGGGTTGCTGAAGGGGAGAAGGGTGAAGGTATAGGATAACTGAGTAACAGGCATTAAGGAGGGCATGTGATGTAATGAGCACTGGGTGTTATATACAACTGATGAATCACTGAACTCTACCTCTGAAACTAATAATACACTATAAGTTAATTAATTGAATTTATTTATTTTATTATTATTTTTTATTTACTTATGATAGTCACATAGAGAGAGAGAGAGAGAGAGGCAGAGACACAGGCAGAGGGAGAAGCAGGCTCCATGCACCGGGAGCCCGATGTGGGATTCGATCCCGGGTCTCCAGGATCACGCCCTGGGCCAAAGGCAGGCGCCAAACCGCTGCGCCACCCAGAGATCCCATAATTAATTGAATTTAAATAAAAATAATAAGAAAAAATAAAATACTCCATTTCTAAGAGTATTTTATCTTAGATATAGTAGTCAAGTTAGTATTCTTCATCATAAAAGTTAGTTAGTGGAGAATAAAGTGAAAAGCAGGAAGTACAGATGTTCCAGCTCTGTGAAAGCAGCAGGAGGGAAAAGGTACATGAAGAGCATAGCAGCACTCCTAACTTTCAAGCAAACTATGAGAAAAAAAATCTCACTAAGAGAAAATGTAGTTTGGGACAGCTAGGATTAAGAATAAAGTTAAATTTGGGATTTATGCTTTAAATAGGTAAGGAAAGGCAACACAAAAAATGTCAGAATAAACTAGAAAACAAGATAACTACATGACCTTAGAAAAGTCACCAGATTCTCCATAACTAATTCTTTCATCAATATGGTGAAGAAGTTGAACTCTGATGGTCTCTAAAAATTCTAGAGCTCTAAAATTATAACTCAAAGCATTTCAGCATTTATGTTAAAAAAAATCACATTTTTTAAAATTGCACATTAAATCATTTTCAGACTGCTGAATTACACAGTATATTCCACTTTCATTAACATAACCAAAATATATAATTCTGTGCCATTCCTCGGAGTAGCAGTAAACATAGTTACTAAAAGCATGAGCTCTGCAATTGTACTGCTTGGGTTAAACTATGAGACTTCATGAAAGTCACATAAATCCTTCTGCCTTCCAGTCCTCAATTATAAAATGAAGATTTTAAGAGCGTCTATCTTAGAGGATTATTTTAAGAAGTTAATTCTTAGAAAGTGGTCACCATAATGTCTGGCACATTAGAAAGTATTTAACAAATTCATTCCTATACAGGATTCAGGTAGAGTAGGGAGACATAGATGCTAAAGGATAAAGAAAATGTGGAGGGGAAAAAATTAAAAAGAAAGGTACCGTGTCATTGTTTAATTTCATTATGTTTTGCAACAGCTAAATCGAAGATTCAATGGTGTAGTAGAAAAATTAGTAAACCTTCAGGCCTAGTTCTGTAATTAGCTGTGTGATCATAAGGGGTAATTTATCCTTTTGAACCTTCAGATTTCTTAATCAGATCATGGGCAGATTTGTGAGAATTTAAAAAATATAATGTATTTACAAAAAAGTGCTCGGAAATACTATAGAGCACTATATAAAGTGCGAGAGAAATCTATTAAGAATTATCAGATATTCCCCATTCTTAGTAGATTAATTTCAAATAATTATATAATGATGAAATCACTTTGGTGTGAAGAGACTTTTTTTAAGCAAGGCTCACTAGTAAGAATTATTAAACCATATAATCCACTGTAAGACTGACTACTGAGTCAGCTGAAAGCAGAAATGGGTTTAATCTACAACAGAGCAATAAAGAGCTAATTCTCTATTGTGCTTTTTTCTTTAAAATTTATCACAAAACCCTGAAATATATGTAAATCAAGAAATATTTTAAACATTTTCAGAAAATGAGGGTCAAGATAATATTATCTCTCTATACATAGCTATACTGCTTAGTCTCAGGACCTAGATACCAAACCTGACATTTAAAAATATGGGGTGAGGCAGCCCGAGTGGCTCAGCGTGTTAGCGCTGCCTTCAGCTCAGGGCCTAATCCTGGAGACCTGGGACAGAGTCCCACATTGGACTCCCTGCATGGAGTCTGCTTCTCCCTCTGCCTGTGTCTCTGCCTCTCTCTGTGTGTGTGTCTTTCATGAATAAATAAATAAAATCTTAAAATAAAATAAAATAAAATAAAATAAAATAAAATAAAATAAAATAAAAAAAATAAAATAAAATAAAATAAAATAAAATAAAATAAAATAAATAAAATAAAATAAAATAAAAATGTGGGCTGAAAATATTTATTTCACCAAATACATATATTTACTCAGCCACCTTACCTGTTTCATTGCTTGCTTCTTAGCAGCTTCCCTTTGAAGGCTTTCACTCACGGAGGTCTATAAAACATAAAAATGTTGTCACTGTTTAAGCCAATTGAAAATTTCTTTTCAAGTATTCTGGCTGGCAACTAGTTCCTTACTTATACGAAAAACCAGAAAAGTATTATGAAAAATATTATAAGTAAATTACATTTTCAAAGTCTTTACCAAAACCTTAAGAAATAAATGAATTTTTGTTATAAATCAAGACAGTAGGCTGTAAGGTATAAGAGTGATACAGGAAAAAAATGAGGTGATGTGGCCTTTTATTCCCAACTTCACCACTAAGGTACTCAATCTCTATGGACTACAATTTATTTTGTATGCACATGTGAATGTGAGTATGTGAGTGTGCATGTGTTGGATGGGGGAGCACTGGTCCCTTCCAACACATTTAATGGTATGATTCTCAGCAACAAAAAGCACATTTTTTATACTTATTTTTTAAAGATTTATTTATTTATTCATTCATTCGAGACACACAGAGAGAGGCAGAGACATAGGCAGAGGGCAAAGCAGGCTCCCCGCAGGGAACCCACCGACAAGACTTGGTCTGGGGACCCCAGGATCATGCCTTGAACCAAAGGCAGACACTCAACCACTAAGCCACCCAGGCATCCCTAGCACATATTTTTAATATAGCATATTGTATATAGTATATCAAGTTATCAGTATATGCTTAAGGCTTAGTACATGCTTAAGCTAAAACTATCAGTGGTTATAATCATTCAATAAATATGTACTAAGGTGTTCCAGCTCCTGAAGATAGTAAAGAAAATTATAGGCTCTATCCCTGAAAGATAAATGGTCTGAAAGGGAAGACAAGTAACTAAAGAGATAACTACAATATAGATGTGATATGCTATATATAATAAAGGGATTAAAAAAGTCTGTGGGAGCACAGAATCAAGAAAGTGTTCCTAAAAGAGATATGACAGACCTGAACCAAAAAGAATTTAAGAGAAGCCAAGAGGTGTTTAGGAAGTAGTAACCACATGGGTGAAAGTAAACATTTACAGCTAAACTTTATATATATATATAATTAAACTACTTAAATATTGTCTTAAGGGGATCCCTGGGTGGCTCAGCAGTTTGGCACCTGTCTTTGGCCCAGGGCGCGATCCTGGAGTCCCAGGATCGAGTCCCGCGTCAGGCTCCCGGCATGGAGCCTGCTTCTCCCTCTGCCTGTGTCTCTGCCTCTTTCTCTCCGTCTCTCTCTCTCTCATAAATAAATAAATAAATCTTTAAAAAAATATTGTCTTAAAAGTATAAGGTTCTGTAAATATATTAACACTGAAATGTATACTTTAAAAGGGTGAATTTTATGTTATGTGAATTGTATCTTAAAATGAGTCTACTGATGAATTTATCTTTTATTGAAAAATATAATCCTCAGCCCTAGGCTAGTTTTCTAGCCTATTGACATTTGCTGCTTTCAGCTGTACAATATCAAGTGGTGCTTCCTTTGTCTTCCATGGCAACAAACAGAACAGAAAAAATAAACCTAATTCTAGTTCCCTATGACCATGGAGATAAAGTTAATTCACAAAGGCAATTCAAATAATCGAACACATATTTAATAAATTAAAGAAGTGGATAGGCAAAGAACTAAGGGCATTTTAGGTGACAGTAAATGGACTACAACTAGAGGAAAAGATATTATTAACAAAAACAATAGCTAACATTTACGGAGCCAGGTGCTATGCTAAGTGTGTTACTTGTGTATTACATTTATCACTCATTTAATACAAATTTCCCTATCATGTAATAATACATTTTACTCATTAGAATGTCCATTTTAAACCTTAAAAAATATTAAATATTCTAATAAGCATATCTCATAAATTCCTTCCAATTTTTAATATTTCAGTCTTTCTAACCAGTATAAATTAAATATTTCTTGATCATTGACTTAATAATGTCTTAAGAATTGACTAGAAGTCTCCAAATACTAGACTTTTACTTGCCTTTATTATTTTTTCCTCTCTCCTCCATTTGGTCACAGTTCAACTGCTGTCTTTTTTTTTTTTTTTTTACATTTTTTAAAAGATATTTACTTATTAGAGACACAGAGAGAGAGAGAGAGAGAGAGAGAGAGAGACACAGGCAAAGGGAGAAGCAGGCTCCATGCAGGGAGCCTGACGTGGGACTCGATCTGGGGTCTCCAGGATCATGCCCTGGGCTGAAGGTAGTGCTAAACCGCTAAGCCACCGGGGCAGCCCCGCTGTCACTTTCAAATTGTTTCAACTCAAACTACTGAACTTAGAAAAATAAAACATAGAGCTAGTACTTTTTAGACTCTCATAATATGGTATAAGCAGACTGGGAAGAGCCTTTCCAACGAAAAGTATATATATATATATATATACTGAGACAAGAGGTTTTATTTCCATGTTTTTGGCTGTTTTGAAGGATGATGTCTCTCTGACCTTTGGAAAAAATCAGATATTACTTACAGGGTAGTATCACAATGGAGGGGAGTACAATAATTTTACGTATTCTATTCACAGACTTGTATCCCTGGAATTTCAACAGCACCATCAGGGGATAAAGAAGTAGTTCTGAACCTAAGCTGAAAAAGTCATAGATTATCTCCTTTTGAAGCTCATTTGATTGATTTTTTTTTTTAAGATTTTATTTATTTATTCAATAGAGAAACAGAGAGATAGAGAGGCAGAGACACAGGCAGAGGGAGAAGCAGGCTCCATGCAGAGAGCCTGACGTGGGACTCGATCCAGGGTCTCCAGGATCACACCCTGGGCTGCAGGCGGCGCTAAACCGCTGTGCCACCGGGGCTGCACAGATTTTACATTTTAAAGGTTGTTTTTCCAAGTCGTTAGAGATATCCTTGAATTAAAATACTAATAAAATTTTAAGACTCAACTTTAAATTTATGAACATTTCTCAACTTATGATGAGGTTATATCCTGATAAACATATCATAAATTGAAAATATTCTGGTGCTCGGGTGGCTCAGTTGGCAATGTCTGCCTTTGACTCAGATCATGATTCCAGGGTCCTGGGATGGAGCCCCGCCTCAGGCTCCCGGCTCAGTGGGGATATATAATAACCACCAACACATCAGCCTTGAACTTTAGAATTCCTTTATTGTATGGTATAAAAAGGAAGTACAGAATAATGGCTTAGGAATCTAACCAAGATTCAAACTGTTCTTTCTCTTATTAGCTGTCTTATTTCAGGTATGTTACTCATCTATGTAACAGTACCTACACTTCACAAGGTTCTTTAATCCTCACAAGGATTAAATGACATAATCTGTAAAAAGTGGTTAGCAACTACCTGGCTCAAAGAAGTGCTCAAAAAAATATTGTTTATATCTAAACAATAAGTTGTGGGAAAACAGTACTACAATTAAACCAAAGTGTTTACCACAAAGCATGCAAACTATGTCTAATATATTTATCAGCATAGTTAATAAAATATAAGATTGGAATTTATTCAGAGTTGTACAGTATGATTCAATTTACATCTACTAAAAGAGAAACATCTATTCTGTTGAATATTCAAAAGGCTGTGCATGTTTTGTGTGCTAAGATTCCTTAAGGTTTGATATTCAATATATCAATAAACAGGAAAATGGAGGATCCGTACATTTGAGTCCATCACTAGTCATGGGAACTATGGCATAGCTAAGGAATGGGTTTTCTAGAACTGATAGTGGCTTTCCTAGGAACTGCTTATAAATGAGAGTACATTCCTCAAAGCATGAGTAGATTAAAAAAGAACTCTTCTTTGAGGGAGTCCTCTACTACACTGCTATAGTAATAACTGGATGGTGGGACTTGATACCAAGGAGATGCCAACTGAATGGGTATCTGCCTTTAAAAATTGTTTTGGTTTAGGGTGGAGTTCTTGTCAAGGTATATTTTCCAAAACTTTGTTCTGACATAATTATAAATTCACAGGTACTTGTAAGACATGTATAGGGAGGCCATTTACCTATCCTCCCCCATCTTGTATTAACTACAGTACAATATCAACCAGGAAACAGACATTGGTTCTAGCCACAGAGCTTATTTAGATTTTTACCAGTTGTACATTTGTGAAAATATGTGTACAGTTCTATGCTATTTTATGACATGTATAGCTTCTTGTAACTACCATCTTAATCAAAATATTTAACTGTACCAACACGATTCCTCTGTTACCCCTTTATAGCCATATCACCTCTTCTCCTCATCCCTAATCCCTGACACCACTAATCTATTCCTTATCTCTGTATGTTACTTCATGAATGTTTAATAAATAGAAGCATTTTGAGATTGGCTTTTTTCACTCAGCATTATGTTAAAGGAATGTATTTTCTTTAGTACAGATATCACAAAACCCTTTAGTTCTTGCCACAAAATATTCTAGCCTACAAATGACCTAAGGAAAAACAGCTGTTAAATAAAATGATTAAGGTTGAATGTGAGTGACCTAATCACACAATACAGTAATTAATTGATTAGTTCCAAAAACGAGCAGGCAGGCAATTATTCAAATTTTATGTTTGAAAACCAATTCATTCACAGGATAATACAAGAGAGTATTCAGTAACCGTGCCTTTTAATAAAACCACAAATTACCATTAGTTTTAAATGTAGGAAGATAAAAAATTACTCCCTGTAAGGGTCTTTATATTATCTTTTCTTTTTAAGAGAGAATGAGCAAGTGATAGGGAGGGACAGACAGAAAGAAAAGAATCTTGGCCAGCCTGGGTGGCTCAGCGGTTTAGTGCCTGCCTTGGGCCCAGGGTGTGATCCTGAAGACCCTAGATCCAGTCCCACATCGGGTTCCCTGCATGGAGCCTGCTACTCCCTCTGCCTGTGTCTCTGCCTCTCTCTCTGCTTCTCACAAATAAATAAAATCTTAAAAAGAAAAAAAAAAGATGGGGATCCCTAGGTGGCGCAGCGGTTTGGCACCTGCCTTTGGCCCAGGGTGCGATCCTGGAGACCCGGGATCGAATCCCACGTCGGGCTCCCGGTGCATGGAGCCTGCACCCCTGCCTGTGTTGTGTCTCTGCCTCTCTCTCTCTCTGTGTGTGACTATCATAAATAAATAAAAAATTTTAAAAAAAAGAATAAAAAATTAAAAAAAAAAAAAAAAAAAAGAATCTTAGGTAGGCTCCATAATCATTGCAGAGCCCTACTTGATCTTACCACCCTGAAATCATAACCGGAGCCAAAACCAAGAGTTAGACACTTAAATGAACTGAGCCATCCAGGCACCCCGGACCTTTATCTTAAAGAAAAAATAACTGAAGTTATAAATGATACATTAGTAATTTATCATACCAATCTTTCAAAATAGGTTTTATACCAAAAATCTCAGGGAAATAACCTTTTGTAAAACCTCAAGTAGTATTTCCTTGCAAATATTTCAATTTCACTCAACAAACATGTTCTGAGAACCTGCTATGTGTACAACACTGAAAGGGGGAGAGGAATCATTTTTGATCAACATGTTAATTTTTTTTAAAGATTTTATTTATTGATTCATGCAAGTCACACATAAAGAGGCAGAGACACAAACAGAGGGAGAAGCAGCCTCCCTGCAGGGAGCCCAAGGCAGGACCCAATCCCAGGACTCCAGGATTACGACCTAGGCCAAAGGCAGACACTCAACCACTGAGCCAGCCAGGTACCCCAACATGTTAATTTTTTGTCTAATCTAAGAGTTGGTAGGTTTCTATTAACTTTAATTCCAAATAAAAAATGAACATAAAGAAAAAGGAGATAAAATGCCAGGTCTATTTTATACCTACTAATAATATATAACAATATACTATTCCCTCTACACACACACACACACACACACACACACACACACACACAGATGTGGTTATCAAGTACAGGCACCATAAACTGCAGAATTAAGAAAAACACTCCACAAAAAAAAAAATTAAAAAAATAAAATAAAATAAAAAAGAAAGAAAAACACTCCATAAAAAAAAATTAAAAAAATAAAAATAAAAAAGAAAGAAAGAAAAACACTCCAAATAAAAAACTAGTTGGTCTTTACTACCTTCATTGTTCTGTGTAGAGAATAAAAATTATTTAATCAATCTAGTGTTTATTTCATTGGGATGTAGTCAGATTATGACTGAATTAAAAGGAAAATGGTTTTGAAAACCTTCACAACTCAGATAAATACAGGAGAAATCACACAATTGCACATTTCTTACATCACCATGGATGTTCAGATGGGTTGACTCCTGGGCTGTGAGAACTGCCAGAAGAGAAATAGCTTTATATGTATTACCAGAGCTCCTTCACCAATACACAGAATATAGTTTAATGACACTAGGAAAGAAATAAGATACTGGCCCATTAGTTTTTATTACTGAATTACCTTTCTTTAGTCACAAAAATATTTTATAAAATTAAACAAAAAAATTTTTAAAATAAGAAAAACCCAAAAATTCAGAAAAGGGGTCTGAGTATTTTTTTTTCAGAAATCGGTCTTTTTCCATAAGTCAAAAATTTTTAAAAATCTCATATAGCCTTCTTTATGAAATAAGATGTTTACCTATCCACTTATCCAAAATGGTTTGCAACTAAAGAAAAAATAGTTCAAGAATCAGTCCTTCCTCAAATAAATGGCTTATGGCTATAATTTTTGGTTGTGCTCTGAGAACTTAGAAATGAAAACTTCCTTCTTTATCTTTTTTTAACTTAGCAACAGATCATTTACTAAAGGTCCTACAACTCAGTAATCTCTATTATGAGCTTTGTTTGTCCACATTCACATGACTCTTTTGTATGTACAAAGCTTGTTTAAGGGCTGCAAAAAAGATACAAAATTTTTATTATATAAGCTCAGACAAAAAATGGACATGACTATCAACAGAAAATTAAGAGTAAACATAAAGGGCCATTAAGTATGAAAAAATGAACTGAAACTGAATCTTACTAATAACTAAAGAGATGAAAGTACTTTTATTATCTATCAAACTGATAAAGATTTTTAGAGTTCTAATCATCTAATACTGGCAAGGTAATGACTAAATATATACTTTTACATTGTGAGAAGTGTGAAATGGTTCCAATTTGGCAAAATGTATTAAAAGCCTGAAAAAAATAACCACTTCTTTTGATCCAGTAATTCCACTTTCAGGAGTTTGTTGTATGGATATATAAAAAAAGATATACAAAAATATACAAAAAGATTTTGGTGCTATGATATTCATTGTATTATATATGACGGGATATCCATTCACATTAGTGAAAAACTTGAAGCAACCTAACTTCTTAACATCAGAAGATCAGTTAAGGGCAGCCCCAGTGGCTCAGCGGTTTAGCGCTGCCTTCAGCCCAGGGCGGGATCCTGGAGACCTGGGATCAAGTCCCATGTCAGGCTCCCTGCATGGAGCCTGCTTCTCCCTCTGCCTGTGTCTCTGCTTATCTCTCTCTGTGTGTGTCTCGCATGAATAAATGAATAAAAACTTAAAAAAAAAAAAAAAAGATCAGTTAAGTAAGCTGTATACCTTTCAACAGAAAGTTCCACAGCCATTTAAAAATTTGTTTTCAACAACATTTAATGTATGGGGCAAACTTTAATGCTATATCCATATTAGTCCACATTCGCTACTCAGGAAGTAGCGTCTCAGGAAGCACTACTCAGGAAGTAAGTCTCCTGCTAATAATAATCATCCCTTTCCATATTATGGTCACATTGCTTCTTGTGTCTTTACCTTGACTAAAACCTTCCCATGAAGTCCTTTATAATCCCTGCATGCCATGTGACTGTTACTTTTATCCCTTTTACTCTCAATTTATATTACTATTTCTGACACCCTGATTATGCCATCATCATCATAGATAACCATACAACACTTTGACCTGACCTTATTTTCCTCAGGTCCAGTTATAATGGTCTCCTCTCTACTTAGCCACCCTATCATGCTCATCTTGCCATTATCTGTGACTGACCTGGCTCTGAAACTATGAATCTAGACAACCAATCCAACAACCACTACTCTTCTACCAAATTTCACTGAATAGAAGATGTACATTATTTCACATCCTTGTATCAATGAAATCAGGATACGCTTTATAATCAGTGGGCATCATCTAACTACTGTTGATTAAGAGGTATTCTTAATATAGTTGGTTCTATCTGCATGTGTGTGAGTATTACATGGTGTCAGCATCAAAACTTGCAGAATGAGTGTCATCAAGTGTTGGTGACGTAGTATTTAACATTATGCTGTTCGGTAGAGACAATTTACTTTGGACTCCCTCTTGGGACTACTACTTAACATGCCTAGTTTACCACCTCCAAATACCATCCTATGACTATTAAGCTTGATGTCAGAAAGAATGATAAACTTGGAAAAATACAGTCATCAATGAGTCTGAATGAAAAAGAAAGTCCAAAAAAAAAAAAAAAAAAAAGGAAAAAGAAAGTCCAAATAAAGACTGATGATGACTCCCTCATATGCATCCTTTGGAAAATCTAAAAACAAGAACTCACAACCTCACGACTATTAAGAAAAAAACAAACAAAAAATTCTGGATTTGAAAAAGTTTTAGGGATCCCTTAACTAATTATTTTCATTCCTATTTTGCTTTTATATATGTATAAGAATAATAGTAAAAACTTACATTTTAAGACTAAAAGAACTCTTTCAATACTGCATTGTGTAATAAACATGATTAGAATTCTAACTCCTAAGACTATCAAAGATTTTTTTAAAAAAATATTTTATTTATTTATTCATGAGAGACACACAGAGAGAGAGGCAGAGACACAGGGAGCAGCAGCAGGCTCCATGCAGGGAGCCTGACGTGGAACTCGATTCCAGGTCTCCAGGACCAGGCCCCGGGCTGAAGGCGGCATTAAACCTCTGAGCCACCTGGGCTGCCCCAAGACTGTCATAGATTAATTGGTAGTGGTTTCTTTCTTTTTTTCTTTTCTTTTTTTAAATGTTTATTTATTTATGATAGTCAGAGAGAGAGAGAGAGAGAAAGAGAGAGGCAGAGACATAGGCAGAGGGAGAAGCAGGCTCCATGCACCGGGAGCCCGACATGGGATTCGATCCCGGGTCTCCAGGATCGCGCGAGCCCGACGTGGGATTCGATCCCGGGTCTCCAGGATCGCGCCCTGGGCCAAAGGCAGGCGCTAAACCACTGTGCCACCCAGGGATCCCCTGTTTCTTTTTTTTTCTTTTTTCTTTCCTTCCTTCCTTTCTAGATTTTATTTATTTGTTTATAAGAGATAGAGGGAGAGGGAGGGAGAGGGAGAGGCAGGCTCCCTGTAGAGCAGGAAGCCTGATGCAGGGCTCAATCCCAGGGCCCTGGGATTACCACCTGAGCTGAAGGCAGATGCTCAATTAACTAAGCCACTCAGGCACCCCGGTAGTGTTTTCTTAACGATGTATAAAATAAAAAGGCAACTTACAATATTTCAGATTTCAGTAAGATGCATAGCTCTCTTGAATATTTATTTCCACTATATCTTTTCTTTGATCTTACAGATGCCACTAATCTCTTGATTTTTCCATTTTCTATTAGACTCTTTACAGTAGTGAATCTTCAGCTACTCTTGCCAATAATCTAAACTCCCACTGCCCATCTTTTATACCTACTTGATAAACACAAGTCTTGGATCCATGCAACCATCTGCTATCTATAGTAGGGCTGCCAAGCACTCCTGAAAATTATTTCTTAGCTTCCAACTGTACCTCTTTAACCAGGCCCTAAAGGTATTTACCAAATCTTCTCTTTTACTAATCAAGTCTCTCTTCTTTCCCTATCAACTATATTCAAGCCTCCTCTCTTTGCAAACGTCCTACACCCTGTCAACTGTCCCTATACCTGCTACCTTTAAAAATTATTATGAAAAACTATGTACAAAAAGAGTACAAAAAAATAACATAATACCTGTGAATTCATTACCCAGCCTAAGAAATGGAACATTATCAATAAAGTCACTATATATATCCTTCACTAAATCTCATCTCCCACCTTTCCACCCTAAATTTTGTTTATATAATCTCCTTGCTTTATGTTAGTTTTGCCACATATGTATTGAATGAGTTCAGGACATGGCCATCCAAATATGCTGCTTTTGGCATATTCTGAATTGAAGACACTTGAAAAACAGCTAAATGTAAGGACACTCAGACGTTCCTTTCTCTTCCTAAAAGCAGAAGATAAACTTCTCATGTGAAAGGTGCCTTCCCTGTGCCAGAAGGTAGGAATGAACTTATCACTGAAGATGGGGAGTCAAGGCCAAGAGAAATCTAAACATACCTTGTTAAAATAACTATCTTTCTTTAGTCTATACATATATTTTGGTTATTTTCCCACAATTTCTGCTCTGTTCAACCTAGTGTATAAGTACTTAGGTCCAGTCACTTCTTTGGGTCTTCATATTTCTTGTGAGGGCTCCCATATAAATATAAATGAGCTCTGCTTTTCTCCTGTTAATTTGTCTTATGTCAGTCAAAGCCAGAGACTATGACAGTGGAGGAATAGTTTACCTCCCTATGTATGTCTCCAGATGTTGTTTATTTTGCATGACCTGAAACTTTTACACATTCTCCTGCTGATAAACATTCATTTGAGTAATTTCCTTTTCTTTTTTCCCCAAAGAAAGCAGCTATGAAAATTGTCCATGTATTTGGATACACGTGTAACTATTTAGGAGAAGTGTTACATTGTAGGTCACCTATCTTTAACTTTACTAAATACTGACAAATTGTTCTCCAAAGTGGTCTAACCAATTCACCCTCCCACCAAGAGTGTATAAATTCCTATTACTTTATTCCTATGAACATTTTATATTGTCTATACTTTTCTATATTTTCTAAGTGGTCGAAAGGAATACTTATTTTTATATAACCAGATTACTGTAATTTATTAAGTAACCAGAGTTATTCTAATTTATTATAACAAAAGCAACTTTAAGATCCTACTTAGAACTGAAAGCTAAAAAAATAAAAATAAAAAAAAAAAAAAAAAAAGAACTGAAAGTTAATTATGCTTAGTATCTTGACCAATATTAAGTGCCACCTACCTTAGTGTGGTCAAAGTTTCCAATTCTACACCTTCAGTCAGTTAGTACTTAATGTTGCTAGGTCACTCTGTCCAACCTTTAAAGAACTAAACAAACTAAACAATAATACCTTTATGTAACTAAAGAACACTTAATACCAACCTAATAGCATTTATTCATTCATCTAAGTATTTACTGAGCATATGCCATGTGTAAGGCACTATTCAAGGCATTGGTTAAAAATAATAAACAAAATCCCTGCCCTTGATGAACTTGTAAGGAAACAAAAACAGACAAGTAAAATTTATGTCAGATATATTACACTCTATGCCAAAAAAGAAAAAAAAAAATCAAAGAAAGGTACAGAGACTAAAGAGAGGACTGAATTTAAAATAGGACACTCAAGGAAGGTCTCAATGAGGTGTAATTTGAACCAAGACCTCTAAAGGTTAAAAAAAAAAAGACCTGTAAAAGGTAAGAAAACAAGTCACAATGAGATCGAGAGAATAGTTTTTCAGGCACAGGGAATAGGCAATGGCATAGCTGACATGTCCAAGGAAGTGGGCAAGGATCAAAGAGAGTAAATGGAGAAACTTACTATAGGTATTAAAAATTCAGAGAAGACATTATGGTCTGAGAGAGTCAAAGAAATATCTATGGAAGAGGAAGGTCTAAGGCAAATTTAGAAAGACAGGTAACATGGGGAAAAAACGTTGTATTACATAAAGGAAACTCTATAGGGATGCCTGGGTGGCTCAGCGGTTGAGCGTCTGCCTTTGGCTCAGGGCGTGATCCCAGGGTCCCAAGATCAAGTCCCACTGCGGGCTTCCTGCATGGCGTCTGCTTCTCCCTCTGCCTGTGTCTCTGCCTCTCATGAATAAATAAATAAAATCTTAAAAAAAAGAGAGAAATGAAGGAAACCCTATAAAGAAATACAATAACCTAGGGGTGCCTGGGTGGCTCAAGTGGTTGAATGTCTGACTCTTTGATTTTGGCTCGGGACTGAGCCCCACGTAGGGCTTTGTGCTTGGCTCAGAGTTTGCTTGGGATTCTGTCTCTCCCTCCCCCCTTTTCCATGTTTGAACTCTCTCTCTCTAAATAAATGAAGTCAGAAAGAAAGAAAGAAAGAAAGAAAGAAAGAAAGAAAGAAAGAAAGAAAGAAAGAAAGGAAGGAAGGAAGGAAGAAAGAAAAGAGAAGAGAAGAGAAGAGAAGAGAAGAGAAGAGAAGAGAAGAGAAGAGAAAAGAAAAGAAAAGAAAAGAAAAGAAAAGAAAAGAAAAGAAAAGGATATAAACCTGGCAGGAAAGAATAAGATCAAGATGATTATAACAAATGACTTCTACATGGGTGCTAAGAACTAAAATTGGACTCAGACTACATTATGAAAAATAGAGCCCTCTGATGCAAAGACAAAAAAATAATTTTTTTAATTCAATGAAAAAGTCATTTAGAAAAATGATCTGGAATCAATGTAATATGGACAATAGGGAATTAGACTAAGGGGCACTGAGATTATAAGACCATAGTACATGGGAATGGATAAATGGGATAAACTAGGCAATGCTTTAAAAGAAACAGAACTTGGAAGCAGACGGACAGAAGGAATGAAGAAAAAAAGAGGACCAAACATGGTATAAAAGTTTCTAAGCTAGGAGGCTGCAGAAATAGTAATCAGAAGTAGAATCATACAAATATCTGGTAGAGATCACTTCATCCAGACCTGTGTCTTTAGAATTGTTATGCATTGACCAGAAAATTATACTTTATCCAAAAGATATGAATGTGTATTTCTGAAGTCTTATGACAAGTTTTCCATTGAGAATTCAATTATATCTCATATATAGGACATGATCCTCATAATTTTACCTCCTTAAAATACTTTATCATGGGGATCCCTGGGTGGCTCAGTGGTTTGGCGCCTGCCTTTAGCTCAGGGCGAGATCCTGGAGACCCGGAATCTAGTCCCACATCGGGCTCCCAGTGCATGGAGCCTGCTTCTCTCTCCTCCTGTGTCTCTGCCTCTCTCTCTCTCTCTATCATAAATAAATAAATAAATCTTTAAAAAAAAATACTTTATCACATTACAAGTGGAGAACTTTCTGATTTATTCTACATTTTTCTCTAATATCTAAACATTTAGGTTTTGAAAAATGGGCAAAGATGAAAAATGTATTTTTCTGAAACAATTTCTTAGGAAGGCAAGTTTTAAATCCATGGGAATATGATAGACTATTTAATAAAATGAGGTGGAGACAACTGTCTGCCTTTTGAAAGAAATATTAAAACTGACATCTTACCTTATTTTTAACAAACATCAAAATATATTCCAGGCATTATTAAATATTTAATTGTAAACACAAGTTGTAGAACATTAAAAGAATAAAATGTTTTATTAAAAAGTAAAGTAACAATATATCCATACAAAGGACTTAGAGCAACTAGGACTCTCATATATTAGTAGTGGAAACGTAAAATGGTGTACCAACTTTGGAAAAGAATTAAGAAGTTTCTTAAAGAGTTAAAAACACAATCCTATGTATTCATCCAAGAGAAATGAAAATCTAGGTCCATACAAATGTTCATAGCCACTTTACTTTTAACAGCCCTAACTGGAAACAATCCAAATAATCAACAGGTGAATTAGACAAATTGTGGTATATTTATAGGATAGACTACTTCTCAGCAAGAAAAGAGAGTAGACTACTGAAACACACAGTGTTAATTAATTTCAAAGTAATTATGCTGAAAGAAGCCACCCGCGTCCCTAAACCAAAGTATATATTGTATGATTTCATTTATATAAATCCCTCAAAATGAAAACTACAGTTATAGAAGTCAAATCAGTAGTTGCCTGGGGGTTGGAGAAAGGATAGGAAGGGGCAAGAAGGAGAAACTACAAAGGGACAGAAGGAAATCTTCAGGTGTGTTGGACACGTTCATTATCTTTATCTCAGTGACCGTTCATGAAATATACTTGTGTCAAAATTTATCAAACTGTATACTGTAAGTAGGTGCATGTATGTTATCAATTATAGCTCAATAAGGCTGCTTTTAAAAAGTAAAATAACATCAGTCCATACACAAAAAAACTATAGACTCTTTTTATCTGTGGTGGGTAATTATAAATTTAAAAATATATATAACAATTTTAAAATAAAATGAGCTGTGCTTATTACAACTCAAAAATTTGGAAGACCGAAAGAAGAGAGGATCTGAACCAGTGACAGGGCTGACCAGTGTTTTAGAAAATCAGTTGCAGGAAAGCCTCAATGAATCACCTCAGGAAGAACAAAAGGGCATATTTAGAAACCAAAGCCAAGAGAATATATATGTCAAACCAACTACATATGAGACAGGTACAGAGCAAATTCAGAGGCAGGAATCTGGTAGTAGAGGCAAATTATTATGCAACAGATCAACAGACTGACAGAGACAAGTTAAAGAGCAGGGTCCAAGTACACAAAGCAAATCATTCCTGGAATGCATAAAAGATAAGGAGGCTGATTTCAAGAAGAGAAAGCAGGGTAGCCCAAATCAGATGAAGCCATATGTAGCCAAAAACCATCATAGTCAAATAGACTGCAGAATGAACAAAAGCTGTGTACAAGAAAAGGAGCCCACAAAAAAAATTCTTCTCAAAGTAAGGCTGGTTGTTCCATCTGGCCTTTTATCCCTGGGTGCTCAAAGAGAAATGGCCCTAATCCTAACAAAACACCCTTAGTAGCTTCTGAAATTTTAGCTTCTCTCAGAAGTGAAGATATTTTAGTTTTAACCTAAATTATATATAAATTCACTTTCATAAAGTATTAAAAAGAGCTCCTTGAAAGCAGAGATCCTCTTATTCAAATTTCTATCAGTAGCACCCATTATAATTTCTAGACATAGATGCTTAAATAATGATACTTAAAAGTTCTGAACAAGAAAACGATACAAAAAAAGTGCACTGAAATCTACATTATCCACTTTCTGAATTATCACTTAATATTCCTAAACCAGTTTCCTTCCATTGCCCAGGACCTCCCTTTGTTCCTTTCCCACTGTCAAGACAATATATGATTCCTAAATGGTAAACAACTAGTAAAAGCTTAAATTAATAATTAGAAAAATTAGAAAATTTTGTGACAAAAAAAATTAAGTAATCAAAAGCCAAAAGTACATAATGTTTTTTCAAAAGTACATAATTTTTAAATTAGTCATATTCAGCTTACAATTCTTGATAAGATATTAACCCAAGCTCTGTCCCTTTGAAATTGTTCTACAAGTGAGAGGCTAGATATAAGAAACAAACAAAACTGAAAAACCATTGGGGAAATGAACACTGGCTTGTCTAGACAGAGGAAGGGAAGAGTAGTAACCCAGAGTTGAACAGTATATGGTACACAATTAGGGGGCTGGATGGTGGGAGAGCTTTTTAGATATGTCTTCCTCCAGCCTCATCGGACAAAAAAAAAGCAATTGCTTTGAGGTAATGTCAAAGCAGCACTCCAGTTTAGCTATGGTGACAACCCCAATCTTTCCTTTTCCATTGGCTAAACAAAATTTCATGGAAGTTTGGTCCTGATAAAGAGTAACCCTCTGACAGAGTTATTAGGAGGGGTCACTTGATGGATGATGCAAATCATCCAGACTTGCAGTCTGATGGAAATTCCAACTAACATCACAGGCTCTCTGCCCTGAGGTTCTTCTTCCTTTCTCCTACCTGACCACTCCTCTCAAACACAGTACCAGCTAATTTAATGTGGTTGAAAATCTCAATGGAAAATGTGTTCATAGAAAAAAACCCCAATCAAGCAAGCATTGAAGAAGTAAAAGAACTATTAAAATCTTTTTAAAGATAAAAAATACAAAAACTGTACACAGAAAAAAAGAGAACTAAAGAGCCAGTAAGAATATAAATTTTAAATGACCATAATACATAACCTCAGACATGAGAGGATGTGGGTAACTTGAAATAGAAATAGTTTTTAAGAGGGACACCTGCGTGGCTCAGCAGTTGAGCATCTGCCTTTGGCTCAGGGCATTATCCTGGAGTCCCAGGATCGAGTCCCACATGGGGCTTCCTCCATGGAGCCTGCTTCTCCCTTGGCCTATGCCTCTGCCTCTGCCTCTCTCTCTCTCTGCCTCTCATGAATAAATAAATAAAAATTTAAAAAAATATTTTGTTTATTCATGAGAGACACACACACACACACACAGAGGCAGAGACACAAGCCAAGGGAGAAGCAGGCTCCCTGCAAGGAGCCCAATGTGGGACTTGATCCTGGATCCCAGAATCACACCCTGGGCCAAAGGTAGACGCTCAACTTCTGAGCCACCCAGGCGTCCCTAAATAATTAAATTTTTAAAAAAGCTTTTAAGAAAGAAACAGTTTGAAATAAGGTGTACGTATAAAAAATATAAATATAGTTAAAATGAAAATATAAAGAAATACGTGAATGGATTAATGGGTATAGCTGAAAAATGTTTTAGTGAGCAGAAATTACTAAACTAAGAAACATTCGTGAGACATAAGAGGAAAGGACAAAAAAGACTTTTTTTAAAGGTATAGAGACATGATGGAATATTAACTTCATAAAAACAGAAGACACAGAAGATGTATAAATTAAACAGATTCACAGAAATATATGAGTGAGAATTTTCTAGAATTAAAAAAAAGTCAAACTAAAGAGCTATGAATGCCAAAAAGAGGATAAATAAAACATACATATATACATAAACATCTTTATACAACGAAATTTAAGAGAATCAATGACAAAAAGAAAATTCTAAAAGCTTCTAACAGAGTAGTTCATCTATAAAGGAATGAGATTAAAATGACATCAGATTATCTCATCAGTAACACAAGATTTAAAGTAATTCTTAGAATTACTGTGCAGAGTTATTTTAAAATGTTGATAGAGGGACACGTGGGTGGCTCAGCAGTTGAGCATCTGCCTTTGGCTCAGGTTGTGATCCCAGAGTCCCGAGATCGAGTCCCACATTGGGGTCCTTGCATGGAGCCTGCTTCTCCCTCTACCTGTGTCTTTGCCTCTGTCTCTCATGAATAAACAAATAAAATCTTAAAAAAAAAAAAAATGTTGATAGAATTTTGAACCAAAAAGTTTATACCCCCCCCCAAAAAAAGTTTATACCCATGTAAACTATCACCAAAAAGTAAAGATATCTTAAACATAGTCTTAAAGATTTCCTGCATTAAAGGCTCTCTTTGAAAATACCCATTAAAGGAATTATTCCCAGCAAGAAACGTCACTGTAAGATACATGGAAGTGAACAAATAATTTAGTAAAACTTACTATTATCTTCAAAAAGGAAAACATAGAACCCAAACAATATAGAGTAGCCAAACATCCAGAGCCAAGTATCTAGAGTAGCTAAGTATAATATAGAACTTTCTGGAGTAACTAAAGTATTCTATCTATATCTGCATTGTCCAATATGGTAGCCATTAGTTACATGCAGCTTACGGACAACATGAATATGGCTAGAGTGACTAAGGAACTAACTTTTAAATTTTATTTAAGGTTAAAATTAAAATTCTCTATGACTAGTAGCTACCATAACAGATAGCACAGATCTCAGTATATTCCATAGAACTTTACTTAAAAACAGGCTGCTGGCACATAGGCCATAGTTTGCCAACATCTCACTTACTAGATGACATAAAAACAGTGATGATGTGGGGTTGGGAACAGCAGGAGGCCAGAGTCTGCTGTAGTACTTAGGTTGAAGGGAAGTAGGTAATGTATATAAAAATACTTATAACAACCACAACTAAAAAACCCAAATACATAAATGAAAGTCTGGACTTAAAAAAAAAGTCTGAACTAAAAATGACCATTTGTCTTTAAAAAAAGAATTTATTATTGCAGTACAGTTGACATAGAACGTTATATTAGTTTCAGGTGCAGAACATCACTATGTTCTGCATATAGATTCGATAATTCTATATGTCACACTATGCTCACCATGAAGTATAGTTACTACCTGTTACCATACAATGACCAAAATTCTAACTAAAATAGAACAAAATGTATAACTTTTAAACTATGAAAAGAAAATCCAATCTATTCAATGGGAAAAGAAAAAAAAAGTATGATAAATAAAAAATACAAAATAATGTGACAAAAAGTTCCAACCCAACATTCCAATACATGTAAATGAGTCAAACTCACTGATCTAAAGAGAGACTCTTAAGATTGGATTTTTTTTTTTAAATGTAGGAATAGGAGGTCAATAGGAATAGCCTAAGGAGGCTAAATCCCAAAAGGCACAAAAATGCTGAAAATAAATGGCTAGGAAAAAAAATATGAAGACAACTATAAACCAAGAGCTTCACAATAATTAGAAAATTAAAACAGAATTGAAGGCAAAAACAAATATAAAGGACAAAGTAAGGTATTATATACTGAAGGAAAAAGAGATCAAGAACTAGCATACATAAACATTTATGCTTCTTATAATAAATAAAACACCAAAACAATTCAACAGGGGAAAGAAAAGTCTTTTCAATAAATGGTGCTGGAACTAGATACCCATACTCAAAAGAATGAAGCTGAATACTTACTTCATACCATATTAAAAAAACTCAAAATGGACCATAACCTAAAAATAAGAACTAAAACTATAAAACTTAGAAAACAGGAATAAATCTTGTGATCATGGGTTACACATTACATGACAAAATTTGTGAGACCTACTAAACCTAGAGTACAAGCAATGACTGAAAAAAGACATAAATTGCACTTCAACAAAATTAAAAGTAGTTGTGTTTCAAAGAATACCATCAAGAAAGTGGAAAACTAGCCACTGAATGGGAGAAAATATTTGCAAATCATATATACAGTAAGGAATTCGTATCCAGAATAAAAAATTCTTACAATTCAACAATGCAAAGACTAAAACCAATTTAAAAATGGACAAAGGACTTGATTGAAGACTTGAATAGACATTTCTCTGAAGATATATAAATGGCCAACAAGCACTTGAGAAGCTCAGTATCAGTCATCAGAGAGATGCAAATCAAAACCCCAATGAATGTCATTTCACACCCGATAGAAGAGCTAAAATAAAAAAGTAAGTGCTGATGAGGACATGGAGAAACTGGAATCCTTAAATGTTGCTGGTGGGAATGTAAAATGATTCAGCAATATTGAGGTCTGTCAATACCTTAAAAGGTTAAACAGAGAGACAACATATAATCTAGCATTTCCACTCCTAGGTATATACTCAAGAGAACTGAAAACATGTCTATACAAAAACCTGTACATGAATGTTCATAGCAGCATTATTCTTAATAACCAAAAAATGGAAATCCAAATGCCCACCAAAATGAGTGATAAACAAAATATGGCATAATATACAAGAGAATATTATTTGGCCATTAGAAGAAATGAAGTAGGGCAGCCCCAGTGGCTCAGCGGTTTAGTGCCGCCTGCAGCCCAGGGCCTGATCCTGGAACCCTGGGATCGAGTCCCACTTCGGGCTCCCTGCATGGAGCCTGCTTCTCCTCTGCCTGTGTCTCTGTCTCTCTTTCTCTCTCTCTCTCATGAATAAATAAATAAAATCTAAAAAAAAAAAAAAAAAAAACTATTAAAAAAAAAAAGGAATGAAGTGTTGATAAATGCTAAAACACAGATAAAACTCTGAAAGCACTATGCTGTGTTAAAGAAGCCATGTTTTGTTACTACAAAAGGCCACATATTTTATGATTCTACTTACTTGAAATCCTGAACAGGCAAACCCACTGACTAGGAGACAGAAAGTCAATTAGTCCCCAGGGTCTGGGGAAAGGGGGAATGGGGAGTGAGTGCTAATGTGCACCAGTTTCTTTTTGGGGTGACAAAAATTTTCTAAAATTAAGTAATAATAATGACTGCACAACTACGTGAGTATATTAAAAACCACTGCATTTTATGGCATATGAATTTCTTCGCAATAATGTTACAAACACAGGCACAAAGCAACAATTCTCAGCATTATAGGACATCAACAATTTTAGATAGCAATTTTAACTTATTCTTCTCCAAAACTAATTGATCAACAGGAAAAGATTAATTACAGAAAATACAAGTAAGCTCTAACAAATATATAGAGAACTTACATACTGTAGGAAGTACATGCTTTTCAAAGATAGAAGAAGCATTTATAAAAACTATGTGCTGGCCACAAAGCAAACATCATATAATCTATGTTCTTTGGTTTTAACAATAAAACTATAAACCCATAACAAAAAAGAAACAGCAGCAGAAATATATTTTTAGGGACGCCTGGGTGGCTCAGCAGTCCAGGGTCTGCCTCTGGTTCAGGGCATGATCCCGGGGTTCTGGGATCGAGTGCCGCATAGGACTTCCTGTATGGAGGCTGCTTCTCCCTCTGCTTGTGTCTCTGCCTCTCTCTCTCTTTCTCTCTGTGTCTCTCATGAATGAAAGGATAAAATCTTAAAAAAAAAACCTCTACCCATATGTCTAGAAACTTAAAAGCCATACTAAATTCTCAGGTTACAAAAAGTGTAACAATAAAAATACTATATAACAAAATTTATAAGACATAACTAAAGCAGTACACAAAAAAACCTACAGATTTATATACTCATGTAAGATTAAACTCAAGTTGAAAAAATATCTACACAATAACTTAAAAAAAAACAAAAGAAACAAAGATATGAGCAGAAATCAATCAAATAGAGTAGAAACCCACGAAATGAAAAGATGAATAAAATAAATTGCTGGTTCTTTGAAAAGATTAATAAAACATAAACTTCTGGCAAGATTAATCAAGAAAAGTACAGAGATACAGGTGATGATAGACAAAAGATTTAAAAGTACTATCATAATAAAATAATATTTTGTTTACATTATAAAAGATCATAGATCTCAGGTTAATAGATCTGAAAATCAGAATGGATACACTTTCTTAAATTGGTTAAGGAATCTGAAGAGACCAAAAACCAAAAAGACATCCTCTCCCAAAGAGCCGTAAACCCTGATAGCTTTACAAATTGAATTCTCCCAAATTTTTAGGGAGCAAATAATCTCTATTTTCTGCAATGTGTTACAGATAATAGAATGCAAAGAGGGAAATACCTAACATGTTTTATATGGCTGACATAATTTTGATTTCAAAACTAGATAGTAGGGACGCCAGGGTGGCTCAGCGGTTGAGTGACTGCCTTCGGCTCAGAGCGTGATCCTGAGATTTGGGATTGAGTCCCACATCAGTCTCCACGCGGAGAGCTTGCTTGTCCCTCTGCCTCTCTTTCTCTGTCTCTCATGAATAAATACACAAATCTTAAAAAAAAAAAAAAAAACTTAGTAATAAAAGAACAGAGAGCTGTTTGTGTTTCCTTAGATTCTGTATTTGTCTATTTGGCATCCATCTACCATAAGGCCAATTACATTAAATGTATTTTCTTATTTTCTGTATTCTTGATGCTCTGGCATTTGTGACTTCACTGAATAGGGAGAAACTATCTCTACCAGGACTGGCCAATTCCTGACAGAATGCAAAGGGTTAGTCCAGGAATGTATTTTTCCTATGTAAACTAACCAACCTAGAGCTCATACTCAAATCATCTCCTTTACTTAGCCTAGTTATTATACTCTAGGAGGCATTATTCCTCTGCCCTAAGCACTAAGGGTCAGATACTAACAACTGGAGATCACCTCTATAGTCCAGAGCCTGCCAACATTATTCAAACTAGCAAATTCTAAACTGTTTATACTGCCCTGCCTTGCCTTTCCCCTTGCTCCTTCTTTTGCCTCCTGACCAAACCTGGTGGTTCCTGTATCCCCTGTATTTGGAATTAGCATGCTCCCTTCTCTTGCAAACAGTAATAATCTTTCAATGCATTGACCTCTCCATGTTAATGTCACCTCCATAAATTAAAATCTGCAGGCACATTTTAAGACAATAACTAAAGCCCATTTCATTTATGAACATAGAAGTCTGAAACTCCTAAATGAAGAATTAGTGAATTGAATCTATTAGTATATTAAAAATAACATCCTGCTCAAAAATAAACAAGAGATACAAGAATGGCTTAATATTTGAAAATCTAGGGCAGCCCCAGTGGTTTAGCAGTTTAGCGCCGCCTTCAGCCCAGGGAGTGATCCTGGAGACCTGGGATCCTGTCCCACATCGGGCTCCCTGCATGGAGCCTGCTTGTCCCTCTGCCTCTCTCTCTCTCTGTGTGTGTGTCTCTAATAAATAAATAAAAAATCTTTTAAAAAATTTTGAAAATCAATTTAATAATGGACTACAAGAGAAAATTACTATTTCAGTAGATTCAGAAAAGTCATCTGACAGCTTTAATATGTATTTATGATTTATTATAGTTACCAGTAAACTATGACTATGACTGAAGGTAAATAACTTCATAAAGCCTACATACTAAAAACTAATCAACATCAAACTTAATGGAAAACTTCATAATCATTGCATTTATGATACAGACAAGAAAAGATGCCCATTGAGGCTTTGTTCAACATGTTACTGGAAGATGTGGCTAATATAATAAAATGGGGGTGGGAGAAAGCAAGGTATAAGGATTAGAAGAGTAGGCAAATTATAGTAAATGAGTTTAGAAAGACTGCCAGATGCAAAATCAACTTACAAAATCAACAGCGTTGCTCTGTACCAAATAGTCAAAAGGCAAATAAAGTATCACTCAAATTAGTTTTATGAATTATCTAGGATATAACCTAAAGATAAGGCAGAGAACATTAATGGGGTAAAATTTACTTCATAAAGAAGTCTAAATGATTCAAAAACTATACCACACTTAGAGGTAGTTCCTTAAAGATTAATCATAAATGCAAGGCAGTTTCAGTACAAATCAGGAAGGCTTTGTTTTAGTTTTCAAGAAATTTCACAAACTTACTCTAAAATGTCTATGTAAGAATAAACATCTAAAAATAATTCAATCAAGTTTAAAGAGAAGTATAAAGGGACTCACTCTACTAGAGAGTAAGATTTACTACTAAGCCGTAACAATAAAACTTGTATAATTGCCATAGCAACATATTAACAATAAACAAGAGCTTAGCAGCAGATTCACAGATATATGGAAACTTGACATGATAAAGACGGCTGATAAATCAGGAGGAAATGCATGCATTATTTATAGATGGTACTGCAAGACACCTGCACCATTTTAAGAAAAGTAACACTGGATCCCTACCTCACATGTATAAAGGTGAATTCAATATGGATTACAGATCTTTATATAAAAGGTATCACAAATCCAATAGTAGAGAGAATAATCTTGGGAGCCTCAGGGCAGTGACTATCTACTTAAACAAGACTTCTATAAAGCATAAATCATATAGGAGGAAACTGATTTGGCTACATTTAAAAGAGAGAATTTATCCTCCATAAATGCTACATTACAGTCAACTCTAAACTTGATAGTAAACTAGCTTTTGAATATTGGGCTTAAGTTTATATATTTCTTAAATAACTATTCCAATGGGGCAATTCAGTTTGGCAAGACAACTATTTAGTACACATGTCATTCAGAAACCTAAGCTCTTTCTAGCTTACTGCTCTATTTGCTAGGGTATGCAGAAAGTTGGGTCATGGCCTAAAATAACAAACCCATTCATCTTCCAACTTGTAACAAGAAAAAAACATCAACATATTTTCTTTTAAGCTACTGAAGTAGAAGTGCACATAAACTTTTGCCCACGTATGACTGACAAAATTAGTCACATGGCCTCAATTAGCTAACAATAAAGTTAAAAAATACAATTAAGCAGCTATGTGCCCAGTTTAAACTGTTACCTTTTGTAAAAGGGAAGACTAGATTTTAGTGAATTACTAGCAGTCTTCACTATAAGGAAAACAAAAAAAGTAAGAGACTGAAAGATTGTCAATCTCTAAAACCAACAAGGGATTACTATCAAAACTATATAAGGAACTCATAAATTATAAAAGAGAAACAGAAAATACAATAGAGAAGTGGTCAGTGAATATAAAGGAGAAATTTACAGCATAAGGAATGCCTAAAAAACACATGAAGAGATAGCTCAACTTCATTAATATCAATAAAGTGCAAAATAAAAGAACTGAGAACTGATTGTCAGTACTTAATTATCTATACTCTTAAAAAAATTTTTTTTAAAAATTTATTCATGAGAGAGGCAGAGAGAGAGAGAGAGAGAGAGAGAGGCAGAGACACACAGGCAGAGGGAGAAGCAGGCTTCATGCAGGGAGCCTGACGTGGGACTCGATCCTGGGACTCCAGAAACATGCCCTGGGCCGAAGGCAGGTGCTAAACTGCTGAGCCACCCAGGGATCCCCTATACACTCTTTGATTAAAAAATCTCACTCCAGGCAGCCCGGGTGGCTCAGCGGTTTAGCGCCTGCCTTCATCCCAGAGGGTGACCCTGGAGACCCTGGATCGAGTCCCACGTCGGGCTCCCTGCATGGAGCCTGCTTCTCCTTCCACCTGTGCCTCTGTTTCTCTCTCCGTCTCCTCTCTGTGTATTCTCATGAATAAATAATTAAATTAAAAAAAAAAATAAAAAATCTCACTCCTAGATATATCCCCCAAAGGAACTCTTTGGTGAGACATGTATGAGAACAGTTTTTTTTTTTCTCTTTACAGTACTGTTGTGGTAGGAGAAACTGAGGTAACTTAAATGCTTATTTCTGAGGGAATGATATCAAATAAAATTGACATAAATACTGTAGTTACAATCAACTAGGTATACACGTTGCAATGCAGTGTTGACTGAAAAAAAGATCTGATATTTATACATATAAAACACACATGCTCAAAAACACAATACAAGAGGACACGTATTCAAGCACATCTATATATCAAACACACGAGGGTATGTTTAAAAGGGAATGGGAGAGGGGATTACGGATAAAAAGAAAAAATAATAAAACAGGAAAAGAGCTTTGTACAGGCTGATAATTTAAGTGTGCCTTGAAACAAAGAGTATGACTAACAATTCTGTTTGAAAAAAGTTTACTACATATGTAACTGTTCTTTCCATTGCCAAAGAAATGTCTCAGTTCCAGAAAGACATATACACACAGATATGAAAATGTCATGAAAAATGCAGTTCTGAAATTATCTTCTCTCTTCTGTGTGGTAACTTCTCTGTGACAGAAAGACAGCAAAAAGCAGGAGAAATATAAAAAGAGTGTTTAAAGGAGGGTAATTATGGTTCATCAAAAAAAGTACAGTTCTTTAACACTCACATGAAGTACAAGATACAGATTTAAAGAAAACAAACTGAGAACATGGTTTTCAATATCCTGTGTTGCATCAGTCAAAGAGCTATAGAAAATATTTTATAAGATTTAGCAAAATTATAATTTACTGCAATTAATGACCTCTTCCAATTACTGCTTAATTCACCAATAAGAAGAAAATTGTATTTTATCCCACTTAAAAACACAAACTTATTTTCCAATGGGACATCATTAACTATATTGGTAATAACTGGCATACTTATGATCAATAGTCAAGGTCTTGCAGTCCTCCCCACACAAATTTTAATGAAATACACTTGGCAAATTTTTTTTTTTTAAAGACAAGCAACAGTTTGGCACCTAATATATAATCACAATGACTAAGTCAGGTGTGCAGCACCCCCAGTACAGACTTTATTAGAGTTCAGTTATAAATACACAATCTCTTGACACTGAAGATGTAGTTCTTGCAGATAAAGCCCAAAGGCAGGAAATGAATCTTCTCCCAAAAGCTGGTTCTTATCTTTAAAGTAACCTCAAATTATTACTAAACTAATAAAGTAATTTTGTTCCAGAAATGATCTGATCTATTTTATTTTCAGCTTTTGATAAATCCAAGAATGAGATGGGGGATTATTGCTTTTTGTCTCACTATACACACTGAAACACAACATGAAAATACAGGAAAAAAAATTTTTAATGATTTTTTTTATGGTAAAGTTGGAATAAGCAATAACAAAGCCTGTCAATATATGAGGAAGATGTGTATGGTTTTAGAAAAATAAAAAGCTAACTTTGTTATTTAATAGTAAATTTGGAAGCAAAGCTTTTACTATCTTCTAATTAGAAACTGTTAATTAAAAAAATGAGTAAAAAAGATACAATAAGATTGTATACAATCAAACAAACCAGTAATTCAAAAATATAACTATGGTTATTACTGTCTTCTTTATGGAATTTTTTCTAATACAATGGCCCTCTGCTAATGGCCACAATCCAACATGAAGATCAAGATTCTATTAAAGACACAAAAAAGGTCAGGTTACCAAAATTATGACTGTCAAATACAACATAAGATGGAGACAGCACAAGAAAATTTCAGGTGCCTAATGATTAATGATGATATAGAGAAGATACTAGTTTTATTATAGCAATCTAGGTACCATTCATTACACTTCTACTCTAGGCATTCAATATCATAGCAATATAGGTGCCATTTATTGTTTTTTTTTAAGACTTTATTTATTCATGAGAGACACATAGAGAGAGAGAGAGGCAGAGACACAGGCAGAGGGAGAAGCAGGCTCCATGCAGGGAGCTCAATGTGGGACTCAATCCTGGGACTCCAGGATCACTCCCTGAGCCGAAGGCAGACACTTAACTGCTGAGCCACCCAAGCATCCCTATAGGTGCCATTTATTACACATCTACTCTATGCTGCACAATGTACTAGGCATTCAAGATATACTCTCTAATCCTTAAAATAAACTTTTAGTAGGCCATATTAAAAAATAGAGGTTTTTTTTTTTAATGTGGAACTGAAACTAAGATTAAACAATTTGCCCAAGATCTTAAAGCTAGGAAAATAATGCAAAGCTTCTGGTTTAAGGTGGCAAATTAATACATGCTGCAGCCGTCTCCTCCTCTTCTTCCTCTCCTCCTCCAAACCCTCAAAATGACAGAAAGGAAATCCATAATCATGCTACAAACAATGGGAACCTTCAATGGACTCAAAATGTGAGGAAGATAAAAGCCAAGAAACCAAACTGCCCACAGAAATTGAATGCTAGAGAAGGTAGGAATATTTCCCAAGGTGCTACAAACGCTAAGTAAGGGACAGAAAACAGGAAAAGACAGAAGATAGGTTAACTGAAGTTTTTGCATCAGAAGCAGCAATACAAGTGGATTCTTATATTCTGCCTTTTTTTGGAAAAGGCAAATAACAGAAATTTCATTTCTGCCATTAGCTGGAATGAACGAACATAGGAACTTGAGTAAGCCTGGTAAAATTTTAGAATACCAAGGATAAAGAGAAAAACCTTAAAACATCTGAAGGGAGTTGGGAGTGCAGATTACTCACAAAGAATTAGATATCACATACTTCCATTTATAAATAGTGGATATAAAAACAAAGTATTATATTTAATAGTTCTATAGGAAAATAATTTTGAACTTGGAATTCTATATGTAACAAAACTATCTTTCAAGTATGAAGGCCAAATAAGGACATATGCAGGTCTGCAAGGATTCAAAGATTGTTACCCACAGACAGATAATGGGACATCATTAATTCTCCAAAAGAATTACTTGAGAACATATTTATGCAAGTACAAGACAGAGAAGTAGCATGATGAAACCAACAACAAAAAAACCCCAATAAATTCTAAATGATTCTGGTATTAAAGACAAAATATAAATTATAAACTACTTTTTAAAAAATATATGAGGTCACTAAAAAACAAAGCTTGTGACCTGCAAAGCAGGACTGTAGAAACACTTATAGCTATTAATAAGTTTCTTAGGAAAGAAAAATGACTTTTAGTCAAAGAATTTAAAAGAAAACAGACCAAGAATAGAGAAAGATTACAAAGGGACACTGGGCTGGCTCAGTCAGAAGAGCATGTGAGTTGAATTGAGTATGTGTGTTTTAAGTTCGAGCCCCATGTTACTTAAAAATAAAATCCTAAAACAAAACAAAACAAAAACAAAATAAAAAAAAACAATTATAAGGAAATAACAAAGAAAAAAGTAATATAATAGAAAACTGAAAGAGTGAATATGATCAGTAATCGAAAAGCTGATTCTTCGAGAAGGCAATAAATAATATAATCAAACTTTTGCCAGGTCTGACCAAGAAAAAGGAGAAAACAAATAAACTTCAGGAATACAATCAGACAGAATCACAAATTAAGAGATTTTAAGAAAACGTTTTAACTATTATTGAAATTCTCTGCAAGTATGATTCGAATCCCTAGAAAAAAAATGAACGATTATTTAGGAAAATGTAAATGGACATTAGCTGAAAAGTAGAAATCTGAACAAATAAAAAAAAAAGAAGAAATGGAAATAGTCAAGGACAAAATGCAAATATATTACTTTGCATTTTAACAAATTTTATTTTTTTAAAGATTTTATTTGAGAGAGAGAAAGCACAAGCAGGGAGAGAGGCAGAGGGAGAAGAAGCAGACTCCCCATGAAGCAGAGAGCCTGACGAAGGGCTTGATCTCCGGACCCCAGGATCATGATCTGAGCTGAAAGCAGAAGCTTGACTAACTGAGCCACCCAAGGCGCCCTGCATTTTAACACCTTTTATTTTTTAAAGATTTTATTTCTTAAAAAAAAAAAAAAAAAAAAAAAAAGATTTTATTTCTTTATTCATGACAGAGAGAGAGAGAGGGGCAGAGACACAGGCAGAGGGAGAAGCAGGCTCCATACAGGGAGCCCAACGTGGGACTCGATCCACGCTCTCCAGGATCACACCCCCAGCTGAAGGTGGCGCTAAACTGCTGCGCCACCGCGGCTGCCCATTTTAACACCTTTTAACTACTCTAAGGCAGAGGTTCTTGAATATTTTGGTCTCAGGACCTTTTTTAATACTTTTAAAACTTACTGAGGACCCAAAGAGCTTTTGCTTATTACATGAGTCATCCTATCAATATTTACCATATTCGATATTAGAAAAGAAAATTTTATTAATTCACTGAATCATAACTATAAATCCATTCATGCTAATGACATTCTTATGAAAAATAAATGTACTTTACAAATAAATTTAGTAAGAAGAGTGGCAGTGTTTTATATTTTCGGTGAATCCCTTTAATAGAAGATTGCTGGGGATTCCTGGATGGCTCAGCGGTTTAGCGCCTGCCTCCGGCCCAGGGCGTGATCCTGGAGACCCGGGATCTAGTCCCACGTTGGGCTCCCGGTGCATGGAGCCTGCTTCTCCGTCTGCCTGTGTCTCTGCCTCTCTCTCTCTCTCTCTCTCTCTGTGTGACTATCATAAATAAAAATAAAAAATAAAAAATAAAAATAAAAAAATTTAAAAAGGGGCAAATAGTGTCTTATTATTATGAAAACAGTATGACTTTGCAGACCTCATGAAAAGATCTTGGGGATCTCTAGAACTCCATATTACAGCTTAAAAAGTTCTAAAGAGTGGTAATGATTGTACAACAATGTAAATGTACCTATCTCCACATCTAAAAATGGCTAAATGGTAAATTTTATGTTATGTATATTTTCCCACAATAAAAAAAAAGCAAATAAAATCCAGCTGCACATATAAAGGAATAAATACACCAAGACCAAGAGGGTTTATTCTAGTAAAGAGTGGTTTCACTTTAGAAAAATCAATGTAATTCACCATAGTAATAGATGTCAAAAAAAAAAAAAGTGATAAAATTCAATCCAAATGCCTAATAAAAATTTTCAGCATTCTAGATTATTGTCAACTTCCACTAATTTATCCTGTGTTAACAAATAACATCATCAAAATCTCATAACTCAGGGCACCTGGGTGGCTCAGTGGTTGAGCATCTGCCCTTGGTTCAGGTCATGATCCTGGAGTCCTAGGATAGAGTCCCAAGTTAGGCTCCCTATAGGGGAGCCTGCTTCTCCCTATGCCTATATCTCTGCCTCTTTCTTGCATCTCTCATGAATAAATAAAATCTTAAAAAAAAAAAAAAAAACAACGAAAACCAAAATCCCATGGCTTACAGTATAAAGGTTTATTTCTTGCTCATGCTACATGTCCATTATGGATGGCTTGTAGGTCCATACTGACTTCATTCCAGGCTGAAGGCAGACCCTATCTGCAATACGCTGTTCATATCGGCAGAGCGGAAAAGCAACGCCTAAATCAAGATGGCTCTGAAAGCTTCTGCTCAGATATAGCTTATCAGTTTCACTCACATTCCACTAGTTAAACAAGTCTCATGGATAAGCTTAGTATCAAGGGCAGAAAGTATATTTTCTCACAGGGAGGAGCATCTGATAGAACTCTATAGAGATGGACCCAGTAGACAGGATTACCCAAAAATTGTAAACAAAAAGATTTAGAAATGATATACCTACAACAGAGGGCAACTTCTCCAATTTGAAAAAGGGTATTTACCATGAACCTAGAGCAAATGTAACTATTGCTATATATCAGCAATAAATACTTAGAAAAAATATAACAATAAATTTAAAAGACCCCAATCAAGCATATGAGCTATGAAATCAATTAACTATGTGATCTTAGGCAAGTTAAACTCTCTGCTCATTTACTCAACTGTAAAATGAAGATAACAACACCCTATTTCAATGATTTTACAACACATTTTTTTCACATTTTAATGTCTCAGAAATTGATGACATCTTAAAAATAATAGCTGTCACCCAGGAGGCAATAATGATATGCCAAATGAAAATCTCCACTGACACTTTCTGGTGACTCAAGAAAGTATCACTAATGAAGCATCTTAGAACCAATATATCAAACCAAATTATAATGCTAGAGTAACTGAAATAAAACTGCACTGGAAAAGGATTACAGAAAGAAATCAATGGAACAGAATAGTCTAGAGAAACAGACCCACATATTTATGGGAATTTAATATACAATAAATGAACCATTTTACATCACTGGGAAAGGCACAAAACAGTACTTCTCAGTCCTATTATACTCAATACCCTTCTTTTATAGGGCTCTTTATATTGAAATGAAACACAGATAATAAACCTTCTATACAATTTTTTAAAATTATAGACATATTCCTTCTTTTTTGTGCAGCTTTGGATACACACATATACATCCATAAAGAACTATAAAGAATAAAGGGAAGTAACTTATAATGGAATAATACTGTATTTCTATGTGTAACTGCATAAGCATATTAGAAAATAGTAAGTATCAAAGTATCATTCTACTACATAGACTCACTATAATCACCATTAATGCTATAGATACAAATGCTACTGCAGAACTGATAACTAAATATCACAAGTGATATTGATGATGGTGACAGAATTTTTTTAAATGAGCTCTCTGTAAAAGTTCTCTCCCCCTCTCCCCTGGTAAAAACAAAATAAGATATAATCTCTTGATGTACAAAACAAATTAGTGGAAATTTTAGCATATGTTTTGCCATGTAAGAATACTTTTCTAAAAGGATTAAAATTTTGGTTAAACTTACTTAATAAAAAAAATGTACAAAAGATTTTGTGTTTATGTGCAAAAAGAACTTAGGGATAGCCTCATAAAATTATAGTTTTTAATCTATAGGATCTTACCTATATAGATGGGGGTCATGAAATGCAGAATATCCACGTTCCCTGGCCCACATCAAAAACTGGTGTCAATAATACTCTCAAAAACTACAATAAGCAGGAGCCGCCATAAAAATTTCCCAATGCCCCTCTGGAAGTAGTGACACCTCTACTGAAAACCCTGGGGAGAAACTCCTCAAAAAAATATTCTGGACAACTGAATATCCACTTTGTTGAAAGTTAATAGCCCCATCTCCTTAAAATATTCCTAAATCACTGGAAGCAGAGCTGTGCAATTTCACATGGTAAAAACCATGTCTCAACATAACTTCTATTTGTGTTCCTTTTCCAACCAGTAAACAAGACGGAGTCTCTGAAGTCTGTCTGATCTCTGCCAGTCCCCAGACTAACCCTTTTTCTGAAATCCATTCTCTCAAAATTTTTTTCTCAAGATTTTATTTGCTTACTTGACAGAGAGAGAGAGAAAGAGAGAGAGTGCACATAAGCAAGGGGGACCAGCAGGCAAAGGGAGAGGGAGAAGCAGGCTCCCCACTGAGCAGAGAGCACCAGGTGGGGCTAGATCTCAGAACCCTGAGATCATGACCTGAGCCAAAGGCAGACACTTAACAGACTGGGACACCAGGCACCGCTCTCTCAAACTTTTAAAATTCTATTATAAACAACCTACCTCTCAAAGGAAGTATTATAATGTTTAAAAGCATGGACTTTGGAATCAGGCAGATCCAGATTCAAATATCTTACTATTACCCAAGTGCTCTGTGTGGGATATACACCAATTTACTGCTTGACACTTTTGCTTCCTTAGCTATATAATCTCTTCTTTTCTTTAGCTTCTTCCCTTCCAGCTTAAACATACATAAATCATCTCTATCCTAAGAAAACAAGAAGGAAAATTCCACTAACTCTACTATTATTCCTTTAAGTTATCATCTCTAACTCTTCTCTCTCTTCCCTGTCAAATCCCTTCAGAATAAGACCACAAATTAAATCAAATGAGTTAATGGTCAGGTAATAAAACAATAAAAGGGATGGAAAGGGAGACTGAAGAACTAAGAAAACATACTGAGGACTGAAATAACACCATTAGAGGTAATAAATCAGAAACAGCAAAAAACAGAAAAGACCTAAATACCAACAAAGGTTTAAGATAATGTTTAATTCAGAGAAAAAAGACAAAAATTGATTAATTTCCCCAAATATCTGTTTAACTCTTATGTTACCTGGCTTTACTTTATCTTGGTCCTTGTCACCTTGTAAATTAACATGTAATTTACTTATCTGTTAGATAACTATCACCTCTCTTCCTCTCACAAGAATGTAAGCTCCACAAGGGCCATGGCTTTGTTTTGTTTCATTGGCACAGAACAGAAATCACTAAATATTTGTTGAGTGACATAATGAATAAGTGCACAACAATATAAAAACCAAGATGATCCTCTAAAAAGATAACCTAGCAAATGGATCAGAAAAAGTATTCTGATACAGTGATAATAAATTTTTGGGAAATGATGAAAAAAATTAGATATTTATTTATATATTAATTTTAAAGATTTTATTTATTTATTCATGAGAGACACAGAGAGAGAGACAGACCTAGACAGAGGGAGAAGCAGGCTCCCCGAAGGGAGCCCGATATGGGACTCCCCCTTCGGATCCGGAACCTGAAGGCAGTAGGCAGTCGCTCAACTGCTGAGCTACCCAGGCATCCAGAAAAAATTAAATATTTAGATAAAAAGCAACAATTCATTCCAGGAAAAAATAATTCCAAATTATTTGCACCAAAACACATTGAACTTAAAGAATAAAAAGAAAATACCCACTAGTTGTCCAAGCCAATAAAAAAGTCATCTAGAAGAGGGATTAAAAAAAAAACAAAACACTATAGTATTGTACTTTCTCATAAGAATATTCTACAACAGGGAAAATGACTAATGGCTACAAGGTTTTGAAATAAATTGTTATTCTAGAAATAGTACACCCATTCAAGCAGATATTTAGGTGATAAAAGCAATAAGCAATTATTTCTTAATAATTAAGATTGTTAGGAAAATATGTCCCTATGAGCACCTGCTGAAAAACTACTCAACAATGAAATTAAAAAATAAAAGAAAAGAAATTAAGCCAAAGACCTCAGAAATGGAAAGCACCAGTAAAAAGACTGGCAAGAGTGCACCAAATCAGACTAAATAATAATTAAAAAATTCTAGGAATATAAGGATGGCTTAACTTCAAAAAATAAATTCATGTTAATAGATGCTAAAAGATTAAAATTTAATACTCATTTATAATAAAAATTCTTAGTAAACTAGAAACAGTACCAAAAACTTACAGCTCAAACATCACATTTAATTATAAAACTTTATAAGCAACTCCCATTAAAGTCAGATGTGTAATAAGAATGTTTCTATCACTGTTTTCTATTTAGCACTACATTGTAGTTTCCAGGTAATGCAATTACACACACACACACACACACACACACAGAGGAATAAGAAATATTAGTGAAAAGAACTCAAAAGAAATCATCAAGTTATGAGATCTATATAGGAACCAGAATTAAATCAATAAAAAAAATAAGCAGCATTCATATGTACTAGTAATAATAATTCACAAAAAAAGTCCCTTCTACAACAGCAACAAATTGAAGGTACCTAGATAAATCTAATAAAAGATGTGTGTGATCTGAAAGAAATTTTCAAATTGTACTAAAGGATATATAAAACACCTAAACAAATAAAGACATATGTCGTCTTTATAAATGAAAAGACTAAAATATTAAAATATCAATTGTCTTCTAAGCTAACCTATAAAACCAATACAAGTCCAATCAAGATACTTAGTTTTTATTTTTATTTTTTTAATGATTTTATTTATTTATTCATAGAGACACAGAGAGAGAGAGAGAGAGAGAGAGAGAGAGAGAGAGAGAGGCAGAGGCACAGGCAGAGGGAGAAGCAAGCTCCATGCAGGGAGCCTGATGTGGGACTCGATCCAGGGTCCCCAGGATCAAACCCCGGGCTGCAGGCGGCGCTAAACCGCTGCGCCACCGGGGCTGCCCAAGATACTTAGTTTTTAAAATGTGTACTTGAAAGTGCACTAAAATTCACTTACTAAGGCAATTTTAAAGACTCAAATAGGGCAAGACAGCAAGAGAATAGCAAGACAATGTATGACTTTGCAAGTCAAAAATAAGGATTCTGGTCCTCATACTAAGAGCAATGGGAAGCCAATAGTGATTTAAAAACCAGGAAGAGGACTTTATCTGAAGTGTACAAAAATGTATTGGAGAAGCTTAAAAGATACCTTGGGAAGTCACTGAAAATGGCAGAATATGGATGCACAAAACTTTCTTTTTTAACACTGGCAAAAAAAAAAAAAAGTCAGAATTGGTATTTTCAGAACTCTGGAAATTAACTAAAGGCTTAAAGGAGTCCAGGGAGCATTTATTCAAGAACAGCTGAATCTAGTAAGAACTCTGTAACATTTTAACTTCCCCCATTTCCATCATCCCCTCCCTAATGTCATGGTAGCCTAAAAACAACAGCCTACAACCATGGCAGATTGTATTGTGCTACAGAAACCAGCAGTCTAGCAGCCACTAGAGAAGGCAGAATGGGGTTAGAGATCCTTCAAAACCTCTATCCCAGAGAATTATTATTGGACCTGTCTGGTGGTTCCCGGAAGACACACCACTCACAAGGCTGCCTTTATTTAACTTGACAGAGCACCAAAGTAAAAGAGCCTTTTCCCTGGAGCTGTCTGTCAAAAACAATCAAAGACAACTGCTGAACATCAGGGCTGCCTGCCATAATGCATACCAGTTGTAACATTTGGGGAAAACAATAGGCTAAACAAAAAGCTTTAAAAATGTTGAGAAATAAGATGTTCAATAGGGGGCTTTGAAAGCTCTCCCATATTCCTGAGGATCATGAAGTCCACATGCATACAGACATTTGTGCCTGATCAGGAAAGACCTGAGAATGTCCTAAACTCTCACAACGGACCCTGAGGCTCTGCACAAGCAAGAAGTGAAGGCTAAGGCAAAGCTGTAAAATGCCTGATGGTATACTGCAGACATGCCCTGCAATTAGAGCCCCTTGGCAGACTGGAGACTTATTAGTTAACAAGTATTTAAAGAAATCTCTGTCAAATCATTAGCTAACCACTAAGCTAACCAAACATGAGTTCAGTGGCCACACACAACAAAACATATAAACTTTAAGAATTAGTTCAGCAAGGCCATTACATAAAAAACAACAAAAAACAGCAAAAAACTATAAACCTTGGAAAGAGGAAAGGCTCTGGTTTCCAGAGTTGGCAAACGGTAGTATTTTAAACTTTCAGTTCCCAATCAAAAATTAAGAGACATGCAAAGAAACAAGAAAGTATGATCCATACACAGAATGCATTCAAAGAACCAAAGAAAACATCTAAAGAACTAAAGTATGAGAACAATGTCTCATCAAATAGAGAATACCAATAAAGAGATAGAAATTATAAAACAAAACACTCAAGCTGAAAAATACAATAATGCTGGCGCATTATATTTCATACCAAAAATTTTTTTTAAAAGTTGCCCATCTGCAAACATAAGTAAGTCTGGCTAAAAATGCATAGATTTAAATATAGATTCACAAACCAATTATACATATCTACAAGGACTCATGATTAATAGTAGCATTTCCTTCCTAAAAAAGATAATAAACTCCTACCTCATCTCATCTTCATAATCTGGGTTCACTCAGCTACTTCTCTAATTTTACCTTCCAATAGGTTGGGAACAGAAATGAAAATTCTCAGGGCACCTGGCTGGCTCAGTCAGTAAAGCATGTGACTCTTGATCATGGGGTCGTGAGTTCAAGTCCCATACTTGGTGTACAGCTTACTTAAAAAAAAAAAAAAGAAAAGAATAGACTTCTTTTGTCATCTGTCCCACTCCTTGTAACAGACTTCTATCATTTAGTGCTGTCTTTTTTTCTCCTCTTGCATTTTCTTAGGTTTCTGTTTCACTTATGGACAGCAAGTCATAGGGATGCCTTTTTTAGTAAAACTGCACAATTACTTCAAATCCCTCATGGCTTATATTGCTGTTAGATATACTCAGTATCATGAATTTACCAGGAATTCATTTTAGTAGTATGAGAAAAGTATGAAAAATTTTTAGTCACCACTAAAATAATATACATTTTCTGCTTTCCATACATAATCTGCTTTGTCATGTTTACATAAAACTGTCATTTTAACTATACCAGACTATATTCAGAGAAATAGAAAATTATTATAACTAACGAAAAACCACAACTGAAACTTTATAGGTTCAGATGTACTATACTGTTGTGACAGATTAACATTTTAACTTTTTCTCACTATTAGCAAACCAAATAGGCATCCAACCAAAATAATTAGTTTTTTCATTAGGAAAAACAGACCTATGCAGACTACTTTCCTAGAAAATGCTTTTAAAAGATTGCAATTAAAGTGGAGAAAGATTAAGAAATAGTGAAAGCAATGAAGTGTTATCATGTAACCCAGTTACTTATTAATGTTTCTAACTTCAAGAATATACAATTATGGCTATCTTTTTTAAAGCACTCATTTCCTTCTATTCTTCAAAATTTTAATAACAATATAACTTTTTTGAAAACTAAAAAACCCACGTGCTATCATCCAAAAAAGTAACAGATTTCATTTATTTTTCTACTTGCACATATGTATACAACTATATTATTCAGTTTTGTATTCTGCTCATTTCACCTTACTTCATGCTTCTAAGTAGTTCCAATACTCACTGTTTCATTATGCCTTCTATCAGATGAAATGTGTTATTTCCTTTTATATTTTAACATGATTTAAAATCTAAGTATCTTATAGACAATGCTTATCAAATTCACCATTAATTTTTCTTAAAAAATATTTTTTCAATTATACAACTACTGTGGAATATTTGGAAAATACATAAAAATACAAAAAACAACCGTTCATCAGTAGACTACACAAAGACAACTATAATTAATATTCTGCAATGCTTTCTTTTTTCCTTTGATTTTATCTGTAACAATTTTGTATATACATCACACCACATTTAGCCATACACTTATTGTAGAAAGCTGGACTGGTTCTAAGTTTTTGCCTTCATAAACAACCCTGAAACAAAGATTTTTGAGTATCTATAAATCTTTAATTCAAATTTCTGATAATTTCTTCCAGAGAGAATTTTAGAAGGGAAAATACAGTTTGTCTTTGATTGATATACTGAGTTAAACACACTTAACTTCTAAAGGATTGATATAAATTGCATAGCTACATTCCAAAAGAGGCACCAACTTATACTAACACAAGTGTGAACACCCATTTCACCAAAACCTTGCCATTACCATTCTCTAAAAGTATTTGCTAATATAGTAAAAAATGGCAGCTCACTGTTGTCCTAATTTAATTTACACTTCTTAAATATACTATGATGAAATATCTGTAATGTTTATTAGATATTTCTATTCTATATTTGTCTATAAATGCATTTTCCTGAAGTATTAGTGTTTTTATAAATGCTTCATACATCTTGTGACAAATGAACGCTTAACCTATAAAAGGACTATACAATGGCTTCTGAGTGACTCAAAGTGCAATTTTTGTTATCATCCACCATTTATCTGACATTTCTGACACGTTTAAGAAAACTAAATTAATAAATATTTGCTATCTAGTTTAACTCAGTAATTCTTTTTTTTTAACTTAGTAATTCTGTAAAGAGATCAAAGAGTTCTGTATCTTGATCTAATCTGAAAATTGTTGCTTTTGGATAAAGATAGCAAACTGCAACAACTTTCATGTTGTATTGCTCATACTTCTTTCATGAAATTACAATGTAAAATAGGATCTTACAAGAACATTGTCTAGAAATAAGTATTTCAGTTGCCAAGATTAAAAGGAAAAGCCATTGGCTCTGCAAAATGCACAAGCACTTAGTAGCAACATCTAAAATGAAGTTCCTTGTTTAACCTGTCATGCAAAATCTATTTTAGTCACTGACTATCTTACAACATTTGTGAAAAACTACTGGTTATCACAAGTACTTTTGAGAATAATTGTGTAGACCAGGGGTCAGCAAGTTACAGCCAAAGCCAGCCACCCCTCTTTTTATAAGTGAAGTTTTATTAGAATACATTCATTAGTCATGTTCGTTCGTTTACATATTATCTAATGGCTGCTTTCACAGCAAGAGAGTGAAGTTCAACAGTTAGTCTGCAAAGTCCAAACATCTACTTCCTGGCTCTTTACAATTCAGACAGCTAAAGCATCTGAGTAAGTAACTTTACATGTAGTAAACGTATCAGCATAGATATCCAGAACCTAACCCATGGAGCTCATATAGTAAAAAGACTTTCAAGTAACTTACAACACAAGGTATAAAAAGCTAAGTGCTAAGAAAAGAACAGCGACCAAAAAAGGATGAGACTGCTTCCCCTGAGGGAAATGAAGAAAGCAGCTTTTGCAATGGGTTTTGAAAGATGGCTATAATTTGGACACGCAGAATGAGGAGACTTCTAGTGTGAAGAAAAGCAGAGTTGCAAAAAAACTCAGACACATACATACATAGAGGAGCACAGTTAGAAAAATGTTAATAAGCATTTGGAAGCCAGAGCACAGTGAAGGCTTTCAATGTCAAGCTTTCAATAGCAGTTTAGATTTTAAATACGATTAGGTTCAAAAGCAAGAGTTACAGTGAATAGAACTTTAAAAAGATCAATCTGTAAACAGTATTTCAAATTAATTTAAGAAGACAGATGATAAAAAAAATTAGTTACAAAGCTATTAAAATCTAAGTAATGAAGGTGGTGGCAATGGGACTGGAAGAGGATACACTGGAATAAACATTACTATCACAGCAAAACTTTTCTAACACATGATCAGACAGTAGCATTTGGATACAATATAAACTTCTTACTCATATAGGGTAAAAACTCCCATCTTCTCTACCTTTGAACAAAAATAATTACTTCTAATTAGTTTCGATAATTTTTAAAAGACGAATCATTTAAATAGTACTTTCCTACTTTTAAAACTTACTCTGGATTTATAAGTATATATTAAAATTGAATTCATTTACTAGGGCCCCATCTGCTGGACCATTGGAAACAAAGTCTAATCTTAAATTTGGGCTCTCAAATGCTTCTTAATTGCTGCAAGCACCAATGCATTTGCTTTGTAGCAGCTCCTTTCCAGGTATATCAAATGCCCTCTTTAGGAAAGAACCATAAAATATCTTTCTCCACATTTTCCCCAAGGCACCAATAATTTCATTGCTGCCTAAATTGTTGATTAATCTTTAAATAAGAGATTTATATTCAAACGTCACAACTATTTAAATATACTTAAGAAATTTACTTCTCAGTATAAGAATAAGCTGGAATTCATCAGACTGATCTCATTATTGGTAAGTTGTTACACTAAAAAAGTTTTATATTCTGTTCATTAAGAACTAAGCTACAACTTTCTTGTCAGTTGGCTTCTGGCTGAGCTCTACCAAAGGAAAACAAAGATGATCTATTGGAAAGATCAAAAACAAAGTATTCCTCTCTGCGTTTTTCTCTACTTAAGACGGAATTTCCCCAGTGGCTTCAGCTCCTTCTGTAAGAATCCAGTTCCCAGGTCACCCTAGCTCTTGGCCTCCAAGACCTGTATCTTACCTGTATCCCTCCATTTATCACTACTTGCTCTTACTACTGCTAATCTCTGGGTTGCCTCACCATCCTCTTTTTGACTATTTATGTAACTAATTCGCTGCTAATTAATTAAACTAATTAACTTTAATTAACTAATTAAAGTCCCTCTATGTAAAAGAAGGGGAGAAGAAAAGAGGGAGGGGTAGACAGAAAGAAGAAAGAGCAAAATGGACTAGCCCAGCTTTTCTGGCTCTAGTGTATCCACTGTCCAGCCTCATTTCACAATGGAAAAGAAAGAACAATAACATATGTAAACTTTTCAAATCACTTGTGTATATCCATCCTTCTCAGATTTTTGCTTTGTGTTACATGGTATGCCAGGATGTGAAACTACAGAATAAGCATGTCCATGGTAGGTTATATATATATATATTTATTTGTATATTAGAACAAATGACAGAAGTGTTGTCATTTTAATGGAGAATAGTCTTCAACAAACGACACTGGGACAATTGGATATCTATATGCAAATAATAAAGACCCCTATTTCATACAGTATACAAAAATTAACTCAAAATTGGATCACAGGGCAGCCCCGGTGGCGCAGCGGTTTAGCGCCGCCTGCAGCCCAGGGCGTGATCTGGAGACACTGGATCGAGTCCCACGTCAGGCTCTCTGCATGGAGCCTGCTTCTCCCTCTGCCTATGTCTCTGCCTCTCTCTTTCTCTCTCTCCCTCTCTGCATCTCTATGAATAAATAAATAAAATCTTTAAAAAAAAAAAAATTGGATCACAGACCTAAATTTAAGTAGTAAAACGACAACACAGGTACAAATCTTTGTGCCACTGGATTAAGGAGTGGTTTCTTAGGTACGCCACCAAAGCAGTAGAAACCTAAGGAAAAAAATAAATTGGACTTTCTCAAAGTTGAACTTTCGTGCTTTAAAGGATACTACCAAGAAAGTGAAAAGATAACCCACGGAATGGGAGAAAATATTCACAAATTATATCTAATAAGGGACTAGTATCTAGGGTATATAAAGATGGGGCGCCTGGGTAGCTCAGTCAGTTAAGTGTCTGTCTTCAGCTCAGGTCATGATCCCAGAGTCCTGGGATGGAGCCCCATATCAGGCTCCCTGCTCCGTGGGGAGTCTGCTTCTCCCTCTCCCTCTGCCTGCTGTTCCCCCTTTTTGTTCTCTCTCCCTCTCTCTCTGTCATAAAATCTTTAAAAAAAAAAAGAATATATAAAGAAAATTTACAACTCTTAAAAGGACAAATAATCCAATTTTAAAATAGGCAAATGATACCAACAGACATTTCTCCATAGATGCTATCTAAATGGCCAATATCACTGGCCATCAGGGATATGCAAATAAAAATCATAATGTGATAGTTGTCTAGGCAGAATGTAGGGAAGTAGACTGTATCCAGAACCAATTTCTTAAACAGAAGGAAAGCAAAAAGCAGTATATTCAAGTATATTGAACATTATAAAACGCAATATGTTCAAGTATATACCTATTGCATTATAACATCTGTAAAAACTGAAAGAAAAGCTACCTGTCTGCCAGAACAAACGAAGTACGAGATTAACTGATGCAAAAGTCTAGAAATACAGAAAACGACTTAAGTATTAGACAAGGATAGATACATTTGGGGTTGTTTCTACTATAAGCTGTGGATTTCACAGGAAAACATTGTTTTGGCTGCTAAAACAAAAAATATTAACATTAGATGTTATTGTAGTAGTATCAATAGCTCATTTTCAGGGATCTGTATATTAACAATTTTGTCACATCAGTATTAGCTGTCTAAAACAACTCTGTATAACTGCTTAGAAATAACTGAAATTCACAACTTAAAAAAATACTTAGATCACCCATGTATCACTTATGAAGAAAAAAAATCAGTGAGAAGTCTTTCTTTAAATATTCCTTTTGATAATGCTGTAAATATAATTATCACATACTATACATTACACAAACTTATATATCATATATACTTACATATAATATTTAGAGTGTATATATTATATATACAATACATTATATGTTATATAATACTCCAGATACACTGCGATGACAAGGCACGCAAAGACATCAAATTTGCAAGTTCTATTAAAAATATTATTATTTCCAACAATGCAACGGAAAAACATAGGTTCCCTTACCTCATCATCATCATCAGAATCATTCCCAAACACTGATGGTTTTTGCAAAACAGGGTGCAACTGCTGTGCTTTCTTTGGCAAAATAAGCCCATACCTGCATTTTTTTTTTTTGAAATAGAAATTACACCATTATATTTAAATGTTAAAAAATAATACATCCACTACCTCTTCCAGATGAAGCTAACACGCCAAAACATATCATATAGGTTATGAACATGTAACAGTTTCTGCTTTTTAGTGATCTCAAAATTCTAATGTGCGTTAAGATTTTATAAGTATTACTTTTAAGTAACTATTTGCAGACAAGAGCCAAATTCAAATACCATTTTAATCAAAGAAAAGAAGTAATTAAAGAATGTTTTAGATAATGAAATAATAGTATCGTTTTAGAAAGAACATGTTAGCGGAAAGCTGTTAATGCCCACTAACTGAGAAACCCCTGTAGACACGGGGCAAATGCCCACTACACTCTACTGAGTTCATTTGCTGTCCTGGATCATCTCAGAGAACCGTCTGATCCAACTCATTTAGTTTCTCACGTTTTTGGCCTTTAAAATGCCGAGATCACGGGAAGTAAGGATTATACATCAAAGGTAAAACTTCCAAGAACACGTAATGTTTGTCTCTCTTGCGGTAATGTATACCCCAGTTCCCTATATGCCTACCCTTTTCTGTGGTTTCTCAGCACAACATTCCTAAAACAAGAAGGGAGGGCGGGAATCAGGACTTGAGCAGCCAAGGAGAATAAGGCCGTCTAAGGAAGCCAGGAATTGTCTCTTCTCATTGCCCATGAAAGCATCCAACCACGGAGAAACTCAAGCGCGGGGTAGGAAGCAAGACTGAGGGGCCTCAGACCGAGCTTTTGGAAAATAGAAAAGTCTCGCTCTCTGCCCCTCAGCCTAACTTCCTTTATTTCCTCACAAGTTTCTCCCTCAAACTTCGGGCTTCCATCCTGGAAAATGTGGGGGGGGGGGGGGGGAGGGGAATATGTTCCTCAGGATTTCTCGCTTTTCCCCGTCTCTATCCCTGACGACACAAGCCCCTTCATTTCCAGCGCACTTTTACTCCTCGGCCAAAGACAAAGTCGCCGCGATTTTCCGTTCCCAGCTTGACCCTAACTCCCGGATCACTCACTGCCTGCCCGGAATCGCCATCTTGCTCCCGTCTCCGCTGAACGTGGCTGACGCCGACGTGACGCTGACGCCGACGCCGACGTCGTCACGTAAACTCTCGCGCGGGTCTGGGAGGTGCGGACCACTTGTGGCTGCTGAGTCCTTTTGAGTTGCTTACGCCTTATGGGGAGACGACTCCTACGGCCTTCGGCTTTGTTTGGAAACCCACTGGCTGTCTCGAATTTAATGGGAGGAAAGGAATGACAAAATTCTAAGCCAGTAGTTCCCAAAGTGTGGAGCATCATCCGGGAATTCGTTAAATGCGAATTCCCTGGCCCTTTCCTAGACCTCCTGTCTCTGAAACTCCCGAGATAGGACCCAGCAATCTGAATTTTAGCGAACCCTCCAGGTAACTCTGATAACCACTCAAATTTGAAAAACACTGCCCTAAGGCTATCGATATTTGTGTCCCCCCGCCCCGCGGAGGTAATCTGTGTGAGTATACCTGGCTCCAGGAACTCGGCAGAAGATGAAAATCTATACGTTAATACAGGACCTGTGCTCACGGGACAAAGGGATGAATAACGTGTCAATACTGGGTATAGAAGTCAAAATCATATATATGTATATTTTTAAATCTAGTCACATTCCGTCTGTTCATTCACTAGCAATTGGCCCATTCCAAGCTGGTCTTACGGCAACCAAAGATAATCTTTTCAATTAACAGAAGGATGTTAAAATACTCGACTATAATTGTGGATCTATTTCTCCTTTCAATTCTGTCAGTTTTGTTTCTTCTATTTTGCAGTTCTGTTATTAGGTATATAAACACTTAGGATTGTTAGGTCCTCTTGCATTGATCTCTGCCATTGAGAATTACCCTCTTTTAACGTACTGTATGTGATATTAATACAGCCAGCTTTGTTAGCATAGTATATCTTTTCCCACCTTTTTAACCTATTTGTGTCTTTATAGTCAAAGTGGGTCACATATTGATAGTATTATATATTTGGGTCTTGCTTTTTTTGTCTAATATGACAATTTCTTTTACTATGTTGTTTAGAAACCCCATATTAAAGTGATTATGAGTATAGAAACCCCCTATTAAAGTGATTATGAGTATGGTTGCAGTTTTTCTGTTTTCCAATCTGTTCTTTGTTCTCTAACCCTCCCTGCTCTTTATTTTCCTTTTTTTTTTTTTTTTTTTTTTTGCCCTCTTTTGGATTGATCAAGAAATTTTTACAATTCACCTTAAGATTTTTATGATACAACGTCTTTGTTGGCTTATTAGCCATACTTGTTTTTTTTAAGGTGTTACTTTAGGTTTCTCATATACATCTTTAATTTATCTCAGTCGGGATCCCTGGGTGGCGCAGCGGTTTGGCGCCTGCCTTTGGCCCAGGGCGCGATCCTGGAGACCCGGGATCGAATCCCACGTTGGGCTCCCTGGTGCATGGAGCCTGCTTCTCCCTCTGCCTGTGTCTCTGCCTCTCTCTCTCTCTCTCTGTGACTATCATAAATAAATAAATTAAAAAAAAAATCTTTAAAAAAAATTTATCTCAGTCTGTCTTCAAGTAAGAATATACTTCTCTATGTATAAGTTAAAAACCTTACAAAAATGTACTTCCATTTTCCCTTAGACTTTGTACTATTGTTTTCACACATTTTACTTCTATGTTATAAACACATAATTATTTTTGCTTTAAGCAATTATCTTCCAAAAACATTTTTTAAATAAATATATTATGTTTGCTCACATATTTACCATTTCTGTGTATATCAGATTTCTATCTAGTACAGCCATTTTTTTTTTTTAAGTCGGGGATGGCCAAGTGGGGGAAATGAAAGAATTTTAAGTAGGCTCCACAGCCAACATAGCGAAGCCCAATGTGGACTTGATATCACGACCCTGAGATCGTGACCTGAGCCAAAATAAAGTGTCAGTCACTTAACCAACTGAGCCGCCCAGGCACCCCCAATTCACAAATTTAAGGTGTATAATTCAGTGATTTTTAATATATATTCAGAGAGCTGTGCTACCATCACCACAATCAATTTTAGAGTACTTTTAATGCCCAAGAAAGAAAGCATATATCCATTAGTCAATTATTTTATCCCAGACCCTTTGACCCTAGGTAACCAGTAATCTACTCCTGTCTCTTTGGACTTGCAGTTCTATCAGTGTTAGCTCCACGGATTTTGAAACTCTGGTATTAGATGTATAAATATTGAAGATTGCTGTGATTTCTTAATTGACCTATTTTTCATTATGAAATGACCTTTATCATGGTAATATTCTTTGCTCTGAAATCAACTTTGTGTGTTATTATTATGGTCACTCCAGCCACTCTTTTGACATTAATTCCAGGGAAAGTGAAAAAATGTTTACAAAAGGAAAATTATAATTTACCTCATGGCTAAGCCCTTAAATAGCATACATAATCACAATGCTAATGCTAAATTAAATATCAGTCTATTCTAACTTAAATTACATTGTAATATATTGTAAAGGATGGAGGAATAGGAAATGTTTCGTGTTTGTGTGTGTCAACACACATATGGGCAAGAAGCTAAATCCTTGTAATGCATACTGGGAGGCTAATAAATATTGTTTAAATCGGGGGGAAAATGTAGCCACACAGCATGTTCATTCACACTGTGGAGGTACATATCAAAAGAAAAGCCAAGATAGGGGTTGGGAAACTTTCTGTGCCAAGGGTCAAATAAAAAATATTTAGGTTTTGTGGGCTTGGGGTCTTAGTAGCTTGGCAGCTACTGAACTGTGCCCTTGTAGTGTGAAAGCAGTCATAAATGCCCACTTCGGCAGCGCATATACTAAAATTGGAAAGCAGTCATAAACATTATGGGCATGACTTTACTTTCTTCTTTCCTTCCTTTCTTCTTTCTTTTTCCCTCCTTCCTTTTTAAGTAAACCCTATGTCACATGTGGGGCTCAAACTTATGACCCTGAGATTAAGTGTCACTTGTTCCACCGAGTCAGCCAAGCACCCCTGAGCATGGCTTTTTTAAATAAAACTATATTGTAATAGGCAACTGTCTAGATTTAGTCCTTGGGCTGTTTATTAATGCCTGAGCTAAAGGAATTGAAAGTAGTTGACTCAGAAGTAAGAAAAATAGGGGGGAAGAGAGACTGAGAAATGCTCTGGTCTTAAAAGACCTTGTATAACAGGATGACTCTTTAAACTATGAGTATATGTTATTTTGCTTAAAATAAAAAGAATCAATAAAAGGTAAAAATCAAGCCCTCTGCCAAGACTGTCTGCCTCTTGCTTGAAGAGACTGAATAGGGAATTAGTTATACAAAATTACCCAGCTCAATATCCTATATATAAAGTGAGCTTTTGAATTGGTGTATTGGATCCTGTATTCTCCCATTACCTTTAGGATGTAGTGAAGGAGTTGTATGATTTTCCCAGAGGTAGAAGGGTTTCAGAGAGCTCAGGTTCTTCCGTCACTTGGCAGAGTTTGCAGCAATGGTGGTTCCTGATCAGTGAATCAGAAACACAGAGAAACCTCCTAACATTTTGAACCTGAGTTTAGGAACTTTCATTGAAGATGCGGGAAGAAAAGAAGCAGAGTAAGCCAATAAAAGATGGTATCATCACTACCATACTCCTGTCTGTTACACAAGAGATAATTCTTAGACTTTTAGAAATAAGACCTCAAGAACAGAACAGTTGACTTAGAATTGGATCCAACACAACTATAGGGTCCTCAGCACCCAAACTAATGGATCTTCCATTGAGTCATTTGACATTAACGTTACTGATGTTATTTCCTTACTCTTTAAGTCTCTGGTGTTTTTTGTACCCTTTGCCTTTTTGTGCATTCTTATCCCTACCCATTCTCTAAACTTTTTCTCTACCAACAGTTTCTGCTAACTTGTACTACCTGAAAGTCAGTATGTTTTAATTTGTTTAAGGCCTGGCATGAAACTTTTGGCCTCTCTAAACACTTAACTATCCTTCTAGACACTGCTTCTATTGCTATTTCCCAGTTTGGTTTATCCATGGTTTGGTTACTTTCTATATTAGTCCATTTCACAAATTGGTCTCCCTTTGGCAAAAAGCTATGGCTGGAGAGTTAGGGTCATATAGAACAAAATATGGCCACCAAGAGGTGCCTTCTGGTTGTGGCTTGTGGGCAGGACAGTCTAAGCCCAGGCAGCAGATTGAGGAGAGGTAAAATAGAATTAATGACTAGGAAGTGGAACACCCTCTGAGTATAATTACCATGCCTAATCACAAAGAAATAGGCAATATTTAATTAATTGATATTATCTATTGAGGGAGGCCTTTATAATAAAATCATATAAGGGAGAGTAAGAACACAGAGTTAATGATGTAGGGTGGGCTTAGGTGAGAGTGGCATTACATAAACCTCCCATGAGAAGAATGAAAATTCCCAATATTACTGGCAAAAAGATATGAGTCAGTGGATTGGGGATGTCTATAGAATGTAAGAGTAGCTGGTAGCTTATATTAAGAGGGAATGGGAAATCAGTCACAAGAAATCACATAATATGTGATTCCATTTATATAAAATATCTAGAGTAGGCAAATCCATACAGGAAGGAAAATGAATAATTGCCTAGGGCTTGGGTGGGGGAAAATGGAGAGTGACTACTAATAGGCATGAGGTTTCTTATGGGGGTAATGAAAATGTTCTAAAATTGATTGTTGTAATGGTTGCAAATTCTGTAAATATACTAAAAACCATTACATTGTACATGTTAAGTGGGTGTATTATATTCTATATAAGTTATATTTCAATAAAGCTGTTAAAAGAACCAACAGGAACTTTTGAAGATTCCAGTATCATTGTCTTGAAAACTTGTTCCTAGACCATGGAAAGCCATAATTAAAAAGGAAAATGTTCGGAGCAGACAATCTCTCCTCTGCTGTCCTGGCCACTGAGGCTCCTTTACAGTTTAATAAACTTCTATCTCCTTTCTTCTGCCTTAGGTGAGTTCTTTCACTGCCTGCACCACCGGCCTTCACCCAATCTGAATGTCCCACATTTTGTGGCCCATATGGAGAACCTCTCCTGGGCGGAGACTATTCTCAGATTCTCTTGGAATTTCCCAGGACTTTTCCTCAATGGACCAACTCTAGTACTCCTTAGGGGACTGACAACCGTGGCCAAGGTTATTCCTTGGTGAGGATCTGAAGCCCCAGGGGGAGCCCACCACACCACCCTTGCTGAAAGGGTGAGGAATTTACCCTTTTGCCCCTTTTGCCCTTTGATCCTTCCTTCCCTCTCCTTTCTTTTGGGCCCTTTGGCAGTCTAACCCTAGTACTTCTCAGACAACTGAAGATCTCTGGCCAGGATGGCTCCCAGGTGTGATCTAAAGGTCTGAGGGCAGACAAGTCAGACTGCCTGTGCCTCTGAGGGTGAAGAATCCCTTTCCTTTCATCTTCCACTCCATCTCTCTGAAGTCTCTGTTCCTAATGGACAGTGCACTTGACAGTAGAAGCTCATCTAGGGAAATCTGCATGCATGATGGACTCATTTGGGACCCTTTCCTTTTTTTTTTCTTTTAAGATTTTATTTATTCATGAGAGACATGGAGAGAGAGAGAGAGAGAGAGAGAGAGAGAGAGAGGCAGAGACACAGGCAGAGGAGAAGCAGGCTCCATGCGGGGAGCCCGATGTGGGACTCGATCCTGGGACCCCAGGATCACACCCTGGACCAAAGGCAGGTGCTAAACTGCTGAGCCACCCAGGAATCCCTGGGACCCTTTCCTGATGCTGATTTAACTCAGCTGCCTGGCTTCTTTTGCCCCACCTCCCCACCCCTTTTCCTTTTGTTCCCTTGGGTCCAGCTGCCATCCTGATCTACAGGCAAAATATGTTCCTATGCATCTGATTGAATCCAACAATTACATACAAATGATGATTCCACAAGGATTCCAGCCCATGCCATCAGAGGGTCCCCTCCCTCTAAATCCCATGGACCTGGCCACTAGGGAATTTCACTTAAATTCACTCAAATCTCCTCTCAGCACTTTAATATAATGCCATGTTCTGGTCTATGACTGCACAAAACCCTTGATGGATCCACAAGTTTAGGTAGGGACAGCATGCCTTCCTCTGTTCAATATGAAGCAGCTACTGAAGATGATTCCTCTGCTCAAATGCCAAAGATTTGTCATTGTTGATCTCTGGGGGGGGGGGGGGGGTAGGTGGGGAAGAATGTAGAGGCCACTTGTAGACAACAGGCTTGACCAATGGAAACCTGAGAAAGGCTAAAGGGCTCACCATGACCACTGGGCTGAATGCAAACAGGCTCATTAAGTGACCCACTTCAAAATAGCCATAGGCCCTAGCTGACCAATGGGCTACTTAAACTGGACATAATTACCAAAGAAGGAAAATTGCATACATTCTCATACCCTCTCATTTCCCCCATAATTTTAGCCCTACCACCATGTCCTGGTAGATAGTCTCTCCTTACTCGTTCCTCCCTTAGTATATTCAATAAACTTCTATCTCCTTTAAGTTAAAAAAAAAAAAAGAATGAAAATTGTCTAGATGGTTGACACCATACAGTGTCCTTGTTACCTATAAGCTACAGCAAAGAGAGCCAATAAAAATCTAATCAATTATATGCTTCTGAAGTATATGTAACTATAGGTAATTCAATCTGTTCAGATTATTCAAATCAATCTATCCAATAAATAGATTTAAATATAAATCTGTATCCAAATTTTTGCCAAGTGTAAACAGCATCTGCTTCACTTAAAGTAAGTTCCTGGTGTTAAGGCATGGTATTTTACTTGAATGATGGTCAAATAAATTCAATTAATCTTAATTGTTGGTTGCTTAATTTTAAAGTAGTTTCCAAAAGCCTGATCACATGGTCATTAGCTTGGTAAAGGTTGAAAAGTGTTTGTGAGATGACTGAGGTGCTGGCAAAAATTAGGAAAGATGAATGCTAGGTCCCCCTGGTTCTCACTAGCTGTTTGGACCTAGGTAACTCACTCTTTGAGCCTATGTCCTCATTTATAAAGTGGGGATTATAATATTGGACTGACTACCTTACTGGTTATTGGGAGGATCAAATGAAATGGAGTATGAAATTACTTTTAATGAGTTAAAATCCACGCAAATGTATGATATCTGTTCTCATTAGGCTAGATGCCATTTAGTTAACCTAATGCCTGTGATAATGGTTAAGAAGGTAGCATTCTGCAAAAATGTCCTCTCCTCACTGCCTAAAATGCCATTTGTATGCACAGTGAATTCTATAAGCTTGTTCCGAAACCATCAGGATATGTGACTCTCAGTTTAATATCTTCAAGAACATTGTTCCTAGAAATGTTGTTGCAAATGCCCTGAAAAGCCCTCTTCTAAATATGAAATAGGCTTATAGGTTAAAACTGGGCATCCAGGAGATGAGGACTGGTAATAACACTGCCATCTTATCAGAAAAGGTTAAGAAGGGGCCTCCAATCTCAAATTATAAGATGTTTGGAACACATCACATTTTGTCAACAAAATAAAGAAAATGAAGTTTAATTTCCCAAATTTTTATTAAAAATGGACTCTCATCAGATATCTTATTGCAAAGATGAAATCTCACAAAAGAGCAGTAAAGTTTGCCATAATAATAAGCTTTAAATAAATATAAATTCTTTTTGCAGTTCTTGAACTTGAGAGGTTTTTGTTATTAAAAAAAAAAGTGTTTTCTTTTTTCCATGAGTCATGGACATTTTTCCACAAGAATTTCTATTCATCGGAATAATTTGTTAAAATAAGTGGGGAGGGGAGCCAGAGCTGGGGAGGAAGAAGAAGTGGTGCTCACTTAAGTCTCTGAAAAGTTAGAAAAACAATTCCCAGTTCATTTCTTAAAATCTTTATTACTTGGTACTCTTAATGTAAAAATTGCCATTTTTTCCCCTTAAATCCTCAGTCTTTACTTTGTACCTTAAAAGAATAAAAATAACTCTACCTGATTAACCACAAGAGTCCCATGGCAGATACAAAGCTAAGACTAAAAGGAAACTTTTAAATATATTGTATAACATATATTTGGTTACGACTACCTTAACTAGATAGTTTTTAGATCAATTTCTCCTTAGGTAGCATTTTTGTTTTAAAAGTGCTGAGGTAAATGTCTAGGAGAAGAATATGTCTATGTGGCACTCCTTTCCAATTGAAAATGTTTTATAGTTAACAAAACAACATGACAAAAATATCCTAAATACAGTACCAATTCATTAGCATTTCCCTGGCAAGTTTCCCTTTGGCATTTTTGCATAAACACAGGAGTCAGTTTTGGAGGGCAATGGGGGTAAAATAGCACTGCTTGGTTTTTTGTTTAGCTCCATGAGAGCTAAGCAGATGTGTGCCCAGTGGTATAGGTATTCGATGACAATATTACCAAATTTCCATACTTCAATTCGAGAATGACCTGTACCAAGAAAAAAAAGTTAATTCGGATAGTTTTGTAATTCTATTATTAAAATATAAGTTCTAGTATTATAATGAAAGTTCATTAGGTATGTTAAGTTAAAGCCATAGCAGAATTTTATGTAATTATAAGAAAATAGATTATAATAAATGTTGCTATATTCATATAATATTATGTAGCATTTTATGATTAAAGAACTAGAACTACTTTTGATTATAAATCTCAAAAACAAATTATCACAAAAAGTATATTGTAAAATAATATGTTCTTGGGGCACCTGGGTGGCTCAGTTGATTAAGCATCTGCCTTTGGCTCAGGTCATGATCCCAGGGTCCTGAGATCATCCCCTGCTCAGCATGGGAGTCTGCTTCTCCTTTCTCTGCCCCACCTCCCTGCTCATTCTTTCTTTCTCTCTCAAATAAATAAATAAAATCGTTTAAACAAATGTTCTTTTAGATAAACCAAAACACTGCATAATATTATATTGTTTATAGATTCATAAGCATGTAATAAAAGAAATCATGCATAAAACTGATAAACATCAAATCATAATGTTAACTTTAGAGAGAAAAGAGAATGGGATCAAGGAGAGATAGAAAGTCTCAACTGTTTCTATAATGTTTTATTTCTTTAAAAGTGTCTGACTCATAAATAGCGTTAAGATTGAATATAGCATATGGCACTGTAATGACTACACAGGTGTTAATCCTAACTTATTTTAAAGTAAACTCTACACCCAATGTGGGGCTTGGGCTCACAACCCCAAGGTCAAGAGTTGCATGCTCTTCTGATTGAACCAGCCAGGCACCCCTCTAACTTCTATGTTTAAAATATTTCCTGGGATCCCTGGGTGACGCAGCGGTTTGGTGCCTGCCTTTGGCCCAAGGCGCGATCCTGGAGACCCGGGATCGAATCCCACGTCGGGCTCCCTGCATGGAGCCTGCTTCTCCCTCTGCCTGTGTCTCTGCCTCTCTCTCTCTCTCTGTGACTATCATGAATAAATAAAATCTTTAAAAAAAATAAAATATTTCCTAATTAAAATTTATTTTAAAACATGGGCAGCCCCGGTGGCGCAGCGGTTTAGCGCCGCCTGCAGCCCAGGGTGTGATCCTGGAGACCCGGGATCAAGTCCCACGTTGGGCTTACTGCATGGAGCCTGCTTCTCCCTCTGCCTGTGTCTCTGCCTCTCTCTCTCTCTCTCCCCCCCTCTCAATAAATAAATTAATCTTTAATAAAATAATAAAATATGTGATCACGGCACACCTTGATGTTTCATTTGTCAAATTGAAAACTATTAAACTGTCATTTATAAAAGTTACTTTTCCCCAGGAGTCAATGACTAATATTCAGACAGAATGGTCCAATGAAAAGGGAATATGCTTTGAAAGTTGAACAGAGGGACGCCTCAGTGGCTCAGTGGTTGAGCATCTGCCAGTCGCCCCAGGGCGTGATCCTGGAGTCCTGGGATCGAGTCCCACATCGGGCTCCTTGCATGGGCCCTACTTCTCTCTCTGCCTGTGTCTCTGCCTCTCTCTCTCTGTGTCTTTCATGAATAAATAAAATCTTTTTTAAAAAATTATAAAAGTTGAACAGATCTGGGTTCCAATTTGGCTCTACACCAACTAGTTCTGTGACTTTGAGCAGTCCACTTAATCGCTGTTAGTCTGTTTCATCTTCCATAAAACAGGGATAATACCTCAGATATTTTATGAGGATTAACAATGTTATAGTTTCTAAAACATATTAATTACCTTCCTTCTTTTAGGTTGACTCTCACCCTCAGCTTGGTGTTTTATACATTTTTGTTAATCCTATTGTCTACTATAGTGCCTAACCCAATAAATGTTTGCTAATTTGAGTTGACTAAACCATTAAATGATACTCATAATTGAATAGGAGTTTTTAAATATCATCTTCTATCCAATGGCTTATTGACAACAATGACAATTCTGTGCCTCATGGGTATCTATTAGAATGACAGAACATATTTTATTTCCCTATATTCTAGCCCTTTTTTTTTTATATATATATATGAAGGAACAAGATTCCTTGAATTAGATTTAGCCTTTCTATGGTTTCAAAGTTTTGGTAACAAAAGGTACAATATGAGATATGAAAGTCACATAAAAACTGGGAAATATTCACAAGACTCAATTTTTATTTGAGGGTAACTTTAAAACATGGGGGTACAATTTTGTAAAATTCTCTCTTTTAACACACACAGAAGTACTATCTTTTTTCTAAATTGTTCCGGGACTAAAGTACGGAATGATTAAGTTAGGTTTTTCAAATCTTAAAAGTCTTTTCAGATTATAGCTTATTAACATAAGTGACCATAATGAATGGAAACAAAAACAGATGCTGGTCATGAGAGCACATTAAAAATACCTGATTCATCTCAAGTTATATAATACTAGACCAATCAACATAAACATTTAAAAATATTGAGGTGCATTTGTTATAATTGATCCCTGTTGTATTAATTAGTTTCCTGGAACCTTTACAAGGTATGCTATAGGTTGCAAAGTTTACTTTGATTATCTTAATGTTCCAATGTTAATGAATCTAAAGTTTATTCAAGGTTTCATTCCTAAAACCAAGCCTAATTCATTTTCTGAGATATCAGCTTTGTTGCACCCAACAGTTTTTATTCTGCCCTTCCCAAATCCCCATTAAGAGCTCTGTTCCCTTGATGCCTGCCACAGTGTTCTTATCTGAACATCCAAATGAAACAGACCCCTATCTGCAGCCATTATTAAGCTAGTCAGCCATCTCCACGGTGATTCAAGGACATGAGGATGGGGAGGGAGGCTTCTCCCTTTCACAAGCCCCTTTTGCTTATTTCCTGTCTTTTTGTTACCGGGGACAGAAGCTCTGGACCTATCTGGGCTGTGGTTCCTGTTTGCCTGAGTTTTCCAATGAAAGATTGATGTGTTAACAACTGGCTGTAATGATTTCTCTAATGAAGCCTCCTTGGCTCTGTTGGGTTTCCATTAAAGATGGTTGAGCGCTACTGCCCTCTTGTGATGGAGAGATGCCAGATTTTGCCGCTTGGCAGATGTCAGGTTGCACAGGTTTCATTAATTCTTTGAAGCAGATATACTACTTTTGTCTCTTTTCTAACTATAAGAAATTGTGTTTTTTTGCTTTGCCTTGATAAAGGTTATAGTAAATTATTTGAAGGCATCTGAGCGGGGTAGCTGGGTCAATCTTCAAATCTCTTTATGAACCTATTGACTCAGAAACATTTTACGGTATTTTTGTAGGTTCTATTTAATCAAACTTACATAAGAAGTTGATTTCGCTGAAAACATTGGGATGTTTTAGGATATTTCTTTTTTTTTTAAGATTTTATTTATTTATTCATAGAGACACACACAGAGAGAGAGGCAGAGACACAGGCAGAGGAAGAAGCAGGCTCCACGCTGGGAGCCCAAGGTGGGACTCGATCCTGGGTCTCCAGGATCACACCCCGGGCTGCAGGTAGCGCTAAACCGCTGCGCCACCGGGGCTGCCCTGTTTTAGGATATTTCTAATTCAAATTCCCTTTATGGATCTCTGCTTTAACACTAGATTAGTTAAATCTTTAGAAAGATGGGCAAAGCAAAAATAATGAAATACTTAAGCATCAAATTCCAAAGTTAAAGTGTGACTGCTCCTTTCAACTAATAATCCAAGATCAGCAGTATGTCTTGAATGTTCCTCTCTTTATCATTAGTTCTTAGTTTTAGTTCCTTTATTTCTATTGTTCTATACATCCTATGCCACCTTTTCATATTACCGTTACATGCAATGAGCTCAATGTCCATGCAACATTGTATACTTAAAAGAGCATGTGTGTGTGCATATTTCAGTTTTCATGTGGGTCAGAAAACTCATATTTGCTATGGCAGTCAGGCACTTAATATGTCATTGTTAATTTAATGTAGTCTGAAATGTACTGTAGGGTGTTGCTTCCTGCTTATCAGGAAAGAACCAGTGGTAAGTAGGAGGAAAAACACATTTTTTTTTTTTTTTACATTTTCTTGAATTATCCAAAATTGAATAGAATTTTGTTCCGGGTGGAACATTGACTTCTTGTAGGTATATTAGTCTCATTTTTGTTGTAAGCAAAAAATTTTTTAAAAAACACTTACTTAGGGGATCCCTGGGTGGCTCAGCGGTTTAGTGCCTGCCTTCAGCCCAGGGCTCGATCCTGGAGTCCCGGGATTGAGTCCCGCATCCGGCTCCTTGCGTGGGGCCTGCTTATCCCTCTGCCTGTGTCTGCCTCTCTCCCTGTGTGTGTGTCTCTCATGAATAGATGCATAGAATCTTAAAAAAATAAAAATAAAAAGACTTATATTTATTTATTTATTTATTTATTTATTTATTTATTTGAGAGAGAGAGAAGCAGATTCCCCGCTGAGCAGAGACCCTGATGTGGGACGTGATCCCAGGACCCCAGGACCAAATAAGCAAAATTTCTGTAAGATATTACATTGTATTGGCTTGTTTTCATGATATAGCTATAAATCAAATGCGAGAATTGAAATCAATGTGATTTACTGTACAAAAATTCATAGTTTAATGCAGTGGCCTCTGAACTCTGTTTTGATTATGTGCTTTCCTCAGTAACAATGTTAAGCATGGGCCCCAATATATGTATATTTATGAATTATTCATTTAATTTTTAGTTTATTTAAAGATTTTATTTATTTATTAGAGAGAGAGAGAGCACAAGCAGGGGGAGTGGCAGGCAGAGGGAGTGGGAGAAGCAGACCCCCTCTGAGCAGAAAGCCCGACATGGGGCTTGATCCCAGAACCCTGAAATCATGACCTGAGCCAAAGGCAGATGCTCAACCTATTGAGCCACACAAGCACCCCATAAATTATTCATTTTAAAATATTTAAAAACAAAAAATAGAAAGTAGGCAATGATGGGATAAAATAATTACAAATAAAAGTCCTATAATATTTTTCTTATACCCCAAAGATATAGGTATCAGTTGTTTGCTCCTTTTGTTTTCTCCTTTTTGCCTAGAGCTTGGTGGGAAAACTTAGAATATAGAGGTCTCTATATTCAGTAAACAGACTCAGGTTGTCCCTGTTTTCACTCTGGTACTCTCCGTTCTCGACTATGTCTGAAGTCCCTAGTCCAAAGACTTTCTATGTTACCCTCTTTGAGAAACAGCTAGTGTTGGAGAAGGAACTTGTCCATTGGTGTGATGTAGAGATGAGATACAGAGACCAAAACAGTAAAACAGAAAGAAAGGAGAAACAACAGAGAAAATAAATCTTCAAAAAATAATTATTGTTAATACTCTGAGAGATAAGATGTTGCATTCATGAAACATGAACAAGATGTTGTACAAAGCAAAGATTTAGAGAACCAAAGCTCTTAGACATTAAAACATGCAGAAACAAGGATTCGATAGGATTAGGAGATCAGGTTGACAGAAGGTCTCAGAAAGTGAAATAAAAAGATGGAAAATAGGAGAGAAAATATAGGGATTTGAGAGACTTAATCTAGGAGATCCAATGTCTGAATAATGGGAGTTTCAAAGAGGGAGGGCGGTGTCACCACCCTCTAGGTTACCTTTGTGTAAATGAGAAAAAGACACCTACCATGGATGAATACACTCTGTGAGTGCAGCTCAGTAAGCAGAAAAAGAGGCAGAAAGAAAAGGATGCCCCTCCTGTAAGCAGACATAGCCTTAAGCTAAGGCGCACAGTTTAGTGAATAGAATCCTGGTTAGATTTCAGTCTCCACCCACCTCCTCAGCAGGGTACCTTTATGCAGTAGCAACAGTGATGCCATGGAAGACAACACACAGAACTTAAGGACCCGAGTTTCACAAGAGAAAAAAGGCCCAGTGAATGCTCAGATCAGTAGATGAAAACAGCCCTATATCAAGGCATAGCAGCATTATGAAATTTCAGTCTTGGAGGAAAGGGGGGTGATTCTCCAGCTTCTGGAAAGAAACAAAACTACAAACAAAAAAGAAAAGGTCACAATGCACAGAATCAGGTTTCAGAAAGGCTTTAGACTTCTCAACAGCAATCTTGGTAGTTTCCAAGCTTTTTCAGACAATGGAGCTACCTCCTCAAGAAGTTAAACATAGTTTCCCTATGACTCAGCAATTCCACCCCCTGTTAGACACCCAAGGGAACTGAACGCATATGCTCCCACAAAACTTGTAAAAAAAAAACTTCATAGCAGCGTTACATACAATATCCAGAAAGTAGGAACAACCCATATGTCTGTCAACTGATAAATGGATAAATAAAATTTGGTATACCCATATAATAGAATACTGTTCAGTCATAAAACATGAATGAAATATTGATACATAGACCAAAGATGAACCTTGAAACATTACGCTAAGTGAAAGAATCCAGATACAAAAGGCCACCTATTGTATGACTCCATTTATATGCAATGTCTAGCTAGAATAGGCAAATCTTAGAGATAGAAAGTAGATTAGTGGTTGCCAGGGGCTGTGGTAGAGAGAAGCAAGGGACAGTAACTGCTAATAAGTGCAGAGTTTCTTTTTGGAGTCATGAAAATATTCTAAAATTAGATAGTGGTGATGATTGCAAAGCCTTGTAGATATACTAATAACTACTGAATGATACACTATAAATTGGTGAAATTTGTGGTATGTGAATTATATCAATTTCTCAAAAAAGACAATGAGGCATTGTCTTCAAGATTGTTTCCTGGCAAACAACAGATCAAATGTGAGGGCTGAATAAAAACATTTTCGGACATGAAAGGTCTCAAAAAATTTACCATTCGCCCACTTTTTCTCAGAAAACTGCTGGAGATGTGCTACCTCAGAATAAGGCAAAGTAAATTCCTATGATAGCAGCAGAATGCATTTCAGGAAGGCAACTGAGTAGCAGATCTGGGGTGCGGGGAAGACCCTAGATAGAGAATTTTTTTTTAATTGTTATTTATTTATGATAGTCACATACACAGAGAGAGAGAGAGGCAGAGACATAGGCAGAGGGAAAAGCAGACTCCATGCAGGAAGCCCCATGTGGGACTGGATCCCGGGTCTCCAGGATCGCGCCGTGGGCCAAAGGAAGAGCTCAACCGCTGCGCCACCCAGGCAGCCCTAGAAAGAGAATTAAGATCTCTAGAAGAGATGTCATCAAGAAAAAAAAAAAAAAAATGGAACTAAAAAAGTTAAAACTTTCCCCCAAATTTTCCTTTTGGGAAGTTATATGAAAAGACAAATGGATGGAGTGGGAATTATCAGGAAATACAAAGAAAACTTAGCAATTAAAAAAATAAGAGCTAATTATTTACTTCAGGAAAAACAAAAAATGAAAAAGGAGCAATTAAATATGTTACAGTGTTCAGCTGTAAAATCATGTAAACACTGCATTTTTATTTAACCCCAAATGGTAATGTAATTACATTGGGAGGATAGGATAAGAGAATGGTGGTACAACAGGGCTAAACTTTCATCTATAATAAGAGGAAATCAACTGAAAAGGTTTAAAATTGATGAATGAAAAGATAGCAATATTGTATATTAGAAACACAGAAATGTGTGAATGTCAGAAGAAACAGTCAAGGGGCACCTGGGTGGCTCAGTGGTTGAGCGTGTCTGCCTTCTGCTCAGGTCGTGATCCTGGGGTCCTGGGATCAAGCCCTGCATTGGGCTCCCCTCGAGGAGCCTGCTTCTCCCTCTGCCTATCTATGTCTCTGCCTCTATCTCTCATGAATAAATAAATTAAAATCTTAAAAAAAAAAGAAGAAACAGTCAAAAGAGTCAAAAGGAATTACCTCTGGTGAGGGGAACTTTTGTTAAAAGAGTTGACTCTTGTTAGAAGGCTTTTAGTTCTTTTTGACCTTTTAAAATACTTTAATAAAAATAAAATTTTTATAATCCTTTGCAATAAAAGATTACTTAACATCTACCAAAGTTTAAAAAAATGTGTCAAGGAACTCTTGAAAATTATGTTTGCCTTAAATAGAAAAATGTTGTCATTAAACTGATCTTTAGCAGATTTATCAGATATTAAAGCATCAGTGATGGTACCCAGACAACTAAACCATGTTGTTTCTCTAAATTCAAAAACTATTGTTGGAAAATAAAAGTTTAAAATCAAAAGAGGTGATAGGAGCAGAAAGAGAATTGATTATTTGATTTTTTTTTCTTCTTTCCCCCTGGAGGACTTGGACTGGAGATGGAAGGGGTCTGCGTGCAGGGGAAATGGGTCAAGCATCCAGGCCCCAAGTCTTTACTGAACCCTAAAATAGTTTCCCAAACAGTGTGTGAATGAGTACTTGTTCAGTATCTTCACTAACAGGTGCCTTTAAGAGTTTTTTCCAGGACAAAAGGAATCTTCTGAAACTGAATGGATGTCTCCTCCTCTAGAACCTGAAATCTGTGAGCACTTCATAAATGGCACACTCCAGGCTCCCTGCTAAACCCACATCAAACTGTGATTGCAGCTTTTGTCCAACAGGTAGGAAAACAAAAAATTCCAGAAGTAATCACCATCCAAGAAACTAGGTCTAAGAAGGTGGTAGAGAATGTAAATCCAAACTAATGATAATATACAGAGTGTCCTAATTAGTAGGGCAAAACAATGTTCTTGGTATCTCGTAATCCATTTCACTTTGACTTGTTTAAAAGAATCAGGCACATCCTCACAGCTGCAGATTCAATTCAGCACTGTATTCATATTGATTATTTCTGGAAAGTGGGAGAATCTTGTGAAAGATTCCTGTCTCATATTCAGCTGTGCAGTGGGGAATGAAGGAGAGAGTCCTGTCCCATTCTTGTAATGGAGGGAGTTAGAGAATAGCACTTGCTAGAGCCACCATGGTGGTGGCAATAGCACTTAGGTCAAGATCACCTGGGGAAGGTGAATCTTGAAAACAGAGTTAATCAGGCCTAGGAGTCCAGCAATCCTTTCCTCTGATGGTGGGGTATCTCCCTCCATTGCCATCTTTGGAGGATCATCATGGTGTTTTTTTGAGGAAGCTGGAAAATTTCTTTATAGATAAGAAAATTTCTTTATAGATAAGATAGATAGATGGTAACAGCACTGAGGCTCAGGCTGCTTTGGCATAGGAGGAACTCTAGGGCTCTTGCAGGGGAAGTGAAGGGTCTGGGGAACTCTTGCAGAGACCAGTGCCTGTGGACTTAAGAGACCCTTGGATTTAGGCATGGGGAGGAAGTATGGCCACTTGGCAGAAGTACAGACTCTATATAGCAAAGTGATTATGGTCACACTTGAAATGAAAGGCAGTGTTCTTCTTGCTTCCAGGTCCAAGAACATTTCCTGGTAGACACCATCTGTCCCAACCCCCTGGAAGGCAGACATGGGACAGGTATGGGATACCCTACAGAAAGAGCAGACAAGATTGGCAGCAGATGTCCAAAGTGGAGTGGGGAGAATAGATCCTTGAGAAGGTGGTTCAGGCCTTCTTTGAAGGTTGTCACTTCAGGCAAAGTGACAGAGGCTTTTAATGTACTACTGTATGCACAGCTGTCTGGGTCCTGGTCCAGTGGTCACCAGAGTCACTGGGTTCTTGACAGGAAAGTGTGTCAGCAACATTCATGTGCAGTGGCACAGCCTTAGAAGCCAAGCCCACTGAACAAAGCTACCCAATGATCCTTCAGAGATGCCCCAATCTAAAGGCGGGATTCTGCTGCCTGGACTTCTACCAGAATATAATAAAATACCCCTTTCTAGAAATGCAAATCAAAACTACAATGAGATATCACATCACACCTGTTAGAATAGCTATTATCAAAAAGAAAAGAAGTAACAAGTATTGATGCAGGTGTGGAGAAAATAGAACCCTTGTACACTGTTGGAATGTAAATTGGTAGAGCCACTTTAAAAACAATAGGGAGGTTCCTCAAAATTTTAAAAATAGAACCACTATATGATCCAGCAAATCCAACTTTTGGGTATATATCCAAAGGACATGAAATCACTATCTCAAAGGGATATCTGAACCTCCATGTTTGTTGCAGCATTATTTACAATAGCCAAGACATGTAAACAACCAAAGTGTCCATCGATGGATGAATGAAGAAAATGTGGTGTACATATATACAATGAAATATTATTCAGCCATAAAAAGAAAGAAATCCTGTCCATTTGTAACAAAATGGATGGACCTTCAAAGTCATTATGCTAAGCGAAATAAGTCAGGGAAAGGCAAGTGCTATATGATCTCACTTGTGTGTGGAATCTGAAAGAACTGAACTCACAGAAACAGAGATTAGTGATTACCAGAGACAGGGATTAGGAGGTGGGGGAATGAGTGAAGGTGGTCATAAGGTACCTTCCAGTTATAAGATAAATAAATTCTGGAAATGTAATGTACAGCCTTGGGATTATAGTTAACAATCCTATGCCATATATTTGAAAGTTGCAAGGATGACAGAACATGAGAGACTCCTAACTCTGGGAAACGAACAAGGGATAGTGGAGGTGGGCACCCCACTCCACTTTGGACTCCTAACTCTGGGAAACGAACAAGGGGTAGTGGAGGTTGGGGTGACTGGGTGACGGGCACTGAGGGGGGTACTTGACGGGATGAGCACTGGGTGATATGCTATATGTTGGCAAATTGAACTCCAATAAAAAAAAAGTTGCTAAGAGAGTAGATCATAAAAGTTCTCATCACAAGAAAAAAAATCTTTTTTTTATTTTATTATTTTTATTTTTTTTATTTTTATTTTTTTTAAATCTTATAACTATGTGAGGTGATGGATGTTAACTAAACCTATTGTGACAATTTCTCAATATATACACAATCAAATCATTATGTTGTACACCTTAGACTAATACAATGTTATATGTTATAATGCCTCAATAAATCTAGGACAAAAATAATAAAAAATATACCTTTTCTAAACATTAAAAAATATATATGCCTTTCTAAATCTAGGATGGAATAGGGTGAAAAAGTTGGCAACAGAAGTCCTAAGAAACTATGGGTGCACCACCAGCCCTGATTTTATCTTCTTGGCAAAATCATTAGTTTGAAAGGCTTGATGGGTTAGGAGCTGTTAACAGTCCCTCCCCAACATGGGCAGAAGGGACAAACATTGTTGGTGGTATTTCATGCTGGGTAGGGTTATTGAGTAGGGCCCTAACTGACACCGCTAGGAGGCTCAGATAAATTTCAAGCAACAAATTGCCCTGCCAGAAGTCTCCTCTTTTTTCAGCACAAACAGAAAGGTGCCCCCAAAAGTTCCCCTTCCTTTCCCCAACTGGGGAGCTTAGAATCTCCAAATACAATTGCAAATGAAGGAGAGAAGGTTGGTATCTGGGTGGCCTATGGACTTTCTTGATTGTAGCAGAGACTATAATACTAGAGCTCTGGCAATGGTTGTAGGGGAGGCTAGGAGCTCTGGAGCTCTGGCTGAATCCAACTGCAATTAAAATTCCTGCCACCTGAGGACACTGTTGGAAAAGATAAAGTGGGAGCACTGGCGATCAAGGCAGCTCACGAATTGGTTATACAATTTAAAGTGGGGTCAGGCAAAGGAGGCGGAAATTGGCATGTTTCCTCAAGCAAAGGAGCTATACAAGACTATGGGGTGGGGGTGGGGGGGTAGTTCTGATAGGGAAGTTAGAGGTGGAACCTGAGGAGATTCCCTTAAAGCACTGGGATGATGTCACAGAATAAGTCTTTATCTGAGGATGAGTTTATTTACGGCAAGAGCCAAATCCTGAACACCATTGCAAGATGGAGAGTGGATGGGCTTGCTCCCCATCCTCAGCTTCCGTCTGACAGAAGGACTAGATTGTTCAGTGGTGAGTGCCTGCGTCCTTGCCCAAGAAGGAAAACAGCAGTCTGAGAGGACATGAGTGTCCCTGGAAGCAGGGTCTGGCTCTTGGCCAAGGAGCTGGCAGGTTGGGGGTGACCAAAGTGGAGCAGGGGCTCAGGGAGAGTTTCCCACATGGAGTGGGAGGGTGTGCTGGAGCTCATGGTAGGGAGTGAATCTACTTTAAAGGAAAAAAGGGTAACCAATATAGAGAATATTTCTTCTGGGTTTTAAGTCATTAGCGAATGGAGAGTGAACAAGTATGGAACAAGATAGTCACAGAGTATTAATTTTGTTGTTGCTGTTATTACTATTTCCCTTGAATAACACCTTAGAAGAAGTGATACCTGTGACATCTGTGAATTCAGAGGCTTCCAGGAAATCAGCCCAGTCACAAGGCTACAGTAGAAGCCATTCCAAATAGAAATTCTAATCTTGTTCATATCACACTAATGGTCCACATGAACTCATGTTAACTTTTCTTTGGATTTCATGTTCCCTCCTCTCTCTAGCACTCCCAAACTTCTGAGACTGTCTTGCCTTCCTAGGCTAAAACATCTTTCTCCCTTATCCATCTGCCCTGGCTCACTGCTACATCCTTCCACTGTGCTATAAGCTTCCACTACCACAGACACCCCTGAGGAGTGAGTGTCTTCCTCTGGTTGCCTTTCCCCTCCTATTCTCCTTGGAGTCTCTCTGGATCTGAGCTTCTAGGCCTCATATATGTATCACAGAAGTCAAGAAACCCTTCTGACTTGGCGCAGAGTCTCCACGAACAGTAGCAGAGGGAGAAGGTGAGGAAAGGGACAGGTTTAGTGAACAATTTCTACAGAGCCATCATCTCAACTGATGATTAGTTTTTCATAAGTAATCAAAAAAGAAATAAAATTTAAATTTATTCCTTTTTGGCCCATTCACACAAACAGCCTGAAGTCTTTGGTGAGATAACATACACGCCTGGAAGAATGTATGCTTCTATGTGTATATTTACTCTTTTAAAAAAATGTTAATTCCAGTATAGCTAACAGACGGTGTTATATTAGTTTCAGGTGCACAGTACAGTGATTCCACAATTCTATACATTACTCAGTGCTCATCATAAGTGTATTCTTAATCTCTTCACCTATTTCACTCTGGATATTTACTGTTACATGTGGTAGTTCTCTGTGGCCGAAGAGCTCGTCACCTTCTCCAACCTGGGAGCTTCCCTATTCTTGATTCCTGCTGATTCTACTTTTCCAAAAAGTCTGTTAGTAGTCTATAAAGACTCAAGATCTGTTTTTCCTTTGGTTCTTCATTGAAACCTAAAAGGTAAGCCTTTTTTCCTTAATGTACTTGTTTCCCATCTTCACTACAACCCCTATTCACTTTTTTTTTTTTTAAGATTTTTATTTATTTATTTGACACTTGGAGAGAGAGAGAGAGCACAAGCAGGGGAGTGGCAGGCAGAGGGAGAGGGAAAGGCAGACTCCCCACTGAGCAAGGAGCCTGATACGGGGCTCCATTCCAGGGCCCTGAGCTGAAGGCAGACACTTAATGGACTGAGCCACGCAGGTGCCCCTACTTTTGTTTCTTTTAGTAAATAATGTAATGTAGTTAAATAAGTGGGAGATGGATGTGACTCAGAATTCTCAAATGTGTGGCATGAATAGTCACTTCGGGGAATACAGTCGATCATAAACAAATATCCCTCCTTTTAAGACTACTATCAGAACTGTTTCTCCTAAAAATTGATTTTATAAGCCACTTACTTTATTGTAAAAAAAAATCTGTATATCTGAATTGCAACCATGTTTTATTGCTGTTAGATTTAGACCACAATTAAGTGTAAATTTACCTCTGATATATTCACCAATGAGCTGTAAATTAACTTCCACATGCTTAGCAGTTGGATCAAAGTCACAAATATTCTCGACTAAATATCTGCTAACATACTGTGAACAAAAGAACAAAAGTGATGGGGGAGCACCAGCAAGTGGAAGTAGAGTACCCAATTCACCAGTTTACATAATTCCATTTATGTACATTTTAAAACAGGCAAAACCAATCTATGGTGTTAGAAGTCAGGAATGATTCTGATCTGGTCACTCTGGGGTGTGTGTGGGTGTGTGTACGAATGTGTGATGCGGGGTGTATGGGAGAGGATACAAAGGAAGGTTTTGGGGATGCTGCTAATGTTTCTTGATCTAGATGCTGGTTAAAAATGTTCATTGTATGAAAATCCTTGCATTTGTACATTTAGGATTTGTACAATTATTATTGGTAGACCGAAACCTGTGTGTGTTATTCTTCAGTAAAGAGAGTACTTTTAAAAACTTACCAGTTTACACTTCTCCCAGTTTCCAAACTCACTTGATAATTCCAACTCTGGATGGATGAACAAAATAACCCCTATCAGGATGTCCTGTACTAGCTTTATGTTGGCTTCCAACTCCTGGGTCTTGCTGTCTGGTAGAGATACGGACTCTGCTGGAATATGATAATCATAGATCAACAGTGATACAAAGTCTATGGAGGTAAGCAATCGGAGGCTTTCTTGCAGCTCTTGTAGCATGATTCGGAAAAAGAGAACTCCTGCCCGCTGGACTTCTCCTACATTTTCAATCTCTGAAACAACAGGGTGACATTCCCCACATTCAGTACATATATTAGTTTTTCAGAGCATTCTGAGCATATACAGTACACTTCTTTTTTTCCAGGAAAAAGGCCATATCCTAAGGTTTTAAACAATCTTAGTTTCTCTAGTCATGAAATCAAAACATGGAAATGAAATTATACCTGAAGCTCACAGGAAGAGGCTTTAAGGAAAGGTAAAAACTCAGGTTTTGAGGTTGGACCTTAGTTTGAATACCTACTCTCTCCCTTTTGTCTTTCTGAACCCCCTTTTCCTCTCTGTGAGCATGGAGCTGATCCCTACTTCCCTGGTGATCTGCGGGAATTAAATGAGGTGATATATGTAAAAGTGCTTGTGGATAAGTACATAGTGGATGCTTATAAGACATGAATTTTGTTCTTTTTTCTTCTTAACCCACCTTACCTAATGGCAAGAAACCTCTCAGATTAATCCCACACATTACTCTATTTACTCCATCCTAGGTAGCTAAAGGTTTCCATGCTTCCTTCTTCCCTCTCTTATGCCCAAACTGGTTTTGTGCTAAGAGTAGCCTCGTGGGTGTGGAATCCCAGGCATGAGGGTCTAGTCTTGGCTCTGCCATTAGCTTGCTATTGGATCATTACTTTTATGGGCTTTAGCTTCTTTATCTGTAAAACAAAATGTTCCATTGAATTAGTGCTGTGTAATACAGTGGAAAGAACACCCAAACTGGGGTGCAAATCCAGGCTTCACCACTTGTTAACTGTGTGGTTTGGTGCAAGTTGTTTTGTTTTTCTGAACTTTACTTTCTGTACCTATAAAATGAGTTATCACCATTCGCCTGAGTTATTATGGTAAGGACTAATTGAAATTACATATTTAAAGCACTCGATATACAATGGGGCATTTGATAAATGCCAGTTCTACATTGCTTTTATGAGCCCCCTTCCAGTTCTACACCATGATTCCAGCCAAGGAGGTGAGATTCGTGCCCTTCGCTCTAATTTATAGACCATACTCATTAGCCCAAGACTGCATGAGGGAATTTCTTTGACTTAGAAAGAGCTGTATATTGTCATTCCATTTAGAAAATGCACCCTTCTGTGATTCCTTTGGTATTTATTAAACCCATGAATTGAGATTGTTGCCTCACTCACGATACCTAGGATATAGTTTTTCTTTATTTCTCCAGATAATTCGCCCAGTATTTCGTAGCAGGCAGCTTGGACCACTTTCATCATTTTCTGTAGGTCTTTAAATTCTCGATACAATAACATTTTACTCTTGCCAATGTTAAAATCAAGAACTCCCAAAGCTTTTCCTGTTCTCTCACGGAGTGGAATTAGTATGTGGTTTTCTCCACAGACAGAGGCCAAGACAACTTCGGAACTGTCTGTACATTTAAAGAGGAAGTCTCTGAAACCAAAACCAAATAAGCATGAGGACATAAAACATCAGCCTGCTCATAAAATTCCACCCAAATGTCCTGAATCACTCTTTTGTGCCAACAGTGCTGCAGCCGCACCAGCCCTTATTCCATCTGCCTGCACTGCTCCTCTCTGTGATTGCACAGAGCTCTCTCCCTCAGTTCACTCATCTGATAGAGAAGCCTTCTCTGATCAAGCCATCTAAGGTCACTCTCCAGCATGCTGCTCTGCTTTATTGTCTTTGCTAGACTTATGCTTTTCTGAAGGTATTTGGGGTTTTTTGTTTGTTTGTTTACATATTGTCCAGTACGTATCTGTTGAATGCCAGAAGGAACAGGGAGTATGTTAGGTAGGTCAGGCTCCCTAGAAGCAGAGCCTGAGACAGGAATGTTTATGCAAAGGATTTATTGAGGAAGTGCTTTCTGGGAAAACCTATAAAGGTCTGAGGAAAGTAGAAAAGGGAAGGAGAAGCTAATTAAGAATGTGAAGACTAGGGGCACGTGGGTGGCTCAGTTGGTTAAGCGTCTGCCTTGGTCTTGGGTCCTTGGAGAGGAGGGGATTGGGTAACTGGGTGATGGACATTAAGGAGGGCATGTGATGTAGTGAGCACTGGGAATTATATAAGACTGATGAATCACTGAATTCTACCTCTGAAACTAATAATACACTATATGTTAATTGATTAAAATAAAATAAAAATGTAATAAGTATGTGAAGGCTAGGGGCACCTGGGTGGCTCAGTTTCCTAAGTATCCAACTCTTGATTTTGGCTTAGGTCATGATCTCAGGGTCTTGAGACTGAGCCCCACGTCGGGTTCAGTGCTGGGCGGGGGGGTCTGCTTGAGATTCTCCCTGCTCCTCCACCGATTCGTGAGCACACTCTCTCTCAATAAATTAAAAAATAAATAAATAAATAAAATAAAATAAATAAAATAAAATAAAATCTTTTTTTAATATACACATCTCTATATTTATATATTAGATATAGGCACAGGGGTGGGCAGGAGCACCAGGCTGTCCTCGTGCCCCCAGCTCCACTTCTGTTCACCCACATATAGAGGCAGCAGGGGGTGTTAGATGTGGCAGCTTTGGGGGAGGGGGTTTAGGCCTGGGCCCTGCCCCTCAGGGGGACTAGCCCTGGAGCCTCAGGAATATTCCTTCAGGGAAAAAGGGGTGAGGTTTTAATGGGTCAGTGTCCCCCATACCCCCACCACCCTTCAGTCGGTCTCGGGCAGCCAGAGCCCTTCCATTCCAGAACTACCAGAGACTGGGATAGCTGGGGTAGACGAAGGCAAGCAGCAGAGGGCGATTTACTTTGGGGCCACCTAAGCCCCTCAGGTCCTGGGAGGGGAGGCGGGGCAGAGGGAGCCTTGGCCTGCCTGGAGCAGGAGACCAGAGCAAAGCCGTGGAAGGTGGCCAGGTGCACCCTCTGCCCGGACCTGGGCCATCTGGGGTCTGGGTGGGGCACAGTGCCCATTTCCTAACAGTCTGGCAGGGGAGGGGCAGGCAGGAGGCAGAGCCAGGCCCCAAGGAAGAGAGGTGTCTGTCCAGACTAGGGGGCCTCCAGTGCCCCAGGCTGGAAGCGGGCTGTCTCCTGGAAGATGAGCTCCTTCAGACGGTCCTTGGGTAGATCACCAGCTCCATTTTGAAGGTGAAAGGCTCCTCAGCAACTGGCTCATCTGTTGGGTCGTAGTAGTACTGCTCCAAGTAGGGATGAGCCAGTGCTTCTTCCACTGTGATCCGTTTGTTGGGGTTAAAGGTCAACATCCGGTCTAGCAGGTCAAGGGCTTTGGAGTCTGACTTGGGAAAAAGCTTGGCCCATGCCACCTTGGTCTGGGAGGGCAGAGACTGTAGGTAGTTTCGGGCCTTCATATTGATGATACAGTTCAAGTCCTCCTAGGATGGGGAGCCTAGGATACCTAGAATGTGGTTGAGCTGGTCCAGGTAGTGCTTGCCAGGGAAGATGGGCCCGTTGGAGAGCATCTCAGCTAGAATGCAGCCCACAGACCAGATGTCGATGGACTTGGTATAGCCCTTAGAGTTAAGCATGATTTCTGGAGCCCGGTACCAGCGTGTGGCCACATATTCTGTCAGGAAGCCAGTGTGGTCATGCTCAGGATCGGCAATCCCGGCCAGGCCAAAATCGCAGATCTTAAGGTCACAGGTGGTGTTGATGAGCAGGTTAGAGGGCTTTAAATCCTGGTGGAGCACATTGGCTGAGTGGATATACTTGAGGCCTCGCAGGATCTGGTAGAGGAAGTAGCAAACATGGTCGTTGCTCAGCTGCTGGCTTTTGCGCAGCTTGTATAGGTCTGTCTCCATCAGGTCTTGCACAATGTAGACATCTTCATGGCGTCCAGGGTGGGCGCCCGCAGAATGTCCCGAATGCCAATGACGTTCTCATGGCAGAAGCACAGCAAGATCTGGATCTCCCTCAGTGTACGCTGGCAACAGGTCTGATGCTCAAAGGGGCTGATTTTCTTGATGGCCACGCGAACCTTGCGCACGTGGTCGTAAGCTGGGCTGACCATGCCGTAAGCGCCCTCGCGGATGTAGTGCAGCTGGGTGTAGCGCGGACCCACGTTGAACGGCTGCCCTTTCACCACCTCCCCCTCACCCAAGATCCCCGGCGACCCCATCAGTTTCCCGGGGCTCCCTGCCCCCGCCCCCCTGAGCCGCCGCCGCTGTCTCCACTCCTCCCCTCCCGCCTCCCCGCCTCCAAATAAAATAAAATCTTAAAAAAAAAAAAAAAAGAATGCGAAGGCTAACCTCAGTCCTATTCCAAGGGAGCTCTGGAAGGCAAATTGTGCCAAAGAATTTGCCCCACCTTGAAGCAGTCATTGGCTCTAAGATGCTTTGAGTGTGTGTTTACATAACTGTGAGACACACCTAGTAAGGGGCTCCCATCACTCAAGGGCACTCCTCCAGAGCAAGTTATGGTGTGAGTCATTAGCAGCTGTACCTGCAGCAGCTGGCAAAAAAATATATTAGGGATCTGGGTAGCAGCGGCAGTACTTCCTCAAGGGGCCTGAGATTCTCATTGAAATGTATAGATGCTTCTGTCTCTAGTGACACACAGACACATCTCTCTCTTTTTCTTTTAACCTCTTTAACCCCCTTCCTAGTCTACATTGATATTGAGATGTCATTCTTCTGAGATATTTGTAAAAATGTTGGTGTTTGCATAGCCTCAAAAAGTACATTTATGGCTCATAACATCAATCCTATAATGCCAGGTAAGATTATATCCTCTTTTTTTGCTGTTCACACCCCTTCCTGCTGCTAAGCCACCAATCTGTGTCTTTACCATAGTAATGATGCATCATGCTAAACTTGCCAGGCATAACAATAAAGCTGATTGGTCAACAAAGTTCCTCAAAATGCAACTGTTCTAAGTTACACACAGGAGTCAAAGGTAATGAGTCTGGGTGTCACAAGGACTCTGATAAAACGCTTGACCAGCACAAGGAATAAGTATGTGGAAAAGAGCTTAAACCTGAATGAACATTTAGGTATGAGGCCACACTAAAATTTAATTACCGCATGTGGTGCTCCGCTTCGGCAGCACATATACTAATTACCGCATGTACTTCAATGTCAAATTAGCCCTCTGAACTGAGATTGGTTACTGCCTACTCAATTTTTGCAATATGTGTGTCCATTGTTAAGATCTGTTTTGCACCTGTCTACGGATGGGCAATGTTCCTTGCATCCCACAGGGAAAGGCACTCAAAATAATCCAGAACTGGATACTTTAATTAAAGACCATATTCTCTGCTTCCTCCCCACCTTTGCCCAGACTGTTGTCTCTTCCTCCTCTTCCTCCTCCTCCTCCTCCTTCTCCTCCACCTCCTCCTCCTCCAAGGTTTTATTTATTCATGAGAGACACAGAGAGAGAGAGAATGGCAGAGACATAGGCAGAGGGAGAAGCAGGCTCCATGCAGGGAGCCTGATGTGGGACTCCATCCTGGGACCACAGGACCACTCCCCAAGCCAAAGGCAGATGCTCAACCACTGAGCCACACAGACGTTCCCAGCCTGTCTTCTTTATTTGCTTAAAAAAATTTTTTTTAAACAAATGGTTTCCTTTTTTTCTTAAGATTTTATTTATTTGACAAAGAGGGAGAGAGAGCACAAGCAGGGGGAGCAGCAGGAAGTCTCCTAAACAGGGAGCCTGATGTGGGGCTCAATCCCAGGAATCTGGGATCATGACCTGAGCTGAAGGCAGATACTTAACTGACTGAGCCACCCAGCCTGTCTTTAAATGAAAAATACACATTCACAGGCTTGTTAACATTAAGATGATGAGCTCGGGTAAGTGTATGTATTTTTCACAGTCCTGGTGGTTTTTTGTTGAATTCCATGTTTACCAGGAAATCCTAGAAAATAAAACACTTATTGTGCTTAAAAACATGCAATTTTAATATAAAATACCAATGAAACCTGTTTTAAAAAGGACTTGAAGGGGGAAGGAGTTAACATGTCCCACAAAGACAAGAATTTTTCTTTAAAAATCAATCGGAATAGGATTCAGGTGTATACTAATAATAGGCAAAAGCTGTGTCTCTCAGGGCTGCTAACTTGGAGGGGGAATGTGTTTTGGCAGTCAAACAAAACAGGCATAAAGACGTATCTCATACCTGAAGATGCATGTCTTCCTGAAAATTATAGGGGGGTTCCTGTGGATTTCTGTTAGACCCAGGTGTCTGGTAACCATCATATTGCGTAAAACATAGTCTGAATCCTTGAAAAGATGAAGGAGTTTCAATAGAGAGGAATAATTAGACCTCATTTTCCCAGTAAAGGTTTTGGGAACAGAAAAATAGGAAAAAAATTAGGAAAGTTTAGATGATCTCTATCTTGAAGCATCTGAGACATTTTATTTAATACCATTAAGAACAAGGTGTGCACAAGAGAAAAATTTCAAATTACAATATTCTTTTAAGCACAGAAACTTATTTTTTAAATAATTTTGATAAAACCATGTGTTTATATTATTTTTTATGTGAAAAGTACAATGTAGAGCATTTGAAAAATACAGAAAAGTCCAAGGAAAATAAGAACAATAAAAAATATTCTCCCATGAGACCTTTGTCTTCACCATCTCATCAAAACCATTATGGTTAAGGTCACTAGTGATTCTCTCATTGTGAAATCCACTGATTAACCCCTAGTCATTATCTTCCACTACATCAGCATTTGACTCAGGGAACAACTCTCTTCTTGACATACTTTTTTCACTTGGCTTTTGGGACATCACTCTCTTCAGGTTCTCCTATGAATCACTCATATTCCTTTCTGCTTCTTTCTCTTCCTCACCTCTAAGAGATTTATAAACTGTAGGTCATAATCAACCTATGGGTTGTGAAAATATTTTAATGCCTTTCTTTTCTCTTTTCTTTTCTTTTCTTTTCTTTTCTTTTCTTTTCTTTTCTTTTCTTTTCTTTTCTTTTTTCTTTTCTTTTACCAAGAGAGTGCACACAAATGGGGAGGGGCAGAGGGAGAAGGAGAGCATCTTAAGCATGCTCCATGCTAAGCGTGGAGTCATCAAAAGGCTCAATCTCCCCACTCTGAGATCATGACCTGAACAAAATCAAGAGTTGATGCTTAGTTGACTGAGCCCCCCATTTTAATGCCTTTTAAAAACAGATTTATTGAAGTATCACTGATAAACAAAAAACTGCACATATTTTATGTATACAATTAGATGAGCTTGGAATAAGTCTCACCAACTTTCTTTTTTGGTAGAGATTAGTTTATTTATAAGAAAGTAAGATTAACATATCCTGTAAAATATACTAAACTGTAGAAAAGACAAATTCAATTAGAAGAAATAAAAAGGGGTTTTCATTTCCACCTGTAAACAATTCTGTGATTAAAAGGGAAACTGATAATAGAATTAATAGTGACTGTATGATGAATGGTGCTCTGAAGAAGCACACTGCTATGTAGTATGGAGCTTCCTCTTGCCATGACCTCAAGTGTTCCCTCAAACTTTTTGGACAAAAAGTGTTCTCCACAGAGTATTTAGCAAACTAGAAAGATTCTCTGATGTTGGCAAATGAGCATTCAGCTTTTACTAATTTCTTTCTTCCATGGCTTATTTAGTGTTATATATATTAGACTAACATGATTTTTTAGAGTCTCACTGTGACTATGTTTCTAGGTTTAAATCTTTAGCCCAAACTAAACAATTCCTCTCCTGTTTCCACTTCTCCCCCAAAATTGTGTCAGTCTGGCCACTTCTGTTAAGACTACAAGCATAATATAGAAAATAAGGGGCTCATAAATACTATACCTAATAATAAGCTTTTCATTTAATTTCAGTTGGACCAAGAAACTATAAATTCAGCAAGTGCCTCAGTAATTATTCAGTAATGAGATAATTACTCTGGTCAAAAATTTCCAGGAAACTGTTCAGAAAAAGAGCTGCAATGATACTATCCCCCATTTTATTTGTTCTGCTACTGGCTTGTTATTCCCCACCCCCTTACTTTTCCAATACAGGTTTGCTCCGCTATCTGAAAGTAGAGCATACCTAAGAAACTTTTCATAAGCTAAAACAGCATAAAGTGAAAAACTAATAACTTACACATTTTTTGAGATTTTTGAGCATTCCTGGACTCTCAGGCTTTTAGAGCACATCTTGCTAATGGATGCACAATATAAATTGAGATCAAGCACAGATGCTCACAGATACAGTTTGAAGGTGTGGTGGCTTGATGCTGACTGCAGTTGTGGGGTGAGGAGAGCTTAATAGGGCCGCTCTTGCTGCTCTACAGACTCACTGCAAAACAAATGCTGAACACTATTTTCACTTTTTGCCTTTCTAAAAATAAAAGCAAAACTGCTCATCAGATTTCTTTCGGTTAGCAAAAACAGGTACTAATGAGGGTCTTTTGTAAAAGAGAAGTGACCTAACATGAACTTTTGGAAAGTGGGGATACTAGCATCTGTCATTCTCACTTTATGCATTACACATTTTTCTCCTTTTTTTTGTTTTTATTATTTTTTAATTTCAGCTTTGAGATATAATTGAAAATAAAATTGTAAGATTTTTTAAGTTTAAATTCAATTAATAACTATATTAGTTAATTATATTAGTTAATTGACTATCAATTAACTATTATTAGTTTCAGAGGTAGAGTTAAGTGATTCATTAGTCTTATATAATACTCAGTGACCATTACATTACATACCCTCCTTAATGTCCATCATCCAGTTACTCCATCTCTCAATGGATATCTAGGCTCTTTTCCATAGTCAGGCTATTGTGGACATTGCTGCTATAAACATTGAGGTGCAGGTGCCCCTTCAGGTCACTACATTTGTATCTTTGGGGTAAATACCTAGTAGTGCAATTGCTGGGTCATAGAGCACTATTTTCAACTTTTTGAGGAAGCTTCATACTGTTTTCCAGAGTGGTTGCACCAGTTTGCATTCCCACCAAAGTGTAAGAGGGTTCCCTTTGCTTTGCATCCTCACCAATATCTGTTGTTTCCTGAGTTGTTAATTCTAGCCATTCTGACAGTTGTGAGGTTGTATCTCATTGTGGTTTTGATTTGTGTCTCCCTGATGTCAAGTGGTGTTTAGCATTTTTTCATGTGTCTCTTGGCCATTTATTTTTTTATGTCTTCTTTGGAGAAATGTCTGTTCGTCTTCTGCTCATTTCTTGTTTGGATTATTTTTTCTTTGGGTGTTGAGTTTGATAACTTCTTTATAGATTTTGGATACTAGCCCTTTATCTGATAAGACATTTGCAAATATCTTTTCCCATTCTGTCAGTTGACTTTGGTTTTGTCAACTGTTTACTTTGCTGTGCAAAAGCTTTTTATCTTGACAGAGTCCCAATAGTTCATTTTTGCCTTTGTTTTCCTTGCCTTTGGAGAGGTGTGACATGTCTAGCAAGAAGTTGCTGCAGCTGAGGTCACAGAGATTGCTGCCTGTGTTCTCCTCTAGGATTTTGATGGATTCCTGTCTCACATTTAGGTCTTTCATCCATTTTGAATCTATTTTTGTGTATGGTGTACGGAAATGGTCCAGTTTCATTCTTCTGCATGTGGCTGTCTAATTTTCCCAACACCATTTGTTGAAGAGACTGCCTTTTTTCCATTGGATCTTCTTTCCTGCTTTGTCAAAAATTAGTTGACTATAGAGTTGAGAGTCCATTTCTGGGTTCTCTAGTCTGTTGCATTGATCTATGTCTGTTTTAGTGCCAGTACCATACTGTCTTGATGATCACAGCTTTGTAATAGAGCTTGAAGTTTGGAATTGTGATGCCAACAGCTTTGGTTTTCTTTTTCAACATTCTTTTAGCTATTTGGGGTCTTTTCTGGTTCCATACAAATTTTAAGATTATTTGTTCCAGCTCTGTGAAAAAGTTAATGGTGTTTTGATAGGGATTTCATTGAATGTATAGATTGCTCTAGGTAGCATAGACATTTTACCAATATTTGTTCTTCTAATCCATGTTCATGGAACGTTTTTCCATTTCTTTGTGTCTTCTTCAATTTCTTTCTAGAGTGTTCTATAGTTTTCTGAGCATAGATCCTTTGCTTCTTTGATTAAGTTTATTCCTAGGTATCTTATAGGATGCATCACACATTATTTAGTATTTATCCTCTCGCTTTTCTCTTTTGACAAGTATTTTTTTTTAAGAATGAAATAGAATAGAAAATATTCTCAAATAGTAAAAGTAGGTATTGTTTTGTGAAACTTCTGTTTTAAGTGTGTGGTGTTTGTATTTTTGTCAGGGGTCAGTATACAAAATGTTTTTCATATAATAGGTCAAAGTCAACATAATTTTTATTTTTTTATTTTTTATTTTTTTTTAACATAATTTTGAGCCACAATGATTCCAAACACTTGGATTATCTCAGGGCTTGGACCTCAGACTTCTTTTCTATCCTCGCTCATTCTCTTGGTTATTCCATCTAGTCTCATGGTTTTTATTTTGCTTTTGGTTATTATGGTAAAATATACATAGCATAATATTATCACTTTAGCCATTTAAAAGTATACAATTTGGTGGCATGAAATACATTCACCGTGTTGTCTCATGGTTTTAAATACCATTTATTTGCTAGGGGGGATTTCTATCCAAACACTAGTTCATATATTCAACTGCCTATTTAATATCTCCATTTAGAGTCTAAAAGACATTTCATTTTTTAAATTAAATTTATTTTTTTATTGGTGTTCAATTTGCCAACATATAGAATAACACCCAGTGCTCATCCTATCAAGTACCCTAAAAGGCATTTCAAATTATAGTTTAAAAAATTGTTTTCAACTTAATAGGTAAAGGTTTACTTTTACTTAACTTTGTACTTATTTCATTATAGAATGGAACTTTTTTCAATGTTTATTGAATATGCTTAAAAATTTTTTTTTAGTATACTTGTCTTTATTTTTCTTTTGGATTTTTAAAAAATCTTACTAAGTTGTGTAGAACAATGTTAACTCTTTGTTAAATATTGGCAATTTCGTCCCACTTTGACTAAAGTTATTTATTTTGTCTTTAATTTTGGTGCAGGGAAGTTCTATATTATTATGTCATCATTGTAGCAACTTCACAGTTGTTTTAACCTGTGATGTAGGGTTAACTGTTCTTCCCCAGACCAAGACTGTAAATTCCCTCTCATCCCTTATTTTCTTAGCTATGATCATGCATTTATTCTTCTTCCAGATTAAAATTAAAATAATTTGGTCAATTTAAAAAATAATTTTGGGATTTTTTTCTTGGAATTTTGTTAAACTTATAGTTTTTGGAAGAAATTATATATATATATTTTTAATTTTTATTTATTTATGATAGTCACAGAGAGAGAGAGAGAGAGGCAGAGACACAGGCAGAGGGAGAAGCAGGCTCCATGCACCGGGAGCCCGACGTGGGATTTGATCCCGGCTCTCCAGGATCGCGCCCTGGGCCAAAGGCAGGCGCTAAACCACTGCGCCACCCAGGGATCCCAGAAATTATATTTTTAAAAAGTGGTGGTCTTGTCAAAAAAAATCATGATATGATTTTCTATTTTATAAAAAACTTTGATTCCTTGGCAATGTTTGTAGTTTATTTCATGTAGAATCTGAAGGTTACAGGGTGAAGTGGGGAGAATATTTTAGGCAAAATAACAGCAGTTTTGAAGCCTGAGGTAGAAAAAAATTGCTTTCTGGTCAATTTAAGAAATAATTTTGGGATTTTTTTCTTGGAATTTTGTTAAACATAAATAATTTTTGGAAGAAATTATATTTTTAAAAAGTGGTGGTCTTGTCAAAAAAATCATGATATGATTTTCTATTTTATAAAAAACTTTGATTCCTTGGCAATGTTTGTAGTTTATTTCATGTAGAATCTGAAGGTTACAGGGTGAAGTGGGGAGAGTATTTTAGGCAAAATAACAGTATTTTTGAAGCCTGAGGTAGAAAAAAAATTGCTTTCTATCATATATGATGAGTTGTGAAACATTAATTGTGGTATTGTATATTTTTTCCTCCTGAGAATCTCTTCCCCCTTCCTTCTCATTCAAGCAGAAAGTCTGTATTGCCTTAGAAAAGAAATGTGATGAGGTAGAAAGCAGCAATCATTGACTAATCTCTGGCATTTGCTTTTTCAAAAGCCTACTGATATGATTTAAGATAGCAAACCAGGCACACAGGTTAATCACTTGTCCCTCTCAAGACTTTAGGGATGTAAGATACTGGGGTCTTGGTTTCCTTGCCTGCTGTTTGCTGGGGACTGCCCTTAACTCCCAGAAACCTCAATCTTTGTACATAGCCCTGCACATCTCAGAACCAGCAACAAGTGTCCAATTCTTTACCCCCTGCCATCTCTCTGGTTTTTCTTCCAACCTCCCATCTCTCAGGGACCACAGCCAGAAAAGGTCCTATTCTTTTAAGGACTTAGGTGATTACAGTGGGACCTGGTATAGAAAAACATAGCCAACCCACAGCAGGCTGGCAGAAAGACTGCCAGAAGCAAAACACCCCAGCCTCACTCTCCTTTTGCCCTGCAATCTCCTATTGATACATCTCATTGGACAAACCTAAACAGAAGCCAAGGAGCCTATTGATACTGTCTACTTTTTGAGGTAGAAAGCAGGCTGGAGAAGGGAGCAGAATAGATTGGAGGAGCTGCAGATGAGGAAGGAGAAGCTTAAGAATTTATCAGTCAGGTGGTTGGAAAAAGGTATCCTATAGCCACCCTGAGCCATTTTCAACACCAAAACCTCACCTAGTTTCCACTTAGGATAAACCCCTGACTACAGCTTTGGACAGGCTGTTCTGGTCTCTGCCCAGTTGTGATGCTCCCCAGACCCTGGGCTGCTGAATGGTCCTCCTCCCCCCTACTTTGGAGATAGTCTTGTTCACCTCCATAACATGAGTCAGATGGATAGTGACTCTCATGATCTTGTCCACAGCATTGTGATTGTGAAAACTACATGCCCCAGAAGCCATGCTTTCTGTTGACTGCTGTGGGCAATTTTAACTTTCTTCATGGAGCCCTAGATATCATTTCCCTAACAAGGGAAATTTCAGGCCCTAAAAAGGGTCTTCTTAAGCATGGATACTGGCCAAATCAAATCCTCCCCAGATCCAACACTCCGACTGTGGCCTATCAGACCTGGTGGTCTGCTCCCCACACTGAATGGTTCTCAGCCCCCACCCCCACACACTGGGTGGCCCACCCCAGTTCTGAGGGCACTTGGAAGTTCCCTTTCCTACCCCACCCCTAGGAACAGCACCCGGGACTATGCGTTCTCCACCTCCACAGTCTCTTCATTCTGCCAGAGAGCTCTGTGATTCTGCTCTTTGGCCAGGGCCTTATCAGCTTGGTCCAACCACTCAGAGAGGAAGAAGCCTGGAGAGAAGGGGAGAGGCAGTTCAGGTCATGATCTCAGGGTCCTGGAATCAAGCCCCATGTCAGGCTTTGTGCTTAGCAGGAAGTTTGCTTCAGGATTTTTTTTCTCCCCTCTGCCCGTGCCACGTCTCTCTTAAATAAACAAATATTTTTTAAAAATTAATAAAATTAAGTGTGAAAAAAAAGAGAAGCAAACCAAGAAATAGACTCTTAAATATAGAGAACTGATGGTTACAGGAGGGGAGGTAGGCCATTGGGGGGTGGGGGAGCATGCAGAATGGGTTAAACAGGTGAGGGGTAGTAAGGAGTGCACTTGTGATGAGCACCGGGTGTTGTATATAAGTGACAAATCACTAAATTCTACACCTGAAACTAATATTGCACTGTTTGTTAACTAGCTGGAGTTTAAATAAAAACTTGGGGGAAAAAGTGTAAAGAAGCAAAATAAACATTTGGCAAAAACTCATCATGTTATAGATAGGCATTTTTAAACTGGTGTGATGTAATTATATCCTTCCAAACAGCAGTGCCTCATCTCTTCCCTCTTTACCCATATGATTCTGGTGGAGGCTATCAGTTACTGTAAATTCCTCCACCCCCACCCCCAGCTGGGGGACATATCTCAGGATAGACTAAAAAGAGCTCTCTTGGGTTTTCCAAATTGAAACAAAAAGGAAAGATTCTTTTTCAGTTACTAAGCATTTGGCTTGCCCTGTGGAGAAAGCCTATCTTAAGCTGGAAGGACCAAGCCAAAGCGTAGAGGGAAGCAAACACGAGAACTGCAGAGAGAAAACACAAGAGAACCCTAATGGTATTGAATTCCTGGTTCTGGTCATCCCAGAAGGCAGCCTGACTCCTGTCCTTTCTTCATTTTGGTCACATCAGTCAATCAATTCCTTAATTTTGCCTAAGGCAGTTTGAGATGGACTTTTGTCACTCACAACCAAGGATCTTTTTTTTAAGGTTTTATTTATTTATTCATGGGAGACACAGAGAAAGGCAGAGAGACATAGGCAGAAGGAGGAGCAGGCTCCCTGTAAGGAGCCTGATGTGGGACTCAATCCCAGGACTCTGGGATCACGCCCTGAGCCGAAGGCAGTCACTCAACCACTGAATCACCCAGGCGTCCCACAACCAAGGATCTTGAATTGGGATTTTGGGAAATATGTCTCCAGGTGGCTTTTTTTTTTTTTAATTTTTTAATTTATTTATGATAGTCACACACACACACAGAGAGAGAGAGAGAGAGAGGCAGAGACACAGGCAGAGGGAGAAGCAGGCTCCATGCACCGGGAGCTTGACGTGGAATTCGATCCCGGGTCTCCAGGATCGCGCCCTGGGCCAAAGGCAGGCGCCAAACCGCTGCGCCACCCAGGGATCCCTCCAGGTGGCTTTAACAGCTAATTCAATATAGTTTTAAAATATTAGCAAGATAATATATCTAGAAACTCTATTAGAGGTCTAATACTGCCCAACGTTGCCTACCTGCATTAGGCCAGGCTCAATGAAGTATGTAGTGATGGCGGTGATGTCAGATGTGATGTCACAGAGCCAGCCAATGCCAGTAATCACAACATGCAGGATGTGCTCCCTGCTGTGGACATAGTGATAGGCAGTGCTAAAGACATTAGCAACACCCTGTAGAGACAGAAAATTTTAATTTTCTTTTGTTTTTAAAAACCAGAAAATAATGCATTAATTGGATTTTCTTATAAGTTCATGATAATCTATTTCCGACAAATTACTTATCAGTTCTCAAAAGGCAGTGTTCTAGATTTTACAACAAAAGAAGGATCTCAAGAAATCAAAGGTGTGAGGGGCACCTGAGTGGCTCTGTCAGTTAAGCATCTGCCTTCAGCGGAAGTCATGATCCTGGGGTCTAGGATGGAGCCCCACATCAGGCTCCCTGCTCAGTGGGGAGCCTGCTTCTCCCTCTCCTCACCTCTCCTCACCTCTCGTGCTCTATCACTGTCACTCTCTCTTTCAAATAAATAAATAAAATCTTAAAGAAATCAAAGATGTAAGGAGAGATCTACTATAAGATCCATATAACTTATTATGCTTCCTGATAATCATCCAATGAAATCTGTGATATGTACTATCAGAGAATAGAGTCAGAAGAATAAGATAAAGTTTGAAATGAGGAAAAATATTTAAAAGCCAGGAACTAATGCCAGCCTTGGGCAGATGGGTAGGAGCTCCCCTGATATGATGAAATATTAACGTCTGGATCTTCATGTGGCTTCTGTCATCAGATCAGTAGTACAGGCTGTGCTCTGTTCCAAGGCCTGCAACATGCTAGGTTACACAGTCTTCTTATAGATGCAAAGAGGGTCTGTTCCACAGAGAAGGGATAGTAAGTCCTTAGAACCCATCTGTCATCCTACTGTCAAGAGACTCTAGGAACCACAAATTCTTCAAAACTATATGAATTTTATAATAGACCCAAGCCATCTAAGGGTAACCCAGAAGCTAGAGTCCATTTAAAATTCATTTTGACATGTTCTCTAACAAGACTATATTGATAACTCCATACTCCTTTGTTTTCTTTTAATTATCTTCATATCATTCTTTTTTTTTTCTTCATATCATTCTTATGTCAGATGAGAGTGAATCATATTATTAAAAAGATGTCCAGAGAAAAAGGTTCTACCACTTTTCTCAGTTATACATCCAGTAAATGGGAAGAGAAAATTTTATTTTTAAATATTTTATTTATTTATTTATTTATTTATTTATTTATTTATTTATTTATTTGAAAGAGAGAGCACAAGCAGAGAGAGAGGCAGAGGGATAAGGAGAGAATCTTGAGCAGACTTGACACTGAACCTGATGTGCGGAGTAATCTCATGACCCCAAGATCATGACCTGAGCTGAAACCAATAGTCAGACACTCAACTTACTAAGCCACCCAGGTGCCCCAGGAAGAGAAAATTTTAAATCATGGAAATAAACATAAAGAGCCAGAGGCTTAGAAGGGAACAAGTGATAAAGCAGCAAGTTCCTGATTGCTGCTACATCTCAGGCTATCACCTCCATGAAGGCTTTCAATCTTCCTTCATTGCAATTTCTTTTTTTTTTTAATTTTTTTATTTATTTATGATAGTCACAGAGAGAGAGAGAGAGGCAGAGACATAGGCAGAGGGAGAAGCAGGCTCCATGCACCGGGAGCCTGATGTGGGATTCGATCCTTGGTCTCCAGGATCGCGCCCTGGGCCAAAGGCAGGCGCCAAACCGCTGCGCCACCCAGGGATCCCCTTTCATTGCAATTTCTATTCATAAAATCAAAACGCTTGTAGAAATGGTGCAGTTGTAGTCTTTTTTTTAAATTTTATTTATTTATGATAGTCACAGAGAGAGAGAGAGAGAGAGAGAGAGAGGCAGAGACACAGGCAGAGGGAGAAGCAGGCTCCATGCACTGGGAGCCCGACGTGGGATTCGATCCCAGGTCTCCAGGATCGCGCCCTGGGCCAAAGGCAGGCGCCAAACCACTGCACCACCCAGGGATCCCGGTGCAGTTATAGTCTTAAAAGTGCTTATCTTTTTGTGCTCTAATTTGAAAATGTGCATACTCGAGAAACATTCAAGTTTTTTCCTTCATTCTTCATCCTCAAAAATCCTAACACTGAAACCAAGAGCCATAGGAATGTATTTGTGAAAATAGTAAAAGATTTCTAGGTTCTCCTATTAACAAAACACAAATATGTCTCTTCTAAAGGTTCCTTCCTACTTAGTAAATCTTAATTAGTAGTCTAATGGTTGGATTTCAGTCCTATAGCATAAAATGCTGTTCCTATGATTAGTGCAATGGGATACATATTAACAACCTCCCCAACAAGGCTGAAGCATAGATGTATACCTGAGGCTGAGAGTCCCTTCCACGTGTAATGGGGAACCTTTCAGAAGACTGTTAGGTATACACAGTGAACAGGGACGAGTATGATGACTCTATCTATATATAGCTTTACTCTTATCTGGTTTTAGGTTTGGCTTTTTAAAAAGTATAGAGGGAGAGGCCATCCTACCATTGTTCTTGAAGAATTCCTCCATGACTTACCTGATAGAATCTGATCTCATGAGGTACAAAGATGTTTATTTTTTTTTTATCTCTTAGGGTGTCCACAGCCATGACCCCAAAGATCCTCATGTATGCATCCTGAAGAGGCAGGGCCAGGAATGATCCATTTTGATCACTCTTCTTGAGGGAATGGTTCCAGAAAAAGACGTTCCCATGGTGCTGAACTTGGGGGACGTGTATTGGCTTACCTTCATCCACTACTGTAAAGCTGAGGAAGAGGAATATGAAGATGATAGAAAGGCACAGGAGGAGGCTTTAGATGAAACTGTGCAAGAAATTAGATAAATTCTCCATTCATAATTATTGGAATTATATGTCAGAGAAGTGGACTCAGGAAATTACCAGTTTGGAGAGTCTGACTTGAAAAAAGATTTTAAAACAAGTTTGGATCATAATAAACATATACAAATGGGATGCCAGAGACATAACTTAGAAAACAGGCAGAAATAATTGAGCTGATATTGTGAAGCAGAGTCCCAGCATGGCAAATCAAAGCCTAGGACTGAGCTCTAGAAATTACCATGTGAAATTATTCAAGACTGGAAGCCCATCACCTCCCACTCTAGAAGCATTGGTGACCTGAGGCATTTCTCTCTTGGGCAGCTAACTAGGATTTCAATACTAGTTTACTTTGGAAAGGCAATTATCTTTTAGAAGGATAAAACCAACCTCCTCAAGAAATTCTTACCTGATTCCCTTCATGTCCCTGTAGAGCACTTTGTTCAGTACAAATGGAGCATCATCTAAAGTACAAGCTACGTTCCTTAATACAACTTCCCCTCTATCAGGCAGTAGTAGGTTTTCTTCTAAGAGGGAAATATGAGCACAGATCTTCTTATTTCCATGGGCTTCAGCATCCTATGGCAAAATGTTTCTGGCCATAGTATTTGCCAATAGTCAAATAACTATTATTTTAATCATGTCTCCCTTCATTAGCCTGTTTGAACATCTGACTGCAATAATTACCTTTCATGGATAGTTGGGGAAAAGGCTGACATCACAGCTGTCTCCCAAATCTGAATTTTAATGAGTGGAATCAATTTACATTATATCAACTAGACTGGTTTACTAAAAAAAAAATAAAAAAATTTCAAGTCTTACTCAGATTTAGAGGTTTAAAACTTGGATCCCTTTAAACTATAGCCATATTGTCTAAGCTTCAGTCAAAAGTATTTATTTTAGAGGACTAGGGCAAGAATATGGCTTCACTTCACTCATATTTCTTAAGTAGATTTTCACCATCTACTATGAAGTTAATGTAGAAAAAAATGCTCTTAAGGAATTCTTAACATATTTTAGCTATGACATTTGATTTATGTCAGGAAAAAATTTCTTGGGGCCCCAGCTTGCAGACTTCATGCAACCACTATTTTTTTGCAACTACTATTTTTAAGTAAAATAACTGAAAATTCTCTGTACCCAAAATATTATGTTATTAACAATACTGTGTGTTAACACATATATTGAGCATGTCCATAAGTTGGTGACATGGAAAGATGCTTTCTTTGATATTTGTCTTCTCTTTCTATATATTTGGGTTTGCTTTTGATGCTGTTTTTTCTTCTGCCTTTAGTCTTTCTTTTCTACATAAAAGACCTATAGAACAATTAACAGAAATGTACCACAAATCCCTAAAGCAAGTTGAAATAATACCTCTTTTTCTAGATTGTCTTCTGTTGCTGGTCACACCACTCCAAACTACATTAGAAAATTCAGCCATTCAGTAAATGAGTCCATTAATTAGGTGCTGCAATTTAACTGAGATGAATGACTCCAGGTTTCCTGGACTAGTGGAATTTGTGACATATGTAGAAGACAGCCATGCTGTTTCTGCCTGTGAGGAGCAGCCAGCTGGGAGTTTAGGAGAGGATGGCAAAGCTCTGGGCAGTGGTCCCATCAGAGTCATGTATTTTAAGTAACACGATTCTATAATAGTATCAGCGTGTTTCTAAGCAGTGCTATGAAATATTGTGTGGTGTTGTATCCTACTTTATAATGATTTTGTGGTTCATGTAGTTCCTTTCTAAACCAACTTCCAAAACATCATACAAGGGAAATGTAGGTTAAATTGCCTGCACATCTCCTTACTGGTATTTTTCAATATTAGTCTATTTTCTGCTCTAAGCTTTATTTGACTTTCTGCAGAAATGAAATTAGAAATTTCAAGACATGATTCTGTCTTTTATACCTTTCCTCTTTATTTCTACCTTCCCAACCTACAATCATTCCTGTTGCATCTTTCCTAGATATTGGATCATTGTAATGTTTTGGAATGAATAAAACATCTATAGCGGTACCCAGTGATTTTTTCAAATAGCCTTTAGTGTACTACCTCTTTGCAACCATTGAATATTACCTACTATGGGGAAATTTTTCCTCTTATATATCACTTTAGAGAAACATACCTGGGTGAGGGCCTTAAAGGTTTCAGTGTACACAGGCTCCAGGGATACTCCACTTGTCTCTGCAGCATGTTGGATTTGGTATAGCCACTTTCGTCTGGCACAATTCCTCAGATTCTCAGTATGGCTCCTTTCTAAAGTATTCACCAGAAACTCCACAATACTTTCCAGAACATGATCTTCATTGCCCCTGAGTTCAGAGACAACCAATTCTATGTATTTCTGAAATTGTTTTGAAGACAGTCTCACTTCTTGATCAGGTTGTGGCTTTGGAAATTGGATGTGTAGTTTAGCTAAAAGACATAAACATGAAACTAAAAACTAATCAAAAGTTCATTTATCTATGGGGGGAAATTTTTATTCCCTTTTTATCTCTGACTGAAGCCCCTAACAACTGCTCCCCATGGGAAAACAGGTGTATATCAAAGGCATCTCAAAGTCCAACGGAAAAAACAAAACAAAACAAAAAAAACAAAGTCCAATGGAGCATCGTACAATGACTTCCTGTATTGAGCTCAAGAAGTCCTATGTTATCTTCCCTGTTTATGTTTTTTTATTTTTAATTTTTTTGTGGGAGAGAGAGGAAAAAAAGAAAAGAAAAGAAGAAGGAGAGGAGAGTGGAGGGAGGGGCAGAAGGAAGGGGAAAGAGAGACTCTTAAAAAGGCTCCATGCCGAGCCATATTTGGGGCTTGACCTCCCAACCCTGAGATCATGACCTGAACCAAAATCAAGAATTGGACACTTAACCAACAGCCACCCAGGTATCCTCTGATTTTTTTGTTTTGTTTTGTTTAAAACATCAAAACTCTACCACACTCAGCCAGGTGAAACCCCAGGGTCAACTTTGACTCCTCCCTATTTTTTACCTTCCATATCTAATAGGCCACTTAATCCTATCCTGTTAGCCTTTGGTAATATAGCTTTCTGCCACTCCTCTCCATTCCTACTTCCAGAATCCCAAGCCAGTATTAATCATTTACTACATAGTTAAATGACCAAGAGTAAGGCTCAATACATATTTACAAAATCAAATTAAAACGTAACTTGCAACAAGAAGCAGAATCAGACCTATAAACAGAGAAAACATACTGATGATGGTTGCCAGAGGAAAGGAAGCTTGGGGGATGGACAGAAAGGGTGAAGGGGAGTGGGAAATACAGACTTCTAGTTATAAAATGAATAAGTCACAGGAATAAAAGGCACAGCATAGGGAATAAAGTCAATGATATGGTGATAGTGTTGTATGGTGACAGATGGTGGCTGCACTTGAGGTGAGCATAGATAGCATAACATAACCAATAGAGAAGTTGAATCACTATGTTGTACACCTGAAACTAATGTAACATTGTGTGTCAGCTATATGCAAATAAAAATTTTTAAAATAAATAAATAAATAAATAAATAAATAAATAAATAAATATCACACAACTCAAGTGAACCTCAAAGGCAATAAGTCAAATTTCTGGCTTTAATTAATCACAGCATTTAAATAATCAAACACACCCTTCCAATTATTCCAAACAATATCTAATAAAAAGATATCAGCATGAAAAAATAAAAAATAAAATAGAGCACAATTTGCATTATGCAATTCCCTTGTTCAAAGTCCTACCATATTCAGTGACAGATGACATCTACACTTGAGGTATGCATAGCATAATGTATAGAGAAGCTGAATTGCTATGTTGTACACCCAAATCTAATGTAACATTGTGTGTCAACCATATGAAATTTAAAAATTAAAGATAAATAAAAAGAGACAAGGGAAAAAGTCTCACCATATCCAGATCCAGTCCACTTTCCAATAATATCTAGCCATAATACCGTATAGAAATTAGTTGCTCCAGTATCTCCATTCTACTTATGATCCTGACAATGTGTTGCCACTTCTGCATCCATAACTCTTTTATTTTTTTAATTGTACAATTACAAATGTGCTACCAAACCTGAATGTTACCAATAACACATCTTCCTCCATGTCCTGCCCTTGTTCCATACCCTACCTCCCCACACTCCCACCAATATCCTGAAATTTTGCTTTTGCTTTATTTTTTCTTCTTTTTATTTTCCCAATAGTGTTATTGTGTGTGTACTCCTAAACAATATGTGGTTTAGTTTTGCCTATTTGTAAACTTCAGAAAAAGGACATCATACTATACATAGTTTCCTGGGATTTACTTTTTTATTCTACATTATGTTACCATATCATCCATGTTGTTCTTGTAGCTGTGACTCATTCATTTTTACCACTATATACTATGCCATTTTGTAAGCATACCACCACTGGTTTATTCTCCTGTCAGTGGGCATGTAGGTTGTCTCCAGTGTTTTGCTCTTATGAACAGTGCTATGAGCATTTTTATACATGTCTCCTAGTGCACATGTGCAAGTTTCTTTGATACTTATAAATTAATGTCATAGGTTATGCACCCTTCTCGTTTAAATTTCAAAATCTCTCCTTCCTGAAGAAGTCTTCCACTAGTTTCTCCTTCCCTTGAAAGACAAGCAGCCATTATATACCATTTATTTGACAATGAACAAATACTGCCTGGTACATTTAGTAATCTTATCAATGAAAGCTTCTCTTTTTTTATTTTTTAATAATAAATTTATTTTTTATTGGTGTTCAATTTGCCAACATACAAAATAACACCCAGTGCTCATCCCGTCAAGTGCCCCCCTCAGTGCCCATCACCCATTCACCCCCACCCCCCGCCCTCCTCCCCTTCCACCACCCGTAGTTCGCCTCCCAGAGTTAGGAGTCTATGTTCTGTCTCCCTTTCTGATATTTCCTACCCATTTCTTTTCCCTTCCCTTCTATTCCCTTTCACTATTATTTATATTCCCCAAATGAATGAGAACATATAAATGTTTGTCCTTCTCCGACTGACTTACTTCACTCAGCATAATACCCTCCAGTTCCATCCACGTTGAAGCAAATGGTGGGTATTTGTCATTTCTAATGGCTGAGTAATATTCCATTGTATACATAAACCACATCTTCTTTATCCGTTCATCTTTCGATGGACACCGAGGCTCCTTCCACAGTTTGGCTATTGTGGACATTGCTGCTATAAACATCGGGGTGCAGGTGTCCCGGCGTTTCATTGCATCTGTATCTTTGGGATAAATCCCCAACAGTGCAATTGCTGGGTCGTAGGGCAGGTCTATTTTTAACTCTTTGAGGAACCTTCACACAGTTCTCCAGAGTGGCTGCACCATTTCACATTCCCACCAACAGTGTAAGAGGGTTCCCTTTTCTCCGCATCCTCTCCAACATTTGTGGTTTTCTGCCTTGTTAATTTCCCCCATTCTCACTGGTGTGAGGTGGTATCTCATTGTGGTTTTGATTTTTATTTCCCTGATGGCAAGTGATGCGAAAGCTTCTCATTTTTATGGTTGGACTTTTGTTTTCTATTACTTGGACTCAAAGGGTCCTAACTGATAGTCTTGAATTAAATTAAAAGTAACTTGTGGATTCTTCCTCTTCCATTTCTTCTTCTTCTTCTTCTTCTTCTTCTTCTTCTTCTTCTTCTTCTTCTTCTTCTTCTTCTTCTCCTTTTATTCCTTTTCCTTTTTGAACAATTAGGTCCTAGGCCATTGGTAGGGCAGGGTGAAGTAAGCATTTCCTCCTGATCAAAGGAAGCCATGATGGCCCAGAGCAGGATACCCGAATCCAGTGGGGTAAGGAGGGCATTGTTCAGGAAGTGACTTGGCATGGGTTGTCAGAGCCTGAGCAGGTAAGGATGTTACCCATGTAAAAGGGCAATCTTCAGCCTATCTGAGTGGAGAGGGTGGCCCTGCAGAGGTTGTTTAGCTTGGGGTATCAGAACCCAAGCAGGAAGAAGAGGATATCCACATGAGGTATTTAGTCCTGAGCAGAGTTAGGAGGGCATCAAATGGAGGGACAGCCTGACTTGGGAAGTCAGGACCTCAGTGTGGGGGGAGAGGACAGTGTGGTGGGAGATTAGTTCCATACAGGGGGACTGATTAAATAAATTAAATAAATAATAAATACTAAATAAATAAATAAATAAATAAATAAATAAATAATACAAGCAAAAAAGAAGGGAGCTACAAAAAAAGTGAGAAAACTAGAATGAACCCTGTTACTATTTTGAACTAGGAAGTATGGGCATGAACTTATGGTTTTTAATATTTTTAATATTATTTATTTATTCATGACAGACACAGAGAGAGACGCAGAGACACAGGCAGAGGGAGAAGCAGGCTCCATGCAGGGAGCCCGATGTGGGACTCAATCCGGGATCCTGGGATCACACCCTGAGCCAAAGGCAGACACTCAACCACTGAGCCACCCAGGCATCCCTGGTTTTTAATATTAATAGATATTTACACATGTACAGGTGTAAATGTTTACACACACACACACACACACACACATATTCTGCAGGAGAAACTTAGAAGCAGTGTGACCTGGGAGCAGTAAACACGTGTAGAACCAAGATCATGGCGTCTAAATACCATTCTCCACTAAAGGAAACCAGGGTTCCTCAAAGAAATGGGTGATTCCAGAGTGAAAGCAGGGCACATATAAGATGAATCTTGAAGATCTCATTGTGCAAAACAAGAGGTGTTCAAAGAAGAATGGGTATATGTTAAAAGGACACAAAAACAGTTTGGCAGTTTCTTATATAACTAAAAATACACCTACCCTATAGCCCAGAAATCCTACTTCTAGGTATTTATTAAAAATAAATAAAAACATATATTAGCACAAAATATTTGTACGATTGTTTATAGCATCTTTATTCATAATAGCCAAGAATAGGAAACAGTCTATCTATTAGTTGGAGAATGGACTCACAAACTATAGTATATTCATATAATGGAATACTACTCAAAAAAGAAAAAGAAACAAATTATTAGTACATGCAACAACATCTAAGAATCTCAAGAAAAGGATATGCTGAGTGAAAGAAGCATTAAGCAAAAGGGTATATATAAATGATTGCATAAATATGAAATAGAAGGGATAAGACATATTTATAGTGGAAAACAAATAGAAGAGTGGTTGTCTTGGGGATTGGGTTATGGGGATTGCATAAGAAAGGGGCATGAGGGAACTTTGTATTCTATATCTTAAAAAGGATATTGGATGCACAAGTTATGCTTTGCCAAAACTCAGTGAATGTACACCTAAAAATTAAGTATTTTGTTGTAATTTTACCTCAAAAAAAAAAGCTGTTAACATATATCAGACTCTAATTAAAGATATTAATGCTGAAGTGTTTAGGGAGGAATCTATTGATGTCTGCAGTTTATTTTGGAATGTATCAAAAATAAGAGAAATAGAAGGATAGAGGGATAAAGAGATGAATAAATAGATAATTTTTAAAGTGTAATAAAGTGTTAATGGTAGAATCTAGATGGTAGGTATATAGATGGTCACTGTAAAATTCATTCAGTTTTGCTGTACACTTGAAAAAATTTTAAAGATTTTTTTTTTTTTTAGAGAGAGAACAAGCGAGCACACATGACTAGGAGGAGGGGCAGAGGGAAAGGGAAAGCACAGAACCTGGCATGGGCTTTACTTCACAACCCCAAGATCATGACCTGAGCCAAAACCAAGAATTGGATGCTTACCCAACTGAGCCACCCAGGTGCCCCTGAAATTTTTCATAATAGAATGTTCGAGGGAAGAAGAGGACACAGGAGCCAAGCTGAAAGGACTCTCATTGGTCAAACTGGGACAATAGGAATGTTAGGATAAATAGTGTTAGTGTTGGATCACAATCCATTGAATAAAATAGGAAACCATGAATACATATTGTTATAATAAATGAACAAAAGGTTTGACCAGAAAGGGAATGATTCTGGGGGGCCTGGCTGGCTCAGTTGGTAGAGTGTGCAACTTGATCTTGGGGTTGTGAGTTCAAGCCCCACATTGGGTGTAAGGATTACTTAAAAACAAAATCTTAAGAAAAGAAAAAAAAATAAAGAATATTTCTATGGTTTCAACATACAAACACAAAAAACTTATTAATTACAAAGGGAAAAGAGTAATTTTTAAATGGAAGGAACTGACATATCATTTTTAATAAAATTCCAGTGTAATTAACATACAGTGTTATATTAGTTTCAGGTATACAATACAGTGATTCAACAATTCCATATATTACTCAATACTCATCAAGATAAGTGTATGCTTTAATCCCCTTCACCTATTTCATCCATCCCCTCACTCACCCACCCCCACTCTGGTAGTCCTCAGTATGTTCTCCAGGGTCAAGAATCTGTTTTTTGGTTTGTCTCTTTTTTTCCCTTTGTTTTGTTTCTTAAATTCCACATATGAGTGAAGTCTTATGGTATTTGTCCTCTGGCCCATTTTACTTAGCATTATACTCTCTAGTTCCATCCATGCTGTTACAAATGGCAAGATTTCATTCTTTTTTATGACTGAGTAATATTACACTGTATGTCAAGTGTGTGTGCTTTTATACCATCTTCCATATCCATTCATCTATCAACAGACACCTGGGCTGCTTCCATAGTTTAGCTACTGTAAATAATGCTGCAATAAACATAGAGGTGCATATATCTTTTTGAACTAGTATTTTTGTAATCGTTGGGTAAATACCCAGTAGCATAATTTCTCAATTGTACGGCAATTTTTAATTTAATTTTTAATTTAAAAAATTTTTTTAAAGATTTTATTTATTTATTCATGAGAGACACAGAGAGAGAGAGAGAGGCAGAGAGAGAAGCAGGCTCCATGCAGGGAGCCAGATGTGGGACTCCATCCCAGGACTCCAAGACCATGCCCTGGGCCAAAGGCAGGCTCCAAACCACTGAGCCACCCAGGGATCCCTATTTTTAATTTTTTGAGGAGCCTCCACAGATATCATGGGGCTTCTAAGATTTAATGAGAAGAACACAGCATCACTTACATGTTATTACTGCTAAAAGTGAATAATCTGAATTTAATCATGAAGAAACATAAGACAAACCTAAAAGGAGGACATACTAAAAACAATCAGCCTAAAATCTTCAAAAATGTATAGGTTATGGCAATCAAGGAAAGACTGAGGAGTTTCGTAGATTTCTTGTTTCAGAGTGAAGAAATAGCTGTTGTTTTACACTATTTGCCCAGTTTTCAGTTTCTTTAAAAACCACTATGTGAGTTTTTAAATGAGATTTTCTAAACAAATGTAGTTTTCAAGTGTTTAAGACTTCTAGAATTTGGAGACAAAATGCATCACCAAGATGTTTTAATGTTAAGAAAGTTAAAAATTCTACTTAGATAGAAACTTATATAGGGGTGCCTGGGTGGCTCAGTTGGTTAAGCATCCAACTGTTAATTTTAGTTCATGTCTTGATCTCAGGGTCATGAGTTCAAGCCCCATGCTGGGCTCCATGCTGGCTGTGGAGCCTACTAAGGAAAAAAGAAATTTATGTATTAAAACAGATATTATAGGGGATCCCTGGGTGGCGCAGCGGTTTAGCGCCTGCCTTTGGCCCAGGGCATGATCCTGGAGACCCGGGATTGAGTCCCACGTCGGGCTCCCAGTGCATGGAGCCTGCTTCTCCCTCTGCCTGTGTCTCTGCCTCTCTCTCTCTCTCTCTCTCTCTCTCTCACTGTGTGCCTATCATAAATAAAAAATAAATAAAAATAAAAAACAGATATTATAATTTAATAGAAAATTAAAGGGTGTATATATCCAACACATGTTAATAGCTATTACATGGCAAGTAATGGAGAAAGTGTGATTTAGTCCATTAAATTCTACAGTATAGACAGATCACATGTTTTACACATTTTATATATGATATTTCTTCTCAGAACATTAGGCTGTATTAGACAGGAATAAAAAGGGAAAATTACTGGCTAAAAGTTTCAAGTTGCCCATTCCTTATAAAAAACTTTCATTTTGAGGATACCAGCAGAAACATTTGTAGAAATTCCTAATTCTGTCACTTTATCCTATTCCCTCTAATTTTTATCCAATTTTTAATCTGAAATAGATAAGAAGGGTAGAGTAAAACCAAACAACAACAACAACAACAACAAAGAGCTATTTGAAGAGTTGCTGATCAATTATTAGCTAATGTTTGAATTTAGAATTTTCTTCCTTTCTTATAGAAGCTAAATCTGCCTTTCTTCTTCCATATGGCCATCAACTCAGCAATCATCCCCTTAGGCCAGGTGGCTACCAATATGTGTTTAGAGAAAGTCATTTTGTATAAGCCTACCCTTGGAGAGAATAATTTGTTCTTCCTGCTTGCAGAAATCTATTTCTGGCAGCAGATTGTGCCTCCTCATTACTTTCCTCCTTCTCATTTGCTGGGCTTAATTCATTACATTTTATGCTTTCTACCTATCCCTATTGCTGTACTTCAGTAATATGTATTGGAACTTCCTTATAATATCATCCTCAGATTTCTTAAATTCTAGAAATTCTCACATCTAACCTATTGCTGTACTTCAGTAATATGTATTGGAACTTCCTTATAATATTTATATAATATATATAATATAATATATCCTCAGATTTCTTAAATTCTAGAAATTGTCACATCTAACTGCTATCTTTTACAAATGAGGACAGGTGCTTCTGTTGAGATTCAGTAACCTGCCTTCGGTCATGTGACCATTTTTAAAAAGATTTTATTTATTTATTTTGGGGGGATGCAGAGGGAGAAGAAGGAGACTCCCTACTGAGCAGAGAGCCCAACACTGAGATGGATTCCAGGACCCTGGGATGATGACCTGAGCTGAAGGCAGATGCTTAGCCAGCTGAGCCATCCAGGCACCCCTGGTCATGTGACCATTAAGTGAAAGATCCAGTACTGGAACCCAGGTCTCCTGACCATTGTGTAGTGTTCTTTCCTCTATAGAACACAGTTCTGTATTATGAAATAATAAGTGGAAACCACTTCATTGTGTCCTTTGAAACTTTGTGCTTTGGATGCAGTTTATGACAAGTAGTGTAGTATAAAGTTTGCAAAAGACATAGTGAATGAAAAACACATGACAATTGATAAACTTAGGTACATTCAAAGATCAATGAACACATAATTTTTGAAAGAGTTGAAAACCTAACTAACCCTGATCATTCTTTTTATCATGCACCATATACTTTAAGAATTGGAAATCTAGTATGTAAAAGTCACCAGATAAATCTTTAAACCCAATGGAAAGCAAAATAATTTATACTGGAATCTAATCAAATGAATGAGGAAATTTATTATACTGGAAAAATAATTTTAGTAACTTTTGATTGGGAAGTATTGATCAGAAGAGAAAAATGAAGTTTAGGAGAAGTCATTAAGGAGAATTAAGTGGTTAAATTATTAAACCCAGGAGAAACTTGCAAGCCAGCTGCACTTGAGAGGTGAATCAAACCTTGTAGAGGCAGAGAGATACAACAAAGAGAGAAAATAGACAGAACTGAGAAATGTTTTGGATATTTTAAACCCTAAGAATGAGGGTAGCTAGGTACAAAAGTAATATAACTATTTAACATTAGGGTCTTGGACAAAGCACTCTACAACATATTCCACTCCTGTTAGCTCTGCCATTTTCTACACTTCCTATCAGCAGTGCATGAGCGTTCCGACTTCTCTATATCCTTGCCAACACTTATTATTTTTCTATTTTTAAAATTACAGCCGTACAACAAAAGTAACAAAAGCAAAAGTAAGTAAGTGGGAATACCTGAAACTAAAGGTTTCTGCACAACAAAATGAAAAGGAAACCTAAAGAATAGGAGATAATACTTGTAAATCATACATCTGATAAGGGGTTAATATCCAAAATACATAAGGAACTCATATAGTTAAGCAACAACAACCAAAACAAGACATTAAAAAATAGGCAAAGATACTGAACATATTTCCAAAGACATGCAAATGACTGAAAAAGTACATGAAAAGATGCTCAACATCACTAGCAATTAGATAAATGCAAATCAAAACTACAATGAGATATCTCACACCTGTCAGAATGTCTAGTATCAAAAAGACAAGAGATAACAAGTGTTGGCAAGGATGTGGAGAAAATGTAAAGAATGTAAATTGGTATAACCACTAAGAAAAACAGTATGGAGTTTCCTCAAAACATTAAAAATAGAATTGCCATATTATCTAGCAATTCCACTTCTGAATATCTACTGGAAAGAAATGAAATCACTCTCTCGAAGAGATATCTGTACCACCATGTTCATTGCAGAATTATTCACAATAGGCAAGATATGAAAAAAAGCTCTAAGTGTCCATCAGTGAATGAATGGATAAAGAAAATGTGATTCCTAAATGCACACAGACACACACACATAGACACACATGCGCACACACATGCACATACTGGAATGTTATTCAATCATGAAAAAAGATGGAGTGCTGTTGTGGATGGATCTTGAAGCCATCATGCTGCGTGAAATCAGACAGAGAAAGGCAAATATTATATCATGATATATACATGATCTACATATCATGTAGGATCTAAAAAAAGCAAAACTCAGAGTGTAAAATGGTATTTCTTAGGGGTTATAGTGGCGTAAATGGGGGACTGGTGGCCAAAGGGTATAAACTTTTTTTTTAAAGGTTTTAAAATCTATTTTAGAGACAGAGAGCATGCGCAAGCAGGGGGAGGGGCAAAGGAAGAGGGAGAGAGTCTGAAGCCAACGCCATGTGGAGTGTGGAGCCCAACATGGGGTTCATTTCTACAACCCTGAGATCATGACCTGAGCCAAACTGAGAGCCAGATGCTTAACCGACTGAGCCACCCAGGTGCCCCAAAGGGCATAAACTTCTATTACCGGATCAGTAAGTTCTGTGGGTCTAATGTACAACATGGTGATAATAGTTAACAGTACTGTATTATATACTTAAAAGTTGCTAAGAAAATAGATCTTAAATGTTCTCATCACAAAAAAGAAATAGTAATTATGGGAAGTTATAGAGGTGTTAACAAATGCTACTTTGGTAATCATTTCACAGTATATAAATGTATCAAATCAACACATAGTACACCTTAAACTTGCATGATGTTTTATGTTAATTATATCTCAATAAAGCTGAAAAAAATTATAACCATATTAATAGGTGTGAAGTGGTGTCTTGTGGTTTCAGAACCAGAGTTTTAACTATACATGTCATAGTACCGGAAAATTTGAAGCCAAGTTGTTACCACACCTTTAATAGGAAAATTCTTATCTTTTTACCTTTCTTCATGGATTCTTTTTCCATTCCCTCCTTGTATGTGTACAAAAGTTCATCAATTTCCTTCAGATCCAAGAAGCCTGAGCCATCACTGTCCCACTTCTGAAACAGGGCTTCTAGGAGAAGTTCCTGTCGGACTCTGGAAGCATTTTGTCTAGTCTAGGGATACAAACAAGATGACAAAGTACAGAAGACACACTATTCATTGTGCTAGCTGCCATCCTATGTTTATCCTTCCAAAAGTACAGCACTATTTCTAAAAACAGCTTTATAAAAGAAAGCTGAAATAGCATATTGATGGGAAAATGAATCATTTAATTTTAATCCTCTAAACACCATTTCTCTGTTTCACCCCTAGACCAAAAATACCAAACCCAACCCAAACAAAAACAGGCATTCTCTGCATTGGACTGAAACACATTAACTTAGGAAGAGGACTACACCTCTAAAGAATTTTTGATTCATTTCTTTCTACTCCCTCACTGATTGTTCAGAAATGTGATAAATACATGGCACGTTCTACCTGGCTTCTTGGTGGGAGATGCTGTGCAGTGAAAGAGGATGAATGTTAGTATTCAAACAATGAAAAATGACTGCATTCAAGAATTATTTTTTTATATTTTAACACAACTTGACATTGATTTTATTTACCTTTTAGATTTTTTACTAGGTTAATTATATAAGTTAGATAGATAGTAACTAAATTATTTTTTACATAGATTTAATTGCTAAAAGAAAGTGAATATATAGCATTTGGTTAAATGGGGGAACTGCAATTGAGGAAGCAAAAGCGATATCAATTCTAGGATTAGATTGAGAAGACTCATAAGGCTGCTGAGGTTAGTGAATATGCCTGGTGAGTGTAATTTATGTATTTCACAAAAGAGCACATAAATTGTTTAAATGGGCTAATGTGTATGCATTTATCACTCAAGTAACTAGTTAAGGTCTTAGGAAATATGTTTTACCTGGACTCACATGAATAAAAATATATATACAAATAATAATTGTACTCCTAGGTATGTGCATTTTAAATTCATTCACACAGCATATAGTGTGCACACACACACACTTTTTTTGTACATACACATATCTACTCTTCAGAATCTGCTCTTCAAGCTTCAGAGGAGCAAAAGAAAGCTGTACAATAAACCATCTCCTGCCACCAGCAATCATGTTATTAGGGGAATGAACTCTCTGGAGTGTGATCTCGGAACATTTGACAATAAAATAAAATATTTAATGGCTATGCTCATTGAAACAAAATGATAAATTTGGTTATAAATCTTTTCTAATGAAATTTATTTCTTTTATTAAGTAGGTTCCATGTCCTGTGTGGAGCCCAATGCAGGGCTTGAAATCATGACCCTAAAATGAAGACCTGAATGGAGATCAAGAGTCACATGCTCAGCCAACTGAGCTACCAGGGGTCCCTTGGTTATAAGTCTTTTAAAAAGCCACATTAGGAGTAACTGAGGTTGAGAGATTTACTAATAATAGTGACTCTACTTGTTTTATTGATAAATAATATCGCTCACCTGTTCTAAGCCACTTATTTTCTCTTCTTTTGTTTCAACATAGCCCCTCTTAAAAAAGGTTGTGAGAGTCTCACTGACACTCAAGGGGACATCTTCACCAACAAATGTCTCCAAAAGTTGCACAAACTGGAGCAGATTGAAGGAAACTCCATTGAAAGCACTTCTACCTTTTACTTCCTTGTAAGACTGAATATTTCTGATAATTGAGTGTAGGTCTAATAAGCAGGAAACATACAACAAACAGTAAAGTGAACAATTTCTTAAAGCTTAGGGAAAATATATGAGTACTTATTGTAATAAACATCTGCTGCCTTTTTTCTGTTAGGAATCTATGTTCCCCTCATCAGGAAAGCATCTCTTCCTTATTGTCAGCTTATATTTTTATTTTTATTTCACATGTACAAATATTTCATTTTTATGGCTGAGAAATATTTAATTTATAAATATATCACAATTTTTAAATTTATTCTCTTACTGAGAGACCCCTGAAATATTTCCAGAAAGTTTAGTCTATTATAAATATACCTGGTTTACATATTCTTATATGTGTTTTTGTTGTTGTTGTAAACATGCTTTTAATTCTATTGGATAAATACCTGGGATTGGAATTTCTGGGCCATGGATAAATATGTGTTTGGTTTTACAATAAACACACAGATATTTTCTGAAATAACTGTAACATTTTACACTCCCACCAACAGTACTGAAGAGTTCCAGTTTCTCCACAATCTTGCCAATAGTCAGTGTTGTCAATCTTTTCCATTTTAGCCATTCGGGTCAGGGGTAGTGGTTTTTTCATTAATGCTAGCCTGTTCTTTCATGATGGCTAATGACATTGCACACATTTTCATGTGTTCATGGTCATTCTTATGTATTTTATTTGTGAAGCATCTATTAGCATGTTTTGCTAATTTATATTACGTTATTTATCTTCTAATTTTTGAGTTGTTGAAGATCCTAATATTTTCTGGATACCAGTCCTTTGTTTGATATAAATTTTGCAAATATTTCAAGTACTTTTTCCACATCTGTGACTTATATATTTCTTTAATGACATCTTTTAATAGACAAAAGTATTATTTGATGAGATCTTATTGTATTACTCTTTTAGAATAATTGGTTTTTTTATGTTTTAAGTTTTCATTTAAATTCCACTTACTGTACAGTGTGATATTAGTTTCAGGTGTACAATTTAGTGATTCTGGACTTCCATACATCACCCTGTGCTCATCATGACAAATGCACTTTAATCCCCATCACCTATTTCACCCATCCTCCCAACCAACTCCCTTCTGTTTACCATCAGTTTGTTATCTATAATTAAGAATCTGTTTCTTTCTCTCTTTCTCTTATTCTTTCCCCTTTGCTTGTTTGCTTTGTTTCTTAAATTCCACATATGAGTGAAATCACATGGTATTTGTCTCTCTCTAATGTCACTTAGCATAATATACTCTAGCTCTATCCACTTTTTTTTTTTAAGATTTTATTTATTTATTCATGAGAGACACAGAGAGAGAGAGAGGCAGAGACACAGGCAGAGGGAGAAGCAGGCTCCATGCAGGGAGCCTTACATGGGACTTGATCCTCGGTCTGCAGGATCACACCCTGGGCTGAAGGCAGCGCTAAACTGCTGAGCCACCTGGGCTGCCCTAGCTCTATCCACTTCATTGCTAATAACAAGATTTCATTCTTTTTTAGGCTAAGTTATACTCCATTTATATATATTTATATCTAGATATGTTACATCTTTTCTTTTTTAAAAAAGATTTTATTTATTTATTTGAGAGAGAGAAAAAGAGAACATGGCTGGGGGGAGGGGCAAAAGAAGAGGCATAGGGACAAGCAGACTCCCTGCTGAGCACAAAGCCATTTGTGGGACTCCATCCCAGGATGCTTGACCAACTGAGCCACCCTGGCACTCCTACACTACATCTTCTTTATCCATTCATCAGTTGATGAAGTTTTGGGCTCTTTCCATAATTTGGCTATTGTTGATAATGCTGCTATGAACATTGAGGTGCATGTATTCCTTTGAATTTGTATTTTTGTATTCTTTGGGTAAATACCTAGTAGTGTAATTGCTGGATCGTAGGGTAGTTCTATTTTTGACTTTTTGAGGAACCTCCATAGTATTTTCCAGAGTGGCTGCACCAGTTTGCATTCCCACCAATAGTATAAGAGGGTTCTCCTTTCTCTGTATTCTCACCAACACCTGTTGTTTCCTGTGTTGTTAATTTTAGCCATTCTGACAGGTGTGAGGTGGTATCTCATTGTAATTTTGATTTGTATTTCCCTGATGATGAGTGATATTGAGCATTTTTTCATGTGTTTGTTAGCCATCTGCATGTCTTCTTTGGAAAAATGTCTATTTATGTCTTCTGCCCATTTCTTAACTGGATTATTTGTTTTTTGGGTATTGAGTTTGATAAGTTCTTTTTAGATTTAGATGAATCAGGTGATACTGAGCCTCCTCCACCTTTGCTACAAGAGTGACCATATGATACAGGTCTGGTCAATGATTCCCATATGACAACCATGTAGTCCAGTATATGCCAATAAAAATGAACCGCAGAGCTTTTTGGGGTACTACTGGGGAAGAATCACTCTTTACATATTCTGATTCCTGAATATAGGATATAGGCTCAGCAGCTCTTATGGACATTTCTGCCACAGCATGGAGAAGATTACCTAAAACTGAAAATTACACAGAAAGGAACAGGGCTGAAAGGCAGAAACAGTTATTGAGCTGTTATTGAGTTGTTGGATTCATTTGTGCCTGAAGCCAGCTGTCGTCTGGTCTTGACAGTTATATAAATCTATAAATACTATTGCAGCCTCTTCCCCAAAAAGTCTTGACTAATATATTTATCTAGAAGCTCAATCTCATAATATAAAGTGTATTTCATAAAATATCAGCCCAGGGACTTATGTTCAATTTATTCATCAATTCAATCATGTGTGCCCTCATTCCTTCCATATGAGATTTGATATGACTTAAAAATAATCACCCATGCAGTTTTTTAAGATGGTTAAGCAAAACTGAAATAAAGAAGTAAGAACAGGAGAAGAAGAATATGAACTAGCAGGCCACAGGACCTTGACCAATGCCACGTATTTCACCAAAATATTTTGAGGATAGAAAGTTTGTTATTTGATTCAGGCTTAAATGAGAAAAAATTGCAGGTAGGAAGAAAATAATATAATTATTTTACTTGTTGATGAAAGGTAAAATGATAAAATAACAGTGTAGTAAAATATGAGTACTTGTTGGAACAATCATTGTTAAATACATGGTTTATCTGGGATCTAAAAGCTACTCTCTCTCTCTGTTAAGTAGATCTTTCTTTATAAGTCTTCAAAAACAAGACCGATTCTAACCTGTGTCACATATTGAGTTATGGAACTACCAGGGAGAGGAATAGCTAGGATTATTTCTATTGAGTTCTAATATCCAATATCTGATTCCCTTTGTATACCTAGATCATAGGTTCAAAGCAGTTGTAAAGGCATGTAATGGTAAAAACAAATTGTATATTAACACATATATTTTAAAGCAGAGAAGTATTCACCAATAGCACATGCCTACATGTACAACTACCACCAAAAACATTCATCTTGTATATGTTTAGAACCATTAGCTCAGGAACAAAATAATGCAAGGATCACCTTGCCATTGTGTCTTGACTTTTTTTTTTAAAGATTTTATTTATTCATGAGACACAGATAGAGAGAGAGGCAGAGACATAGGCAGAGAGAGAAGCAGGCTCCACGCAGGGAGCCCGACACGGGACTCGATCTCAGGTCTCCAGGATCACACCCCCGGCCGAAGGCAGGCGCTAAACTGCTGAGCCACCCAGGGATCCCCTGTGTCTTGACTAAGTTCAGACTTTATCATGGGGTACCATAGTAAATTAAATTCATCACTTGAGCTATTATCTATCCTTCCTAGTTTGGTTGCTAACATGTACCTGTGAACCTGTTATCACTGTAGAGTAAGTTGGCTTGCTCCTCATCTTCACATTTGAAATAATTCATCTTCCAGTTACAAGTAAGAAGTTCACCTACAAAATATACATTTCGTTACATAGACAATTTAATTTCACTTTCATAATGTCTTTGTTCTAGAGTATAAATGCAAGGAGGATTAAATGAGGAGTTACCTGACCATGACTTTCCTTCTATTTTTTGGGACTTTTCACAGGATGGATCTTTCTGAATTTCCTTTTTTGTAGTTTCTAGAAGGTACAAAAGAAAATGGCTACAACAAACTGGAATTTAAAAAAAAACTTGCAAGGAAAAAAAGAAAATGCCTATGAATTGGACATTATAAATTCTATGATATATTCCTAAGTTAATGAATGAGAAAAATGACTTGCAATAGAACACCAAAAACTTTCTATCAGGTTATTTCCGATATATGTTATATCACATTCAATCACAATGATATCACTTAGTAACTTTAGTTGTTGAGAGCAGCTCTATGACAAAAACTATTTGTGGTATCCAAATTTGGGCACTCAATATGAGGGCTACATTTCCTAGCCTCTGTCATAGATAGATGTCAACAAATGCCTAAATTGTAACCAATTGTAAGCAAGTGATGTAATGCCTACCTGTTCTCCTTAACCTTCTGGTCAGAATATGGACATGGTAGTGAGCTATCCAGGACTATGTAGTAAGAGGAGACACAAGATAGGACTTAAGCCACTGCTGATTTCATGAGATTGAGCTGTCATATAAGTTTTGACATTTGTATTAGAAGGAAAGAAACTCCTATATTGTTTGGACATTGCTATTTTGTTTTATTATTATTTTTTAGACACTGTTATTTTGTTTTTTTGTTTTGTTTTGTTTTTGTTTTGTTTTTGTTCTTTTTTTTAGACACTGTCATTTTGGATCACTGTTACAGTCAATGAAATTAAGTCCTTACTAATAAATAACATCTATTTATTAGTAAATAGTTGTGAATTTACTATTAATTTACTATTGTGAAGTTGCTATATTCACAATTTTTCTAGTTGCATCCCCACTATATAAGGAGAGCCAAAAATTAATAGCCCTGTTTTATGGAGAGATAAACACAATGCTGATAAAATGTTATATTTCAAATTAGTTAATGTAGAATCTAGAACACAAGTTACTCATGTCCTAGGAGTTTTGAATAAGGATTTTCTTTGGGACTGTGGGACTCTAAAATTAAAGAACAGAACTTTAAAAATTTTATGCCTAACTGAGGTCTTAAGTGGTATTGAGACTGGCTCTCTAAGAAGTTAAAAATTTTCAGCAAAAAGGCATATATTGGCATAGGTAATTCAGAGTAAAAGTATTCTGCAGAACAAATACTTGAAGTGCAGGGTTTCTTTTAAAAAATATTTTATTTAGGGATCCCTGGGTGGCGCAGCGGTTTGGTGCCTGCCTTTGGCCCAGGGTGCGATCCTGGAGACCTGGGATCGAATCCCACATTGGGCTCCCGGTGCATGGAGCCTGCTTCTCCCTCTGCCTGTGTCTCTGCCTCTCTCTCTGTGACTATCATAAAAAAAAAATTAAAGAAAAATTTTAAAAATATTTTATTTAGGGGGATCTCTGGGTGGCGCAGTGGTTTGGCGCCTGCCTTTGGCCCAGGGCGCGATCCTGGAGACTCGGGATCGAGTCCCATGTTGGGTTCCCGGTGCATGAAGTCCGCTTCTCCCTCTGCCTGTGTCTCTGCCTCTGTGTGTGTGTGTGTATGTGTGTGACTATCGTAGATAAATAATATATATATATATATATATATATATATATATATATATATATATATATTTTACTTATGTATTCATGAGAAAAAGAGACAGAGGCAGAGACAGCCAAGACAGGAGGAGGGAGAAGCAGACTCCCTGCAAGGATCTTGATAGGAAGCTCAATCTCAGGAACCTAGGATCAGGAACCTGAGCCAAAGGCAAACACTCAACCACGGAGCCATCCAGGCGTCCCTGTTTTTTGTTTTTGTTTTTGTTTTGTTTTGTCTTAAATATAACTTTCAGAAACTCTTCTAGAATATATATCTTTTTAAAAATATTTTATTTATTTATTCATAGAGACACAGAGAGAGAGAGAGAGGCAGAGACACAGGCAGAGGGAGAAGCAGGCGCCACACTGGGAGCCCGACATGGGACTCGATCCCGGGTGTCCGGAATCATGCCCTGGACCAAAGGCGGCGCTAAACCACTGAGCCACCCGGGCTGCCCTAGAATATATATCTTATTTAAAAAGTGGAAGATCCATTTTATAGTTAAAACGAAAGGGTTTCTGGGAGATGTGGTATATATATATATATGTATATACACACACAACAGACTATGTTACACAGCCATCAGAAAAATGAAATCTCCATTTGCAATGACATGGATGGAACTAGAGGATATTATGCTAAGTGAAATAAGTCAATAAGAGAAAGCCAATTATCATATGATCTTATGCATATGTGGAATTTAAGAAACAAAACAGAGGATCATAGGAGAAAAGAGGAAAAAATAAAACAAGACAAAATCAGAGAGGGAGACAAACCCTAAGAGACTTAATCATAGGAAACAAACTGAGGGTCACTGGAGGGGAGGGTGATAAGGGGATGGGGTAACTGGATGATGGACATGAATAGGGCATGTGATATAATGAGCACTGGGTGTTATACAAGACTGATGAATCACTGGCCTCTACCTCTGAAACCAATAATACATTATATGTTGATTAATTGAATTTAAATAAAATTTAAAAAGAAAAAAAGAAAGAGGAAGAGAGAAAGGAAGGAAGGAAGGAAGGAAGGAAGGAAGGAAGGGAGAAAGGAAGGAAGAAAGAAAGAAAGAAACCACGCGGAGCTTCCAAGGCACCTGGGTGGCTCAGTTGGCTAAGCAACCAACTTTTGATTTTGGCTCAGGTCATGATCTCACAGTCCTGGTATTGGACCAGTGTCAGGCTCCGTGCTCAACACAATCTGCTTGTCCCTGTCCTTCTGTTCCTCTTCCCTTTCTCTCTCTGTCTCTTCCTATCTCTCTAATAAATAAAATCTTAAAACAAACAAACAAACAAACAAACAAACAAACAAAGGGGCTTCTACTGCCTTTTCAGGAATTCAGTGAAATTTTCTATATGTAACATTACCAGATTTCTTCCTTATGAACGGGCTTCCTGTACAAAAGGAATTCTAGGTAAATTGACAATAGAAACATTCTGGTTTGCATTTAATTGTTCAAGGCCTAGACACATGTTGAACAGCAAAATATCTAAGGTTTGAATGATCTGATATGCCAGAAAAGATCCCAACTGGAATGCATACTTTCTGAAAAGACTTTTACAATCACTCCACAAAGCATGGAGGCAATGTCATAGATTGAACTGTGTTACCTGAAAGATGATCTTTTCTTCGTGATGTTGAGACTTCTTCTTGCAGCTCAGAACTCACAAATAGTTCTTTTTCATAGGTTTGTTCCTGAGTCCTCTCTTTCTGTGGGGAGATTTCAGTGTACTCAAAGGAAGTAGCATTCCTAAATATTTTACTTTCTCTGAAAATACTATCTCTTCCTGATTGTAAGGTTGAATCCTGTTGTCTTTCTGGGAATATCTCTCTGGATGGCTCTTGTTCTGCAGTTGACCCTTTGAGTGGTTCTTGTTCTATTACTGACTGTCTGCGTGATCCTTGTTCTGAGGTTGACCCTCTGTGTGGTCCTTGTTCTGTGTCTGACCGTTTGTGTTGTCCTTGTGCTGCTATTGATTCTCTGTAGAGTCCTTGTTCTGCAGTTGTTCCCATGTTGACTCCTTGTTCTGAAGAAGACATGCTTTGTGGTGGCTCTTGTTCTATTACTGAGTCACTATGTAGTCTTTGTTCTATTATTAACTCTCTACTTGATCCCTGTTCTGGAGTTGACCCTGTGTGGGTTTCTTGTTCTGTTACTGAGTCTTTGTCTAGTTCTTTTTCTCCAGTTAACTCTCTGCCTTGTTCTTGTTCCTTGGTTAAAATTCTGTTTTGTTCTTGTTCTGCAGTTGTCCCTCTCTGCTGTTCTGGTAGTGTTGATTCACTATGTTCATCATGATAATGTTGATCTTCTGGAGTTTCTAACAATTTGCTTTGGGTTTTGCTAGCATATTTTTCAGAAAGTTGTGCATTCATCTCTAAGAGCACTTTGTCAAAGTCTTCATAAATATGTTTCTGATTATCCATGTCTCCCCAGAACTCAGGCAAATCTATCTCTTCAAATTCAATGAATGGCCCTAATGCAGAAAACAAAATATTTCCCTAAATAATTGATATTATAATACAGAATCAGAGCTAGTAAACTAATGTAAAACAGCATTGATCACGGTAATTGTAGCATAGGCCTATTGCTTTAAATAAATAAAACTTATCTTTCCCTACAACACAATAAAAGCAAAAAGATATTCAAAGGAACATAAAAGATACTTACTATTGTAAGTTAGAAATCATCCCTTCCTAAAAGGTATGGTATGGAATTGAGCATAATTCTTCCTTTTTTTAAAAAAAGATTTTATTTATTTATTCATGAGAAACACACAGAGAGAGGTAGAGAAGCAGGTTCCCTGCAGGCAGCCTGATATAGGATTCTATCCCAGGATCCGGGATCACAACCTAGGCCAAAGGCAGATGCTCAACCACTGAGCCACCCAGGCGCTCTGATTCTTCCTTTTCTGCTTGGAGAGTTGCTTAGGCTGCCAAGACAATAAAACTTATCTTCTACTTTTGGTCCTCCAACAAAAAGTATAGCATAGGGATGAGGAAGAGGACACACGTCTTCCACCTCAAATACCTTTTCAATATCTACAATATCAAAATAAAAGCAAGTCTCTATCATTCCCTGGGTTATGTTTTTCTAATATTCCTTTTCTCTCCCTTCCTTAATCTCTCCCTTTCTTTCTTCTTTATGCCTCAATTCTTTTCCTCCACAATTTATGTGAACACCTAATTCAGAATTCTAGGGGAAGATTGCACAGCATTTACCAGAATCCCACTTAAAAAATAACAACAATAACAAAACGACCCTGGTGTCCAGGACTACTCTCTGTAGTGGGACTCATGAAACAAGACCATCCCCTTCCCTCCCCAAACACTTAGTTGTTAAGCTCTAAAAGTGTGATTCCCACAATTTTCAGGAATAATCTGTATCACTCATAGATTTTTAAGTATCTATTTTCACACAGATCTAAAATATTGACATTCTTCAGAAAACCCATCCTTCAAAGACTGTTTTTTAAAGATTTTATTTATTTATTCATGAAAGACACGCAGAGAGAGGCAGAGACATAGGCAGAGGGAGAGGCAGGCTCCCTACTGGGAGCCTGATGTGGGACCCAGTCCCAGGACCTTGGGATCACAACCTGAGCCAAAAAGGCAGACGCCCAGCCACTGAGCAACCCAGGTGTCACTCAAAGACTTTCTTTTTAAAAAATAAAAAATGGCTGGGCAGCATGGGTGGCTTAGTGGTTTAGCACCGCCTTCGGCCTAGGGTGTGATCCTGGAGACCCAGGATCGAGTCCCACGTCAGGCTCCCTGCATGGAGCCTGCTTCTCCCTCTGCCTGTGTTTCTGCCTCTCTCTGTCTCTGTGTTTCTCATGAATAAATAAATAAAATCTTTAAAAAAAAGGGGGGGGCACCTGGGTCGCTCAGTTGGTTCAATATCTGGCCCTTGATTTTGGCTCAGGTCATGATCTCAGGGTTGTGAGATCAAGCTCCACATCACACTCTATGCTAGGCATGGAGCCTGCTTAAGATTCTCTCTCTCACCTGGGTGGCTCAATTGTTAAACATCTGCCTTTGGCTCAGGTCATGATCCCAGAGTCCTGGGATCCAGTCCTGCATCAGGTGCCCTGCAGGGAGACTGCTTCTCCCTCTGACTGTCTCTGCCTCTCTCTCTGTGTCTCTTATGAATAAATAAATAAAAGATTTTTTAAAAAAGAGATTCTCCCTCTTTCTCCCTCTCTCTCTCCCCACCCCCCCCTACTTTCTCCCCCTTCAAAAAAATAAATATAAAAACAAAACCCATAATCCTACTTGTTTTGGAAGCAATAAAAGAAAGATTTTTACTGTATAATTTCAGTAAAGGCATACAAGTAAAAATACTTGGGAAAAGGAATTATTCTTTTTAGAAATTTTAGAATTCTAAGTTGAACATTAAAACTGGGGATCCCTGGTGGCGCAGCGGTTTGGCGCCTGCCTTTGGCCCAGGGCGTGATCCTGGAGACCCGGGATCGAATCCCACATCGGGCTCCCGGTGAATGGAGCCTGCTTCTCCCTCTGCCTGTGTCTCTGCCTCTCTCTCTCTCTCTGTAACTATCATAAATAAATTAAAAATTAAAAAAAAAAACAAAAAAAAACTGGAATTACCATTACCAACTTAATTTCCAAAACATTCAGATTTCACTCAAGCACCTCTTAATTCGAATGAACCTAAAATTGAGTTCTAACTTGACAACTTTTAGTATCGCACTATAGTGAAAAATACATCTAATTGTGGTGAATGAACAGCTAGATTAGCTACTATGATCTAATTAGGGAGATGTCATGTGAAAGGATTCCGTGGGAATACTTTTAGTATATGAATGTACTATGTCATTCCAGCTTGAGCATACTCCCTTTGTGTTTTTTTTTTTTAATTTTATTTATTTATCCATGAGAGACACAGAGACAGAAAGAGAGAGAGAGGCAGAGACATAGGCAGATGGAGAAGCAGGCTCCATGCAGGTAGCCTGAGGTGGGACTCTATCCCAGGACTGCAGGATTACATGCTGGGTGGAAGGCAGGCGCTAAACCTCTGAGCCACCCGGGGATCCCCAAGCATACTCCCTTTGAACAGCACTTACATTGTCTTGGGTTTCGTAGCAAACTTCTAAGCATTTTTGAACTTTGGTCATAGAATGTTTCCAACAAAGCCAATGTCCTCTGCCGATCCAAAAATCCTACCTAAGCAGAAAGTTTGCAATTAGTTGATACAGGAGATTTGAGATTTTTATGTAAATGAAATACAGTTTCTTGAAGCTTTTATCATCACTACTACTACCATAATTATGTAAATAAAAGTTGCAGAGTCAAAATCAGGAAAGTGTATCTTGTCTTTAGGCTTATACTCTACTTCTCTATCTTGTGACATGTCAAAATACCTTGCACTTAATAGATGCTTTACAGTAGTTACTGATTTAATAGCTAAATCCAATGTGTAATACTCAGTTCTTATTTAATGTGATCTGAGTATGACATTTGAAACAACAGCTCTCTAGTTGTTTTTTGCATAATTTTTGAGAAATATTTTAACCACAGAAAAATAGAGAAAATTATAAAACTAATGTTTGTATTCCCAGCACCCAGAAATGATTATTAATATTTTGTTTATGTACTTTAAAAACATATAATTGATATCATAGCACATGTGTACTTTTTATTTTTTTATTTATTTTTAAAGATTTTACTTATTTATTCATAGAGATGCAGAGAGAGAGAGAGGCAGAGACACAGGCAGAGGGAGAAGCAGGCTCCATGCAGAGAGCCTGACGTGGGACTTGATCCAGGGTCTCCAGATCACACCCTAGGCTGCAGGCGGCGCTAAACCGCTGCGCCACCGGGGCTGCCCACATGTGTGCTTTTTAAAATTGCTTTTATTTACCAAACATTGAGGTCAATTCATGTATGTAAAGAAATAGATTTTATTCCTTTTAGCTGCTGTATGGTATGCTATAATATGAAAACACTGTAATTAAAAAATATTTAGATTTATTTATTTATTTGAGAGAGAGAGAGAGAGGAGGGACAGAGGGAGAGAGAGAGAATCCTCAAGCCAGACTCACTGCCCAATGCGGAGTGTGGTCCCAGGACTCTGAGAACATAACCTGACTGGAAATCAAGAGTTGGCCACTAACCCAACTGAACCACCCAAGTGTCCCCAAAACACTGTATTTTTTTAAAATTCATTTATTGATGGGCATTTAGATTATTTCCAGTGTTTAGATACCAAAATAATGCTGCAGTGGATATCCTTATACACATCTCCTTGCATACATGTATAAACATTTCCCTAGGGTAAGTAATTAAAAGTGTTAATTAATAGATTGTACACTATCAACATTTTCAGCTATAGTGGATATTGTCAAGTTGCTCCACAAAATACCTATACCAATTTACTTCTCACCATTGCTGAATGAGAATATTATTTCTCCATATCATGACAATACTTGATATTGTTTGAATTCATAATTCTTTTCCAATCTGATGGATAAAAAATGGTATCTAGTTATTTTAATTTGCATTTCCTTAACTATTAGTGAAATTAAATATATGTTCATATGTTTATCTGTATTTGGGTTTCCTCACCTATGGAAGGCTTTTTTATGTCCTTTCTTCAGTTGGGAATAGTTGTCTATTTCTTAATAATTCATAAATTTGTGATAATGATTATTCTGTTATCTATATAGCAAATATCCTTTCCCAGTTTAATCATTTATTTTTAAATTTAACTTTTGGTAAGTTTAGGCATATTAATGTTTTTAATTTTGAGGTAGCCAAATGTGTTGAATATTTCTTACATGGTTTGTGCTTATCACAGGTATTCATTAAGAAATATTACCTATACCAAGGTCAAAAGACATGCTCTGTCTTCTATGGGTGCTTCTAAGACTTTTACAGTTTTGTTTTCCACATCCACGTTTTCGATAACACAGGACTTATTTTTGCTCATTATTGAGGCTCAAGTCTAATTTTAATTTTTTCCCAATTATCCCAACTTAGCATTTATTGATTAGTCTCTTCTCACTGATTTATTTGTTTTGTTTTAAGATTTTATTTATTTATTCATGAGAGACACACAGAGGCAGAGATGAGGCATAGGGAAATGAAGGCTCCCTGTGGGGAGCCTAATGTGGGCCAGGACCCCAGGATCATGACCTGAGCCAAAGGCTCAACCACTGAACCACCTAGGTGCCCTTCTCACCTATGCTACCTATGGTATACACTAAAGTCTCACATACCCATAAATCTGATTCCAGGCCCAATATTCTCTTAATATAGCTTTATTTTTAAAAACCAGAGAAATCCTCCCCAATTTGTTCTTTTTGTAATTACTTTTGGACCTTCACCTCCGTAGAGTTTTTAAAAAGTAAATCTTTTAAAAAAAATACAACATACATACAGAAAATTACACAGGTAATAAGTGAATGGTTTTATCACAGTATAATCATACACAGGAGCTGTTTCCCAAGGGAGAATAGTTAACATTAGTAGAGGGCATGATTTTCTCCCAAACTCAAGGAATCTACTCTGTAATTCTTCTAATGCAACTTGCTATAACATTCCAATTTGCCCCATACACTTCAAATACCGTAGGATCGTCTAGGTGATAAGGTATAAGGTAAAGAAGGTTTTTTGTGCTGCAGCCCTACAAATCTCACAAAGCCTTTTCTTTCTACAAAGCTCTGGGACTTACTCTAGCAGCTGACAGCTCAATTAGTGTATAAGAGCAGCACATGAAAGTATAAGTTGTTCCTAAGCTGTAAAAAGGTCCAATAAACATTGTGACTCTTTCTTTGTGGCAGGTGGCACATTTGCCTCATATTTGAGATATTCTATCATGCTTCAGACTATTGAACCGCTAAAACTTTTATTAAGGTAGTAAACCCTGATTTTATGTGGTTTTTATCTTTGACCCTCTGACACATATGGGCTGTACTGAGGCATCTAATGCTACTTTATGCTCAGCAGGTCCAATCACCATGATGGAAATAGTTGAGGTAGTAGATCTGACATTTCTGTGAAATGTCTGCATACTAGATTATAATAGAGAGAAAGAAGCCTGCCTTAGTGCTATGGTAGGGCAGTAAAAGTACAGTTTTGACAGGTGAAGTCAAATTTCTGTTTGTCTTGTAAATTGCTCTGAAGAAAATAGTATTTGACAAACCAATAGTTGTAAATGAGGAGGCTATGTCAATTTGATTTAATAAAGATTCCACATGGTGAATAACAACTACAAATGGAGTCACAATAACCTACAAACATTCTTTAAGATTTATCTTCTGCAGTGGTGTCTGGTGGTCGGGTTGGTTGAGCATCTGCCTTCTGCTCAGGTCATGATCCCGGTGTCCTGGGGATCCTGGGATCAGCTCTGTATCAGGCTCCCTGCTCCACCAGGGGCCTGCCACTCCCTCATCCTCTCTCTCTGCTGCTGCTCCCTCAACTTGTGCTCTCTCTGTCCAAATAATAATAAAATCTTTTTAAAAAAATATCTTCTGTATAAGCAAAACAGAAGAATTAGACAAGAATGTAATAGGGTTACTTCTTCTGAATCCTTCACATCGTTCATATATTTTTATATCTAATTTCTGTAGAATTGTTTTGTTTTTCCTTTTGATTGATTGACTGATTGATTTTTACCATTCTGGCAGAGAAAGTTCACGAGTTTCTATTTGTTCCTTCCTACCATGATAGCCTTCAGCCCCCAATTTGTGAGGATGCTGCTAGTTGCTGAGTATGAGTATTCCAATTATACATTCAGGAACAGAAATAAACATAGCTAAATACACAGGTTAATTGGGGGGCCAAAATAGCATTTATTACCTGACATCCATAAACTCTAATTTTATTAAAAAAAATTTTTTTTTTATTTTCTAAACAATTTTATTGATAAACTCTAATTTTAACCAATGGCCCACTGGGGCATTTTGAGATCCTAGGGATTAATATTAACTTGAAGTCAGTGTCTGGTAATCTCAGAAAATCTTGGATATTGCCCTTTTTCCAATGAACTTCACCCTAGTAAATGGCTACAGATCTTTTGAGGAACTCCTGGAGTAAGATCTACTGTACATGCTTGAGGTGGTCTTATAGGATTCTTCCTCAAGAGAGCCGGCTTCCTTTTCTGAATCAAAGAATTCTGTATGTGTAAATTGGCTTAAGTCTAGAAACTAGATAAGAAGCCAAGATTTTCCATTGAGGTGTCTCAATTCACATTTCTGGCCCCATAGTTAGAGCTTTTCTATAACTAACTCTAAAAATAATTTAGGGGATCCCTGGGTGGCGCAGCGGTTTGGCGCCTGCCTTTGGCCCAGGGCGCGATCCTGGAGACCCGGGATCGAATCCCACATCGGGCTCCCAGTGCATGGAGCCTGCTTCTCCCTCTGCCTGTGCCTCTCTGCCTCTCTCTCTCTCTGTGACTATCATGAATAAATAAATAAAATCTTTAAAAAAATAAAAATAAAAAAAAAAAAATAAAAAATAAAAATAATTTAGTAGACATCCTATCTATTTAATTTCTGGGGAAACCATGATCATCAGAGAAAAGCCATGTGGGTCAAAATTTTCAGATAACCACTTTAATTCTTGCTGTTCGTTGTTGTATTTCCAATTATACAATCAGTAAGTAGGTAAATAATGTAGTGTGAGCCCTAAGCAAAATGAGCCCATTATAATATGAACTTTGACCTTAGGCATTGGGTCAAAATACCGTTTATCTGTGTTATCTATAAGTACTGACTTTCACCAGTAGACCTTGTATCTGGCAGTTAAATACCATGTCTTCTATTACTCTGGTTTCCCATAATTTCAATGGCAATATTTACTACCATCATTTTCAGTCTACAGAAGACAGTTGCCAAAGAGCTTTTTAGAGATGCTAATACTCCCCTCATTAATGTATTTCTTAAGAAAGTGTCATCTGGGCCCTCTGGGAGGATATGGTAAAGGTGCATAATAGCAGGATACATAAGAGAATCAACTTTAACAATCTTATAAGCCTTTGGATTTCTTCCTCTATAGTATGCCAAGAAGATTCTAGCATTGCAATCTCATTGAATGTAGGCCATATTTGGGTCAAGGTTTCAGTTAACCTGTCAAGGGAACTGTTAAAACCATTCTCAGATACTCAGAATATTACTGCTAATTAAATCTTCTAAGTATAACAATATTGACAAGTTTGATCCAATCCTTCTTAGCCTAAAGGTTTTATAATCAATCCCCACACATATCCTCCAGATTTTTGCTGTGATGAATGAGCAAAAACTTGCTATTTTCTTGGAGTACCAACAATCACTCTCAGTACAGATTTGACTAGTCCTGATGGGACATGAGATCTGACTCCAATTTTGGGTCTAAAGGCAATGAATGCTAAATAGGGGGACCTTAAGGAAAATAGACACACCCCTGCAAGCTAATTACCTTAAGTGAAGTTATTATAGGGACTCTAAGGAAATAAAGGCTAATATTCTCAAATAGAAGAGAAGAGATTGCTTCTGCTGCCAAGGGAGGCTTAGAGAGATTTGTAGCTCAAGTCTTAGTTTCCATCCAAATGTAAACATTCCAAGTCTTGGGGTTCCTCTATTTTCCAAGGAGCATGCTAACTTTCACATAAGAGACTTGGCAACTGTATGAATTCAATTTACATTTTAATCTTGTCACATTAAATTTGGGGCTGATTTTTCATCCACATCTGCCCTGAATCTACAAGAAATAGATATTCCTTCAAAGTCATCATGAAAATTTTCTGGTTTTCTGACTGCAATTTGTGCTGAGAATTTAAAGCCCTGAGCTTGGTTTTACTTTCTACAACTTCTCAAATGCAGTGAAAGGAAGCCCATCCACTGACAGTCCTTGTAGTCAACACTTTGTAATTGTGGTTTAATGCAGCAGCCATTTGTTCTCTTACAGCCCTTCTTATAAGGGCAGTGCATTCTAAACAACCACAGTGCTAATTTTAAAAACTTTTTCATTGAGGGATAATAAATATGTAAAAGGTGGTCTTGATCTTAGGGTCATGAGTTCAAGCCTGAGTTGGGCTCCATGTTGGGTGGGAGCATACTTAAAAAAGAAACTAATAGGGTGTGCATATCCCAAGTGTTTAGCTCAATGAATGTTTCCCTGTCTATACTCTGTATAAATACCACTCAGGTAAAGAGATAGAACATTTTCATCATTTCCCGAAGGGTCCCTCATGGTTTCTCTTAGACAATAATTTCTCCAAAGGTAACAATAGTTTTCCTATTTTAAAATTTAATGTAGATGAAATTATATAGTATATGCCCTTTTGTACATTTTTTTGTTCAACATTATATCTGTGAATGTTATTCATGTTTCATTTGTCTGTAATTTATTTTTCATCGCTACATAATATTGTAGTGCATTAATATATAAAAACTTTAAATAAGTTTTTATTTATATTATTATATTATTTATTTATTATATTGTTTATTTTATTTATTTATCTTTCCATTGTTGATATACATTTGTATTCTTTTTAGTTTTTGATTTTATAAATAATGCTATGAACATTCTTATTGTTTTGTTTTTAAAGATTTTATTTATTCATGAGGGACACAGAGAGAGGCATAGACACAGGCAGAGGGAGAAGCAGGCTCCCCGCAGAGAGCCCAATGTGAGAAGTGATCCCCAGACCCCAGGGATCATGCCCTGAGCTGAAGGCAGACGCTCAACCGCTGAGCTACCCAGGTGTCCCCATTCTTGTTTTTTATTGACCCCAGTGATAATTTGGATAATTTACATCCAATAAAATGAGCCAATTTTAAGTGTAGAATTCAAAGAGTTGTGACAATATATACATGCATGTAACTACCACCACAATGAAGACATAGATTTTTTCATTAAATCAAGAAGTTCCCTTGTGCCCCTTTGTAACCAGTCCCCTCTATTCATGGCCCCAGAAAACTATCTTTCTGCTTTCTTTTTTTTTTTTTTTTTTTATCTTTCTGCTTTCTACTGCTATAGATTACTTTTCCTTTTTCTAGATTGTCATATAAATTAAATTATGTAGTATGTATTTTTGTCTGCCTCCTTTCATTTAGTATAATATTTTTTAGATTCATCAATGTTATTATCAGTAGTTCATTTCCTTCAATTGCTGAGTAATATTCCACTGTATAGATATACTACAAAGTGTTTAGTTTATCTACAAGTTGATGGACACTTGGGTTATTTCTAGTTTGGAGTTGTGATTTAGACTTGTAAGAGCATTCACATACAAAAATTTGTATATACATATATTTAAATTTTCTAATTTTATTTCGTTTCTTCTTGGTAAATATTTAGAAGTGGTATTGCTGGCTGCTGGATCATATGGTAGGTATATGTTTAACTTTTTAGGAAACTGCCAAAATGTTTTCTAAAGTGGTTATTCCATTCCTATGAGCAGTGTATGAAAATTCTAGTTGTTCCATATCTTTGCCAATACTTGGCACTGTCAGTCTTTTTTTTTTTTTTAATTTCAATATAGTTAACATAGTGTTATATTAGTTTCAGGTGTACAATAGAATAATTCAGCAATTCTATACATTACTCAGTGCTTATCATTAGTGATCCTTAATCTCTTCCACCTATACCTCCTCTCTGGTAATCATCTTATCTCTATAGATAAAATTCTGTTTTTTGTTTTGTCTCTTTTTTTCTTTATTCATTTGTTTTGTTTCTTAAACTCTACATATGAGTGAGACCATATGGTATTTGTCTTCCTCTGACTAACTTACTTCACTTAGTATTGAACTCTCTAGATCCAACTATGCTGTTGCAATTGGTAAGATTTCATTCCTTTTTATGGCTGAATAATATTCCATTGTGTGTGTGTGTGTATATATATATGTATATATATATGTATATATATGTATATATATATGTGTATATATATATATATATACATTCTTTATCCATTCATCTATCGATGGGTACTTGGGCTTCTCTCCATAATTTGGCTATTATAAATAATGCCGCAATAAGCATAGGGGTATGTATATTTTTTTGAATTAGTGTTTTTGTATTCTTTGGGTAAATACCCAGTAGTGGAATTACTGGATCATATGGTAATTCTATTTTAATTTTTTAAAAAGGTTTTACTTATTTATTCATGAGAGACACAAAGAGAGAGGGGGGCACAAGGCAGAGGGAGAAGCAGACTCCATGCAGGGAGCCCAACATGGGAATCGATCCCAGGTCTCCAGGATCACACCCTGGGCCGAAGGCGGCGATCACCTGGGCTGCTCCTATTTTAATTTTTTGAGGAACCTCCATATTGTTTTTCTCAGTGGTTGCTCCAGTTTGCATTCTCAGCAACAGTGCACAAGGGTTCCTTTTTCTCCACATCCTTGCTAACATTTGTTTCTTGTATTTTTTACTTTAGCCATTCTGAAAGGTATGAAGTAATACTGCATTGAGTTTTGATTTGCATTTCTCTGATGATGAGTGATGAGTGATGTTGAGCATTTTTTCACGTGTCTGTTGGCCATCTGAATGTCTTCTTTAGAGAAATGACTCTCATGTCTTTTGCCAAATTTTAATTGGATTATTTGGTTTTGGAGGTGTTGAGTTTTAGAAGTTCTTTATATATTTTGGATATTAACCCTTTGTTGGATATGTAATTTGCAAATATCTTCTCCCACTCAGTAGGCTGTCTTATAGTTTCATGAATTGTTTCCTTTGTTGTTCAGAAAAATTTATTTTGATGTAGTGCCAATAGTTTTTGTTTTTGTTTTCCCTTCCCTTAAAAAAACATTTCTAGAAAAATGTTGTTATGGCTGATGTCAGAGAAATCACTGCCTGTGCTCTCTTCTAGGATTTTTATGGTTTCAAGTCTCACATTTAGGTCTTTAATCCATTTTGAGTTTATTTTTGTGTATAGTGTAAGAAAGTGGTCCAGTTTTATTTTTGGGGTGTTTTTGTTTTGTTTTGTTTTGTTTTTTTTGCATGCAGCTGTCTAGTTTTCCCAGTACCACTTGTTAAAGCAGTTATCTTTTCTCCACTGTATATTCTTGCCTGCTTTGTTGAAAATTAATTGACCATATCAATGAGAGTTTATTTCTAGAGTTTCTATTCTATTCCATTGATCTGTGTGCCTATTTTTGTGCCAGTATCATTCTGTTTTGATTAATACAGCTTTATGTTGTATCTTAAAATCTGGGACTGTGATACCTCCAGTTTTGTTCTTCTTTTTCAAGTTTGCTTTCACTTTTGGAGCCTATTAGGGTTCCATACAAATTTTAAGATTATTTGTTCTAATTCTGTGAAAAATACTTAGTATTTTGATAGGGATTACATCAAATCTGTAGATTATTTTGGGTTGTACAGACATTTTAACAATATTGGTTTTTCCAGTCCTTGAGCATGAAATATCTTCCCATTTGTTTGTGTCATCTTCAATTTCTTTCATCAGTGTTTTATAAGCTTTCAGAGCACAGGTTTTTCATGTCCTTGGTAAGTTTATTCCCAGGTATTTTGTTATTTTTGGTGCAATTGTAAGTGGGATTGTTTTCTTAATTTCACCTTCTGCTACTTCATTGTTAGCGAACAGAAATGCAATGGATTTCAGTATATTGATTTTGTAGACCTTACTGAATTCATTCATCGGTTCTAGTAGTTTTTTGGTGTGGTATTTAGGATTTTCTATAGAAAGTAGCATGTCATCTGCAAATAGTGAAAGTTTTGCTTCTTGCCTACTGATTTGGATTCCTTTTATTTCTGTTAATTGTCTGATTGCTGTGGCTAGGACTTCCAATACTATGTTGAATAAAAGTGGTAAGAGTGGACATCCTTGTCTTTTTCCTGATCTCAGGAGAAAAGCTTTTAGTTTGAATAGTATGTTAGCTGTGGGTTTTTCATATATGGCCTATATTGAAGTATGTTCCCTCTAAATCTTCTTTGTTGAGGGTTTTTAATCATGAATGGATATTGTACTGGTATTGTCAGTCTTTTTAACTTTAGCTACTCTAGTGAGTATAATTTTTATCTCATTGTGGTTTTATTTTTTTTTATTTTTTTTTTCATTGTGGTTTTAATTTGCATTTCTTTGATGACTAATGACATTGAACATATTTCCATGTATTCAACATACATATATTTTCTTTTCTGACATGAAAAGGCATAGGCATTTTTAATTGAATTGTTTCATTAAGTTATAGGAGTCCTTTATGGATTCTGGATGCAAATTTTTGTCATTAAATGTATTACAAATATTTTCTCCCAGTCTATAGCTTCCTTTTCATTTTTTAAAAAGATTTATTTCTTGATTTTAGAAAGAAGACACAAGCAGGGAGAGTGGCAGAGGGAGAGGGAGAGTCTCAAGATTTCACACTGAGCCCAGAGCTTGACATGGGGCTCAATCTCACAACTCTGAGATTATGACCTGAGCTGAAGTCAAGAGTTGGATGCTTAACCAACTGAGCCACCCAGGTGTCCCTCTTTTCATTTATTTAATAGTATCTTTCAAAAAATGGAATTTTTAAATTGGGTGTAGTCCATTTTATCAAATTTTCTTTTAAGTTTCATGCTTTCTTCTAGAAATTTGTGATTTTTACCTTAAACATTTAAGTCTAAAGTTTATTTCAAGCTTATTTTTATGTATGGTGGGAGGTAAAGTTTGAGGTACAATTATTTCCCCCTAGAATTGGTAGTCAGTTTTTCTAGCACATGTTTTCAAAAGATTATTCTAGGCACCACTCTTTGTTGAAAACAATTGCCTGTGCCCATGTGGTTTTATGTCTGACTCTATTTGGTTCCATTAATCTTTTTGTCTATCTTTATACCAATACTGTGCTGTCTTGTTTTCTGTAGATGTATATCAAATCCTTAAATCAGGTAGTGTAAATATTCCAATTTTGTTCTTTTTCAAAATTATTTTGGCTATCCTGCATCCTTTGAAGTTCCATATAAATTTTAAAATTAGTTCTGTCAATTTTAATAAATAAGCGTCACTTAGATTCCAAGTGAGATTTGGGTTGGAATTGTATTAAATGTATAGGTTGTTTTGGGAACTAACAATATTTAGTCTTTTGATTCATGAATATGGCCTTTGAGAGAATTGAGAAATGCTCTCTCTGTTTAGTTTTTTTTTTCTATTTCCCTCAGTAGTGTTTTTTAGTTTTTAGTCTTTAGATATTGCATGTACTTTGTTCAATGTATCTCTAAGTATTTCATGTGTGTAATGTTAATGCCAATGGCATTTTAAAATTTCATCTTCCAATTGTTCATTGCTAATATATAGAAATACAATTGATCTTTGTGTATTGACTGTATGTCTTGAAGCCTTACTAAATCATATATATGTTCTAGTGAATTCAATTTTTATTTTTATTTATGTATTTATTTATTAAGATTTTATTTATTTATTCATGAGAGACACAAAGAGAGAGGCAGAGACACAGGTACAGGGAGAAGCAGGCTCCACGCAGGGAGCCCGACATGGGACTCAATCCCGGGTCTCCAGGATCATGCCTCGGGCTGAAGGCGGCACTAAACTGCTGAGCCACCCGGGATGCCCTCAATTTTTATTTTTAAAGATTCCTTAGTATTGGGGTGCCTGGGTGGCTCAGTTGGCTAAGCATCTGCCTTTGACATAGGTCACGAGCTCAAGATCCTGGGATCAGGCTGCAGATGGGGCTCCATACTAGGTGGGGAGTCTGCTTCTCCCTCTTCCTCTACCCCTAACCCTGCTCATGCACTCTCTCTGTCTGTCTCTCTCATAAATAAATAAATAAGCAAACAAATAAATAAAATCTTTAAAAAAATATTCCTTAGGATTTTATACATAGAAGATCATGAAATTCCCGAATAAACAAAGTTTTCTTTTTCTTTTTATGCCTTATTTCACTGGCTACTACTTCTAGCACAATGTTAAATAAAAGTGGACATCTTTGCCTAGTCCCAGACATAAGGAGGAAATCATTAAAAATTCACCATGAAGTATAACTGCAGGTTTTTCTTTTTTTTTCTTTCTTTTTTTCTTAAGATTTTATTTATTTATTCATGAGAGACAGAGAGAGAGAGAGAGAGAGAGGCAGAGACACATGCAGGGAGCCTGATGCAGGACTCAATCCCGGGACCCCAGGATCAGGCTCTGCACCAAAGGTGGGACTAAACCGCTGAGCCACCCCTACTGCCCTAACTGCAGGTTTCTCAGAGATGCTCTTTATGAGGTTGTAGAAATTCTATTTCTATTTGCTGAAATTTTTTTGTTTCTGTTTTTTAAATTTTTTTCTTTTTAAATTTATTTATTCATGATAGTCACAGAGAGAGAGAGAGAGAGGCAGAGACACAGGCAGAGGGAGAAGCAGGCTCCATGCACCGGGAGCCCGATGTGGGATTTGATCCCGAGTCTCCAGGATCGCGCCCTGGGCCAAAGGCAGGCGCCAAACCGCTGCGCCACCCAGGGATCCCTGTTTTTAAAATTTTGAATAGGTGTTGAATTTTGCCAGATAATCATACATCTTTTTTTGTTTGTTTGTTTGTTTGTTTCTTAATGTGGTGAATTGACTTGATCGAATTTTGAGTTTTAAACCAACTTTGCATCTCTGGGTTAAATTCCACTTGATCCTGATATATTTCCTTTTTAATATGTTGCTGAACTAATTTGCTATAATTAAATCAAAGATTTTTATATCTTGCTCATGGGGGATATTAGTCTATAGTTTTCTGTCTTGGAATCATTTTATCTGGTTTTGATATAAAATTAATCCTGGTCATATAAAATGAGTAGGATGTGTTCTCTCTTCTATTTTCGAAAGACTGCACAGGTTTGGAATTAGTTCTTCCTGGAACATTTGATAGAATTCATCAGTGAAGCCATATGGACCTAGAGTTTCGTGGAAAGGTTTTTAATGGCATTAATTAATTTCTTTATAATGCAAGAGCATGCAGGTTTTCCATTTCCTCTTGAGTCAGACTTGGTAATTTATGTCTTTTGGTGAACTTATCCATTTAATCTAAGCTGCAAACTTACTGGCAAAAGTTGTTCATAATGTTCCCTCATTGTTCTTTTAATGTTTTCAGGCTCTACGCTGGTGTCCCCTTTTTCTTTCCTGATATCAGTTATTTATATCTTCTCTTTTTTCTTTGATCAGTCTACCTAGAGATTTATCAATTATATTAATATTTTCAAAGAACCAGCTTTTGTTTTGATTTATTTTCACTATTCTTTGTTTTCTATTTCATTATTTCTGCCCATTACTTTATCATCTCTTTCTTTCTACTTTTCATTTATTTAGTTTTGCTTTTCTTTTCTAGCTTTTTGAGATGGAAGCTTAGATCACTGATACTTGGACCTCTCTTATTTTCTTTTTTTTTTTTGACCTCTCTTATTTTCTTATGAAAGTACTCTATAAATTTCTCTCTAAGCACACTTTAGCTCTACAGCTCTAATGTTAGCATATTGTGTTTAATTATCACTGAGTTGAAAATATTTCCTAATTTCTCTTGTAATTTATTTTTTGTCCATTGGTTATTTTGAAGCATTATTTAATTCCTAAATATTTGGGTATTTCTCAACTATCTTCCTGTTACTGATTTCTAATTTGATTCTGCTCTAGTCAAAGAACATATACTATATGATTTCAATTCTTTCAATTCTAAATTTATTGGGACAACTTTCGTGGTGTATCAATGATCATTTTGGTGAATGTTTCAAGTAAAATTGAAAAGTTTATAAATTTTATTGATTTTTTTCCAAGAACTAGTGCCTGGTTTTATGGAGTGTGTGTTTTTTTTTTTTTTTTTTTTTTTAGTTTTTATATCAGTTATTTCTGCTGTAATCTTTATTATTTCCTTCCTTCTAGTTTTAGGTTTTGTTTATTCTCCTCCTAGCTCCTTTACATGAAAGGTTAGGTTGTTTGAGATTTTTCTTGCTTCTTGAGATAGGCTTGTATTGCTATAAACTTCCCTCTTAGAATATTTTTTACTGCATCCCCAAGGTTTTGGACTATTGTGTTTTCATTTTCATTTGTTTCCATGCAATTTTTTGTTTCTTCTTTTATTTCCTGGCTGACCCATTAATTGTTTAGTAACATGTTATTTAACCTCCATATATTTGTAGTCTTTCCAGATTTTTTCTTGTGGTTGACTTTTAGTTTCATAGCACTATGGTCAGAAAAGATGCATAGTATGACTTCGATCTTCTTGAAATGTTGAGGCTAGTTTTGTGGGCTAATACATGATCTATTCTGGAGAATGTTCCATGTACACTTGAAAAGAATGTGTATTTTGCTGTTTTAGGATGGAATGTTCTGAATATATCTGTAAAATCCATCTGTTCTAGGGTGTGATTCAAAGTCATTGTTTCCTTGTTGACTTTCTGTTTAAATGATCTACCTATTGATGTAAGTGGGGTTATAAAATCCCTATTATTATTATATTATTATCAGTTAGTTCCTTTATGTTTGTTATTAACTGTTTTGTGTATTTGGGTGCTCCTATGTTAGGTACATAAATATTTACAATTGTTATATCTTCTTGTTGGGTTGTCCCCTTTATTATTATACAGTGTCCTTCTTTGTCTCTTATTACAGTGTTTGTGTTTTTTTTAATGATTTTGTTTATTTGAGAGAGAGAGAAAGCATGAGTGGGGGCAAAGGGGAGAGGGAGAGGGAGAAGCAGGTTCCTTGTTGAGCAGGGAGCCCAATGTGGGGCTACATCCCAGGACCCTAGGATCATGACCTGAGCTGAAGGCAGATGCTTAACCAACTGAGTCACTCAGGCACCCCTGGATAGAGTATTCTTGGCTGTAGATTTTTCCCATTTAGCACTTTAAAAAAAAAGATTTTATTTATTTATTCATGAGAGAGAGAGAGAGAGAGAGAGAGAGGCAGAGCGGGGAGAAGCAGGCTCCATGCAGGGAGCCTGAAAAGGGGCTTGATCCCAGGTCTCCAGGATCAGGCCCTGCAACGAAGGCAACACTAAACTGCTGAGCCACCCCAGCTGCCTGCCCACTTAGCACTTTGAATAATCATGCCACTCCCTTCTGGCTTGTAAAATATCTGTTGAAAAATCTCCTGTTAGCCTTATGGGTTTTCCCTTGTAAGTTACTGCTTTTGTCTTGCTACTTTTAAGATTTTTTTCTTTATCACTATATTTTGCAAATTTAATTACAGTATGTCTTGGTATGGGTCTGCTTTTGTTGATTTTGAAGGGAGTTCTCTGTGCCTCATGGATCTGGATATCTGTTTCCTTTCCCAGATGAGGGAAATTTTCAGGTATCATTTCTTCAAATAAATTTTCTGTCCCTTTTTCTCTCTCTTCATCTTCTGGGACTCATAATACGAATGTTTTGTGTTATGAGTTCCCTAAGTCTATTATCATTTTGTGTAATTTTTTTTTCTCTTCTGTCCAACTTGATTACTTTCCATTACTCTCTGTCTTCCAGGTCACTAATTCATTCCTCTGCTTTTCCCATCCTGCAATTCATTCCATTAAGCATGTTTCTTATTTAATTTATTGAGCCCTTTATCTGCCGTTATTTCTTATCTCTGTGTTAAGGGTCTCATTCACTCTTCTACTCTTTTCTCAAATCTAGTGAGTATCATTATGATCATTGCTTTAATTTCTCCATCAGGTATGTTATTACATCTGTTTCATCTCTGGCTGTAGTCCTGTCCTGTATTTATTTGGGATAAATTTCTCTGTCTTCTCATTTTGTCTCCCCTCTGTGTCTGTTTCTGTATTTTAAGGAAGCCAGTTATGTCTTCTGCTTTTGAAAGTAGTGACTTTATGAAGAGGTGGTCCTAGAGAGCCTTGCAGCATAGTATCCCCTGTTTACCATAACCTGGCATTTCAGGACAGTATCCTATGTGTGTTGCTTATGCCCTGCTGTTGTGTCTGAGTCATTTTTCCTTTCAGTGCAGTCATCTGCACTGACACTTTGTCTGTTGTGGGCTGTGCTTGCTCTCTGTGTTGTTAGTGGGACCCATGCAGATCAACTCTGAGGGGGTGTGCCTGTCAGGGAAATTGAGAGCAGGGCAGTTATGTTAGCAAAATTTCCACTAGGCCACTAGTCCTGTGCCAGATCCCCCAAAGTGTTACAGTGGCTTGGGGCTGCATGATGGGGCAGCTGGGGATGTGAGGCTGGGTGTGGCTTGTGACAACGGCTGAACTCAGTGGGTGATAGTGGCTGGGGGCACTTGGTGGCAGCTGTGTACCCAGTGGCTGGGCAGGGCATGCACAGCTTTAACAAAATTTGCCCTGAGCCCTGGTCTTAGGCTACAAGCATCTGTGCAGCACTGCCTTCCACATGGCTCTGTGTTTATGCTGGGGAGGCAGAGGAGGAAAATAGTGCCTGCCAACTTCCTCATTTTCAAAGAAGTTTCCCAACATGTTCCAGAATCAGTATGAATAGATAGATCTATCTCCTGTTTGCCCTGGTATTGTGTAAACTGCCATTTTTATGTTGGCTCTTCAAGCAGGCTGCTGTCTCTTTAAGGGTCACAGCCCAGCTATCACTCACCCTTGCCAGGTGCTGAGACAGTTGACTTTTAAAGCTCCAGGCTCCAAGACCCACTAGTTTTACAAAATCACAGAATTCAGTCCCTCTGGTTTTTAAAGTCAAATATTATGGGGATTAATCTTCCCTGTGTGAGCTCCCTCTGCTCACACCCCCTCTGGTGTGAGGGCCCATTTCTCTCCTTCTCCCTGTGTGCAGCTCCCTCCCACCTCCCAGGAGCCTCACTCCACCTTTCTGACCTTCCTAACCTTTCAGATGTAGCTTCTTCTCTATATTTAATTGTGGAGTTTGCTCTGCCAGTCTTCAGAGCATCTCTGGTTTATTGACTTGGATGTGGATGATACCTAGTTGCAAACATAGGATGGGATGAGCTCATGGTCCTCCTACTCCACCACTGTCCCAAGCTCTCGCCTGGTTCTTGCATTTTTTATTCAACTCAACAATCTCTGCCTTTTGACTGGATTATTTAGACCATATACATTTAACATAATTAGCATTATGGTTGGCTTTAAATATACAAATTTGCTATTTGTTCCATTTGTTCTTTGATTTTGCTTCTTTTCCTGCCTTCTTTCTATTACATTTTAATATTCCATTTATCTCCACATTGATTTATTAGCTCTATCTCTTTTTTCCTAGTAATTGCTTTAGATTTAACATTATGCAACTTAAAAAAAAACGAAATGGAAGGAAAATTTCCAATTTCATTCTGAGCCCAGCATTACCCTGAAACCAAAACCAGATAAAGACTCCACCTAAAAAAGAGAACTACAGGACAATATCTCTGATGAGCATGGATGCAAAAATTTTCAATTAAATACTAGCAAATTGAATAAATCCAACAGTACCTTTTTTTAAAAATTTTTATTTATTTATGATAGTCACACAGAGAGAGAGAGAGAGAGGCAGAGACACAGGCAGAGGGAGAAGCAGGCTCCATGCACCGGGAGCCCAACGTGGGATTCGATCCCGGGTCTGCAGGATTGTGCCCTGGGCCAAAGGCAGGTGCCAAACCGCTGCACCACCCAGGGATCCCCCAACAGTACCTTTAAAGAATTATTCACCACTCAAATGGGATTTATTCCTGGGCTGCAAGAGTAGTTCAATTTTTGTACTTTTTAATGTTTTTTTATTTTTTATTTATTTATTTTTTAAAATATTTTATTGGGCAGCCTTGGTGGCTTGGCAGTATGGCGCCGCCTTCCACCCAGGGCATGATCCTGGAGACCCAGGATCCAGTCCCACGTCGGGTTCCCTGCATGAAGCCTGCTTCTCCCTCTGTCTGTGTCCTTGCCTCTCTCTCTGTCTCTGGGTCTCTCATGAATAAGTAAATAAAATCTATATTTTTTATTTATTTTTTAAAAGATTTATTTATTTATTTATTTATTTATTTATTTATTTATGACACAGAGAGAGAGAGAGAGAGAGAGAGAGAGAGAAACAGGCAGATACACAGAAAGAGAGAACATGAGTAGGGGGAGAGGGGCAGAGGGAGAGGAAGCAGGAGAAGCAGACTTCTTCTGAGCCAGAAAGCCGGACCTGGGGATTGATCCCAGGACCCTAGGATCATGACCTGAGCTGAAGGCAGACACTTAACCAACTGAGCCACTCAGGTGCCCCAATATTTGTACTTCTTAACCCAGTTTATATTTATCTTGCAAACATTGCCAATAGAGCATAGTTATGTTTCCCTACTCACATTCACTGCTAGGAAGCTTAGATTCAAACTTGTAGATGACCTATAATAAATATTTAGGTTGTTAGAGTATGCAATTTGGGCTTTGTTCCCAGCTTCATTTAGTATCCTTTCTTTTTTTTTTTTTTCATCCTACTTTTAATCTGTTCCTTTGTTGCATTTTATCTAATCTTGTAAGCTTCCTTAAATCTATTATGGAACATAAGGATACAAACTAATATAAAGTTCATAAATAAATGTATTCCAATAAAGTTTGTATCTATTTTTGCAAATCCATTTGGTATCATGACATACTTGTATCCTTCCAAACACCATTCTTAGAAATACTTGTAGATATCAACTTTTCATGTTTTTTTTTTATTTTTTTTTATTTTTTAATATTTTATTTATTTATTCATGAGAGACACAGAGAGGCAGAGACACAGGCAGAGGGAGAAGCAGGCCCCATGCAGAGAGCCCGACGTGGGACTCAATCCTGGGTCTCCAGGATCAGGCCCTGGGCCAACAAAGGCGGCGCTAAACCGCTGAGCCACCCGGGCTGCCCAACTTTTCATGTTTTAAGAGGCAGCATAATAAAATGTGGTAAGCTTCCTATTCCCAACAATTCTTTTCTATAAGAAGCCACTAGCAAAGAGAGTAAGCAAAAACAATCTTAAGCAACTCATTATTAAGAATGGGAAAGAGATTTAGAGACAAGTTGTACATTGTGAAATGCAGTGCCATGCAAGATGTGTTCTACAGGCTGGTACTAGTCTGTGACAAGAAAGATACAGAAACTGAGAATAGTATCCAGAAAGTTTTATAACAATTTGAGAAAGTAACTGATAATAAATCAGATTTGAATCTGATAATAAAACATGTAGATTGCCTAGGTGGCTCAGTCAATTGAGCATCTGACTTCTACTCAGGACATGATCTCAGGGTTCTGGCATTGAGCCCCAAGTCAGGGTCCCCAGTCCCAGGGAAGTCTGCTTATCCCTCTTCCTCTCTTTTTGCCCCTCCCCCTGCTTGTGCTTTCTCTGTCTCTCTCTCAGATAAATAAATCTTTCTTAAAATGTGGATTGTATTTTGTATGTGCATTTTTCATTGAGTGTCAGTCCACAGTGGATTAGCAATTAAAAGCATCACCATCAACACCAACAGTGTTGGGCTGGCTGAGAGACAGGGGCACCCAAAATGGCGGACATCTCAAATTGGGTCAAAATGGCTGATCTTCCCGCCAAAGCAGCCAGGACCACCACATCATCTCCAGTAAATCGAAGCCTAGACAGGAAACCGAAACTTTCCATCCAGGACTTTCCAGCCAGGGATCACCCTCCATCGTCTACTATCCCCATCCCCAGCCAATCACCTAGGGACATGGTGTTCCCTTGCCTAATTTGGCAAGGGATCCACCCAGATTCAGACCTGGAACCAATAAGGCTTAAAAAACCCCACACTCCCCAACCACAGTGCGACTTCCCTGACTCCGGCCACCTCTCCGAGTCACGGAACCTGGCCTTCGCCCTGGAGCACGCCCCATTAAAGCACTCTCGAACCTACTGCCTGGCTCTGCCGTTTTTTATTTCTCCGCCGTTCATTTGGAAAAAACCTAACAAACAGGTTCTTCAAAAAAAAAATAGTTTGAGAAGCACTGCTTTAAGAGTCTTATCCTACTGGGATGCCTGGGTGGCTCAGCAGGTGAGCATCTGCCTTTGGTTTAGGGCCTGATTCTGGATTCCCAGCATAGAGTCCTGCATCCGGCTCCCTGCATGGAGCCTGCTTCTCCTCCCTCTGAATGTGTCTCTGCCTCTCTCTCTCTTTGTGTCTCTTACGAATAAATAAATAAAATCTTAAAAAAAAAATAAGAGTCTTATCCTACCTTCCCATGGTCACAATGCAGGAAGAGTTCAGCAAATATCTGCCTCCGCATGTCTGTTTTTATAACCTCCCGGAATTCATCTGCACAATGACAAAAGTGCTTAAGGAGTTTCTCGAACATTTCATTTTTAAAGTCTGCAACATATGAAGAGACATACTGCAGAGAAAAGAAGGATAAATGATTACTTTAAAAACGGGCTCTTTATTTGGATTTTCCCAAGACTTCAGTCATTGTACATGAAAGTATTGGCTACAATTTTTTTCCGTATCCTTCTCTTGTCACATAGATAAAGCATTTTAATGTTAGTACTATTCCACATCTGTGCTGCACAGAATGGTGATCAATACAGTCCCCAAAACTACACACCAGTGAGACTATTTTTGGAGCAATTCCCCTCTAGATCACATCAGCATTATATAGGGCAGACTTTTTACTTCACAGTATGAAATAGCAGCAGTTATAAAATGTTGCCTGCAAATTAATAGTTCTAAAAAATTGAATGTAGTCTTTTTCTTGATATATGGCATATAAGATCATGTGTTTTCCAGGACTGGCTACATTTAATTATTGGAGTATAAGGTAATGGGGATTGTAGGTGGATTTTCTGTCTTCTGACATTATAAAAAGTTATCCTTTGTCTATCTTTTTATTATTTTGAAAGTGTAGAGTCAGAAGACATATATGCTTGTGGGACATTTCTCCTCACCTCTGTTGGATAGATTCCCAGAAGTGGAATTGCTAACTTAGAAAGTAAATGCAACTGTATTTTTGATAGGTTTGACATCAGGCTTGTGCCCTTTTGTGCTTCTACCACTAATGAATGAGAGGTTATTTCTCCTCAGCCTCACCACCAGTGTATATTGCCTTCTGGATTTTTGCTCCTTTAATAGGTCAGGGACATTACATTCTTGATCTATACCTGACTATAATATCTTGTGTTATATATGTAGATCTAGCACTGGAAGACTTTCTGAATGAACTCCTCTTGAAATGTTAGCCCAACTCATAAGTCAGTGATTTCCATCTCTATCCCAATCAAGCACAGTGGTAGCCAAATTTGTACTGGTAGTCCAGTTTAGATTGACTAGCCATAAATGATTGGACCAGGGGATGATCCTTAACCTAAACAAAGCCATTCGGGTTCTTTCCACCAGGAATTGGGAAATAGAACTGGGAAATGATCAACTGTCCTCTGAGAGGGGCTGGACCTATTTTAGTATATGTGCTGCCTAAGCGAGCACGGGGCTGGACCTATAAATGTAAACTTAAGAGTTGTTGGGTGACCAGATTCTTCCAGGTGAACTGAGAATGCAGGAACAGTCAGTACCTAGAGACAGATGAAACAGAAAGCAGAGAGAATAGTCTTGGTGTTTTCCAAATCCCTGTTCTAATCTCTTCCGGAAGTCAGACCATATTCTTGTCCTTGGACTTCATACATTTCATTTTCAGCTGCATTAACTCAGGTTGTCTTCTATTTCTTGCAATTAAAGGATACTAATGTAGTTTGTTTAAAATGAACATTTTGTTGGAATATTTTATTGACATGATTTTTGAAATGCAGGATATAGTATATATCTCATTTCCTCATTAGTATCATCTAGACAAATTTAGAATGTATTATGTAAGAGATACATTAGGCTTGAATCCATGCTAATGAATCATAAACTATTATTCAACTGGCTTAGAGATCAAAAGGAAATTTTATTTTATTTTTTTTAAGATTTTATTTATTTATTCATGAGAGAGAGAGAGGCTGAGACACAGGCAGAGGGAGAAGCAGGCTCCATGCAGGGAGCCTGACGTGGGACTCGGCCTCGGGTCTCCAGGATCAAGTCCTGGGCTGAAGGCGGCGCTAAACCTCTGAGCCACCTGGGCTGCCCCAAAAGGAAATTTTAAAGCAGAGTAAGAGAGCTCTTCTAAATATTTAGCTTTCTTGGTGACTGAAACCTTCTAATTGTTATTATTTTTGATGGATCAATGAGTACAGTTAAGTTTTTATGTGTTACTTTGGGATGCAGAATAGTGTAATGGTTAAGAACTTGTATTTTCCCTCATCAGAATACCAATAGCATTTTTCACAGAACTAGAACAAAGAATCCCAAATTTTGTATAAAACAACAAAAGATTCAAATAACCAAAGCAACCTCAAAAAAGTAGAACAAATCTGGAGATATCACACTCCTTGATTTCACGCTATACTGTAAGACTATAGTTAGCAAAATAGCATGGTACTGGCATAAACACAGACACATAGATCAATGAATAGAGAGCCCAGAAATAAACCTATGCATATATGGTCAATTAATTTATGACAAAGGAGGCAAGAACATAAAATAGGGAAAAGACAGTCTCTTCAATAAATGGTATTGGAAAACCAGTTACATGCAAAAGAATGAAACTGAACCACTATCTTATACCATATACACAAAGCAAATTCAAAATGGATTAAAGACTTGAGTGTAAGACCTGAAACCAAAAACTTCTGGAAGAAGACACAGGCAGTAAACTCATTGACATTTGTCTTAATAGTATTTTTTGGACCATTCTCTTGAGGCAAGGGTAACAAAGGCATACTGATGGCACGGCCAACACACACATGAAAATATACTCAACATCACTAATCATCAGACAAATGCACATTAAAACCACAATAAGATATCACTTCACCCCAGTCAAACTATTATCAAAAAGAAAAAAAAAACAACAAGTGTTGGTAAGGATGTGGAGAAAAGGGAACACTTGTGTTCTGTTGGTGGAAATGTAAATTGGTACAGACATTATGGAAAACAGTGTGGACATTCCTCAAAAAATTAAAAACAGAACTACCATCTGATCCAGCAATTCTACTTCTGAGTATTTATCTAGAGAAAATGAAAACACCAATTTGAAGAGATATATATGTTCATTAGCATTTTATTTACAATAGCCAAAACATAGAAGCAACCTAAGTGTCCATCAGTAGATGAATGGACAAAGAAAGTGTGGTATATGTATGCAATGGAATGTTACTTAGCCATAAAAAAGGAGATCTTGCCATTTGCAACAACATGGATGGACCTAGATGGTACAATGCTAAGTGAAATAAATCAGACAGTAAAAGACAAATACTTACGATTTCACTTACATATAGAATCTAAAAAGCAAAACAAATGAACAAACAAAATAGAAAGACATCAAGATACAGCAAACAAATTGTTGACTACCAGAGTGGGGAGGGGTTAGGAGGTAGGTAAAATAGTTGAAGAGGAATAAGAGAGACAAACTTCCAGATACAAACCAAATAAGTCATGGGGATATAATGTACAGCATAGGGAATATGGTCAATAATATTGTAATGACTTTGTATGGTGACAAATGATAATAAGACTTAATCATGGGTACCATTTCATAATGTATAATAATATCAAATCACTATGATATGTCTCTGAAACTAATAGGACATTATAACCCAATTTTACTTAAATTAAAAAAAGAGAAGAAATCTGGGAAAGGTGACAGGGACTATAGGAAGTATTGCAATTTTAAATAGGATGGTGTAGTAGATTTGGAGATACATTGCACAGATTCCCCATTATAGTAAGAGGATGGTCAGCAGACAGTCTTTAGCTTTCACCTCCTTCAGGGTCTGCTTCCACTGGTGAAAGCCAGCATGCCTTGGTGATGCCTTTCATAGGGCAGCCTGAGTTCAGTAATTAAATAAGAGAGAAATATAGAGGCCTGGACATTCAACCTGATGAAGGATACACTAATGGGCAATAATACTTGCTTCAGTATTGCTCTCTTCTGGGTTGGATGAGGCTTTATCAGGCCTGTATTGCAGCCAACTTCTGCCTAATTCTGTTTCACTTCTCCCCCTTTATAGCTATTGATCCCTAATTAATAATCTGCACACCAACATCTGCATCAGCACCTACTTTCAGAGATTGCAACCTGAGGGAAGGCCTCATTGAGAAGGTAACATTTAAGCCAAGAAGGAGAGGAGGGAGTAAACCACATGGAAATATGGAAGAAGCGCTGTCCTGGAAAAGTGCTAAGGCCCTGAAGTGAGAACATGCCTGGAGTTTTCTAGAAAAAGCAAGGCAGCTAATATGGTAGAGGCATAATGAGGGAAGAGTGGAGAGAGAGGTGAAGAAAAAGGAGTCACCAGACAGATCATGTTGAGCCCTGCGGCCATGTTAACAACTTTGGTTTTTACTTTAAGTAAGATAGGAAGCCATGAGAGGATTTTGAGCAGAAGACTGCCTTTATCTATGTTTCTATCCCCCTTTTTTAAAATCTTATTTTCTTTAGTGATTTCTATACCCAAAGTGGGGCTCAAACTCACCCTGAGATCAAGAGTCACATGCTCTTCTCGGTGAGCCAGCCAGGAGACCCTACCTTTCATTTTAAAAGGCAAGGGTGAATGCAAGGGCATCAGTCAGGAGGCTAATGAAATAAGGCAGTTTGTGAGATGATGATGGCTTACCACAGAGCGCAGGTGGTGAGAAGGCATTAGATTCTAAACATTTCTGGAAGGTGAAGACCAAAAAACCTCACATTTTGAAACCTGAGTTCAAATCCCAGTTCCCATATGGCTGAGAAATCTTGGCTAAGCCACTGAACTTTCTAGTTTATTCATTTGTGAAACATGTATCACAGCAGCTATCTCACTGGGTCAGGAAGAGGATCCTGTGTATGTACAGAATATAGATATTTCATGTAATAAGTTCTTTGTAGCCATTGCTCTTGCTTTCATTTGAGCTAGGTAAGAAATTAACCAAGAAAGTTTTCTCTATAAAATGAAAGTCCTCTTGGCTGACATACCTATTTAGAAGGAAAAACCTAATGAAATCAGTGATTCTCAGAAAGTGGTCCCTTGACCATATCCCCCGAGGCCTTTTGGAAGCTCTGAGAGCATCACTTGAGAGCTTGTTAGAAATGTAAATTTTGTATAAACATACAGGTGCATGCATCCCTTTGAATTAGTATTCCTGTATACTTTAGGCAAATACCCAATAGTGCAATTGCTGGATAAGGTAGTTCTATTTTTAACCTTTTGAGGAACCTCCAAACTGGCTGCACCAGTTTGCATTTCTACTAACAGTGCATGAGTGTTCCTTTTATAGCAGCATTACTTATAATAGCCAAGATATGGTAGCAACCCAAGTGTCCATCAATTGATGAATAGATAAAGAAGATGGAATAAAAAAAATAAAGAAGATGGAATATATGGCATATATATATATAAAAATAAAATGGAATATTATTCAGCCATAAAAAGAGTGAAATATTGCCATTTACAATGATATAGATGGAGATAGAGAGTATAATCCTAAGTGAAATAGGTTAGAGAAAGACAAATACCACATAATTTCAATCATATGTGGAATTTGGGAAACAAAACAAACAAGCAAAGGGACAAAAGTAAGACCGAGAGAGAAGCAAATCAAGAAACAGACTCTTAATTATAGAGAACAAACTGATGGTTACCAGAGGGGAGGTGGGTAGGGGAATGGGAATGGGAATTAAAGAACACACCTGTAGTGATGAGCACAGAATGATGTATGGAAGTGTTGAATTACTATATTGTATACCTGAAACTAATATAACATTGTAAGTTAACTAACTGGAAATGAAATAAAAACTTTCTTAGAGATATAGGGTGGGAGAGGGGCAGAGGGAACAGGAGAGAAAGAAAATCTCAAACAGGCTCCACACCCAGCATGGAGCCTGACTTGGGGCTCAATATCACGACTGTGAGATCATGACCTGAGCTGAAATCAAGAGTCAGATGCTTAACCGATTGAGCCACCCAGGTGCCTTAAAATAATTTTTTAAAAGATTTTTAAAATTTATTTATTCACGAGAGACAGAGAGAGAGAGAGGCAGAGACACAGGCAGAGGGAGAAGCAAGCTCCATGCAAGGAGCCCGATGTGGGACTTGATCCCGAATCCTGGGATCATGCTCTGAGCCGAAGGCAGACACTCAACCGCTGGCTGAGTCCTGCCAAAATAAAAACTTAAGAAAAAAGAAAGAACACAGTTTTTTTTGGTGGCTATTAAAGCAAAATGTATATAAAGAAAAACCTTTTTTTTTTTTTTTTTTTTTTTTTTAAAGAGCACATGGGTGGTTCAGTGGCTAAGTATCTGCCTTTGGTTCAGGTCATGATCCCAGGGTCCTGGGATCGAGTCCTGCATCAGGCTCCCCAGAGGGAGCCTGCTTCTCCCTCTGCCTATGCCTCTGTCTCTCTGTGTGTGTCCCTCATGAATAAATAAACAAAATATTTAAAAAAAAAGAAATGTAAATTTAGGGGCCCTACTCTAGACCTACTGAATCAGAAACTCTGGAGTGGGACCTAGAATCTGCGTTCCTTCTGGAAGCAAAATACATTTCCAACTCTTAACTGGGCTTCTTTCAATCACAAGTATGGAGAGTCAGAACAGAAATAATATGAGTAGAGGACCCCTGGGTGGTTCAGCGGTTTGGCGCCTGCCTTTGGCCCAGGGCATGATTCTGGAGTCCCAGGATTGAGTCCCGGGTCGGGCTCCCTGCATGGAGCCTGCTTCTACCTCTGCCTCTCTCTCTCTGTCTCTGTCTCTCTCTTTCTCTGTCTGTCTCTCATGAATAAATAAATAAAATCTTAAAAAAAAAAAAAAAAGAAATAATATGAGTAGATGTCACATGACCAGACTGGCTACCCCCAGGGTTCTTGGGGAAGAGAAATCAACTTTCTTTTCTCCTCTTAAAAAAACAGGCCCCAACAGTTTTCCGGTGTTATTCTTTCTTTTTATCCCAATACTCAGAACTCTTGTGTCATTAGCCAGTGGGGGCATGTGGTGGTATAAACCATGTATGGAAATCCAAGGGGGCCCCAGCTAAGGGGACAGATAGACTTGGGTATTTTTCTACCAATCTTTACAAATGGTAACTTGAAATAAAAAGTTCATTCTGGAGCCAATAAGCCCTCTGGGTTATTCTTATGTTCATTAAAGTTTGAGAACCATTGAAATAGATGACGTGGGGCAACTGTTCCTAATTATTCCAGAATCCTAAAATCCCTTAATATATTAACTTAGGTTTTGGGACTTGACCTCAAGGCTATTTGAGTTTTCTTGTTGTATAATCCTATTAAGCCAAGGACTAGTTTAACTATTTCTCCAAGAGACACTTCAACATTCTGGATTTATAGCCTATGGGTTTTCTGAATGAGTGTGGGCTATATGACATAAAGACTATCAGTTGCCAAATAACTACAATCCTATCCTATGAAATCAATCAATATCCACCAATTTGAAATGATTGCTTAGATTAATTAAGAATAGAATGATCCACTAATATCCTTCCATTTAATAGCTCTGTGAACTGATAAACATTTGAATTGTACTTAATCAAGTTATCTCCATGTGCTGGGTCCCATTGTGATGAATTCTGGGCTGTTCCTTTCTGACTTGAAAACCAAAGTGTTGAGAATGTAGTAAATGTCACACTTACTGGTGAGACAGTAAGGCTGGTATTTACTATTAAGTTCTACAGCTCTGGGCCATTGGGATTTACACTTATTTAATTGTAGACATACTAAAGAGTTGATGAAGTAGGTGATATAAAACAATAGAAAGAAAACTGTATTTGAATATTAACTAGTTTAGGCATTAAACCTCCAAACTGTATTTGGAAGTCCTGGTAGTAAACAAGATTTTCAGGAAAGCCTGCAAACAAGGACTGTAGAATACTGAAATACACAAATTATATTGGCTATCTATCATTGAAGAAATAGTATGTTCATTTAGCATTTGGGAAGAAAATTAGATTTCCAGTCTCAGGGAACTTTTACAAACAATTAGTGCTGGGACACCTGGGTGGCTCAGCAGTTGAGCATCTGCCTTTGGCTCAGGGCATGATCCTGGAGTCCCTGGATTGAGTCCTGTATGGGGCTCCCGGCATGGAGCCTGCCTCTCCCTTTGTCTGTGTCTCTGCCTCTCTCTCTCATGAATAAATAAGTTCTTTTAAAAAAATAAAAAATAAAAACAACTAATGCTAATTATATACTCAACAAAGCAGAAATATATTTTCACTCTTTAGATTCCTATTTTTTTTTAACTCTTTTGATTTTAAAAAATCAGAATCAGGGGATCCCTGGGTGGCGCAGCGGTTTGGCGCCTGCCTTTGGCCCAGGGTGCGATCCTGGAGACCCGGGATCGAATCCCACGTCAGGCTCCCGGTGCATGGAGCCTGCTTCTCCCTCTGCCTGTGTCTCTGCCCCTCTCTCTCTCTCTCTGTATGACTATCATAAATTAAAAAAAAAAAAAATCAGAATCATTTGGTTAACAAATGAATAGAACAAAGGCTTTATTCGATATCCAATAATAATAAAAGTGACAGACTGAAACACATGATTTTTCACCTGCTAGTGAAAGATATAGCTTAGGCAATGTTATGGTTTAGGTTGTGCCCCCTCAAAGTTCATACATTGAAGGCCTGAACCCTAGTACCCTAGAATGTGACTGCATTTTGAGATAGGATCTTTATTTTTTATTATTATTATTTTTTTAAATTTTTATTTATTTATGACAGTCCCACAGAGAGAGAGAGAGAGAGAGAGGCAGAGACACAGGCAGAGAGAGAAGCAGGCTCCATGCACCGGGAGCCCGACATGGGATTCGATGCCGGGTCCCCAGGATCGCACCCTGGGCCAAAGGCAGGCGCCAAACCGCTGCGCCACCCAGGGATCCCCTTTTTATTATTTTTTTAAAGATTTTATTCACTTATTCGAGAGAGAGAGAGCACACAAACAGGGGGGAGGAGCAGAGGCAAAGGGAGAAGTAGACTCCCTGCTGAGCAGGCAGCCCGATGATGGATGATGCGATGCGGGGCTCAATCCCAGGACCCTAATATCATGACCTGAACTGAAAGCAGATGCTTAACCGACTGAGCCACCCAGGCACTCTTGAGATAGGATCTTTAAAGAGGTAATTAAATTAAAATGGGGTCATTAGGGTGAGTAATAAGCTAATATGACTAGTATCCTAATAAGAAGGGGAAATTTGGACGCAGACTTACAGAGGAAAGACCATGTGGAGGTGCAGGGAAAAGATGACCATCTATAAGTCAAGGACAGAGGTCATCAGAAGAAACCAACCCTGCCAATACCTTGTTTTGGACTTCCAGTCTCCAGAACTATGAGAAAATTAAATTTCTGATGTTTAAGTCACACAGTACTTTGTTATGGTAATTCTAGCAAACTGATACAATAAGGAGTTGCCAATCAGTAAATTCCTTAATTTGTGTATTTCCTACAGCTGAAGACCACCTACGAAGATGCACACCTTGGAGGATAATTTACCATGGACCATCCCATTTCCCGGTTTAAAATTTCCTCATTTCAAATAATAATAATAATGACAACAAATAAAATTTTTTAAAAAATAATAAAATTCCTTCATTTCATCCCAAGGTTTCCTCACGCAGTTTTTGCTGCAACATATTGCTGCTCCTACGTCTACCTCCACTAAGGCCATCATTCTTCCTTCTTCTTCCCTTCCCTGCCATATAGCTCAAAACACATGAAAAACAAAATGAGCAGAACAAAACTGCAAAAATTACAAAATGCAAATTACAAATAACAGAATAGAGAGCCACTCAGATACATACCATTTTGGGGAAAATGCACAGCCTGGATTTAGTAGAATACATTCAAGGAAAGACACAGTCTTTGGGTAATTTGGTGAAGCCTCTCATTTAAAATTTAAACTTTGAGCCACGTCAGTTTGAAGTCCTCAGACTGTGTGACTGATAGAAAACAACAGCAGGGCCATCTGGGTGGCTCAGCGATTGAGCGTCTGCTTTTGGCTCAGGTCATGATGTGGGGGTCCTGGGATTGAGTTCTGCATTAGGCTCCCTATACAGAGCCTGCTTCTCCCTCTGCCTGTGTCTCTGCCTCTCTCTGTGTGTCTCTCATGAATAAATAAATAAAATCTTTTTGAAAAAAAGAAAAGAAAACTGAGCATAAGAAAGGGACTATCTCAAAGCAGAGCACTGTGGAGCAAGAACAGACTAAGTCCCAGAAAAGAGAATTCAGGTAGAGGCATGGTCCTTATTCACTCCTGCACCAATTCCTTAGTGTCACAGAATCTGAAGTTAATATTTAAATCCTAGTGGATAGTATTTGTAGTTTTGCATATAGCCCATTATATGATTCAGGTGCAGACTTCATACCACTTGAAGCCCAGGCCAACTGAAGGATGCTCCTGAGAAACTGACCCTTACTTTACCCAGTCCCATAGTAAACAAGAAGGTATTAGATTGTTTTCACTTGCCCCTGGTGAGCAGGTAGATGTGTGGCCAGAGTCTTCACAATGATCAGGTGGGAGATAAGATCAAAGCAAAGAGAACTCCTCAATGAGGGTGGTCAACTGCCTCAGTTTCCCTGGGACTTCCCTAGTTTTAGCACTGAGAGTCCAGTGTTCTAAGAAACCCCTCAGAGATGAGCAAACCAGGATGGTTTGAAAATCTAGACATTAATCCATGCCAATGGTTTAATTCCTATGGAAAACTTTGGAGAACCTCTGTTTGGAAGCATGGTGTGTTGTATCCTGCTTTTACACAGCAGACCATTTCTGTAAATATCTAAATCCTTTGCCATAAAAGAAACTTCACAGCCTTTAACTATGTGGGAAGCAATCATTCCATTACCATCCCATTGGATAACCACACATGGGGCAAACAGGACAGAGAGTTCTTATTCTATGGTATGCATTCATCCATTCTCAATCCATTTGTTGTATTTATATAATCACATGATAAAGAATATATAAGTGTTTGTTACAGATAACTGGGAATGACAATGAACACAAATGACAACCTGAGTCAGGATTCTGGTGCCTAGAGTGAGCAGGTCATACCTCCTGATAAGTAGGTCATACCCCCCTAGAGAATAGTCTTTTAAAAGATCCCACTCTTGGGCAGCCCCGGTGGCCCAGCGGTTTAGCGCCACCTTCAGCCCGGGGTGTGATCCTGGAGACCTGGAATCGAGTCCCACGTTGGGCTCCCTGTGTGGAGCCTGCTTCTCCCTCTGCCTCTCTCTCTCTCTCTCTCTCTCTCTCTCTCTCCCCGCCCAATCATGAATAAATAAATAAAATCTTAAAAAAAAAAAAAAAGATCCCACTCTTGGGGATTCCTGGGTGGCTCAGCGGTTTAGCACATGATCCTGGAGTCCCAGGATGGAGTCCCACATGGGGTTTCCTGCATGGAGCCTGCTTCTCCCTCTGCCTGTGTCTCTGTCTCTCTCTCTGTCTCTCTCTCTCTGTGTCTCTCATGAATAAGTAAATAAAATATTTAAAAAGTAAATAAATGAATAAAGAGATTCCACTCTTGTTTGAGAAACCTATACTTTGTATTACTTTGGAGGCAAAAGTTGGAGGAACTAACTTTGAAATTACACCAGGGAAAGAATATAACCTAGGCCAGAGCCAGTTGATACTATCAGTAGAAACAGAAGTATGTCAGTCTCTGGAGCCCCCAGAGGTGGGGAAAGAGGATCTGCAGTGAAAAGAAGTCAGCCTCCCTCAGTTCCTCACTGTGGGGTCTTTGGAGTTTCTCTTCTACCTGAGGCTGTCTTTACCTTTCACTCCATGAACTCTTGTCATACTAAAAGTCATCACTCATGGTTTAGAGATAAGAAAGTTCCTTTCCCTGGTAGTGCATGGTGATGCATTCTTCAGATAGCATTTTCCCCACAGAAAGTCACTCTTATGAAGAACTCCATTTCGGGCACATTCAAACTACAGACCCCAGAGGAGCCTGGGTGGCTCAGTTAGTTAAGTATCTGTCCAATTCTTGATCTCAGCTCTTGATCTCAGGGTTGTAAGTTCAAGCTGGGTGTGGATTCTACTTTAAAAAGTAACAAAAAAATAAAATAAAATAAACCACAGACTCCAGTCACTATATAAAATATCCCTTCTATTTCATGTTCCAAAAAACCTACAGAGACCTTTTTTTTGGAGAGGGGCATACAGCCATTTGTGGGACTGTCATTAAAAAATTATGGGCATTTTAACAACTCCAGGTAACTTTTGCTTTAAGATGTATCATGCTTATTTCTCAGACTTCTCTGGAAGCAAATTATTAGAAAATTCTTTATCATAAAAAGGAAAATTCTTATCAAAACAAATGGAATTTCTAGAGCTCAAAAAGTCCAGGAAATTAAAAGAAACTTCCTACCTAAAAAATCTAACTATGTTGTCTATAACCACATTAATGGTGGTTTTCGTCTATTGATAAAAAAAATTAATCAGATAGTGAAATGAAAGGGTAGATCCTCTGTAAGGTTGAAATCTGGAAATTTCAGGAAAGATACACTTGTCAGCACCTGCTTACTTCTGGCCTGAGCACAATAATGGAAACCCAGTGAAATCCAAACTTTAAGACCTCAGTTCCTTTTTTTTTTTTTTTTTTTTTTATTTTTTTTTTTTTTTTTTTTAAATTTTTTTTTTTTTAATTTTATTTATTTATGATAGTCACATAGAGAGAGAGAGAGAGAGAGAGGCAGAGACATAGGCAGAGGGAGAAGCAGGCTCCATGCACCGGGAGCCCGACGTGGGATTCGATCCGGGGTCTCCAGGATCGCGCCCTGGGCCAAAGGCAGGCGCCAAACCACTGCGCCACCCAGGGATCCCCTCAGTTCCTTTTTAAACTTGCAAACGATATCTATTTTGACAACTCAACCAGTGTTAAAATGATACAACTGCTAAGTTTTGTCTGCTGGAATGAGTTGTCTTTTGGAAACCAGAGTGTTCTGAGAATTTAACAAGCCTGACATTCTCCCAAAACATATTTCTTTTGTATAAATATTCAACTTACAAAACAAAAATCCTAAATAAATCAGTACATTCTACATCTTAAATTGTTCCTGTCAACATAGAAATGTCTAAAGGTTCCTTTGAAAGTTAGGGGCGAAAGGTATGGCAGGTCATTAAACCTATTGACCACCAGATGAGTTTCCTATATGAAATCTGCCCCACTGAAGTCTCTTTTATTTTATTATGCATCCCTTGGCAGTGATGAATATAATAATCATAATGCTTTGTACCTGTTGGTTGCTTTGTAATTGTCTTGTTGTGGTGTGTTCCTTAGTTTGCTTATACTTTGACCCTGGATCCCACTCTGGTTTCATCCAGCTTGTCTATGTCTGCATGCTCATATATACACACACACACATACACACACACATGCACACATCCATATACACATACACTGTATGTACTCACAGGCACACTTCCATACAACAATGCATTATCTGGTCCTCAAGGGTAAAAAATACAACTTCTGACTTTGACATCTCTCCTCCAGAAAGTAAATATTCATTATTTAGTATATACTCAATAACTGAGAGACTAGATATGAATATATTCTTCTCTAATATGTTATAAAGAATATAAAATATTCTTCTAAAAGTAGTTATTTTTGGTCTTCATTTACGGAATAAAACAGATGAAAAGCAAGAGAGGTTATACTCCACAAAAAGATTGTCACCTGTTCATTTAGCCATCAAAAATAGACACCTAGGAAAATGGTATGTATATGGAAGCATCTGTGATCATATGTTCTCTGCATTTGTCTTTCTCTATATATTATTACTCAATGATTCTGTTTTCTTCAAACACGCTCCATCCTGAATGCTAATTACACTGCTTATTACAAATGATCACAGGTAATTGCATGGCGCAGTATCTCCACTGGATGGCACGTGTGTGTAATATCTTGCCCCTGAGCCCAACATTTACAATTTTATTTTCTTCCAGTTTGATTAAATGAGTGTTGATAAAATAGCCTTAAAGCAAATCTCTTTAAAAACAAATATTCCAAACACTACTTCTATGTCATATGCTATATAGAATGGCTCAATGATTTGTTGATCAGATAATTAAATATTTTCAACAAATATTTCTATACAGAGGATCCCTGGGTGGCTCAGCAGTTTAGCGCCTGCCTTTGGTCCAGGGTGCGATCCTGGGGACCCTGGATCAAGTCCCACATCGGGCTTCCTGCATGGAGCCTGCTTCTCCCTCCGCCTGTGTTTCTGCCTCTCTCTCTCTCTGTGTCTCTCATGAATAAATAAATAAAATCTTTTAAAAAATTAAAAAAATATTTCTATACAAGAAATATTTTCTTGATTTCTCTTGATGTAATAATTCTTCTCTATAATGAAAGTACCTGAATATGGGTTGTTTACACTTCAGGAAGAGAAGTTGGGAAATGTCAGGAAAACTAATATTAATAGGTCAAACCACTCATTAAAACAAAAGTGTGTGTGTGTGTGTGTGTGTGTGTGTGTAGACATATACTATATATATATACACACAAAGGTATTATGTAGAATGTTAATGAGTTTGTATCAAGTATCATTGGGTTTACATGACTTACCCATTTCCTCATTTTAATTGTATGGATATACATACACACACATATATACACATATTTGGATATATATGTATTTGTATATGATTTGTGTGTATGAATACATGTATGTGTGTATATGTATATATTTACTGAATTAATTAAAATAAATAAAGAGAGAAGGAAAGTAAAACTGACATCAGACTTCACAACATTCAATACCAGGAAACAATTAAGCAAAGTCTAGTTGTTTTTAGGTGAAAAGAAATTATGACCTAATTACACTATACCCATATACAGTATATTTTTAGAGGCAATATGTGGACATTTTCAACACAAAAGAACTCAGAAAATATAATACTTATATGACCTTCCTGAAAAAAACTACTTTATAATAAATTCAGCCAATTAAGAGATGAATCAAAATAAGTAGTTCGGGTATAGCAAAGCCATTGTAAAAGGACAGGAAGTGCTATTTATTTATTTATTTATTTATTTATTTATTTATTTATTTATGTTGTTGCTTGCTTGTTTGTTTGTTTTTAAAGATTTTATTTATTTATGAGAGATACAAAGAGAGAGAGGCAGAGACATAGGCAGAGGGAGAAGTAGGCCCGGGACACCGAGGGACACCGAGATCACGCACTGAGCCAAAGGCAGAGGCTCAACCACTGAGCCACCCAGGTATCCTAGAACTGCTTTTTATTTTGGTGTAGTCCTAATAGTTTAATTTGCTTGTGGAAACATATCTAGAAAGATGTTTCTACAGCTAATGTCAAAGAAATTACTGCTTCTGTTTTCTTCTACAAAATTTATGGTTCAGGTCCCACTTTCAGATCTTTAATCCTTTTTGAGGGTTTGTGTGTGTGTGTGTGTGTGTATGGTGTGAGAAAGTGTAGCCGTCTAGTTTTTCCAATACCATTTGTTAAAGAGACTGTCTTTTCCCCATTGTATATTCTTGTCTCTTTTGTCAAAGATTAATAGACCATACAATTGTGGGTTTATTTCTGGACTCTCCATTCTGTTCTCTTGATCTATATATCTATTTTTATGCCAGTATCATATTGTTTTGATTATTATGGCTTAGAATATATCTTTTTTTTAAAAGATTTTATTTATTTATTCATGAGACACACACACACACACACACACAGAGAGGCAGAGACACAAGCAGAGGGAGAAGCAGGCTCCACGCAGGGAGCCCGACGTGGAACTCGATCCCAGGTCTCCAGGATCACACCCTGGGCCGAAGGTGGCGCTAAACCACTGAGCCACTGGGGCTGCCCTAGAAAATATCTTGAAACCCAGAATTGTCATAACTACAGCTTTGTTCTTCTTTCTTAAAATTGCTTTGGCTATGTGGGGTCTTTTGTGGCTCCTTACAAATTTTTGGATTATTTGTTCTAGTTTTTATATAGCAAAGGAATCCATTAACAAAACAAAAATGCAACCTACTGAATGGGAGAAGACATTTGCAAATGATGGTTTTCGATAAGGAGTTAATACCTAAAATATATAAAGAATTTTAACTCAATACCAAAATATATAATATATATATTATATATATTATATATATATAATATATATAACTCAATACCAAAAAAATAATCCAACTAAGAAACAGAGGACCTGAATAGACATTTTTCCAAAGAAAACATACAGATGGCCAACAGACACATGGAAAGATGCTCAATGTCCCTAATCACTGGGGAAATGCAACTTAAAACCAGAATGAGATATTATCTGACATCTGTCAGAATGGCTAAAATAAAAAATACAAGAAATAACAAATGTTAGCGAAGATACAGAGAAAAAGGAACCATCGTGCACTGCTGGTAGAAATGTAAATTGGTGCAGCTTCTGTGGAAAACAGTATGAAGGTTCCTCGAAAAATTAAAGATAGAATTACCATATGATTCAGTAATTCCACTACTGAGTATTTACCCAAAGACAATGAAAGCACTAATTTAAAAAGATAAATGTAACCCTATGTTTATTGCAGCCCTGTTTACAATGGCCAAGATAAGGAAGCAACCTAGGTGTCCATCAATAGATGAACGGATAAAGAAGATATGGTAAGGGATGCCTGGGTGGCTTAGTGGTTGGGCACCTGCCTTTGGCTCATGTCGTGATCCCGGGATCCAGGATTGAGTCCCGCATCGGGCCCCTGCGAGGAACCTGCTTCTCCCTCTGCCTATGTCTCTGCCTCTCTCTATCTCTGTCTCTGTCTCTCACGAATAAATAAATAAATCTTTTAAAAAAAAAGATACAGTACATATATATGCAAGGAATATTATTCAGTCATAAAAAATAAATCGTGTCATTTGCAATAATGTAGATGGACCTACAGAATATAATGCTAAGTGAAATAAGTGATTCAAAGATTAATATCTTGGGATCCCTGGGTGGCGCAGCGGTTTGGCGCCTGCCTTTGGCCCAGGGCGTGATCCCGGAGAACCGGGATCAAATCCCACATCGGGCTCCCTGTGCATGGAGCCTGCTTCTCCCTCTGCCTGTGTCTCTGCCTCCCTCTCTGTAACTATCATAAAAAAAAAAAAATTAATATCTTATGATTTCACTCATATGTAGAATTTGAGGAACAAAGCAAATGAACAAATAAAGAAAAAAGGAAACAAAAAAACAGACTCTTAAATGCAGAAGACAAACTGGTGATTGCCAGAAGGGAGGTAAGTGAGAGGGATGGGTGAAATAGATAAAGGGGATTAAGAGTATACTTATGAGCACTGAGAAAAGTATAGAACTGTTCAATCATTATATTATATACCTGAAACTAATATAACATTGTATAACTACACCTCAATTTAAAAAGGGGGGGGCAGGGCTCCTGGGTGGCTCAGTCCATTAAGTGTCCAACTCTTGATTTCCGCTTAGGTCCTATTTCAGGATTGTGGGATGGAGCCCTTACTTGGACTCTGCCCTTAGTGCATGGAGTCTGCTTGTTCCTCTCCTGCTCCTCCCTCCAATCCCCTCCCTCTCAAATAAATAAGTGAAATATTAAAAAAAATAAAAATAAATTTTAAGAAAGGACAGCAAGTGAATCTCAAATCCATTAGTTCAAGATTAATCAACTATGGGAATTATAATTACAGAAAAGAAAGTGAATAATGTAAATCTGCATAAAATAAAAATTATAAAATAACTAAAATTGGGAAACAAGGAAAAAGAAGATGAGGGAGTATTAAATACCTTCATCTTTTATAGTAGAGTGTCAATTGTTATTTCTATAATTGAAATATGTGATTAAAAAATAATGAATGGAGGGGCACCTGGATGCCTCAGTCAGTTAAGCGTCTGACTGTTGATTTTGCCTCAGGTCATGATCTCAGGGTTTCAAGCCCAGAATCGAGTTTCACACTGGGTATGGAGCTTGCTTAAGTTTTTCTTCCCTCTGCCTCTGCCCCACCCTCCTCTCTGAAAAATATAAATAAAATAATAATAAGTGGATCATCGTAATAATAATAATAATAATAATAAAATTTTCATCATAGAGTCTTAGAGTGATTTTAGAATAATTTTTGTGAGGTTATGTTCAATTTCAATAATTACTTTTTTTTTTAATTTTTATTTATTTATGATAGTCACAGAGAGAGAGAGAGAGAGAGAGAGGCAGAGACACAGGCAGAGGGAGAAGCAGGCTCCATGCACCGGGAGCCTGACGTGGGATTCGATCCCGGGTCTCCAGGATCGCGCCCTGGGCCAAAGGCAGGCGCCAAACCGCTACGCCACCCAGGGATCCCTCAATAATTACTTTTATTTCAGATTTTCTTTTTCCATTGGAATCAGCTACAATATAATATTTTTTATTTTAAGTAACAAAATTTATAACAGATTTTATGATCATCTACGTTGCTATATACCCATCTATCTATTAAGACAGTATATAAAATTATTTTACATAAAGCTCACCTTTATGTAAAGGGTAACAATAGTTATTTCTGGGTAAGAAATTTGTGGTGATTTTATTTATCATTTATTTATTTTAAAGACTTATTTATTTTTAGAGAGGGAGGAGAAGCAGAGGGGCAGAGGGAGAAAGAGAGAATCTTAAGCAGACTTCCCAGTCAACACATAGCCTAATGCAGGGCTCAGTCTCACAATCCTGAGATCATGACCTGAACTGAAACCAAGAGTTGGACATTTAACCAACTGGGCCACCCAGGCACCCCAATTTGTGGTGATTTTAAAACCTCTGTCTTGGCAGCCCAGGTGGCTCAGTGGTTTAGCGCCGCCTTCAGCCCAGGGCATGATCCTGGAGACCAGGGATCGAGTCCCACGTCCGGCTCTCTGCATGGAGCCGGCTTCTCCCTCTGCCTGTGTCTCTGCCTCTCTCTCTCTCTGTCTCTCTGTCTCTCTCATGAATAAATAAATAAATCTTTAAAAAATTTAAAAAATAAAATAAAATTTCTGTCTTTGTACTTTTATGTTTTGTTTGAATTCTTTTTTGGTAACAGTAATATTTACAAAATTGAATACTTTTTCTTGAAAAAATATGCCAATGTATTAACAAAAATTCAAAGTTATGGGAATATATATATTATTATTTTATTTTATGTTTATCTATTGTTTTAAAATTCCCCACCACATCCCTTTTAAGAATTTTAAGTCTATAATTTCTTATCATTTAAATATTTAGTAGCATTCCAGATAATTAGATACAAGATTCCACATAATCAGATATAAGATTCTGACTCAGTAATTATTTAAAAGAGTATTTTTAAAATTTCCAAATGATTGGACTTCAATAATTTTAAAATTTATTACTTTCCAGTTTTATTACATAATGATTTTTTTAAAAAAGATTTTTATTTATTTATTTGAGAGAGCGTGAGAGAGAGCATGAGAGGGAGGAAGGGCAGAAGAAGAAGCAGACTCCCTGCTGAGCAGGGAGCCCAGTAGGGGGCTTGATCTGAGGATCATTGGGATTATGACCCGAACCAAAGACACGTAACTGACTGAGCCACCCAGGCGCCCCTACGTAATGATTTCCAGGTTGGGGAATTTATAAGGTTTTCTCGGTGGCCTATTTATGATAAATTTTTACCAATATTCTGTGAAAACTGAAACAAGATCTATAGGAATTGAAGTCTGATAAGTAATTTACAGGTTGTTTATATCCTTATGAGGATTTGTTTATGTTTATGTTTACAGAGAGGTTATGTTTTACCTCTCTGATTTATCAAATACTTAAACAAAAGTTTTACTACTTCACACCATACATGAAATGAACTCAAAATGGATCAAAGACTTAACTAGGCATATATGGAAGAGTTAAAGCTATAAAATTTTAAGGAGTCTATCTTTCTGACCTTGAATTAAGCACTGGTTTCTTAGATATGACTATTTTTAAAAAGATTTTATTTATTTATTTGAGATAGAGAGCAAGAGCGAGTAAGAGAGAGAGATAGAAAGTGAGCACAAGGAGGGGAGGGGGCAGAGGGAGAAGAAGCAGCAGCTCAGCCGGGAGCCTGATGATGGGCTCAGATATGACCAAAAGGAAAAGCAACAAAAGTAAAAAATTAGATAAACTGCACTTCACCCAAATTAAAAACTTTGTGTGTCAAAGGACATTATCAAGAAAGTGGAAAGATATCCACACCTGACTGGCTCCAATTGATAGAGTCTGTGTCTTGATCTCAGTATTGTGAGTTCAAGCCCCATGTTGGGTATAGAGATTACTTTAAAAACATTTAAAAATGGGGATCCCTGGGTGGCTCAGCAGTTTAGCACCTGCCTTCAGCCCAGGGCCGCCTGCCTTTGGCCCAGGACATGATCCTGGAGTCCCAGGATCAAGTCCCACATCAGGCTCCCTGCATGTAGCCTGCTTCTCCCTCTGCCTGTGTCTCTGTCTCTGTCTCTCTCTCTCTGTCTCTCATGAATAAATAAATAAAATCTTTTTTAAAAAATTTAAAAAGTAAAAATTTAAAAAGGAAGTAGAAAGATAACACAGAATTGGAGAAAGTATTTGCAAATTATATATTTGACAAAAGATTATCTACAGTATATAAAGAACTCTTATAACTCAAAAATATGAAAGTACAAATAACCTAATTAAAAATAGTCAAAGGATTGGGATGCCTGGGTGACTCAGCCAGTTAAGCGTCTACCTTTGGCTCAGGTCATGATCCCAGGGTCCTGGGATGGAGCCCATCATCAGGCTCCCGGCTGGGCTGCTTCTTCTTTTTCCTCTGCTCCTCTCCCCTCCTTGTGCTCACTTTCTATCTCTCTCTCTTACTCGCTCTTGCTCTCTATCTCAAATAAATAAATAAAATCTTTAAAAAAATAGTCAAAGGATCAAGGTAGATATTTCTCCAAAGAAGATTTACAAATGGCCAATAAGCACATGAAAAATATGCTCAATATCACTTTAGCCATCAGGGAAATGTCTTTCAAAGCCACAGTGAGTTACCATTTCATCCCTACAAGGATGGTTATAACTAAAAAACAAAACTAAAGAATAGAATAACAAGTGTTGGCAAGGATGTGGAACAGTTAGAACTCTCATTCTTTGTTTGTGGAATATGAACTTGTGCAGCCACTGTGGGAAAGGGTCTGGTAGTTCCTCAAAAGGTTCAACAGAGTTATATGATCCAGCAATTCCACTTATAGGTATATACCCAAGACAATTGAAAACATATGTTCACACAAAAACTTATACACAAATGTTCATAGCAACATTATTCACAATAGTCAAAAAGTGAAAACAACCCAAACAAACAAATTATCCATCAACTGATAAATAGATAAATAAAATGTGGTATGCTTATACAAAGAAATATTATTCAGCAATAAAAATAAATGAAGTACATGCTACATTAAGTGAACATACTGCAAAATGGGTGAACCTTGGCAACTTTATACTAAGTGAAAGAAGCCAATAACAAAAGGGCACATATTTTGTGATTCCATTTATATGAAATTTCCAGAGTAGGCAAAGCCATACAAGAAAGTATATTAGTGGTTGCCTAGGTTTACCTAGAGGTTTAGAGAGAAATAGGAGAAGACTGCTAATGAGCATGAGGTTTCTTTTTTTGGGTGATGAAAAAGTTCTATGGATTGTTGATCACACAATTCTGTAAATATACTAAAAAATGATGAATTGTACACTTTAAATGGAAGAATTTTAAGGTATGTATAGAAGGCTGAATAATGGACCTCAAAGACAGCAGGTTCTAATCCTTGGAATCTGTAAATATGACCTGGTATGGGAAAGTCTTTGTAGCTGTGATTAAGTTAAGGTATTTTAGATGAGGAGATTATCCTGGGTTATGTAATCACATATATCCTTATAAGGGGGAGGTTTCTCAGACAGAAGAGGATGAGGCACTATGGCCACAGAAGCAGAGATTGGTGATTGTAGCCACAAGCCAACCACCAGAAGCTACAAGAGGCAATTTTCTACAAGACTCTCTAGAGTGAATGCAACCCTGCCAACAGCGTGACTTTGGCCCAGTAATAATGATTTTGCGCTTCTGGCCTCCAGAACTATGAGGGAATAATTTGTTTTTTAGCAACCAAATTCGTGGTAATTTGTTGCAGCAACTATAGGAAATAAATGTAGTATGTGAATTATATCTCAATAAAGCTATTATCAAAAAAGTTTTAATATTTAATTGTTAACTTTTCATTATATTTCTAATCTATTTTTCTTTTTTAAAAAAAGATAGTATTTATTTATTTTGAGGGGGGGAGTCGGGGGAGAGTCAGAGAGAGGGGGAGGGAATCTCAAGCAGACTCCATGAGTGCAGAGCCCAACACAGGGTTCAATCCCACAACCCTGAGAACATGACCTGAAGTGAAACCATGAGTCAGACACTTAACCAACTGAGCCACCCAGTACCCTTTCTTTTTTTCCTTTTATATATTCTAATTTCCATAAATTCATAGTTTTAAATTAGTCCTATCATCTTTATTATTTTTAAATTTTAGAAACTTAAAATTTTAACATTTACAAATATAAAAATAGTCTTGGTTCCATGACATGATTCTTAATATTTAAATCTGCTGTTTTGTTTATTGTTTATTTTCATTATTTGATACTCTTTTAACAATGGTTTTAATTTCATCTTTTTTGTCACTTTTTATTAGATACTTTGCTTATTATAAAGTGCATACAGCATCTTTTTTCCATTATCAAAACCCACCAATCATAAGGTAGACTACTGATTTAGATATTTTAAAGTTATATAGAAAATGTTTAACTTCACTAGTAATCAAAAAGATAAAAGTTAAAAAACAAAATGCATTCAAATTGGAGTGGTTTTTCTTTTTAAGATTTTATTTATTCATTTGAGAGAGAGAGAGAAAGTGTGAGCAGGGAGGGGCAGAGGAGGAGGAAGAAGGAGAAAGAATCTGAAGCAGACTCTGTCTGCATTGAGTGCAGAGCCCAAAGCAGGACTGGATCCCACAACCACCAGATTATGACCTGAGCCAAAACCAAGAGTCCCAGGCTCAACCAGCTGAGCCACCCAGGCACCCTGCAGAGGTTTCTTATAGTCGATAATACCCACTGTTGGTGAGAATATGGTACTTTGAAAGCTCTCATACATTGATAATGGGAGAATAAATCAATACAATTAAAAGCATAATTTGACAATAGATACCCAAATCTTTCCAGTGTGCATTCTTTGACCTAGTAATACCCTCTAGGAATCTATCCTAAAAATTACTAGAGTTGTGTCTTAGCTGAGGCTGCCATAGCAAAATTCCAAAAACTGCTGGCTTCAACAACAGAAATTTGTTTTCCCATAGTTCTGGAGGCTGAAAAAGCTTTATTGCTTTACTATAGTAAAATCTGTATTACATTTTTATTAAAAAAATAAAAGTTTCTAAATTGCCCACTTTTAGGGAAACTAGTATAAGCCAAAAAGCCAAGTAGCACATAGAATCAGTGTCTTGCAAAGAAATAGAAATATTACTACACTAAAGCAATAAGGCCTTAGCTTTTTCTAAACCATGTTAATATTATAGTTCATTCTTTTGTATATTTCTTAGTAACTTGTCTTGTTTGTATCATCAAGATTGTAATTTATGGCAGTGATTTACTGACAACATGGAGAGGCTAATGCCGTTGAAATATTTTTACCACTTTCAGGGAGAAAGGAACATGCCACATCACACAAAACCACAGGGGAAGCACCAGGTTTGGTCAGAAGAGGACTAAGGAGAAAGTCTAGGTCAGAGCCTTTATTGGGTTTCCTCAGGAAAAGTAAGACAGGGTATGGTGAACAGCTTAGAATTGGCTAGCTTGAATAATTCTGGTGGGCTTTGGGGCATAGGCGCCATCCCTAGTTGTCTGGTACCTGGCCCTGGGTTGATTTAGGTCAGAGGAAATATTGGCTTGGTGAGATTTAGATAAGGAGGTGGTTCCGGGTATGGGGTTTGGGTCACAGGAAAGATAAAAACAACTTTGGATATGAGTTTGGTCCTGTGACTAATGGCTGCCATGTAGACAAATACAGATCTAAGAAACCACAGAATGTAACTAAAACAGAATTGTCACATTTTTCTATGATAATGACTTCAAGAAGGATTCCAGAATTCTTCACACAGAACTTTGAAACTGTATACAGTATATAGTCATCACCTACAATGGAGCCAGGGTATAGGAGAGAAGGAAAAAGTTACCCTGACTCTGGGACTCAGAGAAAAACCAGGGAAATTAGAGGAAAGACATGAACAAATATAAAATCAGCCTATAAAAGACTTAGGACTCTGGTACCATTAGATGGCTTCTTTTGCTTATCTTAATACAACCCAAATACAAAAGTAATCCCATGCTTTTTCAGATAAAATGTTCCATAGATGAAAGACTCTTAACTCTAGGAAATAAACTGAGGGTCGCTGGAGGGGAGGTGAGTAGGGGGATGAGGTAACTGGGTGATGGGGATTAAGGAGAGCATGTGATGGGATGAGCACTAGGTGTTACACGCAATTGATGAATTATTGAACTCTACACCTGAAACTAATGATGTACTATATGTTGACTAACTGAATTAAATTTTTTTAAGAAAATAAATACTTTGTAGACTTTGAAACCAAACTGCCTGAGTACAAATTTGCACAGCTTCCCCAATTATGAGACCTGTGCCAGTTACTTAACCATTTTGTACCTAAATGTCTTTGTCTATAGGGGATCCCTGGGTGGCTCAGCGGTTTGGCCCCTGCCTTCCACCCAGGGCGTGATCCTGTAGTCCTGGGATTGAGTCCTGGGATTGAGTCCCACATCGGGCTCCCAGCATGGAGCCTGCTTCTCCCTCTGCGTATGTCTCTCTCTCTCTCTCTCTCTTTCTCTCTCTCTCTCTCTCTGTGTGTCTCTCATAAATAAAAAAATAAAATCTTAAAAAAAAATAAAAGCAGGAAGAAGGATTGCTGAGCACGTTACCTGAGTTAATACATGGATAGCTTAGGACAATGGCCCATAGGAAATGTTTTATAACTTTTAGATTTCATTATCTAAAAGTCAGTGAAAAAATAAGCTGGTTTTTCCTGATCTTAACTGAAGGTGTGAGTGAAGATTTTTCTCCCTTTCAAAGCAAGAGGACCAGTAACTGAAAGAAGCTGTAAAATGCCTTTGATCATAAGATGTACCCTAACTTCAGAGAAGTTAAAATAAAATAAATATTGCATCTTAGAATAGAAACAAGTTAGTATACCTTAGTTTAATTTAACTCTAAGTTAATGTCTGTATGACATCCAGGCAAAATAATTTGATTCAAATAATGAATAACTTCTTACTTCTATAAATTCTGTTTTGTTCAATCTTGGTCCCATCGAGTCAACAATATCCAATGGTTTGCAACATGTTTCTAATTGTGGAAAAAAGGTTATTTGCTAGTTAGTTTGGCTATAATACATTCATATTTCATATTCATTTTATAGCACTTTAAAAAAGGACATAAAATTATTTCTTAATGTCCATCTTAACATCCATCAATATTCACAATGAAGCAAATGATATATAGTTGGGTAACATTGCAATTACTACAAAATTATTATTTTTCCTGGCTTTTATTTAAACCAAGCAACCCAAACACTGAAATAAACATTTCTACATTATTAATGACCAGCCTGAGATAAAGCAAAAACAAATATTCATATCAATAGTATAAAAAAGACTACAAAAACAACTGTGTTGGTTTATGCTAGCATTTATATAAGCATGTCCTAAAATATAACACTTCTACAAATTTTCTTTTTAAATATTTTGTCTTCAATGTTTCTTAAATTAAATAAATAATATATTAATATGTTCTTTTAGTAAAGGATTCAAATAATACATTTAAATGTAGGGAGTTGGCTTGAAGATTGAGTACACTGAATGTACTGAGTTGGCTCAGTAGGGAGTTGGCGTGAGGATTCTCTTCCTCTACCGGTGCCCCTCCCCCTGCTTGTACTCTCTCAGATAAATAGGTAAATCTTTAAAAAAAAATTTTTTTTAAGCCTGCAATTCCTGCACAATAGAGACTTTCCCTCTCCTGCCAGATATTCAAGTAGGGGGAAAATCTGCTTAGAATAAATTTGAGTCTAGAAACTATTTCACATATAAATACAGAATATATTTTTTACTGTTAAATTTTCGAAGAGTGTAACTACTATGAAAATTTGAGAATGGATTGTATTTTGCTTTCTTCTGAAACTACCAAGAGCTGTCCACCATTTCAGAAAATATGTAATGAGAGATAATGTCATAAGTTTTGTCTGAATTCCAATACACCACATCTGTGTCAGTTTGCATTTGTAGCTCTCCTGTTTATGGGAATTCTATGTATATATACAAATAATTCATTTTGCTCTAATTTCAAAATGTCAAATATAATGAAAATGTTCAATTGGATATAATTTTACTTTGTTTATATCTAACCATTCATTATAAGTAAGTACAAATATCTGATTACAATATGTTTTCTAGTGAAGCTATAATCAGGCATTTATATATTGAAATACAGTACATACAATTTTCTTATATATTTCCTTATATTTTCCCTTTATATCACAATTAGGACATTATATCTTTCTTTTTAAATTCTGTGTATGTAAGTAACATTTTCTAGGAACTTGATAATCAAGGATGATAAAGGGATAATATAGAATATTTATAATATAATGGAGCACTTGACTAAAGGGATTGAAAATAACTGATTCCTTTTCTGTTTTTCTACATTCTTCATCTGGAAAGAGCAAAAGAACTTAAGTATATGTATAAGAACTTTGAATAACATATATCTCAATATTAACTCTATCTTAATCCAGCATCTGTCCCCTTACCACCTCTCTAACCCCTATTAAAGAGGGAAAAATAAAAAAAATAAAAAAAAAAAGAGGGAAAAATAGAAATACTATGGGAATAGGCAGGGTTACCAAGCTGTAAATCTGGATTTTGAAAAAATTCATGAAGAACATTCTGAATCTGCAAATCAAAGAAAATATACCATGTATTACTTCTCAATTGCCATATATTTAGTATTTTAGACTAAAAGCCATCTAGAGTCTATTTAAATCTTGAGTAATCCTTCTCAAGGATTCCTTCTCAACCCAGGAACAGAAATAGTAATAGTTAACATTTAGTTTATAGACTACTTCAAAGTATATCAACTGTTTTTTCACATATTCCCTCAATAATTCCCATTGAGAACGTTCTGTGTGAGAACTAGGATGCTGAAAGTGATCCTATTTTGTCCCCTCCAAGGACATTTCTAGCAATCCTCAGACACTGGGCATCTTTGGCAACCAGCTTGACAATCCAAAAAATCCTTTACAATTCCTCGTTCTTCAATTACTAAAAAACACAAAATTTCTGAGTTCTTGGTCCATTTTTTAAAAATAGATTTGAGGGATCCCTGGCTAGCTCAGTTGGTAGAGCTTGCGACTCTGATCCAGCCCCACACTGGGCATACAGCTTACTTTCAAAAAGGTAGACTTGATTTTTTAGAGCAGTTTTAGGTTCACAGAAAAATTTAGCAGAAAGTACACAGAGTTTCCATATAGTCCCTGCCCCTCCACCACATACATAGCTTCACCCCTATCAACATTCCCCACCACAGTGGTACATTTATTATAATCAATGAACCTACATGAAATATCATCCAAAGTCTATGGTTTACATTAGGAGTCACTCTTGATGTTGTACATTTTATGGGTTTTGGCAAATGTATCATGATGTGTATCCATTGTTATTATATTCTACAGAATTGTTTGATCACACTAAAAATCCTCTGTGTTCTGCTTATTCATTTCTCCTTCTGCCTTCACTCCTGGAAACCATTGATCTAAACTGTCTCCAAAGTTTTACTTTTTTCCAGAATGTCATAAAGTTGAAAACATAGAATATGTATTCTTTTCAGATTGACCTCTTTCACTTAATAATACATATTTTTTTTCATGGCTTGATAGCTCATTTATTTTATTTTTTATTTTATTATTATTTTTTAGTTCATTTATTTTTAGTGCTAAATAATTTCCATTGTTTGGATGTGCCACAGTTTATTTATCCATTCAACCACTGAAGGAAGTCTTGGTTGTTTCCAAATTTTGGCAATTATGAATAAAGCTGCTATAAATATCCACATGCAGGTTTCTGTGTGGACATGTCTTCAACTCCTTTAGGTAAATATCAATAAGCATGATAGCTGGATCATATAATAAGAGAATGTTTGGTTTTATTTTATTTTTTTTGAATGTTTGGTTTTACAAGAAATTATAAACTGTCGTTCAAAGTGATTTTGCATTATCACCAACAATTCCCATCAGTTGCTGTGCATCTTTGTCAGCATTTGGTGTTGTCAAAGTTCTAGATCTTGACCATTCTGATAGGTGTGTAGTGGTATCTCATTGTTTTAATTTGCATTTCCTTGATGACAAGTGTGGAGCATATGCTTATTTGCCATCTATACATCTTTGGTGAAGTGTCTGTTTCGGGTCTTTTGCCCATTTTCTAAATTAGTTGTTTGTTATCTTATTGTTGAGTTTTTTATATATTTTGGATAATGGTTCTTTATCAGAACTATCTCTTTTGCAAATATTTTCTCCTAGTCTGTGGCTTGTCTTCCTTGGTCTGTTTTTAATAATTCACTTTGAATTGAAAATATGCTTGGCTTTGTATATAACCAATAAATGTTCTCACATCTACCTATACCTAAGAGAAAATGTTCAGCTGCTAGAGTACAGTTGTTTCTTGAAGCTAAAAGACACATACTCTTTGTCTACAGAAGTAATTAGTCACACATCTACAAAAAAACAAAGAAACAAATCAAAGTGACATCTATCTATACTGAAGAGTTTGGGAACCTCAGCCAGAGTCAATATCTTAGAAATCTAGCTAGATTTTTTTTTTTTTCAAATGCTCAAGAGAAAATTGAAGAAATTGACTCTTATGGACCAGACAGGTCAAGAATCAGCTTACTCAGCAAGACTGAAAATTTAGAGGTAGGCTTCTAGCACTCTACTCAAAATTACAGCAATCATTCTCTTATCACCCACCCCTTACACTGCACAATATCATCCTTTCTTACCACAACCATAGGAATTGTTCCTTTGGGGTCTAGAATCCATTCACTGAATTGCTCCTGCAGAGCCTGCTTCCGTGTTTTGGTCACCCTGACTTTGACTTCTTTTATGAATTGTCTTTGTTCTCGTTTCTGTTTAATACTCTCCTTCATCTTGGTTACTCTAAAGGATATTGAAATAAAAGACATACTGAGTTAAGACCGATTCAGATTGTTCAAATGGCAGAAAAGAACAATTCAGAGCCTCATTTAAACTTTGTTCCTATCTTAAAAAATAAATAAAAGGGGTGCCTGTTTGGCTCATTTAGTTAAGCTTCCAATTCTTGATTTTGGCTCAAGTGGTGATCTCAGGGTCATGAGATTGGGCAGGCACGGGGCTCCATGCTCAGTGAGGAATCTGCTTGAGATTCTCTCTCCCTCATCCTCTTCCCCTCCCACTCGCTTGTGCTCTCTCTCTCAAATAAATAAATAAATCTTAAAAATAAAATAAAAAGTAAAAAAAATAAACTTTGCTCCTGTCTTTACTCCATGAGATCTTCCTTGATTTAGGCCTGAGGTGACCCTTCCTCCCCGCAGCACTTAGGTGACCCTTCCTCTCCGCAGCACTTGAATTTGGTTTAATCATATGCTACCTTCTAGTATTTTTTGACTTTTTATAAGAGGTGCGCCTTATCATACTCAACAAAATACCATACATAAGAAGTATTAAAAATAGCCCCAGAAGCTGCCACATATACCTAAAAGCAAAGCTGAATGCACTAAGGCCTTAGGATGAAGGGGCTCTCTCTTCTCTGGACCCAAAAATCATCTGGAAAGATTCTAATTCTAAGTCTAGAGTGGAAGCCTAGAAGCTGCATTCATAACAAGCATCTTAGGTAATTGTGATGTCTTGGACCAAACTTTGATTTCTGTCTAGGAATATATATTACCAATTTCCTTTAAACATCTAGAGTCAAATATTTTGACAGCCTCTAAGCATAACAGTTATCCTTATATTCAGATAGAGCTTTATCACCCAAGTTGGGAATGGGGAAAGTGTCGTGATTTTTTTTTAAATTTTTATTTATTTATGATAGTCACACCCACAGAGAGAGAGAGAGAGAGAGAGGCAGAGACATAGGCAGAGGGAGAAGCAGGCTCCATGCACTGGGAGCCCGACGTGGGACTCGATCCCGAGTCTCCAGGATCACGCCCTGGGCCAAAGGCAGGCGCCACCGCTGCGCCACCCAGGGATCCCCCGAAAGTGTCATGATTTTAATTGTTCCCATATTCATCATCCCTATTAAGACTTTAAAACCCTCAAACTGGTTTTGACTGAAACACCAAAATGACTCAGAATAATCAAAATAGCTGCTGGTTTCAAATACAATTTGTTTGAGCCAGGTCTTCATCTTTTAAAGAAAAAAGACTAATGTGACCTGACAGATTTGGAAATGCAAAAGAATTTTTATTTAGGACTAGTAAATTGAATACCTCTAATAATCCAAAAGAATCAATCAAAATCTGTCATTTCTTTATTATGCCCATATAATGCCTTCAAAATTCTCAAGGTAAATAGGCCTTCAAAAATAAACTTAGAAGCTTGAAAATAAAAATAGGCAAGTGGCTTAATAGTGCAGAAAGACCTGTTTTTGAGCTGCTGGAAGATTAATTAGTATTTTAAAGGAAGTGCTAAGCTCCTCTGATGCAAATGCTAAGCAGCCAAACCTCTACCACTTATCTCAGTTCTGCAGTCCCTTCTCTGCTGGCTCTCCTGTTCTTTCACCATTCTTCCTTCTCTCTCTTCTCTCTCTCCTTCTTTCCCCTCTTCCCTCTCACTATAAGCCATTTTCCCCACTTCTATCTTCATTCTTGAATGATTTTCTAATCTTTATCTGTATCTTTCTTCCAGCCTTTTCTCATTATTCATTCAAACACTCACTCACTAAATCAATCATTTATTCATTCATTATGCAAACATTTATTGGGTATCTACTATGGATTCTGCCATCATAAAGCTTAGGGTCCAATGCAGAACAAGATAAGTAAATAATATTGCATAATAAGTACTGGGTATCTCCAAATTCTCCTGTGTACCAATCACTGAAATACAAAAATGGATTAGCAAAACGGGGTTTCTGTCATGTTTCCATCTGCCTAAAATACTTTCCTCCTCTCTTTGTTTCACTAAATCCTCTACGCCCGTCCTTTAGGACTCTGCTCAGACATCATTTCCTCCCTCTTCTTAATAAAGAAACAAAACCTAGTTTGTATTTCAGGGCCACTGTACATGAGACTCCAAATATAATCCAAATGGATTTTAAATTGATTTTGTAACTCATTCAGGGAATGAGTAAAATTTTTCTTCTGTGGTCTGCATTATCTCATGAGGATATATATCTACATCAATCAACAGAACTTTATAGCATCCAAAACTCTTAACTTTGCATAGTGTAGGGTAGACATAACCTACAAGCAGGTTCTAAGTATAAATCTACATTTAAAATGTGATAAAGTACAAAAATGGTCACTAATTTTTCCCATTCCTGTGTACATGTCCATTTGCAGGCAACATGATGTTGCAGCTTCTCTCATTTAAGAGGTAGAATCTATTTCTGCATCTTTTGTGTCTGGCTGTGACCAAGTGACTTGCTTTGGCTAATGGGCCATTAGCAAACATGATGCAAACAGAAAGTTGAAAAATGTTATCAGTTATATCATGACAAAACTGGAAAAAATGAAAAGAAGAAGAAAAATGTTTGAACATTGGGGCTAGCCCCTTTTAATTGAACTTAGAAGCCCTTCCACCTTCACCTTGGAAATGGACCTACACTAGCCTGCTGGATAATGATCCTGTTACGTCCATTACTTTTGTAAACAGCCAACATCTTACTGTAATGTATGAATGAGTCCAATTGATAAGATGTGTAGCAGAGATGAGCCACAAGCCCAGCCCAACATTATCAACCCACAAAATCACAAGCAAATAAATTATTATTGATTTAGGCCATCAAGTTTTGAGGCATTTTGTTATGTAGCAAAAGCTAAATAAGAAAAGTTTCCCTGGGGTGCATGGGTAGCTCAGCGGTTAAGTGTTTGCCTTCAGCTCAGGGTGTGATCCTGGAGTCCTGGGATCGAGTTCTACATTAGGCTCCCTGCATGGAGCCTGCTTCTCCCTCTGTGTCTCTGCCTCACTCTCTATCTCTGTGTCTCTCATGAATAAATAAATAAAATCTTTTTTTAAAAAAAGTTTCCCCATCTTAACAAGAGTTTTGGGATGTTTTAAAGAAAAGCACAGTATAAACCTATCGAATTAAAAAATAGAAGAGCACTGGGTGGCTCAGTCGGTAAGCATATGAATCTGGATTTTGGCTCAGGTATGTGAGATCTTGATCTCAGGGTTGTGAGATCAAGCCTCATGTTGGGCTCTATGCTGGGCACAGAGCCTGCTTAAGATTCTCTCTTCTCCCTGCCCCTCACCTCTCTAAAAAAATACAAGTAAAAATGTTCCTTATCCTAATTATGACAATCCAAATTCTATCTATTCATTCAAGCAGTACAAGGAACATCTTCCTCTTACAGCAGCCTTTGCCTATATTGTATTAAAACTGAATATTGTATTTCATCAAAATGAGTTCTAGCCAGCTTATGTGGAGAACTGACCATAAACTTTGAGTGACCTTAGTATACCACTACTGGGCCTAACTGAAGACTCTTTTTGGACTGCTGAACAATGGGACTTGTTATAATCAATCATGTACAAACTTATGGATTCATTCTATTCATACAGTGTGGTAGTTGTTGTAAGTTGTTATAAGTATAAACATTATAAAATCTCCCTTCCTAACACTTTTTAAAAACACCTAAAATTTCCTCCTCTGCAAACTAGTCAGTGAATTCTTCACTACTGTATGTTACCTTGCCTGGCAAGTTAATAAATTCAGTTTTTGTTTGTTTTTAAGTTCCAGTGATCTCAGTTTCAGAAAGCTAAATTAGAATTGCCATTCCTGGAGGATGTCCCTATTATTTATGTGATGAGTATTCCTATAAAAATCCACATATGACGTGCCTATTTAATTATAGTACTTACTTATTTTGTAAGTACTTATTTTACAAAATATTTTGTATTTTCAAAGTACATCTTATTACAAAATGAGGTTCCTGATGAAAAATGTAATGACTTAAGAAAAATCTAAGTTAATGGTTAATCAATGATATTTGAACAGATGAATAATTAGGCCTATTTAGAATTTTATGAAATGATGAAAAACATTTATCATAGCTTCCCCACTAAATACTGATAATTAATTCCAAAGATTTCAAAATTAAATACTCAATTACCCTAAAGTAAGATATATTTTATAATAATCATATGTATCTAAAGGCAAAAACAAAAAAGTAAAACACACACGCACAAAAAAACTTTCATCATGAAAGCAAAAACAGGATTAGAATAAGTTAATTCATTTAACAGATACCTATTGAGCATTACTTACACAGCACAACACTAGATACTGGAGATGTGAGGATTAATATGACCAACAATTCCTGCTTACATTATAGGAGGGAAAAAAAGCATTACAATTTTGATCAATGCAGTAAAGGAGAAACACAGGATGCAATGAGAGAACATATAAGGGAATATTTCACAGTGAAGCAGTATGTGACTAAACTGGAAAGGATTGGCAGGATAAAATAAACAGAAAGGAGAAGAATGATACAAAGGAAATGGCATACAACAAGACCCTGAGGTGGAAAGAAGCATAATATATTCAAAGAACTGAAAGTAATCCTATGTGCCTGGAGAGTAGAATGTGAGAAGAGAGGCAGCAGTGAACTAAGTTAGGGAACAGGAAGGTCATACAAGGAAACTTTTATAGACCTAGTTAGGAATTTTAGTCTTTTTCCTAAGAGTAAATGGAGACCATCGAAAGCTTCCATATTGAGGAAAAACATGTTAAGATTAACCTTTTTTTTTTTTTAATACTCTATGTAGAAAAGCCAAAAAACCCACCCCAAGATTGCTAGAACTGATACAGGAATTCAACAAAGTTGCAGAAAATAAAATCAGTGCACAGAATCTGTTGCATTTCTGTACACCAATAATGAAGCAACAGAAAGAGAAATGAAGATATGAACCCCATTTACAATTGCACCAAAATCCTTAAGATACCTAGGAATAAACCTAACCAAAGAGGTAAAAAGATCTCTACTCTGAAAACTATAGAACATTTATGAATGAAATTGAAGAAGACACAAAGAAACAGAAAAACTCTCCATATTCATGGATTGAGAGAACAAATATTGTTAAAATATCTATACTACCCAAAGCAATCTATACATTCAATGCAATCCCTATCAAAATAACACCAGCATTTTTAAAGAGCTGGAACACACAATCCTAACATTTATATGAAAGCAGCAAAGAACCCCAATAGCCAAAGGAATATTGAAAAAGAAAACCAAAGCTAGAGGCATCGCAATTCACAAGCTGTATTACAAAGCTGTAATCATCAAGATAGTATGGTACTGGCACAAAAACACACACATGGATCAAATGGAACAGGATAGAGAATCCAGAAATGGACCCTCAATTATATGGTCAACTAATCTTTGACAAAGTGGGAAAGAATATCCAATAGAAAAAAAGATAAGTCTCTTCAACAAATGGTATTGGGAAAACTAGACAGCCACACACAGAAGAATGAAACTGGACCACCTCCTTACACCATATGCAAAAATAAATTCAAAATGGATAAAAGACCTAAATGTGAGACAGGAATCTACCAAAATCCTAGAGGAGAACACAGGTAGCAATCTCTTTGACTTTAACTGCAGCAACTTCTTACTAGACATGTCTCTGGAGGTAAGAGAAACAAAAGCAAAAATGAATTATTAGGACTCTGCAAGATAAAAAGCTTGGGAAAGCTTCCACAGCAAAGGGAACAGTTAACAAAACTAAAAGGCAAACTACCGAATGGGAGAAGATATTTGCCAATGACACATTGGAAAAAGGGCTAGTATCCAAAATCTATAAAGAACTTATCAAACTCAACATCCAAAGAATAAAAAATCCAGTTAAGAAATGGGCAGAAGATTAACTTCTAAAAAAATCACTTCAGTTACAAGTAAAGAATAGATTATGAGAGAACAAGAGTGGGTGTAAATGTACTAACTAGGAAACTTGCAATAGTGCAGGTGAGACTTGATAATAGATTAGACTAAGGTAACAGCAACAAGGAAGATCAGAAATGAGAATATTTGAGAGAAGGACATAAAATCAACAGGACTTAATGATTGATAAGAAGTGTGTAGTGAGGAAGCAGAAGGTGTCAAGGGTCATCCCTTGGATTTGAGCTTGAAAATCTTGAAGCAAAACCAAGCAAGACAATGACTTTTGACACTAAAGTGCTTGTGAAACATCCCAGTACAGATATTGAATAAATAGTTGCACATTTAGTTGAGTCTAAAGCTCAAAAAAGACATTTGGGCTAGAGATTTCTCTAAGCAACTTGAAGGTAACTGAAGTTATGTGTTGGAATGAGAACACTCAAGGATGATTTGGAGTAATTGGAGAGCCATGACTCAAGGAATCTTAATATTTAAAGATCAGATGGCAGAGAAGGAGCCAGTACAGGATGCTAAGAAGGATTAAAAAGAGGTAGAAGGAAAACAAGAATGATACCATGGAAGGGAAAGGAAAGACTCTCAAAGAAGATGGTCAACATCCTTGAATATTCATAAGAGGCCAAGTAAGCTGTGGATTGCAAAACATGGAGAACATTGTGATCTCAGTAAGTGACATTTATTGAAGAGGGCCTCGAATGAAGGCCAGGTATAACAGATTGAGAAATGTGTTGGAAGTGGAGAAAACATATTTGGACAACTGCTTTGATAAACTTACCTATGTTTTAGTTATATTTCTTCAACTCGAGTGTGTAAGTTCCTCATGGCAAGAATCAAATTTAAAATTTTTTCCCTATAAGGTATGGCTCAACATTGAGCACTTGGCAAATACTGATAAACTGAGTGAAGACTCTTCAGTAAATCTAAGTTATTAATTTATCTAAGAAATAACAAATATTATCATGCCAATACTATCGTGCTCAGTGTTGGAAACATAGATATAATAGAAAAATAGTACTTGTCTTCAAAGAGATTATGGGGAGGTAAATCAACAATTACATTACAATGTGCTAACGATTAACACAAGACTACAGGTGTTTCAGGAATATAAAGAAAGAGTACCTAACCAAAGCAGATGTGACAGAAGGTATGCCAACCCCAGATACTTGGGTTGATTCTTTTTAAATTTATTATTTCTTTATTAGAGAGAGAGAGGGCTAGAGCAATTGTGGGGGGTTGGGGGCGCGTCAGAGAAAGTCCTAAGCAGACTCCTCACTGAGTGCAGAGCCCAATGTCACAATCCTGAGATCAGGACGTGAGCCAAAACCAAGGGTTCAACCTTCAACAGACTGCACCAACCAGGTGCCCAGGTACTTGGGTTGATTCTTGAAGCACAAGAAAAAATTGTTTAGTAAGAGAAAAGAAGGGAATAATGTTCTAGACAGAGGAAGTTGACACTCTGGATTAGAGGAGAGGGCATCTGGCTAGTGGTTTTGATTAGCTGATATGTAAGAGATAATAAAATTGATGTCCATAAATAATGCAGCCTATCTAGCCCAGATGAACGAAGTCAGGGCTTGGTGGGTGGTCTGAGTTCAATATCACTATGTGCTGGGTACCTCAGATCTAGTGCCTGCAAGTTTTGAAGCTGGCCTTGATGGTGAAAATTTCTATCTCCAAAATGAGGTAATTGAGTTCCAATTGAACCACCTTCCTGGAAGAATATGAACAAGGCAGAGGGCATTTCTCACTGAATATTTACCACTGGAGTCCTGGAAAGCATCTGTTTTGATGGTTCAGGACTGAAGTAGGGCAGAAGATATATAAACCAATGCAATAGCACATAAGATCTTCAGTCTATTCTCTTCTATAAACAGAAAAAAAATCCTGTTTTTTTTTAAGATTTTATTTATTTATTCATGAAAGACACAGAGAGAGAGAGGTAGAGACATACACAGAGGGAGAAGCAGTCTCCCTGTGGGGAGCCTGATGTGGGACTCAATCCCGGGATCATGACCAGAGCCAAAGGCAGACGCTCAACCACTGAGCTACCCAGACATCTCGAAAACTCCTGTTTTCTTATGAGGATATCAGTTACTGGACAGTTTAAAATGAATCGATAGTTTTACCAGGCAAATCCTAGGAATTCCTGGACATCTTGGACAGTCTTACTCTAGGACCACCACATTTTGTCAGGTATTATACCAGATATCCAACCCCCATTGGAGTGAACTTGACTCAGAAACTTCAACTGTCTTTTTAATATTAGGAATGTCCTGTGCCACTGAAGCAGGACAAAAGACTCCTTGAACATCAAGTTGTAGAGTATGCTTGTTTGTATGATATTAGGATAACATCCAAGAAGACCATGACTTCTCAGTCCATAAGTTCTTCAATTTCTAAGTACTTAATAATGGGATATATACATATGCAACAAAATGTGGTTTAGAGATGGCTATGAAACTAGCCCATGTATATACATTATTATTATGTTTCAAGCTGAACAAAAGTAGAACCTGTTTGATGAAGTCCTACCACACACCACTGGGTATAATAGTCATTTGAACACTCTAAAAAAGCATTTTCCTTATCTATCCACTCACTTTTGGCATAACCTGTTTTATTGGATTGATAAACAATGATATTCAATGCAAATTGACAAAATGCTTGATATTAATAATATCACCTGTGGGAGAAGCGCCTATGGGATTTCCTAGTATAATTTGGCTCACTTAAGAGGTAGCAGCTGGTGTGAAGTATGAGCAGACATCTGTCTAGGAAGTCACTGTCTCCTGGCAACTGAAGAAGATCCATATCAAGGATGAAACATTCCCTTACTCTTGCCAAGTCCTAGTGGCTGGTGTATTGTAAGCATAAGTTAGATATTTGGGGTTTTATTTGTTTGTTTTATAGTGAAATATTATATTTAAAGGCTAAAAATAAGAAAGAAGTCATACAAAGTGATAGAACTAAAACTCACCTATTATATCCATGCATGTAAATATATTAAAACCTACCCATTAAAAAAATTCTGGTTGAATTATAAAACAAAGAATATTCTACATTGTATATTCTGTACATTGAGAAAGTACTAAATTAAAATTACTCAGAAAATCTTAAAAGGATGAACAACAACAACAAAAAAGGGTGAACAGGGATGCCTAGGTGACTCAGAGGTTGAACGGCTGCCTTCAGCCTAGGGCGTGATCCTGGAGTCCTGGGATTGAGTCCCACATCGGGCTCCCTGCATGGAGCCTGCTTCTCTCTCTGCCTCTCTCTGTCTGTGTGTCTCTCATGAATAAGACATAAAATCTTAAAAAAAAAAAAAAAAAAAGGATGAACAAAGATATTCTATGAAAATACACATTAAAGAAAGTAGGGTTGCAAAATTAACATCAGATGAGATTAAATTCTGAAAAACAATGACAAAGATACTTTACTTTTTAAAGTACTTTACTTTTTTACTTATACTTTTTTTTATAAAAAGTGCTAATATACAATGAAGGCTTTATAATATGCCCAACTTATATGTACAATGTGATCAAAATTGTTGAAAGTTGCAAGTGAGGATGGGGGTGGGGGTTGTTTTTTTGGAACACAAAAAGCAAGCACTTTGAAGTAAATCAACAAACCCCTTGTAGATACTACATTCTAATAGAAACACACAATGAATGTTGTCACATAGTTTGCATAAGTTCTTTAAACACTGTATATTAGTTAACTCACAGGGAATTATCAAGTAAAAAAATTTTAATTATTAAATAATATAAAGGCCTGTGTCTCTTTCTTTCCCTTTTAGTTTTTACTTGGCTTGTGTATCTCTGGGTGGCTCAACGGTTTAGCACCTGCCTTCGGCCCAAGGCGTGATCCTGGAGTCCTGGGATCGAGTTCCTCATCAGGCTCCCTGCATGGAGTCTGCTTCTCCCTCTGCTTGTGTCTCTGCCTCTCTCTCTCTCTCTGTGTCTCTCATGAATAAATAAATACAATCATAAAAAAAAATAAAGATCAAATACAGGGGCACTTGGTTGGTTCAGTCAGTTAAGCGACTGCCTTTGGCTCAGGTCATGATCCCAGGGTCCTAGGATTGAGTCCTGCATGAAGCCCCACATAGGGCTCTCTGCTCTGAGGGGAGTCTGCTTCTCCCTTTCCCTCTGTCCCTCCCCCTGATTCATGCTCATTTTCTCTTATTGTCTCTATCTCAAATAAATAAAATCTTTTTTTTAAAGAGCAAATACTTTTCATTATTATTATTTTGTTGTTTTTTGTTTTTTAAATAGATTTTATTTATTTATTCATGAGAGACACAGAGAGAGAGAGGCAGAGACACAGGCAGAGGGAGAAGCAGGCTCCATGCAGGGAGCCTGACGTTGAGACTCAATCCCGAGTCTCCAGGATCACGCTCTGGGCTGAAGTCAGCGCTAAACTGCTAAGCCACCTAGGCTGCCCTACTTTTCATTATTAATTCACAATAAGGCAATTGTGACTTATAAAATATGCATTTCCAAGCACATGAGGAATCAAGAGTCAGAGGGAAAAGATATTGAAAGAAAAAATGTTAAAAGAAAAAATATGAAGAAAAGCAAAATGATGCCAACTTAACCTCATCAGTTTTGCAAAATTACATGTAAGAATTAAAATCCACTTTAATTCTTTATCTGTCAGTCAGAAACTCTGAGGAAAAGCAAAAAAAGGTATACTGCATGCATAAGACTTAGAAACAACAGTTATATTTATTTTTCAGACAAGTGATTACCACTATAAAAATTGTCCAAAATCAATAGGAATGTCTTGTCTGTTGTTCTTAGACATCAAACAAAAACAAATCCCTTTTTATCCAGGGAAATATATAGATGAAAATTTTTTTTTGATCAGGTTGAGGCAAATGGATACTTTAACATCATTACTAGAGTATAAAGTCCTGACAAACTAAACAAAATTGTATTCATCATCATTTTTCTTTAATATAAATAAGAAAAATTCTCACTCCTAATATAAATAGACTTCTCTAAAACTATCTAATGGATTAAAGATGACACAAACAATAACATAGCTCAGAGAGTTTAAAAGCAAGACTGTTTTAGTTAAGATTATTGGGTATCCAAGCTTTTTTTTGGGGGGGGGTATCCAAGCTTTAAGTCAATAGATATGTGCTGTTGTAAAGTATCCCTACGATTTCTGAATATTCTACAGATGCTTAACACAGTCATATATTGATATATAGATCTTGAATTTTTGCCAGAAAGAGATAAAGCCCAAATCCTGACAATCTAGGCAAACAAAGCATCTTTGATTTCTTTTTTATTTATTTATTTATTTATTTATTTATTTATTTATTTATTTGCATCTTTGATTTCTTTAACTCTTGCATGAAATTCCTACAACAGCATTGTTCCAATAGAAAGTAGGGCTCTGGGGCACCTGGTCAGCAAGAGCATGTGACTCTTGAACCTGGGGTCATGAGTTTGAGTCTCACATGGGGTGTAGAGATTACTTAAAGAAAATTTTCTTAATAAAAAAAAATAGAAACTGAGCTCTTAATCAAGCTTCAAATGACCCTAAATATTCAAACCCCTAATTCAAGAAGCTTCAGTGAAACAAACTAACCCTCTTGTATCATGTCATTTGTTGGCAATGAGACCTAGACCAGAGTCCTAGTGTGTTCATTACTATTCTTATTATAAGTATTGACAAATGCCTAGTTTTATGTACTGATTGAGATTTCCATATTTCTAACAGGAGGAAGTGTTTGTCAATACGTCAATATATTGATTTATAGCCTTGACATCAGTTCCTAAATTTTAAGTATTTCTTATGGCAGTAAATCTAAATACACATCTAATTTATTGCTCTGCAAGAACAGATGGTGAACAGAAATGTTCTTTAAGCTATTAATTAAATTTGACACTGCTCCCTGCTGCTGTTGGAACTTTTCACTAGTACTAAACTCCCTTAATTTGGTTTCTCTACATAATTGGCTTTGCAAAAAAATTTTTAGTGTGCATTATAACCTCCTCTGGAACTTATTCTCAATACATTCCTAAAGGTTCTGATTCAAAAGGTCTAAGGAAGAAGCTAGGAATCTGCACATTTAACCAAGAATCCAGATAATCCCGATGCGATTTGTAGGTAACCATACTCTGAGAAAGGCTATTTTAGCTGAAAATTGAAATTCCATGTCCACATATAAAAGAAAACAAGAGTTCTGTATATATCTCTTACTTTATTCTAGAAGTATATATGTACTTAATTTCAAAAGAATTATTATTCTAAAGCTCCTGATTAGTTGCTTACCCTATAGGAAGAACACTAAAAGAGATCACAAAGAATTTTAGGTTCTTTTATAAATTTTAGTATAAGTATTCATGCCAGAAGATATTAGAAGGAAAGTATGAAAGATTTAGGAAGAGAAGAAGACATCCAAAGTGTCTTATTTGTTTCATTTTGTTTTGTTTTGTTTTTAAAGATCTGGAAAAGACCTAGATGTTATCTAGGCCTAGGACCCAAATCTGGCCTACTACCTGGTATTGAACCACTCAATAGTTAAGATTGGCTGTTACATTTTAAAATAGTTTTTTAAAATCAAAACAAGAATAATAGTTTGTGGCAAGGTGGAAAATCTATGAAACTCACATTTTAGTATTCATAAAATTTTATTAGAACACAGCCATGCTTATTCATTTACATATTTTATATAATTACTTTGGTACTACAATAGCAAAATCGAGTAGTTGTGACTCAATTTTCCAGGCAAAAACCCTTTAATTTTTATGTAATCAAATTTAGCAATATTTTCATAATTTTTATGGTTAAAAAGGCTTTTCTATGGTAATAAAGGAACTTAATCTCTGGTTTCTTCTAGTTGTTGTGTGGTTTCATTTGTCACATACACATACTTAGAAGGATATGTTCTATGGACAAAAAAAATCTGCAAATAAAGCTAAAACAATATTTAGTAGTTCTTTTGTTGGGATTGTTGGTATTATTACTTTGAAGCTATTGAAACTATTTAATGTAAATTGTAGGATAAGACAAATAATCCTATTCATGTTGTTAGGAGCCAAGATTTTTAGAAAAAATATAAATATAATTCAAAATCAAGGAGTCAGGTAAAAAACCTGAAACATTATATTTGATACAAAATTATCAATATTTACTCATTATTTTTAAAAATTTTTTTTTAATTTTTTTTTTTTTTTTTTTATGATAGTCACAGAGAGAGAGAGAGAGAGAGAGGCAGAGACACAGGCAGAGGGAGAAGCAGGCTCCATGCACCGGGAGCCTGATGTGGGATTCGATCCCCGGTCTCCAGGATCGCGCCCTGGGCCAAAGGCAGGCGCCAAACCACCGCGCCACCCAGGGATCCCTACTCATTATTTTTAAAAATTATATTTGTGAGTCCTGAAAGAGCCTAGAAGCAATGATAATACAATATTTATGAGCATTGCTAGCTCCCAGATGAATGATTGCTATTAAAAGTGACAAAGAATCCTTTTAAAAAGTGCACAAAGCTTTCAAAGACTAAAGGAGTAATGTTGGAAGAATATAGGAGCCAAAGTTGGATCAAGCTGAGGATCAAAAGAAAAGGTAAATATAATGACTTAAAATACATTGAATATATATTAAAATCAATGTGTCTACAATGATACTCAAAAGGAACGCTTCTCCCAAAAGGGAAAGAAAACCTTTCATTTGTTGCCCCTCCAGGTGACTACTGATAGACAGATACAGAGACATAAAGAAACATAGATATATATAATATTTTGAAAATTTGTGATTAAAAAGAAAGAATTAAACATTTGTTTTGTCTTATTAGTGGGAAGCATATTTCAATGTAACCAAATACATAGCAACCAAGTGTGATTTATTTCAGGGTTTCCAATAGCTCAAAATTAGGAAATCTATTAATAAAATTCATCAACAGGTCTAGGCTGAAAATCAAATGATCATCTCCATAAGTGTTGAACAAACATTTGACAAAATTAACAATCATTTTTGAGCTTTAAAAATTGGCTCAGTTGGTTAAGCATCTGATTACTCATTTCAGCTCAGGTCATGATCTCGGGGTCATGAGACTGAGCCCCATATGCAGGTGGGGGAGCACAGCACCTGCTTGTCCTCCCTTTGCTTCTCCCCCCACTTGTGTGTGCTCTCTTTCAAAAAAATAAAATCTTTTTAAAAAATCACTCTATAAAGGATCTAGAAAAAAGTTCAAAACACAAACTCAGTAAAAGGAAAGAAATAATAAAGATTTAGAGGGGAAATAAATAATATGGAAACCAAAAAAATCCCCAATAGAACAGTTCTTTTCTCCGCCATGGTAGTGTGTGCAGTTGAGGGTTTCTCATCATGTTTTCTCAAAAGACTTTCAGGATCAAGTGATTCCTGGCCAAGAAACAAAGACAGAATTGTCCTATTTCCCAGTGGGTTCAAATGAAAACTGGTAATAAAATCAGGTACCATTTCAAGAGGAGACACTGGAGAAGAATCAAATTGGATCTGTAATGACAGCACATGGGATGGCACATATATTTATGCTGCATGGAGGTCATGTGCTTGTATCCTGTCACTCTGTAAACATCACTGCTACCTGAACAATAGACATGTTTTATCACGGAAGTGATTTTACTCTCTTACTATGCTTCTGCACCAGTAAGTTGGTTCGGTAATAAATACATGCAATAAGGAACTCTTTAAAAAAAAAAAGATTTTATTTATTTATTCACGACAGACACAGAGAGAAAGAGAGAGGCAAAGAGAGAAGCAGGCTCCATGCAGGAGCCTGACGTGGGACTGGATCCCGGGCCTCCAGGATCACACCCCGGGCTGAAGGTGGCGCTAAACCGCTGGGCCACCTGGGCTGCCTGATACAAACAATTCTAACAGAATATTATGAAAACCTATTTCCCAATAAATTGGACAACTTAGAAAAAATGGGTAAACTCCTGGAAACATACAACCTACCAAAACTAACAAAAGGAGAAATAGAAAATTTGAACAGACTAATCACCAGCAATGAAATTGAATCAACAATCAAAAAACTTCCAAAACACAAAAGTCCAGGACAAGATGGCTTCAAGGGTGAATTCTATCAAACATTTTTAAAAAGTTAAAGATATCCAATGGGAAAAGGACTATCTCTTCAACAAACAGTATTGGGAAAAATGGACAGCAACCTGCAAAGAATGAAATTGGACCACTTTCTTACACTATGCACAAAAATAAACTAAAAATGGAAGAAAGATAAATATGAGACCTGAAGCCATAAAAATCCTAGAAGAAAGCACAGGCTACAGCAGCTTCTTTCTAGATATATCTCCTGAAGTAAGGAAAACAGGAGAAAAAAATACACTATTCGGGCTACATCAAAATAAAAAGCTTTTGCACAGTGAAGGAAATAATCAACAAAACTAAAAGGCAATCCACAGAATAGGAGAAGATGTTTGCAAATGACACATACAACAAAGGGTTAGTATCCAAAATATGTAAAGAACTAATACAATTCAAGACCCAAAACCCAAATATTCCAATTAAAAAATAGAAGACATAAACAGACATTTCTCTAAAGAAGACATCCAGATGGTCGACACATGAAAAGATGAACACCATCCATCATCATCATCATCATCATCACGGAAATGCAAATCAAAATTACAATGAGATACAACCTCCCACCTGTCAGAATGGCTAAAATCAACAACACAAGAAACAATGAGTGTTGGCAAGGATGCAAGAAAAGGGAACCTTGTGCACTGTTGGTGAGAATTAAAACTGGTGCAGCTACTATGGAAAACAGTATGGAGCTCCCTCAAACTGTTAAAAATAGAACTACCTTATGATCCAGCAGTCCACTACTGGATCAAAACAAAACAAAACAAAAACATATTTTATATTATATATATTATAATATTACAATGCTTATTTCACTTAGCATTATACTCTAGCTCCACCCATGTTGTTGCAAATAGTAAGATTTCATCCTTTCTGATGGCAGAGTAATATAGATAGATAGATAGATAGATAGATAGATAGATAGATAGAGAGAATAATGCTAAGTGAAATAAGTCCACCAGAGAAAGACAAATACAATATGGTTTCACTCATATGTGAAATTTAAGAAACAAAACAAATGAGCAAAGGAAAAAAAAAGAGAAAGAGAAAGAGAGACAAACCAAGAATCAGACTCTTAATTATAGGGAACAAACTGATGGCTACCAGAGGAGAGGTAGGTGTGGGGGTAGAGAAAATAGGAGATGAGGATTAAAGAGTACATTTACTATGATGAAATAAAATTAAGTTAAATTAAAAAGTCATTTTATAATATAGAAATTAGGCACATTTTTCCTTTCTTTCCTTTTTTTTTTTTAAGAGTTGGAGGAAGGATAGAGGGAAAGGGAGAGAATCTTAAGCAGACTCCATGCTCATCATGGAGCCTGAAGCTAAGCTCCATCCCAGGACCCTGAGACCCTAAGATCATGATTTGCACCCAAATCAAGAGTTGGACACTTAACTAACTGAGCCACCCAGACACCCTGCACATTTTTTCTAATGTAATAAAATATATCTTTTTCAGATCCAAATGAAGTAGAGTTATGGCATTAATATATAGTTTTAAAAACTGTTCATGATGAGGCAGTAATACAAGAATCATCCCTACTAAAGTCATAAACAAGGATGCCCATGTCATCACTATATTTAACATTCTATTGGAAGTAATAGGTAATGTAACTATGTAAGAGGAAGATATTACAAGCATAAAAATTGAAAACAAAGAAGGAAAATTTCTATTTTTGCAGATATTGTTGCCTCGCTAGAAAAATCCAAAAAAACAATGAAAATTTTTGTATAAGCAGAGGTCCCTGGGTGGCTCAGTTGGTAAAGCATCCAACTCTTGGTTTTGGCTCAGGTCATGATCTCTTGGTCGTGGAATCAAGCCCCATATCCAGTGCCATGTTCAGAGTATGCTTCAAATTCTTTCTCCCTCTCCCTCTGCCCCTTCCCACTCGTGTTCTCTCTCTCTCTTCTCTCAAACAAATAAATGAATCTTTTAATAAAAATAAAATTTTTCTATAAATGATGGAATCCAGTCAGGTAGCAGAGTATAAAAAATATACAGAAATTAATACCTTTCATGTATTCAAACTACATATAGATAGAAAATGTAATGAAAGCAGAAAGTCCCATTTACAATGGCAATAAAAAAATAATAAAACAACTAGTAATAAACCTAATAAGAGATGCAAGCTTAAATGAAAAAAACCTTAAGATAACAATGATAGATACAAAATAAGATGAGCAAATGGAAAGACATATGTTTTCAGATAGAAACTTTTGTCATTATTAAAGATGTTGATTTTCCCTAAGTTAATAAATAAATTTAAACAGATTTCAATAAAAAATTCCTATAAGGTTTGTTTTGCTGTTCTTTTTCTTGTTTTCAAGTATATGAATCATTTCTAAAGTTCATACTAAAAAGGAAAAACATGGGGCGCCTGAGTAGCTTAATTGGTTAAGCATCTGCCTTCAGCTCAGGTCATGTTCCTGGGGTCCTGGGATAGAATCCTGTATTGGGCTCCCTGCTCAACATGGAGTCTGCTTCACCCTCTCCCTCTCCCTCTGTGCACACTCTTTCTTTCAAATAAATAAATAAAATCTTAAAAAAGTAAAAACACCAGAATAAAAGAGTAAATAATGAAGACAAGCACAGTCAGATTTATTGAAATACAGATCTTCCTCTACTTATGATAGGGTTAGGTCCCAATAAACCCATTATAAATTGAAAATATCTTAAGTTGAAAATGCACTTAATACACCTAACCTATCCAAATCATAGTTCAGTCAAGCCCACTTTAAATGTGTTCAGAAAAAAATAAATTTATTATTAAAAAAATGTGTTCAGAACACTTATATTAGTTTACAGATGGGCAAAATCGTCTAACAAATGCCTATTTTATTAACTCTTGAATATCTCATATAATTGATTAAATACTGTACTAAATGTGAAAACCAGATGGGTTGTATGGGTACAAAATTGTTTAAATCTATGGGTTGTTTGCCTTTGTGATTGCATGGCTGACTGGGAGCTGTGGCTCACCTCCTACTGCTAAGTATCATGAGAGAGCATCACACCGCATATTGCTAGCCCAGGAAAAGATCAAAATTCAAAATTCTAAGTATGATTTCTACTGAACACATACCACTTTTGCACCAACATAGAATAAAAGAATCATTAAGTGAAACCATTGTAAATCAGGGACTGACTGTATACTTAAAAGTCTCAGTGATTTTTTAGAAAAAGATTTTATTTATTTATGAGAGACACAGAGAGAGGCAGAGACATAGGTAGAGGGAGGAGCAGGGCCCATGCAGGGAGCCTGTTGTGGGGCTTGATCCTGGGACTCCCGGATCATGCCCTGAGCCGAAGGCAGACACTTAACCGCTGAGCCACCCAGGCATCCCACAAGTCTCAGTGACTAAAGCGATGCAGCGTGGTGCGTGAACAGGGAGATAGTCCATGGGATAGGATAGAAAAATGCAGAAGTACACTCTATAATATATAGGAATTTAGTAATAAAGTTTCAAACAGCAGGGCAAAATAGACATTGTTGGGATCAGTATGTAGCTATTTGGAAAAGGAAAAAGTTGAATTCATATCTTAACATCTTACACTAGGATAAATTCCAAATGGATCAATACTTAAAATGGGAATTAAAACAATAAAAACTCCAGAAAGAAAACATGGGAGGATTTTTTTTGATATCTTGAAAATAACAAGGACTCAAAATCCAGAAGTCATAAAATGAAAGTAAATAAATTCAATCACATAGAAATAAAATATCTTCTGCATGACAAAGAGGTAAATGGCAAGTAAAAAAAAGATAAAAGGAAGAAATTTAAAATCTGTATTTGCATTTGCTCCTGTATGTATAAATAAACTGGAAAAATCCACTGAAAATGAAGAACAGTCATTATTTATGTCAGAGGTGGAGTACTGGGTAGATGGAAGATAAGAATGGGACAGAAACTTTTCATTGTATAACTCTATACATTTTGACTTTTGAACCAAATGAATATATTGCCTAACCCAAAAGTTAAATTTTTTATTTTATTTTTATTTTTTTTTCAAAAGTTAAATTTTTTAAACGTCCCTACTCTCATATAGCTTACTTTGTAGTGCAAGGAGACAGATAACCAAATAAATATATACTTTGAATCATTGAGAAAACTAAATCCACGAATTCAAGAAAATTGTTTAATATGCTTCATTAATCTTCATAGCACCTCATAAATAGTGAAGCACATACTAGTAGCTCAATACATACTTCTTGAATAACTACAAAATTATGTATGTCCTATTTGTATGATTATGTTACTGTTTTACTTGCTTTCAATGTAAGAATTTAGATCATTAACTGAAAATACAACAAATTGTACCTGTTGCCAACAGTGTTGGGAACATGTATCTTCAGGTCTTCTGTGACATCCCTCATCACTCTTTGATAACCAGACATTCCTGAATCTTTTATATAATAAGGATTGTTTCTCATTAAGTATTCCCCCAAATGATTATTTGGATTAAACTTGGTTGTAATATCACCTTCTGCCCAAAGCTTCTTCTTTTCCACTTGCATTAACATTTTTTCCACGCCAGGAACTAAGGTAGGTAGAAGTTTGTCCAGCAAATATGCACGACTGTCCAATGTCATGCTTTCAGCATTAAACCACTCTTTGGCCAAATTATCCCTAGGGAGGTTTTTTTCAGCCTTTTTTTCTAGTTCTTTATTCAGGTTATCCTTATCTATTATTTTCTGCTGCATTTTCTGGGCTTTTGCCTCCAATCTTTCAAAAAAATTTTTCTTCCATGGCTGTTCTAGCTTTGAATTCAGCGCAGTTGGATCTAAATTGAAGATCACTTTTGCAGGTTTTCTAACCACAAAATTCTTTGAGACTCTAGTGCTAGAGTCCTTTATTGAACAAACTGAAGTTTTTGACTGCCCTTCCAGGTGTATTTCTGAGGAGGAAGAAAAGTGAAACATAAGAAACATGAGAAGTAGATTTTAATCTATGTTACTTTAGAATATTATTAGAAAAAAAGATTTTTTACATCCATTTACATGGTATATCCAAACATAGCTGAAAATAACACAAAATCAGATAACAGTGACTTTCACCATAAGAACATTAATTGTTGACTTAATCAGAAGTCATTCAACAGCTCACTGCTTTTCATTAAGTACCTAGCCTGTTTCTATTCTTTTTCGTTTTTTGTGCTTGTACCTGAGGATTACAAGGTAGCTATTGCAGCTCCCAGAATCACTTCTTTATGGGAAAAGAGAATTGAGAACAAAAGGGTTTTCTTCTCCTTTTGTGGTTCTGTTTTATTATATAAGAAGAGAATATCCCTGACTTTCTGCTCCAAGATTTTCCTTTATGTTTCCTTGGCCTTATTAAGTTGCATATCTACCCCTAGATTAATAACTGGTAAAGGAAAAAGGGATTATGAATAGTTTTAACTAATCATAATTTATTCCTTCATGCCAGGATTTAGAGCAAGTTCCGGATATCAAGGGATTTCCATATGCTACAAAATTGAGGCTCAGTTAGCAGGCAAAAAAGTGAGGAAATGTCTGCTAAGGAGGCAGTGAAGAGTCTACCATATATATATATATATGGAAATCTAGGTTGCCTGGGTGGCTTAGTTGGTTAAACAACTAACCCTTGGTTACAGCTGGAGTCATGATCTCAGGTTCATGAGATCAAGCCCCATGTTGGGCTCCACTCTCAGTGTAGAGTCTGCTTCAGATTCTCTTTCCCTCTCCCTAGGTCAGGGAGATTGACCCCTCTCCCCACTCATGAACTCTCTTGTTCACTCTCTCTCTCTCAAAGAGAGAGAGAATCTTAAAAAAAAACAAAGGAAATCTGGATAAAATATGCTTATTAATTGTGACAAATGTGCCACTTTAATACAAGGTATTAATAATAGGTATAACTGGATGTGGGATAAACAGGGACTTTCTGTATTATTTTCATAATGTTTTTATAAATCTAAAAGTATTAAAAAAATAAAAGTTTATTTTAAAAAAGAAACTAGGGGTGCCTTGGTGGCTCAGTTTGTTAAGCAGCTCAGGTCATGATCCCAGCGTTCTGGGATTGAGCCCCACATTGGGCTCTCTGCTCAGCGGGGAGTCTGCTTCTTCCTCTCCCTCTCCCTGCTGCTCCCCCTGCTTGTGCTCTCCTCTCTCTATAAATGAATAAATAAAAATCTTTTTAAAAAAGAAAAAGAAACTAAACAAACCAAAAAAGAAAGGGAAATCACTTGGAAATTAAAAAGAATCATTGCTATCAACAAAACCATAAACACACTGCCTTGAAGATCAGCAAGCTGGAAGACCAGGCCAAAGCAGATAAAAAGGTCAAAGGAAATAAGAGAATGAAGGATAGATCCAGAACTTTTAATATTCGTCTTATAAAAGTGTTTAATGGAGTGAATCAAGACTAGAGAGATAAGGAAATATTTAAAGTGATAATGCAAGAAGATATTTTACTACTGAAGAAAGATACAAATCTTACCAAATGGAGTTTCTGTTTGGGATGATGAAAAACCTCTGGAACTAGACAATGGTGATGGTTGGACAACATTGTGTATTTACTTAATGACAGTGAATTGTACACTTCAACATAGTTTAAATGGTAAATTGTACATTATGTGCCTTTTACCATTATTTTTTTAAAAGCACCAAATAACAAATGCAAGATACATGATTAAAATACAAAAGTAGTCTTTGAGAACAATGAAGCCAGACCTACAGCAGAGCTCTGGACACCTGGCTCAGCTCCTGACTCACCTCAGTTCACTCACTTGGAGAAACAAGTCTGTCAGAAGGTCCACCAAAGCCATGGCTTTTAAGGACCTGGGAAGACACCTATGGAACCAGAGGTGGCAATTCACCAAATTAGAATTACTCTAGCCAACCACAACATAAAATCTTTGGAGAAAGTCTATGCTGCCTTACTTGATCAGAGGCAAAAATGTAAAGAATCTCAAAATGAAAGGACCAGTTTGGATGCCTTGAGAATCACTATAAGAAAAACTCCTTGTGGTGAAAGTTCTAAGACTTGAAGATCATTTGCAGATAAGGATCTACAAACAACTCACTGATTTGCACAGCCCTTCTGAGATTGTTAGGCAGATTACTTCCATCAATACTGAACCAAAAGTTAAGACTGAAGTCACCATTACAGGTGCTTAAATTAACCTTTTAAATAAATTGATTATTAGTTGTTAAAATTGATTATTAGTTGTTAAAAAACCAATGATAGATTTATAAATGATGATTTATACCTAGGATAAATGATATATATCCTAGGTATTAGCAATAACTGTTTAAGTATATAATTTTTTGAAGTTTCTTTCTACAATAGTGACAAAACTGGAGAATACCTAGAGATAAACCAAACAAAAATGTGTCATGACCAATATGAAAAAAAAACTATAAAACTTTTGGTATTGGCATAAGGATAGACATATGTAAATATAATAGAATTGAAAGTCTAGAACTAAACCCATATGTCTACGACCAATTTTTTTTTAATTTTTATTTATTTATGATAGTCACACACACACAGAGAGCGGCAGAGACATAGGCAGAGGGAGAAGCAGGCTCCATGCACCGGGAGCCCGATGTGGGATTCAATCCCGGGTCTCCACGATCGCGCCCTGGGCCAAAGGCAGGCGCTAAACCGCTGCGCCACCCAGGGATCCCACGACCAACTAATTTTTGACAGAGGTGCCAAGATCATTCAACGGGGTTTGAAAAACTGTTTCTTCAGCAAATGGTGCTACAAAAATTGGATATCCACATGGGAAAAAAATGAAGTTGGACCTCTAGCTCCTATCATATACAAAAACTAACTATCCCTAATAGACATAGAGGGAACATTCTACCCAACAACAACACAATACACATTCTTTTCAAACACACATGGGATATCCTTCAGATAAATCATATGTTAGGCCACAAAACAAATCTCAACAAACTTAAAAACATAGATATCACATAAAGTATCCTCTCTGACCAAAACAGGATGAAGTTAGAAATCAATAACAAAAGAAAAACTGGAAAATTCACAAATCTGTGGTACTTTAAACACGCATTCTTTTTTTTAATTTATTTTTTATTGGTGTTCAATTTACCAACATACAGAATAACCCCCAGTGCCCGTCACCCATTCACTCCTACCCCCCGTCCTCCTCCCCTTCTACCACCCCTAGTTCGTTTCCCAGAGTTAGCAGTCTTTACGTTCTGTCTCCCTTTCTGATATTTCCCACACATTTCTTCTCCCTTCCCTTATATTCCCTTTCACTATTATTTATATTCCCCAAATGAATGAGAACATATAATGTTTGTCCTTCTCCGACTGACTTACTTCACTCAGCATAATACCCTCTAGTTCCATCCACATTGAAGCAAACGGTGGGTATTTGTCATTTCTAATAGCTGAGTAATATTCCATTGTATACATAAACCACATCTTTATCCACTCATCTTTCGATGGACACCGAGGCTCCTTCCACAGCTTGGCTATCGTGGCCATTGCTGCTATAAACATCCGGGTGCAGGTGTCCCTGCGTTTCATTGCATCTGTATCTTTGGGGTAAATCCCCAACAGTGCAATTGCTGGGTCATAGGGCAGGTCTATTTTTAACTCTTTGAGGAACCTCCACACAGTTTTCCAGAGTGGCTGCACCAGTTCACATTCCCACCAACAGTGTAAGAGGGTTCCCTTTTCTCCGCATCCTCTCCAACATTTGTGGTTTCCTGCCTTGTTAATTTTCCCCATTCTCACTGGTGTGAGGTGGTATCTCATTGTGGTTTTGATTTGTATTTCCCTGATGGCAAGTGATGCAGAGCATTTTCTCATGTGCATGTTGGCCATGTCTATGTCTTCCTCTGTGAGATTTCTCTTCATGTCTTTTGCCCATTTCATGATTGGATTGTTTGTTTCTTTGGTGTTGAATTTAATAAGTTCTTTATAGATCTTGGAAACTAGCCCTTTATCTGATATGTCATTTGCAAATATCTTCTCCCATTCTGTAGGTTGTCTTTTAGTTTTGTTGACTGTATCCTTTGCTGTGCAAAAGCTTCTTATCTTGATGAAGTCCCAATAGTTCATTTTTGCTTTTGTTTCTTTTGCCTTCGTGGATGTATCTTGCAAGAAGTTACTGTGGCTGAGTTCAAAAAGGGTGTTGCCTGTATTCTTCTCTAGGATTTTGATGGAATCTTGTCTCACATTTAGATCTTTCATCCATTTTGAGTTTATCTTTGTGTATGGTGAAAGAGAGTGGTCTAGTTTCATTCTTCTGGATGTGGATGTCCAATTTTCCCAGCACCATTTATTGAAGAGACTGTCTTTCTTCCAATGGATAGTCTTTCCTCTTTTATCAAATATTAGTTGACCATAAAGTTCAGGGTCCACTTCTGGGTTCTCTATTCTGTTCCATTGATCTATGTGTCTGTTTTTGTGCCAGTACCACACTGTCTTGATGACCACAGCTTTGTAGTACAACCTGAAATCTGGCATTGTGATGCCCCCAGATATGGTTTTCTTTTTAAAATTCCCCTGGCTATTCGGGGTCTTTTCTGATTCCACACAAATCTTAAAATAATTTGTTCTAACTCTCTGAAGAAAGTCCATGGTATTTTGATAGGGATTGCATTAAACGTGTATATTGCCCTGGGTAACATTGACATTTTCACAATATCAATTCTGCCAATCCATGAGCATGGAATATTTTTCCATCTCTTTGTGTCTTCCTCAATTTCTTTCAGAAGTGTTCTATAGTTTTCAGGGTATAGATCCTTTACATCTTTGGTTAGGTTTATTCCTAGGTATCTTATGCTTTTGGGTGCAATTGTAAATGGGATTGACTCCTTAATTTCTCTTTCTTCAGTCTCATTGTTAGTGTATAGAAATGCCACTGATTTCTGGGCATTGATTTTGTATCCTGCCATGCTACCAAATTGCTGTATGAGTTCTAGCAATCTTGGGGTGGAGACTTTTGGGTTTTCTATGTAGAGTATCATGTCATCAGCGAAGAGGGAGAGTTTGACTTCTTCTTTGCCATTTTGAATGCCTCTAATGTCTTTTTGTTGTCTGATTGCTGAGGCTAGGACTTCCAGTACTATGTTGAATAGCAGTGGTGAGAGTGGACATCCCTGTCTTGTTCCTGATCTTAGGGGAAAGGCTCCCAGTACTTCCCCATTGAGAATGATATTTGCTGTGGGCTTTTTGTAGATGGCTTTTAAGATGTTGAAGAATGTTCCCTCTATCCCTACACTCTGAAGAGTTTTGATCAGAAATGGATGCTGTATTTTGTCAAATGCTTTCTCTGCATCTAATGAGAGGATCATATGGTTCTTGGTTTTTCTCTTGCTGATATGATGAATCACATTGATTGTTTTACGGGTGTTGAACCAGCCTTGTGTCCCAGGGATAAATCCTACTTGGTCATGGTGAATAATTTTCTTAATGTACTGTTGGATCCTATTGGCCAGTATCTTGTTGAGTATTTTTGCATCCATGTTCATCAGGGATATTGGTCTGTAATTCTCCTTTTTGGTTGGGTCTTTGTCTGGTTTTGGAATTAAGGTGATGCTGGCCTCATAGAACGAATTTGGAAGTACTCCATCTCTTTCTATCTTTCCAAACAGCTTTAGGAGAATAGGTATGGTTTCTTCTTTAAACGTTTGATAGAATTCCCTTGGGAAGCCATCTGGCCCTGGACTCTTGTGTTTTGGGAGGTTTTTGATGACTGCTTCAATTTCCTCCCTGGTTATTGGCCTGTTCAGGTTTTCTATTTCTTCCTGTTCCAGTTTTGGTAGTTTGTGGCTTTCCAGGAATGCATCCATTTCTTCTAGATTGCCTAATTTATTGGCGTATAGCTGTTCATAATATGTTTTTAAAATCGTTTGTATTTCCTTGGTGTTGGTAGTGATCTCTCCTTTCTCATTCATGATTTTATTAATTTGAGTCTTCTCTCTCTTCTTTTTAATAAGGCTGGCTAATGGTTTATCTATCTTACTAATTCTTTCAAAGAACCAACTCCTGGTTCTGTTGATCTGTTCCACAGTTCTTCTGGTCTCGATTTTGTTGAGTTCTGCTCGAATCTTTATTAACTCTCTTCTTCTCCTGGGTGTAGGATCTATCTGCTGTTTTTTTCTCTAGCTCCTTTATGTGTAAGGTTAGCTTTTGTATTTGAGTTCTTTCTAGTTTTTGAATGGATGCTTGTATTGCGATGTATTTCCCTCTTAGGACTGCTTTTGCTGCATCCCAAAGATTTTGAACGGTTGTATCTTCATTCTCATTAGTTTCCATGAATCTTTTTAATTCTTCCTTAATTTCCTGGTTGACCCTTTCATCTTTTAGCAGGATGGTCCTTAACCTCCACGTGTTTGAGGTCCTTCCAAACTTCTTGTGATTTAGTTCTAATTTCAAGGCATTATGGTCTGAGAATATGCCGGGGACGATCCCAATCTTTTGGTATCGGTTCAGACCCGATTTGTGACCCAGTATGTGGTCTATTCTGGAGAAAGTTCCATGTGCACTTGAGAAGAATGTGTATTCAGTTGACTTTGTATGTAAAGTTCTGTAGATATCTGTGAAATCCATCTGGTCCAGTGTATCATTGAAAGCTCTCGTTTCTTTGGAGATGTTGTGCTTAGAAGACCTATCGAGTATAGAAAGAGCTAGATTGAAGTCACCAAGTATAAGTGTATTATTATCTAAGTATTTCTTCACTTTGGTTATTAATTGATTTATATATTTGGCAGCTCCCACATTTGGGGCATATATATTGAGGATTGTTAAGTCCTCTTGTTGGATAGATCCTGTAAGTATGATATAGTGTCCCTCTTCATCTCTCACTACAGTCTTCGGGGTAAATTTTAGTTTATCTGATATAAGGATGGCTACCCCTGCTTTCTTTTGAGGACCATTCGAATGGTAAATGGTTCTCCAACCTTTTATTTTCAGGCTGTAGGTGTCCTTCTGTCTAAAATGAGTCTCTTGTAGACAGCAAATAGATGGGTCCTGCTTTTTTATCCAGTCTGAAACCCTGCACCTTTTGATGGGGTCATTAAGCCTGTTCACGTTCAGAGTTACTATTGAGAGATATGAGTTTAGTGTCATCATGATATCTATTCAGTCCTTGTTTTTGTGGATTGTTCCACTGAACTTCTTCTTAAAGGGGAGTTTTAAGAGTCCCCCTTAAAATTTCTTGCAGAGCTGGTTTGGAGGTCACATAGTCTTTCAGTTCCTGCCTGTCTTGGAAGCTCTTTATCTCTCCTTCCATTTTGAATGAGAGCCTTGCTGGATAAAGTATTCTTGGTTGCATGTTCTTCTTATTTAGGACCCTGAATATATCCTGCCAGCCCTTTCTGGCCTGCCAGGTCTCTGTGGAGAGGTCTGCTGTTACCCTAATACTCCTCCCCATAAAAGTCAGGTATTTCTTGTCTCTTGCTGCTTTAAGGATCTTCTCTTTATCTTTGGAATTTGCAAGCTTCACTATTAAATGTCGAGGTGTTGAACGGTTTTTATTGCTTTTAGGGGGGGATCTCTCTATTTCCTGGATCTGAATGCCTGTTTCCCTTCCCAGATTAGGAAAGTTTTCAGCTAGAATTTGTTCAAATACATATTCTGGCCCTCTGTCCCTTTCAGCAACTTCGGGAACCACCAATTAAATGTAGGTTTTTCTTCCTTAGGCTGTCGTTTATTTCCCTTAATCTAGCTTCATGGTCTTTTAATTGTTTGTCTCTTTTTTCCTCAGTTTCCCTCTTTGCCATCAACTTGTCTTCTATGTCACTCAGTCGTTCTTCCACCTCGTTAACCCTCGTCGTTAGGATTTCTAGTTTGGATTGCATCTCATTCAATTGATTTTTAATTTCTGCCTGATTAGCTCTAAATTCTGCAGTCATGAAGTCTCTTGAGTCCTTTATGCTTTTTTCTAGAGCCACCAGTAGCTGTATAATAGTGCTTCTGAATTGGCTTTCTGACATTGAATTGTAATCCAGATTTTGTAGCTCTGTGGGAGAGAGGACTGTTTCTGATTCTTTCTTTTGAGGTGAGGTTTTCCTTCTAGTCATTTTGCTCAGTGCAGAGTGGCCAAAAGCAAGTTGTATTGGGAAAAGGAGAAAAAGAGAGGAGAGAAAGAAGGAAAGAAAAGAGAAAGAGAAAAAAAAAAAGAAAGAAAAAAAGAAAAAAAGAAGAAAAAGAGAAAGAAGAAAGAAAGGGAAAAAAGGGTGGGGGAAGCAAACAAATAAAAAAGCAAAACAAAACAAAACAAAAACAAAACAAAACAAAAAACCCACGGGGGAGTATCTTCTGATTCTGTATACTTTAAGTCCCTTGACTTCCCCTGGAACTTGTCCTTCTAGCTGGTCTTCTGGGGGAGGGGCCTGTTGTGCTGATTTTCAGGTGTTAGCACTTGGGGGAGCTGCTCTGCTCCCTGCCTGGTGCAGGGCTCAGTGGGGGTTGTTTACCCCGTGAGGCCCCAGGAGGAACAACCGTAGTGGTGGGGCCAGCTCTGGAGCCCTGGATTCAGCTCCCGCAGTAGCTCCGGAGCTCTCTGTCTGCAGGGCCTGGAGGCTCCGGGGCGGGGCCGCTGATCTGCTCAGCTCGGGGTAGGAGCGTCCTTGCGGTCCTGGGCCCTCCTGGCCTCTGCCTGTCTCGGGGGGAGGCCGGATCCTGGGCTGTGTCCCGGCACCCAGTGCTCCTGGTCTGCGCGGTTGAATTCGTGCTCCCGGCCGCGCAGCCGCCTCCGCGGAGCCGCCGCTCGAGCCCCCCGAGCTGCTCCCGGAGCCTCGCAGCCCCCTCCACACGGAGCCTCTTCCTCCGCTCAAGCCCCTCCGAGCTGCTCCTGGCCGAGCAGCCCCCTCTGCGGAGCCGCCGCCCGAGCCCCCCCCCCCCGCCCCCCAGCTGCTCCGGGTCCCGCGGTGCGCGCTGCAGCCCTTAGGGAGCTGGGCGCATAGTTGCTCTGTTACTGTCCCAGGGAGCCTGAGGGCATCCCCGCCCTACTGGGTCCTGCTCCAACTCCCTGCGAGCCCCTTTCCGCCTGGGAAGGTTGGTGCAGCTCCTGCTTCTCCGGGACGGGGCTTTCCTGTCCTGGGGACACTCGCCCCGGCCTCAGCCCGGCTCCTCGCGGGGCCCCTCCCCCTTGGAGGCCTTTTGTTTATTTCTTTTTCCCGTCTTCCTACCTTGATAGAAGCATGAACTCTTTTCACTGTAGCATTCCAGGTGTTCTCTCTTTAAATCTCAGGCCGAATTAATAGATTTTCAGGATAATTTGAAGGTTTTCTAGGTAATTTGGTTGGGACAGGTGATTTGGAGACCCTACTCTTCCGCCATCTTGCCCCTCCCCCTAAACACACATTCTTAAACACCAACGAACCAAAGAAGAAATTACAAGGGAAATAGAAAATTCTTAGAGATGAATGAAAATGAAAATATAACATACAAAACTTATGGGATACAGTGAAAGCAGTGCTCAGAGGGAAATTTATAGCCATAAGTGACTACATTAAAAAAAGACCTCAAATCAATAACCTAACTTTACATCTTTTTTAAGATTGATTGACTGATTTAAGAGAGAGAGAGAATGTGTGCACGCACATGCATGTACATAAGGGAAGGGGCAAAGGGAAAGAATCCCCAGACCGACTCCCTGCTGAACATGGAGCCCAGCTCTGGGCTTGATCTCACAACCCATAAGATCAGGACCTAAGATGAACCCTAGAGTCAGACACTCAACCAACTGAGCCACCCAGGCACCACCTAACTTTACATCTCAAGGGACTAAAAAAAGGAGAGCAAGATAAACTCAGAACTGAAACAGAAGGAAGGAAATAATAAAGATTAGAGTGGAGATAAACAAAATAGAGAATAGAAATAGTAGAGGAAATCAATAAAGCCAAGTTAGTTCTTTGAAAAGGCCAATAATTGATAAACATCTAGTTAGACTGGCAAGGAAAAAGAAAAGACACAAATAAGCAAAATAAGAAATGAAGGTGGGAACATTACCACCAGTCTCAAAGAGGTAGGAATAATAACCTAGAATAAGTGGACAAATTCCTTGAAACAAAAAAATTATCTAAACTGACTAAAAAAGAAATAGAAAATCTCAACATACCTATAGCAGGTAGAGACTGAATCAGTAATCAGTGCTCTCCCAGCAAAGAGAAGCCATGGACTGGATGGCTCCAACAGTGTAATCAAACATTTAAAGAATTAAAAACGGGGGCCCCTGGTGGCTCAGTCAGTGAAGTGTGTGATTCTTGGTCTCTGGGTTGTGAGTTTGAGCCCCATGTTGGGTGTAGAGATTACTTTAAAAAAATAAAATCTTAAAAAAGAATAAACATAAAGTAAAATAAAATCAATCCTTACCAAGCTCTTCCCAAAGAATTGAAGGGGACAGGATGGTTTCTAACTCATTCTATGAGGCCAGCATTAATCTAATACCAAAAGCAGATAAAGACAACACAAGAAAACTGCAGACCAATATTCCTTTTGAATATAGATGCAAAAATCCTCAACAAGATATTAGCAAATCAAATCCAAGAGCATAGTAAGAGGGATATTCACCATGATCAAGAGAAATTTATCCCAGATATGCAATTGTGATCCAACATAAGACAATCAGGGTCATTCATCACATTAATAGAATGAAGGGGAAAAAAAACCACATAATCATCTCAATTGACATAGAAAAGGTATTTGACCAAATCCAACATCATTTCATGATTAAAAAAAAAAAAACCCTCTCAGAAAACTAGAAACGGAGGGGAAATTCCTCAGAATGATAAATGATATTTATTTAAAAACCCCCAATTAACATCATACTCAATGGTGAAAGACTGAAAACTTTCCCCTTAAGATCAGGAAAAAGACAAGGATACACACTTTCACAGCTGCTATTCAGCATTGTACTGGAAGTTCTAGCCAGAGATATTAGAGAAGAAAAAGAAATTAAAAGTCATCCATTTTAGGAAAAAAAAAAGCCCTATATTTACAGATGACATGATCCTATATATAGAATATCTTGGAAAATTCACAAGAAAGCCACTAGAGCTAATAATGAATTCAGCAAGGTTGCAAGGTACAACACCAACACACAAAGTTAGTTGTGTTTCTGTACAATAGCAATGAACAACCCAAGAAGGAAATTTGGAAAGCAATTCCATTTTCAAAAGCACCTAAAAGAATTACTTAGGAATAAATCTAACCAAGAAGAATAAAGATATAAATGCTGAAAACCACAAACTATTGATGAAAAAAATTAAAGAAGACAAATAAATGAAAAAAATCCTGTGTTCATGGATAGGAAGACTTAATTTGTAAAGAGGTAAATACTACCCAAAGGGATCTATAGATTCAATGCAATTTTATCAAAATTCAACACTCTCTTTCACAGAAATGGATGACCTGATCCTTGCTTTCATATAGAATTGTAAAGGGCCCTGAATGGCTAAAACAATCTTGAAAAAGGATAAACTTGGAAGGGGTGCCTGGGTGGCTCAGTCAGTTAAACAACTGCCTTTGGCTCAGGTCATGATCCCACGTCCTGGGATGGAGATCTGAGTCAGGCTCCCTGATCAGCAGGAAGCTTGTTTCTCCCTCTCACCACTGCTTGTGCTTTCTCTTGCTATCTTTCTCTCTCTCAAATAAATAAATAAAATATATTTTTTAAGAAGGATAAACCTGGAAGATTCACATTACCCAATTTTGAAACTTACTACAAAGCTAAAGCTAAAGTAATTAAAAACAGTATTAGAGGCATAAGGACAGACACAGACCAACGAATAGGACAGCCCATAAATAAATCTACATATATATATACACACATATTTATATATGTATGTAAGTATATATGTTAATTTGTGTGTATATATATGTATTTTTTTCTTTTTTAAACTTTATTTTATTTAATTTTTTAATTTTTTAATGTATTTTTTTCAAGTCTACTCAATGGAGGAAGAACAGTATTTTCAACAAATGGTGCTAGGACAACTGGATATCCCATGCAAAGGATTTGGAAAGTTGGACTTTTACACCATATGCAAAAATGAACAAAAATTTAATGAAAGATTTAAACTTAAGAGCTAAAGCTATAAAACTCTCAGCTGAAAACTTGGGGAAAATCTTTATGACATTGGATTCAGCAATGACTTCATGGATATGACATCAAAAGCACAGGAAACAAAAGGAAAAATAGATAAACAACTTCATCAAAATTAGGAAGTTTTGTGCATCAAAGGATAGAACGAGAAAGTAAAAAGACAAAATACTGAATGAGAGAAAATATTTGCCTATCTGATAAGAAATTAATGTTCCTTAACATAAAGAATATAAAGTACTTCTAAAATATAACAACAAACAACCCAATTAAAAAATAGACAAAGGACTTTTTAAAAAAATATTTTATTTATTTATTTGAGAGAAAGAGTGAGAGATCCAAGCAAGGGGGAGGGGTAGAGGGAGAAGCAGACTTCCTGAGTAGGGAGCCTGATACCAGACTCAATCCCAGGATCCTAGTATCATGACCTGAGCTGAAGGCAGACACTTAACCAACTGAGCCACCCAGGTGCCCAGACAAAGAACTTTAAGAGACATTTCTTCAAAGAAGATATACAAGTAGCCAATAAACATATAAACAATGCTCAACACCATTTGTCATTAGAGAAACACAAATCAAAACCACAATGAGAGGATGCCTGGGTGGCTCATTGGTTGAGCAGTTGAGTGTCTGCATTGGGCTCAGGGCATGATCCCAGTCCGGGGATAGAGTCCTGCATTGGGTTCCCTGTGGGGAGCCTGCTTTTCCCTCTGTTTATGTCTCTGCCTCTCTCTGTATGTCTCTCATGAATAAATAAATAAAATCTTAAAAAAAAAACCACAATGAGATAGCACTTCACTCTTACTAGGATGGTTATAAAAAATTAAGATAAAAACAAAATAAGTATGGGTGGGAATGTGGAGAAATTGGAACTCTGGTGCATTGCTGGTAAGAATGTAAAATGATGTAGCCGCTGTGAAAGAGTTTGGTAGTTTCTCAAAGGATTTAAACATAGAATAACATATAACTAAATAATTCCACTCTCAAGTATATATCTACAAAAATTGAAAGCAGAGATTTGAACAGATATTTGTACACCAATGTTCATAACAGTATTATTCACAATAGGCAAAAAGTGAAAACAACCCAAACATACATCAACAGATAAATGAATAAATAAAATGTATATACATGCAGTGGAATATCATTCAGCCATTAAAAAGGAATAAAATTTGATATATGCTACAACATGGATGGACCTGGATATCCAAGGAAAAATATTGTAGCTAGAGTAGGCAAATTCATAGAGATAGAAAGTGATATAGATATCACTATGAATTGGGGAAAGTAAAAAAAGGGAATGTATTGTTTTGGGTAGAGGGTTTTTTTTTTTTTTTTTTTTTTTTTTGGGTAGAGGGTTTTTGTTGGGGATAATGGAAATGCCTTGGCTATAAACAGTGATAATGATTATACAATATTGGCAATATATTTAATGTCACTGAATTGTACACTCATAAATAGTTAAAATGAAAAATATTATGTATATTTTACCACATTAAAAAAAAGAGCATAAAAAAAAAGAGCATCACCATGATTCCAGAATCACTCTCATGCTACCTCTCCAGTCACAGCTTCCCTCCAAAGTTAACACTAACATTCCTTCCTTCTTCCCTTCCTTTCTTCCTCTCCCTTTCCCTCTCTCCCCATCTTCTTTTCTACCTTCTTTCCTTTTTTTCTTTCCTTCTTTGGTAAAACTTCCTTGACTTCCGGCACTATAGATTAATTTTACCTGTTTTTGAACTTCATATTAATGGAATCATTCAGCATGTGCTCTGTTGTATCTGGTTTTGCCCAATAATTTAACTACTTTTATCCACATTGCATGGCAGTAGTTGTTATTCACTGATGCATAGTATTCTATTGTATGAATATACTATACTCTTAAAATTCAGTCCACTGGTCATAGACATTGGAATAGTTTCCAAATTTGGCTAGAACAAAAAAGAAGCTGCCATAATCATTCTCCACATGTCCTTTGGTAGGTGTATAGATTCATTTCTCCAGGAGTATAAATGCTGAAAATGAGGTATGTTCAGGTTTATAAATAGTGCCAAACAGTTTTCTGAAGTTATACCAATTTAGATTCCCACCAGCACTGTATGAAAATCCCTGTATTCCATAACTTTGCCAACATTTGGCACTGTCTGCTTTTTAAGTTATTCTGTTGAACACATAATTTTATCTCGTGATTTAAATTTGCATTTCTCTGGTGACTCATGAACTGGAACACATTTTCCTCTATTTATAGGCTATTTGAATGTTCTCTTTGATGACGTTTCTGTTCAAATCTACTGTCTATTTTTCTGTTGGGCTTTCTTATTGATTTGTAGGAATTTTCTATATAGTCAGTTAAAAACCTTTGATGAACAAAGGTACAGTAAATATCTTTTCTCAGATCCTGCTTGCCTTTTCATTCTCTTAATGGTGATTTCTGATGAACAGAAGTTCTTTTTTTTTTTTTTTTTTAAAGATATATTTACTTATTTTGAGAGAGAGCAAGCAAGTGGGGCAAGGGGGAAACAATCTTTCAAGCAGACTTCCTGGAGAGGACAGAGCCAGACATGGGGCTTCAGCCCACAACCTACGAGGTCACAACTTGAGCTGAAAACAAGAATCAGAGGCTTAGCCAAGTGAGCCATCCAGACACCCATGAACAGAAGTTCTTAATTTTAATGTCTATTTCCCAAGTTTTTCTTTTATGTACAACATTCTTTGTGTTCTGCTTAAGAAATCTTTGCCTACTCTCAAATCATGAGAATATTCTCCTATGCATTTTACTAAAATGATTAATTGTTTTATTATTCACATTTAGGTCTAAAATATATAGAATTTATTTTTGTGTGTGGGGTAAGGTAGGACTCAAAATACATTTTTCATCATTTCTGAAAACACCTCTTGTTTTATTTTTTTAATTTATTTTTTAAAGATTATTTTTATTTATTTTTTTAAGATTTTATTCATTTATTCATGAGAGAGAGAGAGAGAGAGAGAGAGAGGCAGGGACACAGGCAGAGGGAGAAGCAGGCTCCCTGCAAGGAGCCGGATGTGGGACTCGATCCCCAGACTCCAGGAATACGCCCTGCGCGGAAGCCTGGCACCAAACCGCGGAGCCACCCAGGGATCCCCCACCTCTTGTTTTAAATGTAGGACTTCCAATTGGACTATTCTGTTCCATTTGCTTCTCTATACTGATGTCATTATCATGCCATCCTAATTTTTGTAACTCTGTTACAAATCTTGATATTTGGTGGTATAAATCCTTCCACGTTGTTGTTCCTCAAGATTTCCTTGACTTTTTTGGGTCCTCTGCATTTCCACATACATTTTAGAATCAACATGTCAATGTATACACATACAGACACATATATAGAGAGCCCTGAGAAATTTTGATTAGAATTACATTGAATCTAGAGATCAATTGAGGGAGAACTACTGTCTTAACAATATATATTAAGTCTTGTAATTCATGACATGAGTAAGGTATATATTTCATTTATTTAAGACAGCTTTAATTTCTCTTGGCAAAGCTTTGTAATTTCAGAATAGAAGTTTTGCTCATTTTTGGCTAGATTTATTTCTAGATATTTAATGTTTTTGATGTTATTAAAATGGTATTAAAATTTTTTATTTTCTAATTATTTCTTGCTAATATGTAGAAATATAATTGTTTTTGTGGGTTTTGTTTTATTTCTTAAAGCCTTTACTTTGAAACATGATGGAAAAATCTTACAGCTACACACAGAAAAGTAAGACATGATCACAGTTGAAAGTGAAGACAATATAACCAGAGAGGTTTAATGCCTGTCAGCAAATGTTTAAGCTAAAGTTCTGAGTGTGACAAGCAGGGCTGAAAGCAATGGTAATTAGTGTTCTTCTCCTTCTTCTTCAAGAGAATCCACATCAACTGCCTCATAATCTTTCTCAAGGCCAGCTATGTCCTCATGGGTTTCAGAAAACTCTCCTTCCTCCATCCTTTCACCCACATACCAGTGAATGAAGGCATGCTTGGCATATATTAGGTCAATCTTATGGTCCAGGTGGGCTCAGGCTTCAGCAATGGCTGTGGTGTTGCTCAGTATGCACACAGCTCACTATACTTTGGCCAGGTCTCCACCAGGTACCACAGTAGGAGGCTAGAATTATGCCAATGGGGCACCAGTCCACAAACTGGATGCTGCAATTGGTCTTGATGGTGGCAATTGGCAGCATTGACATCTTGGGAAATCACAGGCAGCAAGCCATGTGTTTTTTTTTATGACAAGGGTCATATTTCACCATCTGGCTGCCTGGCTCAAAGCATCCAATGGTGATCTGTGCTACAGAAAGCTATTCATGGTAGGCTTTCTCAGCAGAAATGACAGGGGCATATGTGGCTAGAGGGATGTGGGTGCAGGGATTGGGTACCAGGTTGGTCTGGAATTCTGTCAGATCAACATTCAGGGTTCCATCAATCTGGGGGAAGCAGTGAGGGAAGACACAATCTGGCTAATAAGGTGGTTAAGGTTAATGTAGTTTAGGCATTCAATATCAAGGCTGCTTCTTCTTCTTTTAGGAGAGAATCAGTGAGCGCATATGCATGTGCGTGTTTAGGGGGGCAGAAGGAGAGAAACTTTCAAGCAGACTCCTTGGTGAGGGCAGAGCCAGATGCGGGGCTTGATCCCACAACCCATGAGATCATGACCTGAGGTGAAATCAAGAGTTGAACGCGTAACCAACTGAGCCACCCAGGTGCCTCAATATCGAGGTTTCTGCAACAGATGTCATAGATGGCCTTGTTGTCTACCATGAAGACACAGTCAAAGTGCTCTAGGGTGGTGTTGGTAGTAAGGACAGTTGTAGGGCTCAATTACAACAATTGTGGAAACTTGAAGGGCTAGGTAAATGGAGAACTCCAGCTTAGAATTCTTGCCATAACTGACAGAGAGATGTTCCATCAGTATGGAGTTTGGAGGTGAACCCAGAACCAGACCTGTGCACTGGTGAGCCAGTTTCTGAATTCAGTCCAAGACAGGGCCAATGATCTCCCTGCCGATGGTGTAGTGCCTTGGGGAAACAACTTCTTTGCCTGTGGTGAGGCGCTCAGGGTAAAAGAGCTGGTGGTAGGTGCCAGTGTAGACGTCATCAATGACTGTAGGTTCCAGATCTACAAACACTGCCCTGGGCACATGCTTGCCAGCACCCATCTCACTGAAGATGTTGAAGAAATAATCTCCTTCCTCAATGGTCTTGTCACTCAGTATCTGGCCATCAGGCTGGATGCCATGTTCCAGGCAACAGAGTCCCCAGCATGCATTGCCAATCTGGACACCAGCCTGGGCAACATGGATGAAGATGTACTTATGCATGATGGCTCCAGGTAGCAGGCACAGGTGACAGGAGCAGTCATAGGGTCCCAGTTACCATCCCTCACAAGCTAAGAGTTGAGGTAAGTAATGCATGAAAGTTATTTTTTGTATACTGACTTTGTATGCAGAAACCTTGCTAAATTTATATCGATTACTTTATTCAATTATGTTATCAGAAAAAAAAGAGACATTTCTATCTTATTCTTACTAATTTTTATAACTTTTATTTCCTTTATTTGTGTTCTTGCACTGGCTAAAACCATGTATTTTTTTAGGAGGAATGATCTGTTTTTAACACACCTTTAGAAATTAAGACACATTAATGCAGGGACTCTGTCTCCCAGAGGTTAGAACAGTGTCAGAAAACATAGTAAGAACTCAATTACTTGATAAATGAATAAATGTTGTGTTAAAAAATATTATGGACATTGGAATCACAGATACCAGGGTTCAAATTCCATCTCTAATCTTTCCTAGCCCAGTAATTTAGAACAAGTTACCCAGTTTAGACTCAGTTTCTACCTCTGTAAAATGGAAACAATAATCATACTTTACAAAAAAAATAATAATCATACTTTACAAGATAGTCATGAGAAAATTATATATGTGTATATATGAAATTATATACTCTAAAACATCTATAGTTATTTTTTAAAGATTTTTATTTATTTATTCATGAGGGACACAGCGAGAGAGAGAGAGGCAGAGACACAGGCTGAGGGAGAAGCAGGCTCCCTGCAAGGAGCCCTATGTGGGACTCGATCCTGGATCCTGGGATCACGCCCTGGGCCAAAGGCAGATGCTCAACCCCTGAGCCACCCAGGAGTCCTATAGTTATTATTTTTATTGGATGAACTCACACAGAGAGAATGTCTAGAGTGAGAAGAGGACCAGGAAAGGAATCTTACACAACATTTAAAAAATAACACACATGTTTATTAAAATCAGGGTTTTTTTGTTGTTTAAGTCAGGATGTTATTGCTGCTGCTCAAAGGTCATTGCATGACTTATAAGTCTTATGCAACATTTTTAAAGAATAGACAAAAAGAAAAGAACATGGGAATCTGAGGAGTGACTAAAGAGTTGGGAGGAAAATAGGATAGATTAGAATCATAGAAACCACAAGAAGAGTTTCAAGAAGGGTGTATTATTAAAGACCTTTTCAATTTCAAGCAATAGAAATCCATCTCATAGATATTAAATTAAAAATATAAAATATTAGTTCATATAGCTGGAAAATCCAGGAATATAACTGTTTTCAGGAATCACTGAAATCTACCTCTAGTTTCTAATTTGCTCTGTTGAATTTTTAGGCAGGTTGTCCTCAGATATTGATAAAAATGGTCAGCAGCAGCTTTAGATTTTCATAATCTTTATAATCATTGATTTTAAAAATTTGCCATTAAAATTCCAGTTTAAAAAAATCTGGTTTAAGGCTTTAATTGACTTGGTATAAATTATTTGCCAATTTCTGAACCATTCACAGCATTGAAGGGGTGGTGAATATTCTGATTGATCAAGTTTGGATCACCACCCATCCCTAGAAATAAAAGGATGAAGCCAGCCACATTTAAATCAAATGGATTCCAGAATGGGAGAAGATATTTGCAAATGACATATCAGATAAAGGGCTAATGCCCAAGATCTATAAAGAACTTATCAAACTAAACATCCAAAAAACAAATAATCCAATTAAGAAATGGGCAGAAGACATGAACAAACTTTTTTCAAAGAAGACAAATAGCCAAGAGACACATCACAACTGATAAATTATTGAACACTACATCTGAAACTAATGATCCACTATGTGTTGGCTAATTGAATTTAAATAAAAAAATAAAGCAAATGGATTAAGGACAGAAGGGTGGTTTCCCAAAGAGATGTTGGACAGACAAAAAAATATTACCATTACAGAGGAAGTGGTCAATAGTGTCAAAAATGCTGCAGAGAAATCAAATGATATAAGAAGTAGAAGGTATATTTACCATCCAGTTATTCTTCATGACCTTAGGGCAATTTCTGTGATAAGAATGGAAGGAACTAGGACTTCAGTGGTTTGAAAAGGGACTTGGAGGTGAGGTATAAACTGGAAAAGTGGACAATTATTTCAAAGAATGTGATTGTGAAGGGAAGGACTTTTCTTTACAGTATGATAGTCTTGACTATATTTAGAGAGTGAAAGGAAGGAGCCAATGTAGAGAGGAAAACAGACACTACAGGAGAGAGATTAGATGATGGTCCTTAGGATCTGAGGAGCTATGAGAGATTGAGATAAAAAATATGTAATAAACTTGGATGAGGTGTTTCCTACACTTACTGGAGGGCATTCCCTCTAATAGCCTCTATTTTTTTGTGGGATAAAATAAATATTGCTAAAACTGACAAATGGTGTGATCATAGGCTTGAATGTGCATAATAAAAGTTTGAAATAATCATTATGGAGGTGTAAGGAAGCATATCACAAACAGATAAATGAGTTTCCAAGTAACATAGAAAGTCCATCTGAGATGGAAGACCACATATTTCTGTTGGTGTTAGCACATTAAATTGTATGACTTTTTCCTAGCATAACTCTGGGTTCCCAGGACCAAGCTAACTCAGGCTCTGAACAATAAGCTATCCATTTTTAGAATATATATATTTATTATTATATATAATAATATGCATATATATTGGCTGTTGAGGTGATTGGAATAAAAAACTTAATGGGAATCTTAAAGTTTTTTTCTCACATGGCCATGGAGATGGAATATTTCAGGCCTTTTCAAATATTACCCACTAGTCAATTTGCCTCTGTGTGTTGAAAAAGATACCAGTGCCTAGCTCAACCACAATAGGATCAGGGCCATGTATTGTTAAAGTCTTTTGCTTTTGTTATTTCATGGATGCAGAAGAAAGGAAGAAATAGATATGGAAATTATTTTTATACACATTATTTTTAAGATATTGATTCATGCCTCAATAATTAATTCCTCTCAAAAATTGTACTAGTGAAATAAAAGGGCAAGGGACCAGAACCTCCATATTATAGAGCATTTAAAAAAAATCTTATTAGTAAATATTTAAGACCTATAAGTATAATGATGACATAATAGGTAGTCATGTATCTACTATTAGTTTAAAAAAGAAATTACCTAAATATTAAAGCCTCTCATACACCCCTACTTTAATAGAAACTCTATTCTGAACTTCATGCTTATCATTTCTCTGCATTTGTTTATATTGTATCAAAGCAGTATAATATTGTTCTTCTTGCTTTTAAATTTTGTAAAAATTATTTCATGCATGTGTATTCTGTGACCTTTTTAATACTTAATATTATGTTTGGAAAATTCATCTCTATTGAAAAGTGTAGCTCTAGTTCATTGATTTAAAATTTTTTTATTTTAATTCCATTTAGTTAACATACAGCATTATATTAATTTCAGGTGTACAATATAGTGATTTGACAATTCCATATATCACCCAGTGCTCATCAGGACAAGTGCATGCTTTAATCCCCATCACCTATTTCACCTACCCTCCCCACCCTTTCCTCATTTGTTTTTTTTTTTTTTCCTCATTTGTTTTGTTTCTTAAATTCCATATATGAGTGAAATCATATTGTATTTGTCTTTCTCTGATGGACTTATTTCACTTAGCATTTTACTCTAGCTCCACCCATGTTGTTGCAAATGGCAAGATTTCATTCTTTTTGATGGTGGAGTAACATTCCGTTATATATCACATCTTCTTAATCTATTCATCTATTGATGGACACTTTGGCTACTTCCGTAGTTTAGCTATTGTAAATAATGCCACAGTAAAACACTGGGGTGTGCATGTATCCCTTCAAATTAGTGTTTTTGGTTTTGTTTTGGGGGTAAATACCCAGTAGCAGACTGCTGGATCATGGGGTAGTTCTATTTTTAACAGTTTGAGGAAGCTCCATACTGTTTTCCACAGTAGCTACACCAGTTTGTATTCTCACCAACAGTACACAAGGTCCTTTTCTTGCATCCTTGCCAACACTCATTGTTTCTTGTGTTGTTGATTTTAGCCATTCTGACAGGTTGGAGGTGATATCTCATTGTAATTTTGATTTGCATTTCCGTGATGATGAATGATGTTCGTCATCTTTTCATGCGTCGACCATCTGGATGTCTTCTTTGGAGAAATGTCTGTTTATATCTTCTGCCTATTTTTTAATTGGAATATTTGGGTTTTGGATCTTGAGTTGTATTAGTTCTTTACATATTTTGGATACTAACCCTTTATTGGATATGTCATTTGTAAACATCTTCTCCTATTCTGTGGATTGCCTTTTAGTTTTGTTGATTATTTCCTTCACTGTGCAGAAGTTTTTATTTTGATGTATTCCCAATATGTATTTTTTTCTCTTGTTTTCCTTGCTTCAGGAGACATATCTAGAAAGAAGCTGCTACAGCCGATGTCAGAGAAGTTACTGCCTGTGCTCTCTTCTAAGACTTTTATGGCTTCAGCTCTCATATTTATGTCTTTCTTCCATTTTTAGTTTATTTTTGTGCATAGTGTAAGAAAGGGGTCCAGTTTCATTCTTTTGTATGTTGTTGTCGATTTTTCCCAACACCATTTTTTAAAGATATTTTTTCCCAATGGATATTCTTTCCTGTTTTGTCAAAGATTAATTGACCATATAATTGTGGGTTTATTTCTGGATTTTCTGTTTCATTGATCTATGTGTCTATAGTACCATATGCTGTTTTGCTACAACTTTGTAATATAATCTGAAGTCCAGAATATGATGCCTCTCCAGCTTTTCTTTTCTTTTTCAAGACTGCTTTGGCTATTCAGGGTTCTTTGTGGTTCCATAAAAATTTTAGGATTGTTTGTTCTAGTTCTGCAAAAAATACTATTGGTATTTTGATAGGGATTGCATTGACTATATAGATTGCTTTAGGTAATAAAGATATTTTAACAATATCTGTGCTTCCAATCCAAGAGCATGGAATGTCTTTATATTTCTTTGTGTTATCTTCAATTTCTTTAACCAGTGTTTTAAAGTTTCAGAGTACAGATCTTGCACCTCTTTGTTTAGATTTATTCCTAGGTATCTTATTATTTTTGGTTTGAACCAAAACTAGTTTTGAACAAACTAGTTTGTTCATTTGTGACTGCTTCACAGTATTTCATTATATGACTGTATTGAAATGTATTTATTCAATCTCATTTTTGGTGGGGAGCTATCCACAAATATTTTAAAATTTGTTTTATTTATTTACAATTTCCCCTAGCCTTATTGAGAATACTCTGAAGAATAATTTTAAATCCTACCTAGATAGTATCCATTTTTCTGCCCAGGAAAAAATTAAGTATTTTGATTTCCTCTTTGGCTAATTCTCTTATTCCAATATAGAGGTAGTAAAGAGGGTAGTATAGTGCTTTCCCTTTCCTCTCAGTTAGATCTGTCAACAAGTTAACCACATTTTTGAGGGGGAGGGGATGTTTCCACTCTGGTTCATCACAATGCACATTAATATACAATAATTTTGTTTTTGTTTTAAATAAGTGAAAAAGAGAGCAATCCTTTAAAGTCTGCGGATTCTAATGTTACTCTCTTTGCTTTTACCCTCTCCAGCATAAACCAAAGAGGATCCCCTCCTGCTTTAAAGGTAGTGTTACAGATGTATAGCAACTTAATATCTACCCATCTGCCATGGCTCATATGTGCATTCACACATGAACTATGACATTCTCTATCTTGTTGCAGACTGCTAGTGCTTCTCTAGTGTGCTTGGCTAAGCATAATCCTAGTGTTTGCACTGAAATGCAGAGTGGAAGAGATATGTATTTGGTTACAACTCCAGTCAAACATTTCTCTCATAGAGCCGTAAGACCAAGAAAAGAAAAGTAGGCACAGCAATAGTGGGGTTAATAAATTAGAATTCTAAGCAAGCCTATGTGGAGCTGTTTTTTGAGTGACCTCTGAGTTCAAGGATCAAAAATTACAGCACTGCCCAAGGGCAAATTAATTCTGAGGTCCTGTTGAATATAGTTCAAACAGGTACTGGGTTTTTGAGCAGGTCTATGCATGGGCATTCCTAAATCTTTTATAGATTGATTGATTCATTTACACATTCACTCAATAATGCCTCATTTTGTGGCAGGCATATGCTAAGCACTGAAATTCTTTTTCAGGATTACCTTCCTAAACTCTTCATAGCATTAAAAGCCTTTCAAATTCTTCCCCAACATGTATACCTTCACCCTTGTATTAATCCATCTTCTAACATTCAAAGACTTATTTGGGCATTAATGCTTTCAACTAAATAAGTAGGAACACAAAAGAATTCTGTATTCATATTTTGAAAGGTCCAGCCTTAGAAATGACTTTCATAATTTCTTGCACTTAGTACATGGCCTTGGTACAACCCTATTTAAGGACATATATAGGAATGAATTATTATCCACATTATAACAAGCTTTAGCAGATTCTTTCTTCACAAGAGGGCTTATAACATTAGTGGGATTGGCTGCAGATTAAACTGGTGCAAATTGACCCAGCAGGGCTACTCAACTAAATGTGTGATGTTCTTAAATACAGGCCCTGTCTGAAACTCAGCTGGCTTGATTCTTAACATTTGTACATAAGGCAGAATTACTATACAGAAAGAAGGAGGAAAAGAAGCACTATTAAATACTGTTGGAATTAAGATTCAATAGCTTTAGGAAAATGCATTTTCCTACAAAACTTTGTTAATAATAGGGCTATGAAATAAGAATAGAATTGAGCAAACATATTTTCTTTTTTTAATATTTTATTTTTGAGTAATTTCTATACCCAACATGGGGCTCAAACTTAAAACCCTGAGATCAAGAGTTGCATGCTCTACCAACTGAGCCAGCCAGGCACCCTGAGCAAACATATTTTCAAAAAACGACATCTCAAAATGTAAGTTAAGCTCATACCTTGAAAAGTATAATAACTAGGGTAAAGAAATGAACTTAAACACAATATTTTCTTTGCAAAGATACGTATTTGAGTGCATTCTGAGAGCTGTCTGACAAGATAACATCATTTTAATTTTGACAAGTATATAAGAAGAATAAAGACACTTCCTTTGATATATTGAAACTGCATTAAAAGTTCCTATTACCACTTCTTGTACATACATAGGCAGACACATGCATGTGCACACACATGTTTACAAAGGGAGATTTAAAATATTAGGCTTCATAGTGACTGGCTACTAGATAAATAAATACATTGCATTGCAACTGATTTGCAATAAGCAACTGCAATTTTTCAGCATATATCATATACTGGGATGAAAAAACTCAAACAAAACACACTTCCTACTATCATACTTTGAAAAACAATAACAGAAATGGAAAGTACAAGAACAGGAAATACCACAAACTCTTGATTGATTAGTTTTCTAGAGAGGCAATAAATTATATGATGGAATACAAGTGTGAAGTTTTGCACATGCAAATTTGGTCACAAACCGATTAAAATGAAAATCAATTTAAATTTATAACAATTCTGTTTGGCATGTTTAAAATGAAAGAATCCACTTAAAAACCTGGCTGAAGGACACCTGGCTGGCTTAGTCAGAAGAACATGCAACTCTTGATCTCACCCACCTTGGGTGTTGATTACTAAAAATAAATAAACTAACTTAAAAAAAAAAACCTGGCTGAAATGATTAGGGTAAAGGTAAAGTAGATGTAGTGGTAACAGTGATGGAGGGTGGGAGTGAAGAAGAAGTAAAATCAAGAAACTGGGATGGGGGGAGGGGCAGGTGACAAGGGACTTTCCAAGAAACTTTTTAAAACTTAGTGAAGCTACAAAAATATTACAAAAATTTTTTAATATTACAAATTTACAATAGAAACAGAATAAGTGTTGGAAAGTTTGGTTCTTAAAGTGCATATTATATGTTAATAATAAAAAAGAGTAAATAATTGTTTTTAAGTGGTTTAAGAGACAGAAAGCCCTTTGGAGAAAAGCAAGCACCTAAAAGTTTTAAGTAGCATCTATAGTGATGCCTGTAGTCTCAGTGGGTTGAGCGTCTGTCTTCTGCTCAGGTGGTGATCCTAGGCTCATGGGTTCAAGTCCCACATCTGGCTTCCTTGTGGGGATCCTGCTTCTCCCTCTGCCTTTGTCTCTGCCTCTCTCCTTCTGTGTCTCTCATGAATAAATAAATAAAATCTTAAAAAAAAGATGGTGAAGGGAATAGATTTTAAACTATTTCCCAAATTGTATTTAAATTACCCCTGGGAGTATATCTTTTTAAAGGCAAACTCTTAAAGGACTGCATCCCCAGTGAAAATATAATTGTTTTAAATTCCATTGTAGGTTAGCTCTCTACCTTGGGATTTGATTTCATCTGCTTCTGTTTCGGCCACATTGCTGCTGGTGTCTAATGCAGAACTGCCTGGTACACCCTGTGAACTCTGAAAGGAGAAAAGAAACCTCAGTTTTAAAATGAGTTACTTTTCCTCAAAGTTGCATCAACTTTCCCAGTTAAAGAATCCCAGTTTGGGATCCCAAACTGCTGCGCCACCCAGGGATCCCTGCTTCCCCTTTTTTATAGAATGTTCCTCCTCATTAAAGTCTTGTATTTAAACAAACACAGGGATCCCTGGGTGGCGCAGCGGTTTAGCGCCTGCCTCTGGCCCAGGGCGTGATCCTGGAGACCCGGGATCGAATCCCACGTCAGGCTCCTGGTGCATGGAGCCTGCTTCTCCCTCTGCCTATGTCTCTGCCTCTCTCTCTCTCTCTCAATCTCTCTCTCTCTGTGTGACTATCATAAATAAATAAAAAAAATTAAAAAAAATAAACAAACACAAAGTTAGTTAAATTATTAACATGGGAATTATATTTTCAGAACAAATAGTGAAGTTACCCTAAAAACTGATGATTATTGTACTCAGGGTAATAGTTCTCATTTTAGAAAGCAATCTTTATATACCTATAATTTATAATAGCTTTTCACAAATAATTTACTTGTCCATGGAAACTTCCTGCAACTGACTCAAATGAGTCAGCTTATTAACATGAACTTGCTCTTTTCCATTTGCCATTTTGTCTATCTTTTTGAATACCCACATATTTTCTTTTCCTTCTTCATAAGAAAATTAATTTGTCCAGCTGACTCTCCAACACTAACATCTGATTATTCATGAAAACTCTACCTCAGTAGGTTCTTTCACTTCAGTTTCTTCGGGTTTGTTTTCTTTGTCTTCTTTTCCATTTTCCTGAAATGGAAACAGTGTTAGTAACTGGTATACAAAAGAAGCTAAAGATAAAACTAACATACTCTAGTATAGTAAGCTTTTATGTAAAAAAATTTTACATAATGGGCAAACATCATACCAAATAAAATCACACAAAGTAGCTGTATTAAATTAAAACAGTAATAGACTTGTTATAAATGCCAACCAGCTAGAAGCAGATTACAGTGACCCAATTATTATTTGATACCCTCCTCATCCCTCCCTTTATTTTTTTTTTAAGATTTTATTTATGTATTCATGAGAGACACAGAAAGAGAGGCAGAGACATAGGCAGAGAGAGAAGCAGGTTCCCTGCAAAGAGCCCCATGGGGGACTTGATCCCAGACCCCATGATCATGCCCTGAGCCAAAGGTGGATGCTCAACCGCTGAGCCACCCAGGCGTCTCCCCACCCCTTTTTCTTAAGTAGACTCCACACCCAGCATGGAACCCAATGTGGGACTTGAAATTCATGACCCTGAGAGCAAATCAGAGCTGAGATCAAGAGTTGGCTGCTTAACCAACTGGGCCACCCAGGCACCCCAACCCCTTTTTTTCCAGCACTTTTATCATAACCTGATGCACAATACTGCAACTAAAAAGAAAAACAATTAAATAATAAAATATGATACCACATCTCAATTTTCTCAAGAATGTTGCATCTCAAATTCTCTCATAGTTAAGTAGTTAGAAACCTATGTAGGCTGGATACCTGAGCAGGTTTAGGTTCCTCTTGAAATGCTGACTCACTCATCTGGGCCACTAAAAGGTATCATAAAATGGTAGGGAAAAGTATTACCAGACCAATATTAATAACAAAAAGAGAAAGTATTAATAAATAACAAAAAGTACTGTGGAAGGCTGAAATCACCCCCAACCCCCACTGCATCCCATGATTCTATTGAATGGTAAGTTCTCAACTGCTAAACTTTTCAAACTGTACTACTGTTAATGCTGTTGTTACTGACCAAAACTAGATTAGTGCAAGGCTAATGACAAGAAAACTCAACCATTAATAATCACCACTATTATCATTAAAAAAAGAAACACACACACAAAATGGCAACAGTAATGCAAGTGAATTTTTTAAGACATTATTATTATCATTAATTTTTGAAATAATGATTCAGATGAGATGAAGTGAAACTTTGATGGTTACTCAGTTCATGTGAGAATGACAATACAGACATTAGAGTAATAATCTCACTAAGTATTTTTTTGAATGAGGAGTTCTGAGAGGAATGTGATTTATTTATATTAAGGAATGAAAGTGGATAATTATCAGATCTCTACTTCACTGCAAATGACCAGATTCAGTCACAAATTATCAAAATCATTGCTGTGTCAAAAATCATTTAAGAATTTGTGTATATTTAGGCTAGGTGCTATGTAGAAAGGAGATTTTATATACTTGGCCTCTGCTTCTAGGGGTAGCTACAATGCAGGGACGATTTAATTTGAAATGGTGTCTTTATAATGTGCTAGAGTGTTTACATTTCTTTTTATCAACACAGCACATGTTCTAGTTGAAGAAACCAAAATTACTGCCTTTGGAGACAACAGATTCCAACCTTTTAGAATAGCTGCTTCAAAGCATTTTTGAAGTTCTTAAATAATAAATATAAAATAGATTTCTTTGTTAGGTCCCAATAGACTGCTTTCTCTGCTTACAGTGTCCATCTCCTGAAATTACTAAGAAGTTCCTTTCCATTTCTTTTTAAAACAGTTTGTTTGGATCCACCCAGATAAATTCAATACAATAAACCTTTATGGGTGCCTTCTATATGCAAAAAGACATTGGAGTTGTGAAGATGAGTAAGACTTGTGCTCAGGGAGACAGGAAAACTTCCTTTGAAGAGTTCCTAGTTTAGCGATGGAAAAAGGGATAAAAAAATGCAATTCAATCTGCAAAGTGCAAAAGAAGAGGTGCATATAAAATGCTAAGAACACAAAGGGTTAAGCAATTACTTTTCCCAGGGAGATCAGGGAAGTTTTCATAGAATTACAGATTTTTAAACTGGATTTTAACAGACTAATAAGACATTTTTGTGTAAAGAAGAGGGGAAGAGTATTTGAAGGAAAAGGAACAATACATGCGAGGGTATGAAAGTTAAAAAAGGAAGCACTCATGTAGCAGAGCACAGTTATATAAAACAAAATTGCAGATGTGGCTGAAAAAGTCACTTTTCAATCTGTAAAAGTTATTCATGCTGAATCAAGGAGTTTGGACTTTATGCTTTTAAGCATAGAATAGATATGATCAGATTGGTGTTTTTAAAAAGTTACCTCCACCAGCAAAGACTGGAATTATGAAGGACAGGGGGAAGAAAGAATGAAGGTAAATTTTCCACCTGAAATGTTGCACTTGCGGTAAATGGCCCTCATCAGTCTAGGTTCTGCCTGACATTGCCAATCCCCAAACCATATCGCTTCAGATTCACTTTTTGCAGTGCATGCAGATGGTTTTAGACTGTAAGCACCTGGAATTCTGTCTGAGGGTTTCCTGCCAGTTCAAATGTGGGGATAGGCAAGAAGCGCTTGAGAGCTGGTATCTAATAAGAGAAGCCCTCGGCCAGGGATGGATAGGGAGTTGTATAATGGTCCCATGGGTAGAACATTTCTGTCTCCCAGAGTTCCTCAATGGAATAAAGCTTCAGTTGCCTGAATTGCAACCTGCCCAATAATACAGGCTTCCTTCACTTTCCTGTAATACTTCTCTATTCCCTTACCATTGTTTCCTGGAACCACCTCCCAAATGAACTTGCACTCAACTCTTTGTATCAGTCTACTCAGAGGGAACATAAACTAAAACAGATAATGATGATCAGGATTGAGGGGAAAATTGGATCTAAAGAGTGAAAGAGAAATAGTTAAGGTTCGCGGAGTGGTTTTTTTTTTTTTTTTTTCATATTTACAAGGCTAAATGGATGATGATGCCATGAAATGAAATAAGGAAAGGGGAGAAAACAGGTTGAAGGAAGGATAAGAGTTTGAGTTTGGAGATGCTAACACATTTAGGTATCTGCCCAGTGGTCTATAGAAATTTCCAGTAAGAATCTTAATGACACTGAAATATATTATGGTGCATTGGTAGGAAGTTATGCATAATCAAGTCCATCGGGAAATGACAGAAGTATTACCTAGTCTGAATAGTACTAACTTGCTTTTGAATTACTCAAAGTTCATAACATTCTACATACCTCATCCTCCCATCCGTGAGATTATACAGTCATTTTATGTAGATTGCCAGCTATGAGACAGAGTTTTTGTGAATCTGGTAAGGGCCCTTTATATGCATTCCCAGTAGATTTATAAATTGGTGAATTGCAGCATTTGGCATCTTGATTGACAAGACTGTCAGTCATATATGAAAGGACAGCCAGTTAACCTTGAGGAAAGGGTTTCTAGGTAGAAGGCAGAAATTATACACAATTCTGATTTGTCAGACTAATAGAAGATAAGAGATGTCAATTAGCTGGATTTCATGAGTTTTAAACCCCTGGGTACTGACAGAAGGATACATTTGCGGATGGATGCTGGTAGGAGCTTACCCAATAAGAGTATCTTCTAGGAGAGGGGAAAAAAAGTTAAAGATAAACCCTTGCTGATGAACACTTAGAGGTAAGGCTAGGAAAGAAAATCCAGGGTAAGACAGAGATAACTGCTGAGAATGGCAAGAGATTCCTGCAGCTATTCACCTGCATGCTGCTGGCCTAACTCCCAATATCAGCCTCTACTACTGTGCATATGCCACAGCAAGTTGTTCCAGCAGCCCCACAGGAAAAGCCAAAGTCTGTACAGTTGTACAGACTTTGCTGGGCCTGGGTTGACCCTAACCCGACATTGGTCTACATAGTCCCACTCACTATAGTTAACCTTATAGTTGTGCACCTGTAAGACAGTAGCCCCAATTCCCATCACTGGCCAACCCTGCCAAACATGTGCCTATAGCTAGCCCCTATAGTCACACATGTACACATTGACAGCCAGAGCCACTGCAGCTGCCTATGTGCCTGCAGTTGGCCCCAGACTCTGCTGGGGGCCCTAGATTTCACCACTGCACATCTGTATGGTCTCTGCAGCCAGCCTCAACTGGCCCCACAGCCAAGTGTGTGCATACCACTGGCTATGGCCACCATCACTGTCTGGCATGGTACCTAGCCAGTAGACAGGAGGTTCTGTTAAAGAATCCACCAGGGGCACCCTGGTGGCTCAGTTGGTTAAGTGTTTGACTCTTGATTTTGGCTCAGGTCCTGATCTCAGTGTCCTGGGATAGACCCGTTACAGGCTCTGTGCTCAGCAGGGAGACGGCTTTAGGATTCTTTCCCTCTCCTTCTGCCCCTCCCTCTCTCCCTCACATGCTCTCCCTCTCTAAAAGAAAACAAATAAATCTTTTTTTTTTTTTTAAAGGACCCAACAGTCCTTCCAGCCATTGTGCACTGCCTGCAACTCTCACCAAGGATCATGCAGTTCTTGATGTCATGGACCACAGCTTCCTGAGCCAATGACACACCATGCCACCTCCACCCATCTCCATCTACAGGCACTACATGCCCTCACACTTGGCATCCTGTAGTACTAGACCAAGGGTCACAGCATGTTCCAGCATGCTCCCAACCCAGGTAAAGGTATTTCCTTACCAAAGTCATTCCATAAAGTCTGGAAGAGGTGACTCTTCTTCAAATGCACAAACACCTACAAAAGTGACAGAGATCACAAAGAATCAAGGAAACATGATACCACTAAAGGAACACAGTAAATTTCCAGTAATGGACCCCAAAGAAGTAGAGACTCATAAATTACCTAACAAAGAATTCAAAATAATTGTTTTAAAGATGTTCAGAATGCTACAAGAGAACACAGATAAACAGTTTGATGAAATAAACAATAAAATAATGAAAAGATAAGTTCCTGAGGTGCCTGGATGGCTCAGTTAAGTATCTGTTTTTCGCTCAGGTCCTGATCTCAGGGTCCTGGGTTTGAGCCTCGTATTGGGTTCCCTGCTCAGCGGGGACCCTGCTTCTCCCTCTCCTTTTGCCCCTCCCTCTGCTTGTGCACTCTGTCAAATAAATAAATAAAATCTTTTTAAAATGATAAGGTCTACAAAGAGAAAACATAAAAAAGAACACCAGAAATTTTAGAACTGGAGAATACAAGGACTGAAATGAAGAATTCAATAAAGAGCTTCACTAGCAGATTAGACCAAGCAGAGGATTCAGTGAATCTGAACACAGATTTACTATTATTATTATTGAAGTATAGTTGACATACAATGTTACATTAGTTTCAGGTATAAAACATAGTGATTTGACAAGTCTATATATTATGCTATGCTCGCCACACATGTAGCTATCATCTGTCACCATACAATGCTATTATAATACCATTGACTATATTCCCTATGCTGTACTTCTTATCCCTGTGACTTATTCATTCTATAGTTGGAAGCCTGTATCTCCCACTCCCCTCACCCATTTGGCCCATTCCTCAAATCCCTCTCCTGTGACAGTCATCTCTTTGTTCTCTGTATTTATCAGATTGTTTTTGCTTTCTGTTTATTTGTTTTGGTTTTTTAGATTCCACATATAAGTAAAATCATATGGTATGACTTACTTAGCACACCCTCTAAGTCCATCCATCTTGTCATAAATGACAAGATCTCATTCTTTTTTTACAACTGAGTAATATTCCATTGTGTGTGTGTGACATCTTTTTTTCTTAAGGTTTTATTTATTCATTAGACACAGAAAGAGCACAAGCAGGGTGAGCAGCAGGCAGAGGGAGAGGGAGAAGCAGACTCCCCACTGACAGGGAGCCTGATGCGGTGCTCAATCCCAGGACCCTGGGATCATGACCTGAGCTGAGGGCAGACACTGAGCCACCCTGGCACTCTGACATTTTCTTTATCCATTCATCTATTGATTGACACTTGGGTCGCTTTCACATCTTGGCTATTGTAAATAATGCTGCAATAAACATAGGGGTGCATTTATCTTTTTGAATTATCGTTTTCACTTTTTTGGGGGTAAATAAATACCTAGTAGGAACACAGATCACTTGAAATGATCCAGTCAGAGAAAAACAAAGGGAAAAAAATGAAGGAGAATGAAGAAAGCCCTTGGAATTGTTGGGACACCATTAAGAGAAATAATCTATGTATTATGAGAGTCTAAAGAGAGGAAGAAATGGGCAGAAAGCTTAGTTTAAAAAGTATGTCTGAGAACTTCCCAAATCTGCAGAGATATCTGCATGTCCATGTTCAAGGAGTTCACAGGTCTGCAAACAAATTCAACCCAAAGATATCTTCCCCAGGACACATTGTAATAAAATTGTCAAAAATCAAAGACAAAGATAAATCTTGAAAGCAGCAATAGAAAAGAAGTATGTTACCTACAAGGGAACCCCATAAGACTATTGGTAGAGTTCTTAGCAGCAACCTTATAGGCCAGGAGAAAGTGGGGTGATATGTTTAAAGTAGTCAAGAATACTCTATCTGGCAAAATTCTCCTCAGAAATAAAGAAGAGACAAAGTCTTTCCCAGACAAAAAAAATGCTGAGGGAGTTCACCACTACTAGAACTGTCTTACAAAAATTTGTAAGGAATTCTTCAAGCTGGCAAAAAGGGACACCAATTAGTAACATGAAATATATGAAAACATAAAACATACTGATAAATACAACTATATAGTCAAATTCAGAATATTTCAATACCGTAATGTGGTAGTATATTAATCAGTTAATTCTAGTATTAAGGTTAAAGGACAGAAGTATTAAAAATAACTATAACTACAATATTTGCTAATGGACATACAATATAAAAAGATGTAAATTGTGGCATCAAAAACAAAATAGGAGGGTAAAAAGGTAGAGTTTTTATATGTAACTGAAATTAAATTGTTAACAGCTTAAAATAATTATTGTAGTCTATGTTTCCTGGTAACCACAAAGCCAAAATCTACAGTAGATGCACAAAAGATAAAAAGAATGGCATCAAAGCATACCACTATGGAAAATTATCAATTCACAAAGGAAGGCAGTAAGAGAGGAAGAAAGCAACAAAGGAACTATGAAACACCAGAAAACAATGAACAAGATGATATTATTAAGTTCTTCTCTATTGATAATTACTCTAAATGTATATGGATTAAGTTCCCCATCAAGGGGTACCTGGGTGGCCCAATGGTTGAGCATCTGCCTTCCGCTCAGGTTGTAATCCTGGGGTCCTGGGATTGAGTCCTACATCAGGCTCCTGCAGGGAGCCTGCTTCTCCCTCTGCCTATGTCTCTGCCTCTCTGTGTCTCTCATGAATAAATAAATAACCTTAAAAAAAAAAAAAGCTCCCCATTAAAATGCATAGAGTGGCTGAATGGATGAAGAATGGATGAAAAATGGATGGGGCAGTTGCCTTACTAGGAGATGCCCATTTTCCTCAAGACTCACCATAACCACCTCTTACTTCTAGGAGATTCATAACTACAATCAGATGTTAAAATGCTCCAGCAGTGCAAATACAAAGTCTGGCCAGGAAGAAATAGTTTTTATAGCATAAGATTTTATGATTTGCATAGACAGTGGCAGAAACCCAAGGAATGTGTGTGAGAGTATATTATAAGGAAATTAAAGAAAGAAGCACAGAATATAATGCTGAGTTGTTAGAATTTATTAATATGGGTACACTTATCAGAAATTAAGGATTTAATGTTTTAGCATCTACAGCTGGAAGTGACACTAATCATTTATTTGGTAAATTCACTGAAACTTGGACTCTTTAGTAGCATGTGCTTAAACTGAGATACTGGAACTTCCTTGGCATAATGTAAGAAGAAATACCAAGGCTTAGGGAAATAGGAATATTGGAGTAGATTTAATTGCATATTGACTTGCACATCCACTCCCCCCAAGTACATCCTCTAAGAGAATTCTGTCTAAGGGACAACACTTTACTAAAGCATTGAAAAGTATATTAGTGATGGGAGTATTTATATTCTTGAAAAGCTCTATAGTGGCTTTCTTCTATAGGCATATGGAATGACCCATTTCAGGATAGTAGAGGCCAAATATTAGTGTTTAACTACCTACCTAACTACCTAAGTAGACACATTTACCATAAAGAGCAGTGGAAATACAGTGGTAATCAGATGTTTTTTTTGACTCTCAGCAATCTGTGTGGTTAAAGGACTGGTGTTTCTAGGAATAAAAGAGATGGCCAGCCTACTGAAATGTTGGTCATCTACCTATGGTATAAAAAAATCCATATATGGTGACCAAAAATATGACTCTAGTAACCACAGTGGAGAGTTCTGACATCTCACCAGTTTCTAGGCCTAAACCCCATAACTGAAGGCAAGGTTGGATCTACTTAAAGGAGGAAACTGCAGCACTGCCATCAGTATATAGGGAAAAATCTTCCAAATCTTCTTCACAGGATCTGTGGTCATCTCCTAAAATGACTATGTGCCAGGGAAAATAAATATTCAGGTTTTTCAGGGATTTCTAAACATTGGCACTAAGGTGATGTTCATTCCTGGGGACTCTAAATGCCACTACAATCTACCAGTTTAAGTGTGGGCTTATGGTGGACAGGTGAGAAATTGAGTCTTTTTTTTTAATGGAACAGTTTAGGACCCTTTATTTACAGTTCTCAGAAGCCTTGTTTAGGGGCTTATGAATGTAGAGGTTGCTGCTAGGCTTCCTGGTCTAGGGCTAGAAATCTCCAGCCTTCTACAGTTAAGGGGACTTGTTCAAGTGGAAGTTAGTACCTTATACTCCATAGCCAATGTTGCAGCTGACTTTAGGCTGGTGAGGATTGTAGAGCCATGAATGGGAGGGGAGGAATGTGTGGAGATATAAGAACCTGGCTGTGGTGTTTCTAGAGTGGATACATAAACAACTGGTATTGCCTGTATCCTGTTTATGAAGGCATTGTATGCTAGAAAGACAAAAGCTGTTGACAACAGCACCACAAAGAAAGTAAGGAGGATGGTCTGGTGAGAACCCAGAAACTTCTGGAGGACATTTGAATTTTCACACTGATCTTTCTTCTGCATGGATTTGGAAGATTTTGCTTGCTGGGATGTTTAGCAAGTATTACTGAACTGCACATGGCACAGCATGAGGGTCTCATGAAGTATTGTTGTAATGCTGACTGACTTGGGGTGCAGGATCCTTTAAGATTAGCACCATTTATGCCAGTGGTGAAAAGCCTGAACACAGTTGAATTGGGGTATTGCTGAGGTAGGTCATAACTGAGCATTAATTTTGATGATGCATCGACCACCACCTGGTTTCCCTAAGGGAAAGAAATATGAAGAGGATTTTTGCTTTTACCAAAAAAAGGCAAAAAGTACAAAATAGCATTCAGCATTTTGCAGTGAGCCACTATACAGCAGCATACACTCTAAGCTCCTTCTCTAGGAACCACACTCAATAGCTCAGCCTTCAGCAACTGTTGCTTTGAACTATGTCTGAGCCTCTATCTGTATTTTATCTCAATGTATTTTATGTATCCATTAGCAAGATGTGTCATAAGAAATCAGAAAAGCCTAAGAGATTTGATTTTTGGGGTCTAGGAATGCTCAAAAATTTTTTCCATATATATAAATGGTAATTACTTCTTGGCATCATTCTGGTTTACAGAATGTTTCAAAAGAATGCTGTACTTTCTTCAGATAGTGGGGGAATACTGTACTTTCTTCATTTGGCTTCCAGGATAACAATATCTGAGTTTTTCTCCCACTTCCCTAGTTGTTTTTTACGTTTCTCTTGTTACTCTTCTTTTCTCAGAGTTTTTTTTTTTTTTAAGATTTTATTTATTTATTCATGAGAGACAGAGACAGAGACAGAGAGAGAGAGAGAGAGGCAGAAACACAGGCAGAGGGAGAAGCAGGCCTCATGCAGGAATCCTGACGTGGGACCCAATCCTGGATCACACCCCAGGCTGCAGGCGGCGCCAAACCACTGCGCCACCGGGGCTGGCCTTCTCAGAGTTCTTAATATTGGAGTGCTTCCAGGGCACTTATAATATGAAAGGCCAAGTTGTAGCCCTTGGGAAGTCCCCTCCCTTACATACATATATACCAGAAGAGTAAACAATTTTGCTTTCCTGGGATGGCAGAATGGGGAATTACAGAGATTAGTAACACCAACAAAGATCTGAAAGAAGCAGGAAGTGATGAAACCTATCTCATGCCAATTTAACCTGCCTGTTTGGTTTATGAAGAAGGCAGATGGATTTTGGAGAATGATCGTAAATTATTATAAAGTTAATCAGCTGATGTTTCCAGCTGCCTTCCATATGTAATATCTTTATTAGAGCAACTCAACACAATCCCTGCCACCCTGTATACAGCTATTGACCTAGCAAATGGTTATTTCTCCATACAAATTGGAGAGAACACCAGAGGCTATTGGTTTTTACTTGGCAGGGCCAACAATATAATTTCACTGTCTTGCCCCAGGGCTATCTCAGTTCTCCTGCTCTCTACCATAATGCAGTCCACAGAGATACTGAGCATCTTGACCTTCCAATCAGCATTGAGTTTGTCCAGTACATTGATGACATTATGCTTATTGGATTTGGGGAGCAGGAAGTAGTATGGTCTTTAACTGTCTTCATAAAATATGTGCAAACTAGAGGATGAAAGTTAAACTCCATTTCTAGTATCAATTTCAGTATCAGTCAAATGTTAGTTACTAAATTATTAACTCAGCACTAAACTCATCTTTTTGTATTCTTCTTTGATGCTGGAGCTGAGACTCTAAAAACCACATTTTTTTTGCCTTGCCAGTGGGTTCTGGTAAGCTCTGCTAATTGGGGGCACCAGAGGGAGACCCCAAGACTGAAGAAGGAGAAGAGAATTGTTCCTTCCTGTGTATCTCAAGACTGCTTCTTGTAATCTTTTGGTTCCTGTGTGCTTTACCTCTGCAATGCTTCTTTATCCTCCTAGCAGTAGGTCCTTTCTGTTGCAATGACTAAATCCAGTTTGTAGTTTTTCTACAGTCCTGTACATTTCATTGACTCAAAGACACCAACTCCAGCCAGACAATGTTCCTGCCTTAGAAGTCTGGGTCCAGGGCACCTGGGTGGCTCAGTGGTTGAGCGTCTGCCTTTGGCTCAGGTCGTGGTCCCAGGGTCCTGGGATCGAGTCCTGCATCAGTCTCCCCACAGGGAGCCTGCTTCTCCCTCTGCCTATGTCTCTGCCTATGTATGTCTCTCATGAAAAAATAAATAAAATCTTAAAAAAAAATTAGAAGTCTGGGTCCAATGTAGTCTCTCCTCTAAGCTCAGAAGCACCAACATCAGCTAAGCAGCATCTTCCCAGAGATCTGAGTTTTAGCTCTGTGTATGTGTGTGTGTGTGTGGGGGGGGTCACTCCTCTAAGTTTGTAAATTTTTTCCTTTGCTTCCTTTATTTTTTTCTCCAGCTCTAGATGCAGTAACAGTTGGTCCCTCTATCATACCTTAGATTTCTCTTTTTAGCTTTGCAGTCATCTACTTAACTTTATATCTAATTAACAGTTCTTGTTAAAGTATCTATTCAAATAACTAGTGTGGTTTCTATTTGTGCCCCTATCTGGGCACTGATTATTAAAGTTAGTAAAAGATTACTAAAGTTTATTAAAAATTACAACCAGGTAAAGGTAATACATGACTCAATCATACTCCACCTATTATATATTCTATCTGTATTGATTAATTTATAGCTATATCACTTTGTAACTAGTCATTTCAAATGTAAGGAATTGGGTTATTAAAAACAAAATATTTTAATAAGTTTAGCTATATAAACCATAGTCTTTTAAGTGACACACTTCATTTAGTGTGTAATAAATGAGTTATAGATGTACTGCTGCAAGATAGTTACCTATTCAGCTCTGAGTGGCCTGGAATGACTGGGGTGGTTGGTGCCTCCACATAATTCACCCCTGACCAGAAGCAATTTCTTCCAAGGATTCTCGGAGAGTAGCCCAAAGTAATAAGAGCCTTATGATCCTAGTGTCCCCCATGGTCCCACAGGAGGCAAGCACAATGAAGAACTTGCTTTATTAAAGCAGGCATTCTTTAAGAAAGAAGCAAAGCCAAGGAGTATTCCACTACCAGGGCATCACTTTCCAAAGCCAGTTGCAGTGAGTATTGCTGCTTGTCATAAGCTCAGAGCCTTGGAGCTGCTGAAAAAGTGCAGTTTCAGGTACTCAAAGGGCAGGACTCACAGCCCAAGGTGTGGCCAGGAAAGGCAGGAAGGCCTGCCAGATACTTATGAACTCAGCTCCCAATCTGCCTCTGTTCATATATATTGAATTCTTACCTTCGTATACAGCTGATGTATCCTTTTAGTTACATCCAACTTAGCTGCAGAATTTTCATTATAATAACACAGTCATACTCTGCAAATTAGAGCTTCATCATTATTTTGTAATATATACTTGATACAAAAAGTTTAAGTGGATTTTAAATCCAGTCATGTTATAAGATAATGCCACATTATATTTGCCATGGGAAAAAGTAAGAGCTATTAGAGTCACAGATAATTTATACTCGTACATTTTTAATTGTTGTGAAAATCATTTTAAATTCATCACCTAGTTACATGAATTATAGTCTCATCAATAATGACTACCAAGTGATCATTGTTAAATTGTCTTGTTCAGGAATTACATGCAGTCATTTCAATCCTAAAATTCTACATTTCTTATAAGACTGATTTAGTGGTGATAAACTCCTCTAACATTTGTTTATCTGGGAAACTCTTGATCTCATCTTAAATTCTGAATGATGACCTGAAATGTTAAAATAAATTCCTTTTTTTGTTTGTATTTATTTTTTGTTTAAAGGAAGTTCTCCTTCTTCTTTTTCCTCCTCCTCCTCTTCTTCTTCTTCTCCTTCTTTTCCTTCTCCTTCTTCTTCTTTAAGAAAGCAAGAGTGAGAGCAGGATGGGGAAAGGGCAGAGGGAGAGGAAGAGAAAGAATCCCAAGCGGCTCCATGCCCAGCAAGGAGTCCAAAGTGGGGTTTGGTCTCATAACTCAGAGACCACGACCTGAGCCGAAACCAAGATTCAGACGCTTAAACAACTGAGCCACTTAGATGCCCCTACAGGGAAGGGAAGAGTATGTTCTTTTAATGGAAAGAGAAGAACATAACTAGGAGAAAATTATGAAAAAATCTCACTGGTAAAAGCAAACATATAGTAAGGTAGTAGATTAATCACTTACAAAGCCAGTAAGGAGGTTAAAACACAAAAATAGTAAAATCAATTATATCTACAAAAATTAGTCAAGGGATACACAAAATAAAGATGTAGAATAAGATATCACATACATAAAACATGGAGAGTAAAAATGTAGTGCCTTTAGAATGTGTTCTTCAGCACACATGTGAACTGAAGTCAACAAACCAACAGTATGAAACCATCAACTTAATACAGATTGCTACTATACACATATTTTATACACGATCCTCACAGTAGCCACAAATAAAAACCTTATGATGCACAAAAAATAAAGAAATCTGAGCATAACACTAAAGAAAGCCATCAAGCCAAAGGGAAGAGAGCAAGAGAAAAAGGAACAAAGAACTATAAAAACAACCAGAAAACAACAAATGGTATTAAGTACATACCCATCAATAATTACTTTAAATGTAAATGCTCCAATTAAAGACATCAGGTGACTTAATGGATAAAAAACCAAAATGCATTTATATGCTGTCTATGAGATTCACTTCAGACCTAAAGACACATATAGACTGAAAATGAAGGGATAGGAAAATGATATTCCATGCAAATGGAAGTAAAAAAAAAAATCCAGGGTAGTAATACTTATATCAGAAAAAACAGACTTTAAAAGAGAAAAAGGGCATTACCTAATGACAAAGGAATCAATCCAATAAGAGAAATGATATTGTAAATATCTGTGCACCCAACATGGAAGCACTTAAGTATATAAAGCAAATATTAATAGCTATAAAGGGAGAAATTGATAGTAATACAATAATAGTAGGAAACTTAAATATGCCACTTACATCAATGAATACATCATCCAGACAGAAAATCAATACGGAAGGAGTGGCTTTGAATAACCCATTAGACCAGCTGGATTAACAGATATATATAGAACATTCCATCCCCAAATAGCAGAATAGACATTCTTTTCAAGTGCACATGGAATATTCTCCAGGATAGATCACATGTTAGTCCACAAAACAAGTCTCAATAAATTTAAGAAGACTGAAATCATATCAAGCATCTTTTCTGACCACAACAGTATGAAACTAAAAATCAATTATAAGAAAAAAGATGGGGATGCTGGGGCGGGGCGGGGGAGGGAGCTCAGTGGTTGAGTGGCTGCCTTCAGCTGGGGACATGGTCCTGGAGTCCCAGAATTGAGTCCCATGTTGGGCTCCTCGTGGGGAGGCTGTTTCTCCCACTGCCTGTGTCTCTGCCACTGTGTGTCTCTCATGAATAAATAAAATATTTCTTTTTAAAGAAAAAAGATGGAAAAAACACAAACACATTGAGGCTAAACAACATGCTACTAAACAACCAATGGTCAACAAAGAAATCAAAGAGGAAATAAAAATATACATGGAGACAACCTTGCAGATGCCAGCACCCCAGAGCTGCCCATGTCACCCAGCCATGGTCAACTCCACCATGTTCTTCAACATTGCTATGGATGGCAAGTCTCTAAAGACCTGCCATCTTTATTGGCTGCACCTCCTTTGAGCTGTTTGCAGACAAAGTTCCAAAGACAGCAGAGAACTTTTGTGCTCTGAGCACTGAGGAGAAAGGATTTGGTTATAAAGTTTCCAGTTTTCACAGGATTATTCTGGGATTTATGTGCCATGGTAGTGACTTCACAGGCTGTTATGGCACTAGTGGCAAATCCATCCATGGGGGGAAATATGATGATGAGAATTTCATCCTTAAGCACACAGGTCCTGGCATCTTGTCCAGATGCTGGACCCTAAACAAATGGTGCCCAGTTTTTCATCTGCACTGCCAAGACTGAAAGATTAGATGGCAAGCATGTGGTCTTTGGCAAGGTGAAAGAGGGCATGAATATCGTGGAAGCCATGGAGAGCTTTGGGTCCAGGAATGGCAGAACCAGCAAGAAGATCACTATTGCTTACTGTGGACAAATCTAATAAATTTGACTTGTGTTTTATCTTAACTACTAGACCATTCCTTCTGTAGCTCAGGAGAGCACCCCTTCACCCCCATCTGCTTGAAATATCCTATAATCTTTGTGTTCTCACTGCACAAAGTAGGTTCCATATTTTCCTTACTCCCTTCAAAGTCTAGCTGGATTGCAGAGTTAAGTTTCTGATTATGAAATAAAAACTACACAACAATAACAACAACAAAAACATGTAGACAAATGAAAATGGAAACACAATAGTCCAAAATCTTTAGGATGTAGCAGAAGCAGGGAATTTTTTAGTGATACTGGTCCACCTCAAGACACAAGAAAAGTCTCGAAACAACAATGTAAACTTACACCTAAAGGAACTAGAAAAAGAAGGACAAATAAAGCCTAAAGTTAGCAGAATAAAGGAAATTACAAAGACTAGAGTGGAAAAAAATGAAACAGAAACTAAAAAAATCAATAGAAAAAAATCAAAACTTATTTTGCAATAAGTCAATAAGAGAAGGACAATCATCATATGGTTTCACTCACATATGTAATATAAGAAACAGTTCAGAGGATTGTACAGGGAGGGAGGGAAAACTTAATGGGAAGTCATCAGAGAGGAAGAAATACCAGGAGGGACTCTTAACCATAGGAAACAAACTGAGGGTTGCTGGAGGGGATGTGGTAGGAGGGATGGGGTAATTGGGTGATGGGCATTAAGGGAGGCATGTGATGTGATGAGTACTGGGCGTTATACACAACTGATGAATTATTGAACGTTACATCTGAAACTAATGATGTACTATATGTTGGCTAATTGAATTTAAATTTAAAAAGGAGAAATACGCTTGCAGAAAAACAAAAAACAACAACAAAAGAAAAGTTAAATGAATCCAGTGGTTGATTCTTTGGAGATAAACAAAATTGATAATCTTACCCAGACTCATCAAGAAAAAAGGGGAGGACTGAAATTAAAAAGATCAGAAATGAAAGATGAGAAATAACAACCAACACCACAGAAACACAAAAGATTATAAAAGAAAACTATGAAAAATTGTATGCCAACAAATTGGACAACCTAAAAGAAGCAGATAAATTCCCCCAAACATACAGTCTTCAAAATGGAATCAGGAAGAAATTGAAAGTGTGAACTGACTGATTACTAGTAATGAAATTGAGTAGGTCCTCAGAAACTCCCAATAAATAAAAGTGCAAGACTGGATGTCTTCAATGCTGAATGCTACCAAGCATTTAAAGAAGAGTTAATACCTATTCTACTCAAACTATTCCAAAAAATAGAAGAGAAAGAAAAATTTCCAAATTCAATCTATGAGGCCAGAGTTACCCTGATACCAAAACAATGTAAAGACACTACAAAAGAAGAAAACTACAGGCCAATTTCTCCAATGAACATAGATGCAAAAATCCTCAACAAAACATTAGCAAACCAAACTTAACAATAGATTGAAAGAATCATTCACCACAATCAAGTGGGATTTAGTCCAGGATGATTCAATATTCATAATCCAATCAATGTGATATATCACACTAACAAGTGGAAGGATGAAGACTATATGATCATCTCAATAGATGCAGAAAAGCATTTAACAAAATACAAAATCCACTCATGATATAAACTCTCAACAAAGTAGGTTTAGAAGGAACATATCTCAACATCACAAAGGCCATAAATGAAAAGCCCACAGCTAGCATCATCTTTAATGGTGAAAACTGAAAGCTTTTCCTTTAAGATCAGGAACAAGCAAGGATGTCTATTCTCCCTATTTTTATTCAACATAGTAATGGACGTCCTAGCCACAGCCATCAGACAAGAAAAAGAAATAAAAGGCATCCAAATTGGTAAAGAAGAGGTAAAACTATCTCTATTTGCAGGTGACATGATATTTTATATAGAAAACCCTAAAGAATCCACCAAAAAACTATTAGAAGTAATACATGAATTCAGTAAAGTTGCAGGATACATACTTTTTTTTTTTAAATTTATTTTTATTTATTTATGACAGACATAGAGAGAGAGAGAAGAAAGAGAGAGAGGCAGAGACACAGGGAGAAGCAGGCTCCACGCCGGGAGCCCAACGTGGGACTCAATCCCGGGACTCCAGGATCACGCCCTGGGCCAAAGGCAGGCGCGAAACCGCTGAGCCACCCAGGGATCCCCTGGGTACATACTTAATACGCAGAAATCGGTTACAATTGTGTGCACTAATACCAAAGTAGCAAAAAGAGAAATTTAAAAATACTCCTGTTTATAATCACATCAAGAAGAATAAAATACCTTGGAATAAATTTAACAAAGAAGGTGAAATACCTATACTCTGAATAATATAAGACACCAATGAAAGAAATTGAAAATAACACAAATGGGATCCCTGGGTGGCGCAGCGGTTTGGCGCCTGCCTTTGGCCCAGGGCGTGATCCTGGAGACCCGGGATCGAATCCCATATCAGGCTCCCGATGCATGGAGCCTGCTTCTCCCTCTGCCTGTGTCTCTGCCTCTCTCTCTCTCTCTCTCTGTGACTATCATAAGTAAATAAATAAAAATTTAAAAAAAAAAAAAAAAAAGAAAATAACACAAATGGAAAGATATACCATGTTCATGGATAGAAAGAATTAATATTGTTAAAATGTCCATACTACACAAAGCAATCTACAAATCTGACGTAATCCCTATCAAAATACCAACAGCATTTTTCACAGAACTTGAACAAATAATCCTGAAATTTGTATGGAACCACACAAGACCCTGAATAGACAAAGCAATCCTGAGAAAGAAGAACAAAGCTAGAGGTATCACAATCCCAGATTCCAGGATATACTACAAAGCTATCATAATCAAAACAGTATAGTACTGGCACAAAAATAGACACATCAATAGAACAAAATAGCCCAGAAACAGACCCATGCTTATATGGTCAATTAATCTTTGACAAAGGAAGCAAGAACATAAAATGAAGACAGTCTCTTCAATAAATGGTGCTGAGAAAACTGGACTTCTACATGCAAAAGAATGAAACTAGACCACTTTTTTATTTTTATTTTTTTAATGTTTTAAAAAATTATTTATTTATTTATGATAGTCACACAGAGAGAGAGAGAGAGAGGCAGAGACATAGGCAGAGGGAGAAGCAGGCTCCATGCACCAGGAGCCTGACATGGGATTCGATCCCGGGTCTCCAGGATCGCGCCCTGGGCCAAAGGCAGGCACCAAACCGCTGCGCCACCCAGGGATCACTAGACCACTTTTTTTATACCACACATTAAAATAAACTCAAAATGAATTAAAGACCTAAATGTGAGACCTGACACCATAAAATTCATAAGTAGTAATCTCTTGGACATTGACCTTAGCAACATATTTATGGATATGCCTCCTCAAACAAGGGAAACAAAAGCAAAAATAAACTATTGGGAATACACCAAAATAAAATGCTTTTGCACAGCAAAGGGAACCAAAACCAAACCAGAATGGCAACCTTCTAAATGGGAGAAGATATTTGCAAATTAACCAATAAGGAGTTTATATCTAAATTATACAAAGAACTTATACAACTAAACACTAAAAAAACAATCTGATTAAAAAATAGGCAGAGGACCTGACTAGACATTTTTCCAAAGACATACAGATGGCCAATAGACACATGAAAAGATGCTCAACATCAATAATAATCAGGGAAAGATAAATCACAACTACAATGAAATATTGTCTCACACCAGTCTTAACGGCTAGTATCAGGAGACATGAATCACAAGTGTTGGTGAGGATGTGGAGAAAAGGGAACCCTTGTTCACTGTTGGTAGGAAGGTAAATTGGTGCAACCACTGTGGAAAATAGTATAGGGATTCCTCAAAATATCAAAAATAAAACTACAATATGATCTAGTAATTCTACTACTGGGAATTTACCTAAAGAAAATGAAAATACCAATTTGGAAAGACATATGCACCCCTATGTTTATTGCAGCATTTACAATAGCCAAGATAGGTTAGCAACCCAAGTGTCCATTGATAGGTGGATCGATAAAGAAAATGTGATAGAATAGATATGAATACGTATACATATGAATATTACTCAGCCATAAAAAAGAATGAAATCTTGCCACTTGCAACAACATGGATGGATGTGAAGAGTATTATATTAAGTGAAATAAGCCAAAGACAAATACCATATGATTTCACTTATGTGTGGAATCCAAAAAACAAAACAAATAAACAAAAAACACAAATAGACTCATAAATACAGAGAACAAATGTGGTTGCCAGAAGGAGGGAGGTAGGGGTTCAGATGAAATAGGTGAAGGGGATTAAGAGGCAAAAACTTCCAGTTATAAAATAATTAAGTCATGGAAGTGAAAAGTACAGCATAGAGAATACAGTCAATAATATTGTAATAATGTTTTTTAAAACCTACATAAAAAAATGTTATGTTTATAGAAGCAACCTCAGGTTTTTTCACTAAATTTCTGAGAAGACTATTTTGAAGCTTATATAAATGCAATATTTAATATTATCCTTAATATGTTTATTTTTTAGTTTATTTTTATCATTATATTATATAGTATTTTTTTTCACCAAGCCCCATAGAGTTGCCTCCAAATCCCCTTTAATTTATCCCAGTGTGCTATACAAATATCATTTCTATGGATGTAATGATATGAAAAAAGGTTGAGAAGCACTGTTTTAAGCCTTAGATCGGGATTCTTAACCTGGGGACTCTCAATGGATTTCAGTGAGTATGTGAAATGTGCAAGTATATCTTTCTGGAGAGAGAATTAATAGTTTTCATCAAGCTCTCAAAGTTTTCAAATTCTGACCTCAAGAATTTCAAAAGTTCCCCTATAATTTCACCTCTTAAGAAGCGATGATAAAAGTTAAGGGTTAAAGGAGTTCCAATGGCACAAGTAGGCCTCCATTATCACAGGTCACAGGTGGGAAGAAAAAAGTTTCCATAAATAGAACTAGGAGGACTTCTGTCTCTGGGTTCCTCTTTTGGGAATCTTACACTTGGCCTCTCTCTCTCTCTTTTTTCTTGGTCTCTCTCTTCTCAAATTCAACTCACATACTAAGAAGATTCTAGGATCTTTTCTCTATTAGAAGGAGATACTTCCACACTTAGATCACCAGAAGACCAAGTAGAAACCAGGATGGAGCCCAGGGAAGAGGGATAAATGGGGCAGAGAGCATAGATTTCAAATGCTCATATGTGATCTAGCTCGGCAGCCAAAGCCTGAAAGTCAGTATCATAAAATGTGAATTTTCCCAGACCTCTTTCTCTGTGTTTTTAAAGCATTTTGTACACATCTAGGCTTCTCCTGTATATGTATCTCCCTTGGAGGCCTAGTAGAGGTGATTGAAACCACAGTACCACTAAACCATTATGTCATTATTTGGTGTGTTTTTCCCTGCTAACAGGCTTTGAGCCCCTGGTAGACTTTTATTTGTTCTTAAAAACAGTGCCTAGCAATATAATACACACTCAGCATTTTCTCAATTAATGGTGACTAAATTAATGAACATGTGCCAGTAATTTCCAAATCTTAGTTTCCTTAAAAGGTTATATACCAGGAAGAGATATTTCCTCTGTAATTTAGTAAATTACCTTCCTGATACAAATGGACTTAATGTGAATCTGTATACCTTATAATCCCATTTTTTTAGAATCCTAATTTTGACCAGGATTTTATCACCCCAGATATGCTTAACAAAGATGTTCTATATCTGCCTACAGATGAGACATGTCTTCACCACTAACCTACTTTTCCTACTATTAAGAAAAGGTGTGAATTATGTCTTCTTAAGCCCTTTTTATTCCCTTTTAGCCTGATGCTGTTTTCTACACATAGGGTACACTCAACAAAAGCTGACTGAACTTGGAACAAACTTTAGAGAATAATAAAGTTAACTGAATTACATACAGGGTTTTACAGTTTATACTGTACTTTATCATGCATCATCTCATTCGATCACAAGAATCCTGTGAGTTAGTGATCCACTGTAGAAACTAATGCTCAAAAATTTTAAGCCATTTGAATTAAGTTTTACGGAGTTGGAACTAGAAGCCAGGTCTTTTGACTGCTATGGTAGTGATCTATCCCACTCTAAGATTAATGGAATTAAGTCATCTGCCAAAAGAATTTATGTTGCCACACAAAAGCAGATAATCAGTGTTGCTATCCCTGAGTCACAAAGAAAATTAACATACAAGCACATTACTAAGACCTGTTGATTTGTACAATATTTTTTTTCTAGAATAGTTTCTACACCACAGGTTTCACTTAAGCGAGTTCATTCTGCTTTCAGCTATGTACATTTCTTAGTTATGCATGTAGCTTCCTGTTTGGTCTCGTAAGCATTGGTTCAAAGTTCTTATTTCTGAACTTTGTCTTTTCTTTTCCTGTTTACTACGCAGCTCTGGGGAAAAAAAAAAACAACACAGTCAGATTGTTTAATCTGTGAACCATACATCTTTGTTTAATTTTGTCTCGCAGGCACTCTTCATCACCACCAGGGGGCAAAAGCCTACCAGCTAGCTTCTCTGCAATTCATTCTACACAAGACTGTACAGTACAGGGACCCTCAGTGTCTGATTCTTGATGGAACCTCCCTGCTAATTATTTCAACCGCAGGGCCCCAGGGAGAGAACAAAGGCTCAGCACAGAGGGCTCTAGTGGCACTTAACCATACAGCAGCCAGAAAGAGCTCATGACAGCCCTGTCAGTTTAAAGGATCCAAGAGAGTTTGAGTGACAATAGAAGGAGGAGGCTTTAATAACTGCAAACTCCTTAATGTGTGTGTTTTCTACAGTTTTGATATGTATGGTGGTATATTGCAGGGCATCCACTCAAACGGAGAAATAGCTTTGTCAACTCTTTCTCTGTGTAGTCAGTGGTATTTGCATAGTGAGATCCTCCTCCCCCTTTTAATCCTGATTTTTTTAAAATTAATTTCTTGGTTTATAGTCTGTGGACGGTTTATCTTTTAGAAAGTATTCCTGGAAAATATTTAATAATCTACATCTCATATATGTCTAAGCAATAAGGAAATCCAGAGCCAAAGGAGAAAAAAAAAAAAATCTCAAGAAGCAAATCCTATTTAAGAGAATTTCTACCTAGCAGGAAACAAGTGGGAGGTAAATAGCAGGTTGGACCCTTCTAAGTCCGTGAGCCCAGCTTTCTTGGCCTCCGGGGCTCACGCAGCCTGCTCTCCACCTTGGGAATACTGAATGAGTCCTGAGAGGCCAGGGTAATAGGGGAAGCCTGACGGGTACCCTGAAGCTTCCCACGGTATAAAATTAAAAACCTTTCTTTCTTTCTTTCTTTCATAAAGTCTCATCATAAAAAAAAAAAACAACAAAAAAAAACAAACCATGGACACAGGGTGGTAAAGTTCAGAAAAAGCCGCCGAGAGCCGAGTCCAAAGGGGGGTAAACCCGTCTCCTGGTCGCGCCTGGAGGGTCTCCAGTCCAGGAAGTCTCCCTCCCGCCTAGAGAAAGCCTCTGAAACCCCGCGAAGCCCCTTCTCACCAGACAACAACGTGTTCGCCTCAGGATTTTCACCTCCGTTTCCTTTCACTAAGATCGGCTAAGCCGCGCGCCCCCACCTCATAAAATGGTCGTCTCTCAGGAGTAGGGATTCCAGCGGCCCTCCCCCACCTAAACCGGCCCGGGGCCCCTCCCCCATCCCACCTCACAGCCAGCCTCTCGACGCGGGCGAACCGCGCGAGTCTGGAGCAAAGGAGGAAACCCGGGAAGGGGCGGCGGCCCGCTTCCGGCAACTCAAGGGTTACGGCGAGGCGGCGGCGCGCGCCGAGGGGAGAGGCGGTTGCTGACAGGTGGCGCCTGCGCACTGGGAGCGCTCATTGTGCCCCGCTGCTGTCGAACCGCCCGCTCGCCCGCCCGCCGCCCGTTCCGCGCGTCAGTAGGCGAGAGTCTGGTGGTGGGTGCGGAGCCTGCGGCCGTTCCCGCGGCCTCCTCCTTCTCCCCGTTCCCCTCACCCCCATCCCATACCCCTTTCCCCATCCCGGCTCCGTCACCCCCCCCCCCCCCACTCAGGACAAGAATGCCCTGCCCGGAACAACCCAGCAGCGCCTAGATGGCTTTGGTCACGGTCCAGCGGTCGCCTACCCCCAGCACCACCTCCAGCCCCTGCGCCTCGGTGAGTCCCACCCGGCGGCGGCTCCGCTCGCTTCTGTCACTGCGGCTCCGCTTTGCCTCAGCGGGTCCCGCCGAGCGCCACTGCGCACGCGCCGCGCCGCTTCCCAGGCCTTGGCACTCGGCTGCCGCGAACCCCCCACACCCCCTATCTTAAAGACTAGCTACGGGAGCTACAGGACTTTGGGTTTTGCTCCCATCACTCTGGGCACCTGGCTCTCGCCGTCCTCGCCCTGAGGACAACCCCCCCCCCCCCCCCGTGGCATGCTTTCCTACGGCTTGAACACTTCCTTTTGGGAATGAGTCATTCTCGCTTTTCACCCTCCCCCTTCCTCGAACCCTCTGTTGCTCTGCTGCAGGGAGAGGACCACGGGACACCTGCGTTGCCCCTTACACCCACCACATCCCCTTACCCACACCCATTTCCTGGATGCGTTCAGTATTCGCATACTGCACCCCCTTCTTCAGGGCTCTCGGGGTGTGTGCCTTCTCCTTAGTCCGTTGCTGTCTTTCTTGTGCTCTGGTACTGTTCGGGCTTCATTGGATTGCTGAGCTGGTAGTTACTCCTTGGTTTCTTCCCTTTTTCTTCCCCTCAGAGGGTGGCCGTGGTCTCTGCTTCTTGGACCCCTTACCTTTCCTCTTAAGAGGTCCTGAAGCATCTGGCGCTGCTTGTTGACCAGTACCAATTCACTTACATCTTAACAGACATTAATGCCATAACACTCATCGTTCATGATCATTCCTATTATTGGGTGGTGTTTGTATGGCTCCTTTAGATACCTATGCCAGTGAAGCATGCTTCCAGAAGGAAAATCTTACCCAGTAACCAGCCTTTTCCGGCTGGGCCCTTTTTTGACTTCCCTCCTAGCCCCATCCCCCACTCCTTTACATCCCATTCTTTTAAGCTTTATTCTTGAAAATGTTAATTTAAGAAAATAAAATATTAAAAATAAATAAAATATGTCACCAGTGGGGCGAAATGGGATCTCTTAAAAAAATCCAGATATTTTAGAAGGAAATAGAATGATAATATGAGCAATTGGAAAAGCCATCCTGAACTTCCTACAGAATTGTAATTTTTAAAACTTGAGTTGGTGGGTTTAGTAGTTTCAGGTTGCCAAAAGGTATTCAATAAACACTGTACCACCTTTCGCTGTAAAGCATCATGTTATTCTTAATATTGTTTGTTCACTGAGGCATGGGCTTTGGTATCTTGAAAATATGGTGGCTTGTGATTTCAACATAGTTTCCTGAATTTCAGAATTTTGTTGTGTATAGTGGCGGTTTCTGTTCTTTTTTTTTTTTTTTTTTCTCCTGAGCCTTCTTTTGCATTTTGTGTAACCAAAATGACAATTACATCCTAATTCTAGAATTGATTCTGTTTTGGAGATTAACTTTTATTATTCCAGAGAGCAGAACTAGGATCTTTGAGTAAAAGTTCAGGGAGGCAGATGTTCAATGATTGTATTGTAAGGAAGAATTTTGTAACAGTAAAGTGGACAACCTTGCAAAAATAGTGAGTGTCCATTGCTTAAAGTATTAAAAGAAAGGCTGGAGGACCTTTTGCCTGGAAGATAATATAAAGAATTCCTGAAGTGGGGGACTTCTAAGGCTTTTTCCAACTCTTAAGATTTTGTGATTTGAGAATAATTGCACTTCAAAGCTGGTAAAATGTTTTAGGATCCTCCGAAGACAAGTATCATATGGACAGAAACTTAATAATTTTTTTCTCTTACATACTTTATGCTGGTTTTTGTAAAGTTAACATTCCATTAGACCATCTTCTCTCTACTAGTAAACCCTTTTGAGGATAGTGGTCACTAGGCCCGATCTTGGCTGAGAAAGCAACTGAAAGTTGGTAGAGTCATGCAAATACACTAGAAACTAGTATTATACTATCATTTCCCTGGGCATTGTTAAAAATAGTTTATGTTATAATAACATATATATATATATCAAGTTATCATACTAAGTTTCTTGAGGTGAATGATTAGTATACAGTAAGGCCATATCTACTTGATATGACTTAATTAGCCATACCTTAGTTATTAGAATATTGAAGTATGATATAGTCACTTTTGAGATAGGTAATTAAATTGTTCATGTGGTAAGCTCAGTTGGTGAGCTAACTGACTGATATTTCTCCATCTACTTGCTATAGTAGCCTGGTTATTTCAGCTGTTTATATGTGGCTCTGAGTGTAAAGGAATCCTAGGACTGGTGTGTGTGTGTGTGTGTGTCAACAGTGTATGACTGATGAGCCAGTTACCTTTCCCCTTAAATTGTCTTCCTATTTCACTTCATCCAGAACTATATTCAGCTCAATTGTCTTGTTCTTGTGTTCCAATATTTGGCTGCTCTCTGACCTGCATATATTTGCTCTTGCATCTCTTGTTGCATAAATAGGTCGAGTTGTTTGCTTTGAAGATAAAAGAGCAAAAACAATCTAGAGAATCATGAAAGGAGAGATTTAATTTTGTAAGACTGGAAATTTAGATTTTTAAATTAATAATTTTAAGCATTTTATTTTACTTTTTCACCATAGGTGATATAGGGCATTTTAATACTGTCAGCTCTTCAGTATTCATTCGTTGGGGATTAAACAAATCTATAGGTCACCTACTGGTTATGAATGACTATTACAGATAGATGTATAAGACATTAATCCTTGTATTAGTATTGTGTAAACTTAGGAGGGAATAGAAAGAAGAACAAATGTGAGATGTAAGAGTAGAAAAGGAGAAAAAAAAAAAGAGTAGAAAAGGAGAGTGAGGGTAATGGTACTGTATGTACATGAACAGCTAGTTTGTAATGGCCGTAGGTATTGGCTGAATTCAGATTAAGATAAATTCACTAACGGAAAGAGTAATAATAACAATATCTAACATCTCTTGGATTCTTGTCTATGCCAAGCATCATTCCAAGTGCTTTACGTGGATTAACTCATTTACTCCTTACATTATGTCCAAAGGAAATTGCCAGTATTCCTGTCTTACAAGTAAATAAAATGAGGCCAAGAGCTATTAATTAATGTGCCCAGAGTCACTCAGTTGTTGAAGATGTATTTAACTTTAGAATCTTCCATCTTTCCCTTTGTGATAATCAAAGAGAAGTACATATAGTTGATGGATTCAAACTCAGCCTGGAAGTATGGGTAGAATATAGTCTAGGGTAGGGCCTGGGAAATAGAGAGTATCCCAGGCGGAGAGAAACTGTATTACCAAAATTTACAGGCAGAAAAGTACAAAGCATATTTGAATAACTTAACTAGACCAGTTTAAGGATGGATTTCTTTGGAAGAATAGTAAGAGATAAAGGTGAAGAGGAAGTTGGGACTGCACGGGACTGCTGAGTTTAGGAGTTTGGACTTGATAGGGAAGGTTAGTGGAGCGCCTAAAGAGGTTTTTGAGCAGATATGATCACAGTGGTGTTTTAAGAAAATTGATGTGGCACCTATTAGCTAGAGGGATTTAAGAGAGGCAGAGGGACGCCATGAGTGGAGTCAGTTAGAGGCTGTTACAGTAGCCCAGGTGTGAGATAATAAAGGCCTAAACTGGGGATGTGACATGGTAATGGAAAGAAAGGGACAGATGTGAGGGATTTTGGAGAAAACACAAAGGACCTGGGAATTGTTTGGATATAGGGGAGGAGGAATCAGAGATGCTAACTTTGGAATGTATTGTACTTCTGAGATAATAGATATTTCCTAATTAATAGGAGGCAATTAAAAATTCTCTTCTTTCTGGTATGAATTTTCTGAATGGATACCTATGTTGATCCATGGTCATATAAATACAGTGAAATACCATACAAATATTTACTTTAGTGCTTTATACTTTTCAGAGTGTTTTTGCGTTTGTGATCTAATTTAACTCTAGGGCAGCCTCATAAGTTATGCAGGACAAGTACCAAGGTTAAAAGACTAAAGGTTACAAAACTGGTTAGGGTAAGAACCTGCCTAGAACTAAGTTCCTTTGACTCCTGGTCCACATCTCTTTTCATGAAATAGCCTTTGACTCCTGGTCCACATCTCTTTTCATGAAACAGCATATGAGTTTCTGATCCTGAGAACTTGACTGCCAATATAGTAAAAGAACTAGACTTGAGATATAATCAAGATTTGAGATACAGTCAAGAACTCCAGCAGCCCAGGTGGCTCAGCGGTTTAGCACTGCCTTCAGCCCAGGACATGATCCTGGAGACCCAGGATCAAGTCCCATGTCAGGCTCCCTGCATGGAGCCTGCTTCTCCCTCTGCCTGTGTCTCTGCCTCTCTCTCTCTCTGTGTGTCTCTCATGAATAAATAAATAAAATCTTTAAAAAAAAAAAAAGAACTCATTCTCTTTGCAGTTCATTTATATTGTAACCTTAAGTAGAACAGAATAATCTTGGTCTGTACAAATCATTTTTAGGTGATACGCGATACCCTTATTTGAAGCCTATTATCTCTTAGTTTACACATAATTCTTAAAACTTGGATATTTAGTTTTCTTACTCTTAGAAGATTATCAATGGCAAAATAGGAATGGAAAGTGTGGCAGGTGCTGCTGAAGGCAGTCTGCTTATGGTTCTGGGAAATGCTAGCTGACGGTTTATAGCAAGGGAGGAAGAAGAAGATTTATAAATAGCAGGCATAAGAAAAAATTTAGCAGTTATAAACTACTTAATATAATGACAAATACGTCCCTAAGACCAGTGGTCCCTCAGAGCTACTTTTATGTGGTCATAATAATGATCCTGAATAATCGTAATAAAGCTTCATCTTGTTTTGTCTTCATTTAAGCAATCAGGATTAAGTGAATTGTATTTTGAGAGATATCCATCCAAGTTTCACTGAAGTTTTCAAGTTTTTGATGCACATTTTTATTAACTGGGAAATTTATTTACATATATGATGCTAGATAAATATGTTATTCATATATTCAAATATGATCACACCTTTCCCCAGACAGAAAATAAAACTGTAGCAAATATGAAATTGATTTATCTGAAGTGTGAATACTTAAAAGTGATCCTTTTTAATTTTTTGAAGACAGCTTTAGATACTTTTTTATACTGTAAAAATAATACACAGTCCTTGTAGTAAATTTTGGAAAATACAGAAAAGCACAGAAAAGAGAATGAGAGATATGTGCTATATCATTGTATATATACTTTACATAGCTGAAATATATCTGTATAATTTGGCATATTTGATTCTTTTTCAGTTTGATATATATCATAGGTATAGCGCCATATCACTAATATGGCTGCATTGGGCAATTGTAACTTGTCCTAACCATTCCACTATTGTTGAACATCTGGATTTTTTCCAACTTTTTTTTTTTCTGTTATAAATCACATTGCAGTGAACATCACTGGCCATAAATATTGACTGCATTTTGGAACATTTATTAAGATTTCAAGAAATATAATTACTGGATCATACAGTATAAACAATTTTTAGACTCCTGTTGTATATTTATACTTTCTAGAAAGGTTCCAATTAACATTTATTTCAGCTATCATAGTATAGGAATACTCATTTCTCCTAGCCTTATTAACACTGGATATCCTCATTTCATATTTAATCATTACTAATTTTCAAGGATAAAGAATAGTACCTCATTAATTATATATATATTTTATTACTAGACAAGTTGAGTATTTTTCAGATGTTCAGTAGGCATTTCTGTTAACTTTTTTAAAGATAGCTTTATTTACAAAAAAAGCCTACAATAGTCTACAAAGCCTAAAATAAACCCATTTTAATAATTGTACAATTCAATGATTTTTAGTAAAACTTAGAGTTATGCCACCTTCACTACAATCCTGTATTTCTACTTTATGAGCTATTTGTTCATTCTTTTCAACCTATATATCCTCTTGATATATCATTAATGTTGACTATTTATTAGCACTGATTGCTTTTACATTCTTTGCATTGCCCTTAGAATAAAGTCTACTTCCAGAGTTTTGCTAGCAAGACTTTTAAAGAGCAAACCTTGCTTTACCTCTTCAGCCTTGTCTTTTCCCAAGTTCCTGCCTTGCACACTGCTTAGTCAAGCTGACATGCCATGCTCCCTTTGATCTCTAGGCTTTTGCACATGCTGTTCCCTTTACCTGGAACACTTTTTCTTCATCTCTTTACCTGACTAATTCCTACTCATCCTCAGGTCTCAGCTTAAATGTCACTTCTTCTGGGAAGCTTCCCTGACTCCACTCTCAGACCATGGTAGGTGCTCCTTCTATGCACACCATAGCACCCTATACTTAACCATCATGGCTCTATCTCCTTAATGTACTTGATTGTTTGCTTATCTCTCCAACTAACCTTTAAGCCAGGAACTAGGTCTGTTTTCATACTTTTGTATCACCAGGGTCAAAAACATGAATCAATGGATGGATGAATCGATGGATATTGGTATTATTTAGCAGACTTTTCCAATTTGAGTTCCTCAAATATTCTTTATTATAAGAGCTATTGTTTATAGAACACTTACTATGTACCAGGAGCTGTGCTGAGTACTTTACATACATTACATTACTTGATCTTTCCATCACTCCTCTGGTATTATTATTATCATCTCTGTTTTACAAAGAAAATTGAGGCTCAGAGAAGTAGAATGAGTTACACAAGATTATAGGCCTGATGTCTAACCCCAGAACCCTGTCTCTTAACCACTAATATTTTATCATTTTAATATACCTTTTTTCCAGAGGTTAAACATTTTTTCAAATATTTGTTATCATATGTTATATTCCCTGTTTTGTAAGTCATTCGTATGATTAGCTCAGCTTTCTCTATGAATATTTTTGCCACATTGATTTGTAAATAAATATATTTTTGAAGTAATCTCTACATCCAGTGTGGGGCTCAAACTCATGATCCCAAGATCAAGAGTCACATGCTTTACTGACTGAGGCATCCAGGCTCCCCTGATTTTTTTTTTTTTTTAAGGTTTACTTATTTATTTAAGAGAGAGTGTGTGAGAGCAGGGAAGGGGCAGAGGGAGAGGAGAGAGAGAAGAGAAAGAATCACAAGCAGACTCCATGCTGAGCATGGAGCTCAATGAGGGACTCCATCCCATAACCCATGAAATCATGACCTGAGCCAAAACTAAGAGTCTGACCCTCAACCAACCGAGCCACCCAGGTTCCCCTTGTAATATTTTTTTATATACTGAGAATATTAACCTTTTTCTGTTATGTTGGACATTTTGCCTTGGCTTTCATTTGCCATTTTATTTGGTTTGTCGTATTCATTTTGATGTTTAGACATTTAAAAAATTTTAATGGAATAAAAAAAAATTTAGTACCATCAATCCAAAGTCTGTGTATGTATGTTTTCCCATTGTTTTTCTACTTATTTCAATTTTCCATCAACAGAGATATATTCACCGATATTTTCCTAAAATTTTTTTTCTTTTTATTTTCCTAAAATTTTTAATTGTTTATTTTTATATTTAACTTTAATCAACTGAAATTAATTTTACTACATAGTATGAGGTAAATATTAAACTTTTTTTGTTCCAAACAGTTAACAACTTGTCTCAGTTTATTTTATGAAGCAATCACTTCTTTTTCTGATGATATATTAGAGTATATATTTCCTATGGGAAATACTAAACTGAAGTATAAGCTAAAATGTGTTCCATTGAAGTTCCATTGCTAGCCCCACAGAAGTTTAGTTTAGCACATATTACTTAGTATTCATTTAATTTATGGACAGACAACTTCAACTGGTTAGGTTTTAAAACTTGACTCAGGTGCCTTGGGAAGTCCAGAGTAAGAGCAGTCCTTTGGTAATCAAAAGGTATCTTCAGGTCTTTTGTCCTTTCTGTCTGGCTTTAAGTGAGAGGGAACAGATGTGTGGGTGGCTCAGTGGGTTAAGCACCCACTGATTTTTGATTTAGGCTCAGGTCATGATCTCAGAGCCATGAGATAAAGCCCACATCCAGCTCCATGCTCAGTGGAGAGTCTATTTGAGATTCTCTCTCTCTCTCTTCTTCTACCCCTCCCCCCTCAAATAAAGAATTACATCTTTTTTTTTTTTTTTTTTAGATTTTATTTATTTAGGGCAGCCCGGGTGGCTCAGCGGTTTAGCGCCACCTTCGACCCAGGGCGTGATCTTGGAGACCTGGGATTGTGTCCCACGTCGGGCTTCCTGCATGGAGCCTGCTTCTCCCTCTGCTTGTGTCTCTGCCTCTCTCTCTCTCTCTCTCTCTCTCTGTCTCTCTCTCTCTGTCTCTCATGAATAAATAAATAGCATTTTTTTAAAGATGTTATTTATTTATTTGACAGAGAGAGAGAGCACGAGTAAGGTGAGCAGGAGAAACAGGCTCCCAGCTGAGCAGAGAGCCCAATGCTGGGCTTGATCCCAGGACCCTGGGATCATGACCTGAGCCGAAGGCAGATGCTTAACCAACTGAGCCATCCAGGTCCCCCAATAAATAAATCTTAAAAAAAATGAAAGGGAGCAGATTCTAGATAATGCCCAGTCTAAAAAAGGCACCATGCAGAGCCCACAGGACCTTTCTATATAGCACCATTAAATGCCATTCCCGGTACCAGCAGCTTTGGCTTTACTGTTTTTCCATTAAATGTCTCTGTTTTGCTGGCTGCACAATTGCCTGGCCCATTGTAGGCATTCACATGTCCATGTTTCTCACTTGTTCATTCATTCAAAAACTTAGCTATAGGGAATCCCTGGGTGGCTCAGCAGTTTAGCGCCTGCCTTTGGCCCAGGGCGCGACTCTGGAGTCCCGGGATTGAGTCCCACCTCTGGCTCTTGGCATGGAGCCTGCTTCTCCCTCCTCCTGTGTCTCTGCCTCTCTATGTCTATCATGAATAAATAAATAATCTTTAAAAAAAAAACTTAGCTATAATAAGGAAATGTTTTCTAATTTTAAAAACTCTGTGATTATTGATAAGACACAGTCTGAAATATCTCAGAAGTCAAGTGTACATGGGAGAGACCTAACGAATCTTGTTAATCAGCAAATATTTAATGAGTGCTGTTTTGTTCAGGTAACCCCATCCATTCTCTATTTCTGATTCTCAGCACTGAGTCCTTTTCAGATACTTTTACAAACTGCCCTGCATTTTCTTGCCCAGCTGAGCAGCACAGCTGCTGTTCACAGTGCCCTTCATTTTCCTATTTGTCAAGAGAAAATCTCATGAGGTGATTTTGGCTCTGAGATGTAATGAGAGGTCCCATGGTTCCTAAGCTTTCCTGAGAAATGGGAAATATTTCACTGACTGAGTGGGAGAAAATATGCTTAGAAACAAATGGAGAAGTAGTATACTGTGTTGCAGCTTAGTTTTTATGGAGCTGTTTGATTTAATTTTTTTAAAAAAGGTAATTTAGTACCTTTTTGTATCCTATGCTATACTCAGTTCTGGAGATGACTATTTACTCATTCATGCCAGGATTGGGGATCCAGCAGCCAGTTAGTCCCTGGCCTCAGGAAGCCTTTAGAGTATAAGTGGAAAGATTGGTATTAAGTAATTAGAGTACAGTGTAGTAATCATAGATGATGATATAAGCCTTGAGAAAGAGAAAGAAGGCCAGCAAGGATTTCTTTGTTGAGCTTTAAAAAGTGGGAGTTGGCTGGCAAACAGGGAGTTAGGGGTGAGTAGCAGGAGGGAGGGAAGCATTCTTAAGCATGAATTTAAAGGACAGGGATTAGAAATGGCACATGAACGCTGGGAACCACAAGCAGTACAGTGCTGATGCCTTGCAAAATGCAGAAAATAGAGCTGGAGAAGTAAACATAATTTTTCTGAATTGTAACATCTACGCTGTTTTACTTTTCATATAGTGTATACATTTGCTTGGCTATCCTTTAAAGTGAATTTGTTAAAATTTGTGATAAGGGGTAAGAAACCTTAAAGTATTACTGTCCTAAGAGCTACCATGTTTCAAGCGTTTGCTGTGCTGTAGACACTAGGTTCAGCACTAAAAAGACAGCACAACTACCATTTGAAGGAATGCTATTATTGTTCCTATTTTACCGATAAAGTGATTTTCAGAGAACTATCTAGATTCCCATAGCTTGGAGTGGCAGAGCTGGTATTTAAGCTTTGGTCGTCACACTCAGAGACCAGCTACTAGACTAACTAAATTATTTTCTGGGTGTTAGAGTTAGTCTCTCTGGGCACTGTTTGATTTCTTCTTCCTCTCCTTTTTTTTTTTTTTTTTACTCATTTTGTTTCATGTTTGCCCTGCTTTAGTTTGAATCACTGTGATTTGTGTCATTTTGCTTCATGTATCTTGGCAGTTGATAAACTCATTTGAGAACCTTCTCAAGCACTGTGGGGTAAGGCATTATCCTTGTCTTAGAATTCACAGGTCTAATGGGGGGAAGGCAGCTATAAACTATGCATGTATAATGAATAAAAGTAGTATAGTGAGTGCAATAGGAGAGGCAAAACCAAGTGTGTACAGTGAAGAAGATACCACTTCCGAAGGGGATAATGGATAGGGAATGTGGAACAGAGTAATTGGGAAACACGGAGGAACAAAAGATCTTTACAGCCAAGAAAATGAAAGATATGTTATTTACTTCTCAATACTAATCTCTTTCATTTCCATTCGTAATTAGAAGTTTGTTTTTTTCCTACAAGGCAGTTATTGTAAGATATTGCTGTCTAAGGCATGGTAGGTAGCCAGATAGATACTCAAGCTTCTGTCTTTGGAAAATGTGTGTTTGTAGTTACCTTGCCCCTCACCCATTCTTCCTCTCCCAGCTCCATACCTTGTTCTAGTTAAAGAAAAAAAAAAGCCCAACCTCTTTTTTACTGCTTAACAGGGGAATGTGTGAAATTATATTTATTAAAGTTTTTTTTAATATTTATTAAAGTTTAAGGAAAGATGTCTTTGTACACCTTACTCATTGGAGCAGTGATTCTCCAATTATTGCTGCAGACACTTTTATAGAAACAGTAACAATTTGAGAGCACCTTCTCTTCACAATTATGATACTTAGCATATCTCAAGCAAAAATTAAACCACAATGTTAGCATCTTAATCTATTAAGGAAGTTCATTGATTCCTTGGGGTTTGAGAAAGTGATTGTGGTTTCAAATAAAAATAGTATCTGCCAGTGATTCTAATATAGACCATATGGTGGGGAAGCCCCAATAGTATTTTTATTTCTCTCTTAGGCTTCAAATAGCTATAGCAACATGAAGCAGTTCACTATAGTGGTTAAGGGTGTGGGGTCTGGAAAATATCTGCCTGAATCTGAATCCTGGCTTAACTGTGTACCAGACTTAGACAAGTCACTTAACTGATCTATGCTTCAGTTTGCCCATCTGTAGAATAGAGGTAATAATAGTACTTCTTTCATAGAAATAAGCCTTAGCACTACATCTGGCACTAAATAAGCATGCACTCATGGAGTAATTGTTTTTATAATGATGGTGATTTAGGATTGCCATTTATTAAGCAATTTTTCATTAGAACACACATTTGGTGGGGAAGATACTTGCTTTATGCAATATAATTCAAACAAATAGCCTATTTCAGAGATTAGTTTCTCTATATCTTTTTTCTTTCTTTTTAAATTTTTTTTTACTCAGTAATAGCTTTATTTTTTAAATGAGAGAGTCCCAGTCTTCATGGCAAGTTATGTATGATTGTATAATGATACTGGAGCACCATACAGAATGATTAATGTAACCATATCTTTAAAAATCTTCCCTGGGGCACCTGGGTGGGTCAGTGGTTGAGTGTTTGCCTTTGGCTCAGGTCTTAATCCCAGGGTCCTGGGATCCGGTACCGAACTGGGCTCCCCGCAGGGAGCCTGCTTCTCTCTCTGCCTATGTCTCTGCCTCTCTCTGTCTCTCATGAATAAATACATAATATCTTTAAAAAAACAAAAAACCTTCTCTTGAGAGCTTATCAGTTCACTAGACCATGCGGAGCAGCAAATTAATCAATTGGATGTTCTGCTATATGGTAAGACAGATCATTGCAAGAGGTCATCTTAGTTTGTATAGTCAAATAAGAGACTGAACGTGGGGTGTTTTTAATGATTGAGGCTATAAATCATGTGGCAAAGTAGAACAAAAATGTACAGATATATTTTAAATATAGAGACTCTGAGGACACTGAATGTATTGATGGGTTTAAATATATCTTTGTACAAAGAAACAATAGGTGAGAAGAATGATCTATCTAATTCAACTATACCAAACAGCTGGCAATTGAAATTGAATGCAGCTTTTAATAAATGCAATTCTAAAGCAACTGCAATTCTAAAGAATGAAGTCACATATGATATAACAAGAGGTCTTTGGTTCAGACTTTGGCTACATTTTGATTATGGTTTTTATTATTGAACCCTGTTAGGAAATACAACCTATTTCTTCCTTGAGAGAGTACTGGAAAAACTTGCACTAAATTTTCTGTGAGCATAATATTTTGATTCGTCTTCTCCATCTTATAAAAGCTGCAACTTTCTCAACTCTGAGCATTTTTTTAATAATAAATTTATTTTTTATTGGTGTTCAATTTGCCAACATACAGAATAACACCCAGTGCTCATCCCGTCAAGTGCCCACCTCAGTGCCTGCCACCCAGTCACCCTAACCCCCCGCCCTCCTCCCCTTCCACCACCCCTAGTTCACCTCCCAGAGTTAGGAGTCTTCCATGTTCTGTCTCCCCTTCTAATATTTCCCACTTATTTTTTCTCCTTTCCCCTTTATTCCCTTTCACTATTATTTATATTCCCCAAATGAATAAGACCATATAATGTTTGTCCTTCTCCGATTGACTTATTTCACTCAGCGTAATACCCTCCAGTTCCATCCACGTAGAAGCAAGTGGTGGGTATTTGTCATTTCTAATGGCTGAGTAATATTCCATTGTATACATAAACCACATCTTCTTTATCCATTCATCTTTCGATGGACACCGAGGCTCCTTCCACAGTTTGGCTATTGTGGCCATTGCTGCTATAAACATCGGGGTGCAGGTATCCCAGCGTTTCATTGCATCTGTATCTTTGGGGTAAATCCCCAGCAGTGCAATTGCTGGGTCGTAGTGCACAGCAAAGGATACAGTCAACAAAACTAAAAGACAACCTACAGAATGGGAGAAGATATTTGCAAATGACATATCAGATAAAGGGTTAGTTTCTAAGATCTATAAAGAACTTATTAAACTCAACAGCAAAGAAACAATCCAATCATGAAATGGGAAAAACATGAACAGAAATTTCACAGAGGAAGACATAGACATGGCCAACAAGCACATGAGAAAATGCTCTGCGTCACTTGCCATCAGAGAAATACAAATCAAAACCACAATGAGATACCACTTCACACCAGTGAGAATGGGGAAAATTAACAAGGCAGGAAACCACAAATGTTGGAGAGGATGCGGAGAAAAGTGAACCCTCTTGCACTGTTGGTGGGAATGTGAAATGGTGCAGCCACTTTGGAAAACTGTGTGGAGATTCCTCAAAGAGTTAACTCTGAGCATTTTTATGCTGATTATGTGGTTTTCAGTTAAACTTCAAAGGAAACTATACTGATTGTAAAGGAAGCCTGTTTAGGCAAGATGTGGCTGAAAAATCCAGGAAGTCCTCCACTTGCTACAAAACATTTTTGCCGGGTATAGAACTTTGAAAATTAAATATAGAGCCTTTAGGAGAAAGAAGATATTAGGACATTTCTGTGTAAGCACTGCTTTATAGAACTTTAATCCAAAATATTTTAACAAGAGAATTTTAGAAAACCATTAAATCTTCTTGTGTTTTTGAAATTGAAGACTATAGTTGTGGCACAAAATGAAAAACATTAAAGACACAGGAAGATTTGGACCTCTGTTTAACATGAGCTTGTTCAGAATGCCAGTCGGCCTTAAACGTTAAAAGAAATAGAAATGTTGCTCACCAAATTATCTTTGCTTTGTTTCCAGCTGTCCTTGCAGGTGATTCAAGGCACTTAGGGGAAGACTGTTTTAACAGGTCTCAGGCTTATTCTTTCTTTTTCTCATAGCTTTTTTTCACTTTATTGGGTTATTCATTTGCAAATATTAAGTCCTACTGTGCACAAGACTTTATATCATTTAAGCTGCTATTATAGTCTACCTTTTTAAAAACATGTTGCCTTTTTTTTTATAAGTTGCCTTATCTTGAACATGTGATTCAGAAAATTGGATGATTGAGGTTCTGTATTTTATTCTTTCTTCATTCTGCTGATATACTGAAATACTATCCCATTTGATTTTGTACTTTTTTATTCTGTATTTTATTTGTGGCTCACATTTCTGAAATAACCATAATAGTGATTCTCTAATTAGAAATAACTTTTTAGGGCACCTGGGTGGCTTCGTCAGTTGAGCATCTGTCTGCCTTCAGCTCAGGTCATGATCCCAGGACCCTGGATTAATCCCTCACTGGGGCTCCTTGCTCAGCTGGGAGCCTGCCTCTCCCTATGCCTGCTGCTCCGCCTGCTTGGGCTCTCTCTGTCAAATAAATAAATAAAATATAAAAAAAAAAGACAAAAACTTTTCTGTAATAGTTGTGTGGACTCCAAAGTGAAACCTTATATAGAATTAGATCATATATAGACCTGAATTCAAAGATGAAGGAAAAATTATTGAAATGGATAATTGCCTTTGGAAAATATTTGAGTACACAAAAATGTTCTTGGAAAATGTATGGGTCAATAGTAGAGAAAATGCCTTGTAAGATAGTTATTTCTTAACCTCTCCCTAAAATTACTAAGTTCTCTTTCCTCATTTTACTTTTTACTCACTTTACTTGGTTTATTACTGACTTTTTGAAATACCATTTTGGAAGTTGAGAGCCGAATTTCTTTAAGATTATTAGGTAATGTGATAGTGATACTGAAATAATGGGGCTTTTTTTTTTTTTTTAATGCTGCTAAACCTTTCTTGATTATATTCTTCTGAAGAAAAAGTATTTTATACATTGGCCCTCATTCAGTATGCTTTTCTTCACTGCCAAATCCAGACCCAAAAGGACAGTTTCCCTCTCTGGCTAATTTAATAATGATTTTTTGTCTTACGTACTTGTTCTCAAGGAAGTAGGCTGCATTATGGCATAGTGGTTAAATTGGCTTTAGGTTCTGGACTCAGATTCTGGAGTTAAAATCTGAGCTCTTCCACTTATTAAGTGTAGACTTTGGGCAAATCACCTAAGTTTCAGTTCCCTTATCTTACAGAATTATTGTTGGCTTTCTTGAAATAACTAAATGACTGCTTAGTACAGTGCCTAGCACTATAGCATAGTGGGTGTTCAATGTTCAATAACTACTAGTGATTACTCTTTTTAACTAGATTTAATTCTTTGCTTTTTGTACAGTATTTCATACATAATTTTAAAAGATTATGATAGGGGGCATCTGGGTGGTTCAGTCGGTTAAGCTTCTGACTCTTGATTTCAGCTGAGGTCATGATCTCAGTGTCTGAGATCTAGCCCTACATCCACCTCCAGGCTCAGCTGGGAGCCTGCTTGGGAGTCTCTCCCTCTGCCCCATCCTCTTCTCATACTTGCATTCTCTCTCTCTCTCAAATAAATAAATAAATCTTAAAAAAAAAAAAAAAGGATTATGGTAGTTTGGCTTCCAAAGCATATTTATTTTAGGCTACATATTTTGGTCTTTACTGGTTACTATATTGTGTCCAGTATGTACTACTCTCAAAAGTGTTACTTTATGAGAAGTTGTATTCCCTGGATTCAAATGGACACAACCATCTTTGTAACAGTAATGAAGTAATGTGTAATGAAGTACATTTGAAGATAGTGAAAACTATAGTTTGTGGTTATCTACAACTACCATTAGACCTATTAGAATTCTTTTCAGATAAAGATATGGTGAATTTTGCACTGAGGATATTTCCAAATTTAATGTTCAGTAGGCACTAATGAGTGATATTTAACATAATTCAGCCTTTGTTTATATTATTTTCCAAAGAATTGGCAGGAAATAGTCTTTGGCAGTTGAGACGTGTGTCATTTCTTGGAACTGCTTCTAGTAAAAATTGAGATTATTTGGTTCTCCTGGATGATAGCCATCTTGAAATGTCCTACAACATCATCCCCCCACCTGTGACTTCTGAGATTTTTATGAAATTCTAATTTAATGGCTTTGAATATCAGAACCCCAAGTTAACCTTGCTGCTAAGACTACAAAGTCACAATCCCAGTTTCTTGTTTGGGGGATCTTGAATATAGTGGTTTTTATATTTCTTTGCTACTTCTATGTAAGAAATTCAGGAGGTTTCTTGGACTTTTGATTACTATCAAAATTTTAGTGTTTATTTATACATATTGCTTCCTAAGGTTTCACAGAATTTCAGAACTAGAAAATTGACTACTCTAACTCCTTATTTTAATGTTAAATAGTTTCCAGAGTTTGGCTCCAGGGATAAAGTTTAGAATAACTCATTTCTTAAACAGTTTCAGGAGAGTCTTTGCTGTATTAAAAACTCCATATTGACTCAGTGCTTGAGTGTCTGCCTTCGGCCCAGGGCGTGATCCTGGAGTTCTGGGATCAGAGTCCCACATCGGGCTCCCTGCATGGAGCCTGCTTCTCCCTCTGCCTATGTCTCTGCCTCTCTCTCTCTCTCTCTCTGTGTCTCTCATGAATAAATAAATAAAATCTTAAAAAAAAAAAACAATAAACAAAACCGCTCTATTATGTCTTTGGTAGTAACTGATTGGAGATTTTCTAGGATACTAGGCATTCAAGTGGCTACCTGGGTTCTAAACTAGACATACAGTGAAATACAGAAGATCACACATTTAAAAGTGACAATGGGATTAGACAGATGAACAAAATTAGCAAAGCTGGCTACATGGGGTCTGTGGTAATTTGGAGACTGAGAACTCTATGGTCAGGGACTGACATTTGTGACCAAGTGAGAGACCCAGTGTTTCCAGAAAAGTCTTCTAGTTCAAGAAACACTAGTAATGCAGATTGTTATGTGAAATCTCCTGATTTTTAAATATTAGCAACTGAATTGGCTGGAAATGATTTTGGCTACAAGTAACAAAAGACCAAGTTTGAACCATAAGAATATTTTTGGTTTATCTGACAGGAAGTCCAAGATACATCGTCCAGGACTAACTCAGTAGCTCAACAATGTCATAAGGACCCTAGTCCTTTATAACTGTGTTCTTCCATCAATAATGTACTGATTCTCATTTTTATATTTGTCTCTATATAAAAAATGTCTGTTGTAGCTCCAGCTAGTGTATCTGTGTTTGATACAGAAAGAGGTAAAAGGTACAGTGCCAGCAATTAGCTATACCTTTGATTAGAAGAGCATAAGTTTTCCTGGAAATAAACCCCCCATTCCTAGAAGACTTCTCTTTTAGTCTCTGGCCAGAACTAGATTACATGATTAACCCTTAGTGCAAGACAGCCTGGGAAGGCAAGTATATGACTTTCCATTGTAATCATTGAGTGGCAACAAGGGAGAAGGATGTTTGCAATAGCTGTTGTCAAACTTTGTCTATCATAACAACTAATGGAGATTTAGTATATGTGCTGCCGAAGCGAGCACTGGAGATTTAAAGGAATGTATCTCGAGGGCTAAACATAAGGCCACGAGTTTATGAATACTTTATAACAACATTCCCCACCCCCACCCCACCCCCCATTTACTACTCACTCCTGGCTTCTATCAGTAATTTAGTTAGGTTTCTAGGATAACCTGTTGGAAAAAAGGACATTTTTTTTTGTCATGTGGAAAGAATGTCAAACTTAAAATGAGTTTATGTCCTAATATAAAGACTTATTAGCAGAATAATACTGGACCAGTTTGCTTATTAATCTTTCTGAGCCTCTCATGCCCCATCTGGAAACTGGGCATATTGCGATAGAGCATAGTAGTTTAATGGAATCAGAAAGACCCAAGTTGGAATCTTATCTCTGACAATCACGTTGCATGATCTCTCTGTTAATTCTTTTGTAAAATAGGGTTAGTAGTTATACCTATCTCACAGAGTCTTCATGAAGACCAAATGAGACACAGTGAAGTCCTACCTTAGCAAAGTTCTAAAGTTAGCATATAAGGCAAAAATTAAATTATACTCAAAATTATCTCAGAAAAAAACCTTTTAAATCATCCATAAAGAACAATATATAGGTTTTGCACATACAACTCTATAATTGAAACTGTCTGAGGGGATGCAGCTTCTTCCATCTCATGCTCACTTTGTTTTTTGTTTTTTTTTTTAATATTATTTATTTATTTATTTATTTGAGAAAGAGAATGAGCATGTGCAGGGGGGAGTGGCAGAGGGAGAAGCAGACTCCCCACTATACAGGGAGCCCAGAGTGGTACTCCATCCCAGAACCTTGGGATCATGACCTGAGCTAAAGGCGATGCTTAACCAACTGAGCCACCCATTTGCCTTCATGCTCACTTTGTTACATGCACTTATTGAATATAATTGCAGGTAAAATCATATGTACCATAACATAACATATTTTCATTCATATTTACTCTCTTCTAAGCACATATAATCAAATTAGTATAAATGAAAAGCACATTTGATGCAACTCCAGAGTTATTTGTGAGATATTCGTCATAGAACCTGGTCTTTTTAAGCCTTCAATAAATGGCAGCTGTTAATTTTACCATAGGTACAGCATATGATGTGTGAGGATGAAGAAATTGAATTTGTCCAAGGCTCATCTAGGCTCCTGATGTGCAATATGAACCAATGATAATTATTTTTTTCTGTCATACCAGCTAAAACTTAGAGAGAGGAATAGTGTCAGTGTTGATGGATTAGGACAAAGATTATCAATTACATTTCAAAGGAGAACTCTAACATAACTGCCTCCAAATATAGGCCAAAATTAACATGACCTAAAAAATGCTAATTTTCTTTTATTTTTTTATTGTTTAAATTTTGAAATATAGCATTTACACAGAATATATTTTTTAAAGATTTATTTATTTTATTCATGAGAGAGACAGAGAGAGAGAAAAAGGCAGAGAGACACAGGCAGAGGGAGAAGCAGGCTTTTCCCAGGAGCCCAATGTGGGACTCGATCCTGGATCCCAGGATCACAAACTGAGCCGAAGGCAGACGCTCAAACACTGAGCCACCCAGGCATCCCTACACAGAATATTTTTAAAGAATATTTTGAGGGCAGCCTGGGTGGCTCAGCGGTTTAGCTCTGCCTTTGGCCCAGGGTGTGGTCCTGGGGTCGTGGGATCGAGTCCCACATCAGGCTCCCTGAATGGAGCCTGCTTCTCCCTCTGCCTGTGTCTCTGCCCCTCTCTCTCTCCTCTGTGTATTCTCATGAATAAATAAATAAAATCCTTTTTTTTTAAAAAAAAAGAATATTTTGATTTGGGATGTCTGGGTAGCTCAGCGGTTGAGCGGCTGGCTGCCTTTGGTTCAGAGGGCATGATCCTGGGGTCCTCAGATCCAGTTTTTCATCAGGCTCCCCACAGGGAGCCTGCTCTTCCTCTGCCGATGTCTCTGCCTCTCTCTGTATGTATCTCAAGAAAAAATAAATAAAATCTTTTTAAAAAAATTTTTGATTTTAGGTTAAAGGTCCAACTCTTGATTTTGATTTAGGTCATGATCTCCGGGTCCTGGGATTGAGCCCCACATTGGGCTCTATGCTCAGCAGGGAGTTTGCTTGAGATTCTCTCCCTCTCTACCCCTCTCCTCACTAGCATGCACTCTCTTTCTGTCAAATCTTAAAAAAAAGAAAAAGGAATATTTTGATTTGGGGGCATCTGGGTGGCTAAGACAGTTAAGCATCCGACTCTAGATTTTGGCTCAGGCTCAGAATCCTGAGATCAAGCCAGTGTTGAGCTTCCCACTCAGCCGGGAGTCTGCTTCCTCTCTCCCTCTTCCTCTGCACCCCCTCTTGCTTGTGCACTCTCTCTAAAATAAATAAATCTTAAAAAAGAGAATATTTTTATTTTAATGCAACATTGGTTTTGCTTCCTTTCAAATTTATGATGTAAAGGTTTTCCAAGGACAAAGTAATATTAAGTGAAATCTAAGATGTTAGGAAGCCCTAATGATAAAATTCATCTAGGAGTCATTCATTAAGGATGTTAACCATTTTCAACTACAGTTGTACTGACCCATAACTGACAGTTACTGGTGTTCTGTTTTACAGTGTTCACACATGTCCAACAAGATCTTATACCACTGACAAAAAAGTACTTTTTGTATTTTGTTGCTTAAAATGCTTTGGGACTTAAGTTGCTTAGGTCAGATTGTAGCACTCAAATATAATGAATCATATATAGGGAAAGGTATAAATAAAGCTCAAGAAATTGTCATATAGGAAGACAAACAGAACCCCCCTTTTTATGAGATGAAATATTTATTTTGCAGGTTACAATGGGCAGGGGGTGCAACCTCTGAATGTTTCTCTTGAACATCCAAAATTTTCAAGTAAAAATAAGAGTGTTAGGGATACCTGGGTGGCACAGAGGTTAGGTATCTGTCTCTTGGCTTTGGCTCAGGCCATGATCTCAGGGTCCTGGGATGGAGCCCCACTTGGGGCTCATCTCAGAGTCGACTTGTGATTCTTCTCTTTCCCTCTGCCTACCCGTCTCATGTTCACTTTCACTCTCTCTAAAATAAGTAAATCTTATAGAAAAAAAAGAGTGATAGATAGTAAAACTCTAAAAGCAATAATGTCCTTTTTTTCAAGTGCTCTCAAGTGTTTTCTTCTACTGAATGTAAAGTTGTCTAAACTTGTACCTTATCACTTGTTGCTTGGTATAGGGTTGTCTTGTTTTTAAACAAAGGAGGAAAATCTTGTTTTAAGGTGACTCATAAATAGTGATGTAGTATGTTAGTAACAGGGTGGTGTTTCTTTGCTCAGTATGAGCACTAGTAATAACAGATGCTGGCAACCTACCCATAGAATTCAATTCATATTTGGAATAAAATTCTTAGGAATCTGTGTATACAGGGACCTTGTTCCACAAATTCTTTTTTTTTAATTTATTTATGATAGAGAGAGAGAGAGAGAGAGAGGCAGAGACACAGGCAGAGGGAGAAGCAGGCTCCATGCACCGGGAGCCCGACGTGGGATTCAATCCCGGGTCTCCAGGATCGCACCCTAGGCCAAAGGCAGGCGCCAAACCGCTGCGCCACCCAGGGATCCCCCCCACAAATTCTTAATAGTAAGAATGGTTAAGTATCATTGTTGTGTGAGTGACCATGGGAATTTAAGGTGTGGCATTGATAATACATGAGTTATAATTAGCTTATACTTTTAAAACTTTAAATATCTCTCAATCTTTCTTACCTGTGATTATTTTTCTCCTACTGTCCTTGGAGACCCATTCTTCTATGATTGGATGATTTACTCATTTACAGTTAATTAAATTCAGCTACTGAGTCTTATTGTATTTTTTTTTTAAATCTTACTGTGGTTATGGAACTAGGTCTAATGGAAATTTGATTTTGATACCTTTATAGTGGTACAGATATTACCGTGATACCTGGAAATACTGTTTGCTAGTAAAAAAAGGGGGCAGGTATGGATAACTGGAAAGATATATAGACATTTATTTATGTAGCTGTAGAGATTTAGAGATTTTTATGGTTTTCTTTTAGATTGTATTGAAACTTAAACTCAAGACATTTTTACAGTAAAGAAAAATACAATTTTAATAATCTAAAGCTAAGAGAAGTTTGCAGAAACTTTTAACAAAAACTTTGGGGAGGATTGAAACATGATTATGATTTTGGCAGGATTAATGCATTTTGACTGTAATTGATTGGCAGTCTTATCTTTGAGTGAATTAGAGAGTTTTTAAATGTAAGAAAATGTTTAAGGGCAGAAGTTGATGAAAAATAGCAAATTGGGTTTTGGACCTTAGTTTTTTCTTTATTTATTTGGAAGATTTCAGTTAGTTAAGGAGTTCCAGGATATAGGGTAATAAGACTAGTTCCTTTGACAAGCATAACAGAGCTTGTATATTTGAAGCACTATTGTCTAGTTCCTAAAGAAGGTAGGCAACATGCTTGTGCAAATGATACAGTATTCACTTAGCATCTTTGGAACCTCTTTTTTGGCTTTGCCTTCAATTCTTTTAAATATCTCCAAGGGTAGCAAATCTTCCTTTGAAGGTAAATTTGATTTTTGGCAATTGCCAGAAAAATTTGTATCCATATCTGATGATTATTAATTCACCAAACCAAAACATCTTAATTGAGTATCTTTCATATTTCAGGCCCTTGGGGTACAAGAATGTCTGAAATAATCTGTCCCTGCCTTCAGAGCTGTGGGACAATATTTGGTGCATAATCTTGGGGCCGATAGCACATCTGTGCTTGTCTGACTTGTTCAAGAGTTTTGGCAGAGAGATAACAGGGAAGGGAGCCCTAAGCCCTGGAGCCTAATTCACAAAATTAATAATTTCAGTCAAAGAAAGAAAGGCAAAAGGGGCATCTGGGTGGCTCAGTCTGTTAGGCATCCGACTCAGTATTGGCTCAGGTCATGATCTCAGAGTTGTGAAATCGAGCCACCCCACCCCCACCACACACCATCCGACTCTGCACTGGGCATGGAGCCTGCTTAAGAGTCTCTCTCCCTCTACTTCTGCCCCTTCTCTCTCCCCACCTCACTGCTGTCCCTCCCTCCTTCCCTCCCTTTCTTCCTCTTTAATAAAAAGAAAAGGAAGGAAGGAAGGAAGGAAGGAAGGAAGGAAGGAAGGAAGGAAAGAGAGAGAGAGAGAGAGAGAGAGGGAAAGAAAGAAAGAAAGAAAGAAAGAAAGAAAGAAAGAAAGAAAGAAAGAAAGAAGAAAATAGATTTGTCTACCAGATAGTAAGATAAATTTTTATGAATCAGGAACTGGCTTAAGCATTGTTTCCAAGCAGATAGTCCCAAAATGTTTCAAATAGCAGGATATCATAGAACCTCTCAAAATGACTATTTGGAAAGAATGTTCATTTAAAAATATACCTTCTGTTTTATTAGTTAAAAAAGAGACTTTCATTGCTTTATTATTTTATATGTTTAGGTTGAATTCTTTATTTTTGCCTTGAGAGACATTTTCAAAAAGTATTCACCATGTAAATTAATATAGATTTTGTCTATTGATTCCAACCACTTACTTACCTTTTTTTTGGGGGGGCGGGGGGAGTGGACGGTTAAACAAGACAGTCTTTTTTCCCAGCAAATTTGAGGGGGAGGGAGGGAGCACGAGGTAGTAAAACTGAAATATTTTTAAGCTGATCCATCTCAGAGACAGTAGTTAAAATTAGATACTTGCCTCCCCCTAAAGATGTTAAATGATAGATACAGCTTTCAGAATGAAAAGAACAAATTATTGAGGTTGTTTTTAGGGGAACAGGAAGTGGATGGTAGACAAGGTGAATTTGTAATTTATTATCTAAACCAGGAAAATAATGAGAATCAAAGTCATCATTTCATTGTACAACAGATGTTAACTGGAAAGTGCAAATGAACCTAGTGATAGAACTAGAATTTATCTTGATATTATTAGGTGAGTTTTTCATTGAGGGGGAAAATAGTTTATTTGTAATTTGTTCCCATTATATTATTTTGAAACCACCTCACCTAAGTTAGTTATTTCTTTCTCTGTTTTCTCTTAGAATTTTATACACGCACATATATAGCATTATATTGAGGTTATTTATTTAAGGGTCAGCCTGCCTCAGAGGTCAGGAGCTTTTCTTGTTCATTTCTGTGACCCCCTTAGTATCTGGAATATAAAAAAATATGTAATAAATATATGACAGTGAAGGAATGTTAATCTTATTTAATTATAGACTTCCTAATTACTAAAATAAAACTGTTCTGGAGCTGATGATTTTACCTAACCAACTTGAATGTATTGCTTGTATTTTATAGTATTAAATAGGTAGAGAATGAATATTTAAATTTATAGGCTGTGTTTTACATTTGTTTTATTTTTTTTATTTTTTTATTTATTTACTTATTTTTTTGTTTTACATTTGTTATAGAGAAAATATAAAGACTGGGAATGAAATGACATATAATTAAACTCATGAAAAAGACCATTTAGAATTAACCAGCAGTAAAGTGGATAGGAGTGTGGTTGAACTGACTTTATGAACAGAAGAATAGAATGTCCAGAGACAAGACAGTATGACCATTTGTAGAAATACAGGTGATTTGATTTGACTGGAGTGGAGAGTATATCAGGATGGAATATGGAGGGAGATGAGGTATAAGAGGCCAGATCATCAGGAGCCTCAAATGATAGGTTAGGAGATTGAATTTTATCCTGAAAATCATGAGAACATATTGAAGAATTTTAAGCAAAAGAGTAATGTGATCAGATTTTACACTTTAGAAAGGTAGCTATCTGAAAATATATTGGAGGGAAGTCAGAGATATAATTAGTAAATTGACGGGCAGAGGGAAGAACGTGTATGAATGTGAATACGTGTTTCAGGTCTGGGCAGCTGGTTAGAGAGTAGTGATATTCATCTAGCTAAAGAGTAGAGGGTCCATTAGAGGGTAGGATGGGGATGTGCCTCTTGAGTTAGAGATATATTTGAAACAACCAAGGGAAATTCCTAAGTTGGATAGATATATTTGTTGCTCAGCAAGGAGATCTAGCTGGAGACAGAGAAAGTGATCGTGACTACTTATTGAATTTTTGTTTAAATGTGTAAATAATTTCTAAATATCTGTGGTAAATTCTTTATATTATATGATTTATTCCTATAAATAGTTACCATTACTCCCACTTTACAGATTAGGAAACCAGAATCCAAGGCTATACAGTAAGTGGCAGAGTCACTTGTTGACTCTAAGGCCAGATCAAAACCATGAGTATGTGATTGAGTGATTAGGATGAATGTATAGGTTGGAGATTAAGTGGAGAACTGAGAGGTCACTAAGATACTAAATGAGTGAAGCACTAAAAGTGGACTTTTGAGGAACTTGGACATTTGAGAGGCTAGTAGAGGAAGAAGATCTTGCAGATAAGACTGGAAAAGAAAATCAAGAGTAATGTTATTCAAATTATGTTCCTCAATTAATTTGTCATATAACATGGTTCTTTAAAGGGGAAGGAAGGGTTCTAGAGTCAAGTAAGTTTGGGAAACACTGCAGAACTCCATCTTGTAGAGTTAGAATGAACACCAGTATTGATATGAGAAATCTGAGAAATCTTATAGTAAGGAAACCTGTTTGACTTAATACCACATTTCCCAAACCATTTGATCATAAGCTTCATCCCTCTTCCCCTCTTTTTTTGTGCATACATCGCATTGACATCCCGAAACTGAAGAATTCAAGTTGAGTGTGGCATCACAGACTATAAGCAAAGAGGGAATTTCAGGAAGGAAGTGGTCACTGTTGGATCATATGTCTTAGAGAGGTCAACAGAGTAGAACGGGTAGGCACTTGTTGACTTTGGAAGTTAGGACACTAGTGACCTATGTGAGAGCAGTTATGGTGGAGTGGGTAATCAGAAGACCATTGTATTGCAGCAGGTTAAAATATAAATGAGTGGTAAGGAAGGGGAGGAAGCAAGCAGAGATCTTTCTTTCTTTCTTTCATTCTCTCTTTTTCTTTTCTTTTTATTGAAATTCAATTAATTAACATATAATTAATTGTATGGTTTCAGAGATAGAGGTCAGTGATTCATCTGTCTTATATAATACCCAGTGCTCATTGCATCATATGCCCTCTTAATGTCCATCACCCAGTTACCCCATTTCCCTACCCACTTCCCCTCCAGTGACCCTCAGTTTGTTTCCTGTGATTAAGAGTTTCTTATGGTTTATCACCCTCTCTGATTTCATCTTGTTTTATTTTTTTTGTCTCTTCCCTATGATCCTCTGTTTTGTTTCTTAAATTCCACATATGAGTAAGATCATATGATAATTATCTTTCTCTAGTTAACTTATTTCACTTAGCATAATGCTCTCTAGTTCCACCCATGTCGTTGGAAATGGCAAGATTTCATTTTTTGTGATGGCTGAGTAGTATTCCATTGGATATATGCCCCACACCTTTATCCATTCATCTGTTGAGGGACATCAGTGCTCTTTCCATAGTTTGGCTATTCTGGACATAGCTGCTATAAACATTGTGGTGCAGGTGCCCTTTCGGATCATTACATTTGTATCTTTGGAGTAAATACCTAGTAGTGCAATTGCTGGGTCATAGGGTAGCTCTGTTTTCAATTATTCAAGGGACCTCCATACTGTTTTCCACAGTGGCTGCACTAGTTTTACCAACAGTGTAAGAGGGTTCCCCTTTCAAGCAGAGACTGTTCTTTCCAAAACCTTGTCTCTGAAGGAGAGGAGAAGAAAGTAACTAGAGAGTGTGGGATGAAAGAAGGGCCCTTTTGTGTTATTTGGGAGAGATTTGAGAATATTTCTCTGCTGAGAGGAAGGAGTCCTTTGGCAAGAAGAGGGGTCAAGATATGGTAGGGAAGAGGAGATGGGAGGAGGGAGGTTCCAGAGGACAGATGGGGAGATTAGCTTTAGAGTGGAGTCATTACACTGAGTTCTAATACAGTAATACCCTTAGGAGCTTCTTTTTCAAGTAGGAATGTGCTCTTGGTATTTGTGTTTGTGTCTACATTTTATAGCTTTAATGGATCCTCTTCCTTATTGTCAGCTGTCACTTCCTGCTTCCTCTATAGTAGTTCTTTACTTCCACTAATTTGCTGCTTTGTATCCTCTTCCAACTAGAAAACCAGGAAATCAAGCTTCACAGAGTTGAATAGGAAGTAACAGTAAAGGGCAGCCTCAGCCATTTAGCGCTGCCTTCAGCCCAGGGCATGATCCTGGAGACCCGGGATCGAGTCCCATGTAGGGGTCTCTGCATGGAACCTGCTTCTCCCTCTGCCTGTGTCTCTGCCTCTCTCTCTCTCTCTCTCTCTCTCATGAATAAATAAAATCTTTTTTTAAAAAAAGGAAGTAACAGTAAATAAACTGAAGGTCTAAAAAGCATGCTACTCTCTACCACCAAGGGATGAGTTTATAAGCTTTGGGACGTATCTTTTCTGTAGAATCCCTTTTTTTAGGTGAGGTGTTAGGGTGGAGCTGCTTTCAAATTTCTACATTAAAAAAAAAATATTTTATTTATTTATTCATTCATGAGAGAGACAGAGAGAGAGGCAGAGACATAGGCAGAGGGAGAAGCAGACTCCCTGCAGGAAGCCTGATGCAGGACATCCCCGGACCCTGGGATCACAACCTGAGCCAAAGGCAGACGTTCAACCACTGAACCACCCAGGAGCCCCTCAAATTTCTACATTTAATTTTTTTTTAAATTTTTTTTGTATTTATTTATGATAGTCACACAGAGAGAGAGAGGCAGAGGCACAGGCAGAGGGAGAAGCAGGCTCCATGCACCGGGAGCCCGACGTGGGATTCGATCCCCGGTGTCGAGGATTGCACCTTGGGCCAAAGGCAGGTGCTAAACCGCTGCGCCACCCAGGATCCCCAAATTTCTACATTTAACAGATAGAAATACTAGATAAAGACTTCTAGGAAGTCTTTTTTTTTATATAATATATATTTACTATTGAAAATGTCTACTATCTCCTTTATATCTCAGCTTTTTTAAATTCTAAAAGCCATTTTTTTCATTTTAGAAAGAAGCTTCTTGATGGGGCCTCTGGATGGCTCAGTCAGTTAAATTCTTAGTGTGAGGTAGGAACCAACTTCTTTCATTTGCATGTGGCTATCCTTTTGTCTCAGCACCATTTATTTGCTTGAAAAACTAGACTCGTTCTTCCCCCGAGCGGCCTGAGGTGACCTTCGGAGATGGTTCGCTACTCGCTGGACCCAGAAAACCCTACAAAATCATGCAAGTCGAGAGATTCAAATCTTCGAGTTCACTTTAAGAACACACGTGAAACTGCCCAGGCCATCAAGGGTATGCATATTCGAAAAGCCACCAAGTATCTGAAAGATGTCACTTTGCAGAAGCAGTGTGTGCCATTCCGTCGCTACAATGGTGGAGTTGGTAGGTGTGCGCAGGCCAAACAGTGGGGCTGGACACAGGGTCGGTGGCCCAAGAGGAGTGCTGAATTTTTACTGCACATGCTTAAAAATGCGGAGAGTAATGCTGAACTTAAAAGGGTTTAGATGTAGATTCTCTGGTCATTGAGCACATCCAGGTGAATAAAGCCCCCAAGATGCGACGTAGAACCTACAGGGCTCATGGCCGGATTAATACATACATGAGTTCTCCCTGCCACATTGAGATGATTCTTACTGAAAAGGAGCAGATTGTTCCTAAACCAGAAGAGGAGGTTGCAGAAGAAAAAGATATCCCAGAAGAAACTGAAGAAACAAAAACTTATGGCCCGGGAGTAAATTCTGCATAGAATAAATGCAAATTAAAAAAAAAAAAAAAAAAAAAAGAAAAACTAGACTCAATTTTTATATAAAACTATTCACTCTTTTAAGCTAGAAGGATGGAAGTTACCTATGAAAGTATATGAATTATTTCAATTTTCTTTCTTTATAATTACTTTTTCTACTACTTACGTGGTTAAGATTGCTGCTAAGAAAAAAAAAGATTGCTGCTAAGACTATAGAAATTTAAACCATCAAAATATTGGGTTTGTAAAAATTACTAGATTTTTATTTTGCATTCATAAAGATCCTACCCCAAAGAGTTACCTAATTTCCAAGTTGTCTCTGCCATAGAACTGAATCTTATTTATAAAGCTCCAACTCTTGTTTCTTGGATTTTGGAGGGAAAGGAATACACTTAATGTCTGATTCTTTTCAAAGTTCTTTCTAATCATTCTGTGGGACCATGAAGACTTCCCACTCTTGAGCTTCATGGAGGTAGGCTTTTTCTTGCTGGTATCTATCAGTTTCTATGGTGAGGTCAAGTGCAATGTCTAATTACAATTTCCTTCATTAACTTTACACATACTAACCTATAAAGCTATTATGCATTTTATAAGATTATACTAATTCTTATAAAAGGTAAGGAAGGAAATGTTTTCTTCACATTAAATTACAAAGCTGAAAATACTTCTTTTTTTCCTAAAATTATTATTTAGTAATAGAATCTCCTAACCTCCAGTATAGATGACCATTTGAAAATAGGTCTTATTCCCTGTGCTACCGTGACCAGAAAGTTCTTCTCTCCAAAGAGAAAGAAGTAAGAATAATGAACATTTACTGAGCACTTACTCTTTGCCAGGCACTGAGCTCTTTATAAGTATGTTGTCCTTACAACAACCTTCTGAGAATAGGTATTGTTATCACCCATATTTTACAAATGAGGAAATTGAGGGACCCATAAAGGGTAGAACAGAGTCAGAATCCAGGCAGTTGACTTCAGAGCCTTAACAGTTCATGCCAAAGATTGGCCTACCTTATTTTTCTTGTCTTATTAAACTCCAGTCTTGAATTCCATATCATTTTTGGTGGGCCTAGGAAAGAGGATCTAGGAAATACACTCCAAATGCCTTGTATTTGTTGGTTTTTCTACTAAAGCCCAAGCTTATTCTCCATTAATCCTCATTAAACAATTCCATAATAATATCCCAAATGTACAAAAGTCTCCATTTGTGCTCCAAGACTTTTTTTTTTCCCTCCCTCCCTCTCTCCCCAAGACTTTTTTTTTATATTTGTAAATATATTTTATGGTTATAGCTTGATTTTATAATATTAATTAATTACTGCTCCTGGTTATTATACATTAAGTGTTACTGAAATATCCATAGGAATATTATCAAGTAAAACAGGTGGCTTCAGAGTAACACAAATTACATGGTGTGAGAGAAATAATATTGGCCTGATAAGAGAACCATTCATCTGGCTTTGCTACCATATAACTCTCTGGCCTTGGCCAGTCTCCTCATCTATCTGGCCCTAGTTTTCTCATCTGAGAAATAAGAGTTGAATGATTCCCTAAGGTTCTGTTCAGTTTTAGCATTCAGAGGTACTGTATACTCTTGGTAAAGTATCTTCAGGCCCATGGATAGAAGTTGAAGGAGTACTATAATTGGGTTTTATTCCTTGGGATTTTTTTTTTTTTTTTTTTTTTTTTTTTTTTTTTTTTTTTTATTCCTTGGGATTTTATGGTAATTACTGGCAGGCAGGCAGAATAGGATGAGAGATAATTCTGTTAATTGATATCTGGATCCATGGAGTAGAAATTAGAAATCCCTTCCCTACACAGGAAGTATGATTTACATGCTGTGTCTTAGAAATGTAGTTTTAGATGCTCTTAGTGTTTTATTAGGATTTGGCCGAAGATTGTAAAAGGCTTGAATAAATTTTCTAAAGAGTTAATAATACATTAGTGACTAAAATTAGAATTTTTAAAACTTGGTTTTATTTATTTATTTATTTATTTATTTATTTTTTATTTTTTTTATTTTTTATTGGTGTTCAATTTACTAACATACAGAATAACACCCAGTGCCCGTCACCCATTCACTCCCACCCCCCGCCCTCCTCCCCTTCTACCACCCCTAGTTCGTTTCCCAGAGTTAGCAGTCTTTACGTTCTGTCTCCCTTTCTGATATTTCCCACACGTTTCTTCTCCCTTCCCTTATATTCCCTTTCACTATTATTTATATTCCCCAAATGAATGAGAACATATAATGTTTGTCCTTGTCCGACTGACTTACTTCACTCAGCATAATACCCTCCAGAAAACTTGGTTTTAAAATAATTCTTAAAAATGGACCTTTTGGTACAGTGGTAAGAATAGGAAGAGAGATGTGGGATGAAGGATAATTTAGGATCCAGATTTAGTTTCGGCCTGGGAAACTGACAGTGGCTTCTAGAATATGCTTCCTTGTTTATTTTTCAGTATGCTGTAACCAATAAACCCTTAATAATAATAGTAATTGGGGCTTCTGGGTGGCTCAGTCGGCTCAGGTCATGAACCCAGGGTCCTGAGATCGAGCCCCACATCAGGCTGCCTGCACAGTGGGGAGCCTGCTTCTCCCTCTGTCTCTGCCTGATGCTCTTCTTCTTGTGTGCGCGCACGCTCTCTCTCTGTCAAATAAATAAATAAATAAATAAATAAATAAATAAATAAATAAATAATATTAAAAAATAATAATAGTAACTACCATTCTTACATACTGTGCATGGTAGCTTTGACAAGAGATCTGTAAATCTATATGAAACCTATTGAAAGATATAAAAGAAAACCCAAGTAAAGGAATATTCCTTAAAGAGAAGACTTAATATTGCAAAGATACTATTTCTAACCAAATTAATTTATACCTTTTGTAAAATGTAATTTTATTTATTAAATTTTTTAGAGTATGCTGTATGCCCATCATGGGGCTTGAACTCATTACCCTGAGATCAAGAGTTACATACTCTACCTACTGGGAGCTGCTCCTAGTTTATATCCAGTCAGTATCCAATAGGCTTTCTCTTGGAACTTGATAAGCTGATTCTAAAATTTATGTAGGGGATGCCTGGGTGGCTCAGCAGTTGAGTGTCTGCCTTTGGTTCAGGGCGTGAATCCGGAGTCCCGGGATGGAGTCCCACATCGGCTTCCCTGCTTGGAGCCTGCTTTTCCCTCTGCCTGTGTCTCTGTTTCTCTCTCTCTCTCTCTCTCTCTCTCTCTCTCTCTGTGTGTGTATGTGTGTGTCTCTCATTAATAAATAAAATCTTTAAGGGACTCCTGAGTGGCTGAGCAGTTGAATGTCTGCCCTTGGCTCCGGGTATGATCCTGGTGCAGGGGTTGAGTCCCACATAGGCTTCCTGCGAGGAGCCTGCTTCTCTTCCTGTCTGTGTCGCTGCCTCTCTCTTTCATGAATAAATAAATAAAATATTTTAAAAAATAAATAAATAAGCAAAATCTTTGAAAAAATAAAAATTTATGTGGAAGAGAAAATGCTCAAGCATTTAAAATATTTTAAAATAAGAGAGTGAGAGAAGATGTACTCTAGCAGATATCAAAATGTATTATAAACCATTACTAAAGCAATATAGATTAATGGAACAGATACAGATCTACGTATATATTTGGATAGAAATGATGTTTCAAACCAGGGGGATAGGAAGAACTACAGCTGGAGTTGGTAATAAGCTTTCTAAAAGGTAAAAAAGTAGAGCCCCACGTTACCCCTATCTCAAAAATAAATCCCAGATGGATTATAGGCCTAAACATTTTTTAAATACATAAAGTTATTAGAAGAAAGATATAGGAAAGTATATTTATGATGTTGTGAAAGGAAAGATATTAAGTCACAAAACACAAAAACCTAAAAAAATGAATAAATTTGACTATATCAAAATGTAAATTCTAATATGAGATAGCATAATTACATTAAAAAAGCAATAATTGAGAAATATTTATAATATATATAGCAAATGCTTTATATTAATGATATAAAAAGAATTCCTATAAATAATGTAAAAATACTTAAAAGGAAAAATAAACAAATTCATAGAAGAGGGAATAAAAATGACCAATAAGAAAATATGTTCAATTTCATCAGTAATTAGAGAAATTTAAAAATAAGATAAAATTTTCACTCATTGGGTTAGGAAAAATATTTAATGTGAAAAATATCCAGTATGATGAGGAAATAGGGAAAGATATTTTCATAAACAGTTGGTAGACATATAAATTGGTACAGGTGCTTTGGAGGGAAATTTGGCAGTATCTATTAAAATTTAAAATACTTGTGCCTCATGACTCAGCAGGCCCTTTTCTTGGTATCTACCCTAGAAAAACTTCTTATATGTAACAGAAGCATCTGCCACAGAATGATTGTTGTAGTATTGTTGGTAATAGCAAAACAAGACAAAACAAAACCAAAAACCCTAAATATCCATTAATAGGGCACTGAGGGGGGCACTTGATGGGATGAGCACTGGGTATTATTCTATATGTTGGCAAATTGAACACCAATAAAAAATAAATTTATAAAAAAAATCAACATTGAAGACATTTGAGAAATCTTTATCATCTCTGCAGAGATGCCTTCAAATGTGTAATGGCTGTGTTGATGCTTTTTTTTTTAATTTTCATTTTTCTGGAATAAATTCCCAGGAGTGCTAAATAATAATAATAATAATAGGGGAATGCTTAAATAAACTCTGGAACACTATGCAGTGCTAAAGGGTGGGATAAACCTGTATGTAGGTAGGTTGAGTCCAGTCTTGTTCATTCTCTAGACTCTAAAGGTCAGTTGATAAATCCTTAATGATTTCAAATGTGTTATGTTCATTTGATGGTAATGATAGTAAGAGAAAGTAACATGGCATATCAAAATAGATTTACTGGAAAAAAGGCAGTGAACTTTTTATTTTTATTTTTATTTTTTTATTTATTTTATTTATTTATGAGAGACACACAGAGAGAGAGAGAGAGAGAGAGAGAGAGAGAAGGAGGCAGAGACACAGGCAGAAGGAGAAGTAGGCTCCATGCAGGAAACTGGACGTGGCTCTGATCCCCTGTCTCCTGGATCAGGCCCTGGGCTGAATGCGGCGCTAAACCGCTGAGCCACTGGGGATGCCTGGCAGTGAACTTTTTAAGGGATTTTGGCATGTGTGCCAGATTGCTTCCTAGGAATCTGGGAGGTTGTTTTGTTGACATTTCTAGCAGTAATGGCAGTGAGTGTGCCCCAAACATCATTTTCCAAAAATTAAAAATTATATTCTCATTTTAGTAAAAATTAAGAAAATGCATTGTATAGCTATTCAGGTGACAGGCAGATTTGATAGCTATGAACTAAGCTATGTATGTATGTCCTGGAAGCCCCCAGCTATTGAATTCCATAACCAAACTTCATGCTCTACATCTTGAGAAGCCAATGATGTAATCTAATCTAAGTGGAGGTGTTTAATGTTTTTTTCTCATTGAAGGCTTTAAATGTTTGAGTTTTTAGGGAATTTCAAGTTCTAATTTCATCTCCCTGGTTTACTTTTCATAAATATATTGTTATTAACAATGATATTGGGAAAATAAGAGCTGTAGATGGTTTACGATTTCCTAATTCCATTTAATATAAGAATTTTATGTCTCTTTCTCATTTTAAAACCATTTTACTATTAGATACTATAAGTTCTAGTTTCTAGTCTTAAACTAAAAAAAAGGTTTAGGTGCACCTGGGTGGCTCAGTTGATAGGTGTCCCACTCTTGAATTTGGCTCAGATCATGACATCAGGGTTCTCTCTCTCTCTCTCTCTCTCTCCTCCCCTCCCTCCCCGCATTCACTTGCACTTAATAAATAAATAAAAATTTAAGAATTCAGATTAATAAAATACTGTGAGGGCTATGCTGAACAGTTCTGCAGGCAGGATTCTTCCTGAGAGCCTCTGGTGTAAAGGAAAGAATGCTGGACCAGAAATGAAAGTCCTAGGTCTGGCATTAACTAGATGAGCAGTCTTGAACAGATCATTAGAACTCTCTCAACCTCAGTTCCCTCATCTGTGTAAGCTGAACTAAATCCATTTGTAATGATCCTTTCAGTTTCTGAGAATTATTTTCTTTTATGTTAAGAAGCTTATTAAAAAAAAAAAAAAGAAGAAGAAGCTTATAGTCTGGTGGCAGCAAACTATTTTCTGTCTCATTATTTCACTCCCAGGCAGTTGCTGTTTTACCTGTGTCACTAGCTTAGCAAGATTAGGACATAAATTGGAGGAGGCAAGGGATTCTGTGATACTTTGTGGAATTATGCTAGTTTTATTCATTAGATTGGCCAGAGTAACTTTGGCTCATGCAAGACTTATTGAGGAGAAGCTGGGATAGAAAATGTAATGTGTAAAATTATTTTACTTTAAATAACTTCACTTCAAAATCTGGGAAAAGAAACTTCCTCTGAGAGTATTACTCCTTTGTACATATTAATTACTTCTCACAAAAGCTCAGTCAAGAAGGAAGGTGATAACTAGCTCCATTTTACAGTTACAAGTGGGAAAGTTCTCAACATTTACGAATTAAGTGGGCTGAGTTAATAGCACAATTATGGACTCCAGGATGAAGCCTGCATTCCATTTTGCCCCTCTAGAGTATTCATCCTGCTGCCTCTACCCAGACAGAATGCACATGTGTACTCTCCTCACATTTCCATATATATGTATCTTTGTATCTTTGAACCACGCCTGATTCAAACACCTCTCCTCCACAAAGCCATCCCTAATGCTTGAGCAGAAAGGATTTTTCTGTCTCACTATTTAACCAATCTTATAATTATTTTTTCCTTCTAGTACTAAATTGAAGGCTACTTATGGGTGGAATCCACACTAGATTTAGCCTTACATATTGTGCGGCAGAGTATCCTTTGTAATAGGCACTCACAGTGATGTGTGATGGCTGGCTAGTCAGGTGCATATTGGACGGATGGATGGATAGATGGATGAATAAATGACTAGTGGGGTGTTTTTCCTAGCAGCATGTGCATAAGTATATTATGGCTTTGCACTTGGTCTGCGTTTTATTTTTTATTTGATCATCAAGAACAAATTATTTTGTAACATTAAGTTTTTTAAAAAACATCCTTCATTTTTCTAACATCTTTAGGTGTCAAAACTTAGAATATCCAACATTCTATTTATGGCATTACTTACACCAGCTTTATTTTCATGGGCCTTGATTGGGACTTGGAAACAATGCATCTTGTTTTGATAACATTCTGATGGGCCAGAGGCCTCAAAAGGATGTCACATGCTGTTGGAGCAGATGTAACAAAGAAAATGACAGACAGTTGATTCTCTTTGTTTCAAGTAGTGTCTCTCACTCTCACTCTTTCTCTCATTAGGTTTAGTTTAATTCTGGAAGTATTTGTTAGCTTTAAGGACAAGTTATAATTTCCTTCCTCATATTTATTAAATCACAATAGCACCTAGTAGATACTTGACAAATATTGACATAAATGAACAGTGGAAAGCACTGTGACAAAGTAGGAACAGCATGCACTTCTGAATAAGAAAACCTATTTTGAATATTGATTCTGACTCTTATACTCATCTTGGTAAATTACTTGAGTCCTATACCCTTATTTGTAATATGGAAATGATAATAATTGTGGATTTTTAATACTTTTAGTTTTAAATATTCATCAACATACATTCTGATTTCTTTTTGTTTGGGAAGCATAGTCATCATATTTTAATTCTTAGACTTTTTTTGGAATTTTAAAGCTAGAAAAAAAAAAAAACCCAAAACCCAGATACTTCTGCACATATTTTAAAAAATAAATAGTATAGACATGAAGTTTAGGGGACATTCATGTAATTTAGCCACCACTTTGTACAATTTATATAATTATGAAAAATAACACCAAATGCTGTGCTTAAGATCTCCTATGATGACATCAGAAAATAAGCCAATCAGACTTTTCAATTGTTTACTTGCTGCTTTGAGCTTATTTTTCTGCCTAATCATAATTTATGTAGCTCAGATGATTGAGATCATGAGTATCATATATTTCTCCAGTTGCTTTCTAAAAATCTTTACTTGTCTATTTATTAATTCTACAGATATATATTGAGTATCTATTATGTGTCACCTACTGTGGTAGGGCAATAAATACGTACTAATGAATAAAGCAGACATAGTTCCTTCTCTCACAAAGCTTACTCTACATAGCAGTGAAAATTAAGTGTGTACATGAATTTTTAATTACAAGCTGGTAATTCTACGACTGAAACAAATAGGAAGCAGTGCTTAGATTGGAGGTCAGGAAAGGCCTCCTGAAGAAGTCAAACTTCATGAGCTTTGGAGAATGAGTAGGAGCCACTGTCCCAGGAAGACAAGGGAGAGAGTAGTCTCCATAAAGGGAATGGCATATACAGAGGTTCTGAGGTGGAGAGAGTTTGGCATGTTTGAGAATCAGGAAGGCCAGTGTGGCTGGATCAACACAGTGGGGCAAACAAGGAAACTAGAGAGGTACACAATGGCCAGATTATGTGAGGCTTTAGAAGTTTAGATCCCATAGAACATAGAAGTTTAGATCCCACCCTCCCACCCCCAGAGATATGGAGAAACCACTGAAAGGTTTTCAACAGAGTGTGACCATATTTCTGCTTTCATGGAGCCTGCTTCTCCCTCTGCCTGTGTCTCTGCCTCTCTCTCTCTCTCTCTCTCTGTCTATCATGAATGAATAAATAAAAAATTAAAAAAAATTTCTGCTTTCAAAAGATGGCTTTTGGTTTCTTTTAATTTTTTTTTAAGATTTTATTTGTTTATTCATGAGCGACACAGAGAGAGAGAGAGACAGAGACACAGGCAGAGGGAGAAGCAGGCTCCATGCAGGGAGCCCGACCTGGGACTCGATGCTGCGTCTCCAGGATCACACCCTGGGCCGAAGGTGGTGCTAAACTGCTGGGCCACCCGGGCTGCCCTTTTTAGAGAACAGACTGAGAGATAGGGTAGAAACAGGCCGGCCAGTAGGGAGGCTATGGCAGCTGAGACAAGAAGTGGGTAGATTTGAGGTAGAACCTCTTCCTGATAAGTGGCATAGAGGATTGAGGCAAAGGAATATGTCAAACATGACCGGCTTTTTTAAATAAATAAATAAATAAATAAATAAATAAATAAATAAATAAATAAATAAATAAATAAATAAATAAATAAATAAAGTTATTTATTTATTTGAAAGAGAGAGAGAGAGCTTGAGGGAGAGAGAATCTCAAGCAGACTGTGCTGAGTTGAGTGTGAAGCCTAACATGGGGCTTGATTCACGACCCTGAGATTAGGCCTGAGCCAAAATCAAGGGTGGTTTAACTGACCGTGCCACCCAGGTGCTCCTCCAGCTTTCTGATTATAGCAGCTGAGGTGTATGTTTGCACCATTTTCTAAGATAAGGAATTCTAGGCTGGAGCAGATTTGGGGGAGGGAGTGGGAGTTCAACTGGGGAGTCTACCCATGAGTGTGAGACCCCCCATACAGATGACAAATAATTGAATATGAGTCTGCACCTTAAAGGAGAGTTTTGGGGCTAGGAATATACATTTGGGAATCATCAGTGAGCAGTTGATATTTGAAGTCCTGTGACTAATGAGATCACTTGGCAGGGGAAAGTTAGAAAGAAAAGAAAGCTTAAGACCAAGTCCTTTTTCTTTTGAGAGTCTGCAGCATTCTAGTTAACTTAATTTTTTGGCCCAGTTACATGCTTTCTGACAATCAGAATTCTGCATCTCAGTGTTCTCTTTTCACAACTCATAAAGCTAATAAATAAAACAAACCCAATGATGATGTTTTTTTTTTTTAGTTAAAAGAGTCTGAAAATTCCTTTTAATTAAATATCTTTCTTAGAATATTCATAAGCGTTTCTGGAAAGCAGCCATTATTTTGAACACTTCTCTTTAGAGGGAGTATAGATATGGAAAGTGGAAGAAACTGGGCCAAATATGAAATCTCTGGAGAACTTTTCCTAGAAACTTTTTTTTTTTTTTAAGATTTTATTTATTTATTCATGATAGTCACAGAGAGAGAGAGAGAGAGAGGCAGAGACACAGGCAGAGGGAGAAGCAGGCTCCATGCACCGGGAGCCCGATGTGGGATTCGATCCCGGGTCTCCAGGATCGCACCCTGGGCCAAAGGCAGGCGCCAAACCGCTGCGCCACCCAGGGATCCCTAGAAACTTGTTTATAAATTAGTCCATCTGTGTTCTTGTCAATAACCTCTTATAAAACCAGAATATAAGGGGATGGAGTGGGGAGAACCTTCCCTTGAATTAAGTTTCCAATTATTTTTAATTTGCTTTACTCTGGTCACAGGTCTTATACTAATAGTAGAAGTTGATTGATGTTTGCCTTGGTAGATAAAGATGAAAAAGCCCAACTTTTCTTCTCTGATATGTGACCTTGGTTCTTCTTTCTTTCTTTAAATGTATTTCTTGTCTCTATGTATTTGTTTCATATGTTTCTTTAAAAGTTTTTGAGCTAGTTACACATTTTAAAGACTATTTTTAAAATTATGTTTCTACTCCATTCTACTCCATTTCATTTCTCTTGGGTTTTTTTAAGGTAACCCATTAGTAAGTATGGATATTTTTGTTTTGCTTCTATGTTGGCTTGCTTGCTTTTTCTTTTTAACCCTGTAGCTCTGAAACTTACCAGAATTATTTAACTTTTTTCTTTCAAACATGAAGTATTTCAGACATTACTTGTACTTTACTGTGCCATAAAATTACCTTTCAGGCTACCAAGAATTTTCCCATGCTACTGTAAGCCCTCCTATGCTCCACATCAGCATGTTAAAAGAACACTAGCCCACCCGCCTTCTTTAGTTGTTCCTTACCCACCTCCCTGTATGTAAGTATCATTCAGCATTTTTGGATGGGAGGGCAATTTGGCCTTTCTTTTTCCATGTAGGATCTACGCATAAGAATACACACCTATTTTTATTGTTGCTATGTATTGTTTATTGAATGGGAGCCAAGACTTCATGCTAATGTTGTACTGCGTGGTTATGTCCAGTGAGTACTAATAGTCACCAGTTCCAATTGTGTGATATTAAAACAACCTTAAAGATGTAATTCTCGGGATGCCTGGGTAGCTCAGTGGTTGAGCATCTGCCTTTGGCTCAAGGCATGATCCCAGGGTCCTGGGATCAAGTCCCACGTTGGGCTGCCCACCAGGAGCCTGCTTCTCCCTTTGCCTATGTCTCTGCCTCTCTCTGTGTGTCTCTCATGAATAAGTAAATAAAATCTTAAAAAAATACATAACTCTTGAAAAGTTTTCAAGAATTAGACCTGGAATTAGTCTGAAACCAATGTTTACATAATTCAAAAGAAATTAATTTACCTTTCTATAACTTTTAACAACCCAAAGCAAGCATGTCTAATAGACCACTGCTTTCTATCACTGTTTTTCTGTTTTAAAAAAATGATTCAGACTTATTAAAGGATTTGGCTGAAATAAGAGTCTCCCTGTGTTTTACTAAAATAGTCATTTTAGTGTGCTATAATTTAGCTATTTACCTGTTGGACATTTGGGTTTCATTATATATAATTCTATAGGGAACATTGTTTTTTAAGATTTATTTATTCATTTATGATAGAGAGAGAGAGAGAGAGGCAGAGACACAGGGAGAGGGAGAAGCAGGCTCCATGCCGGGAGCCCAATGTGGGACTCGATCCCGGGACTCCAGGATCACGCCCTGGGCCAAAGGCAGGCGCTAAACCGCTGAGCCACTCAGGGATCCCCCTATAGGGAACATTTTGTACATAAATCTTTGTATACATCTCTGATTGTCTTTTTAAAATGAATTCTGAAATTTACTGAGTTTAGGATAATGAGCATTATTTTTTTTAAGATTTTATTTATTCCTAAGAGACAGGAGAGGGAGAAGCAGGCTCCTTGCAGGGAACCTGGACCCGTGATCACGTCCTCAGCTAAAGACAGACGCTCAACTGCTGAGCCACCCAGGCATCCTAGGATAATAAGCATTTATTTATTTATTTATTTATTTATTTATTTATTTATTTATTTAGGATACAATGTCATATTACTTTTCAGAAAAATTTTACCATATTACACTCAGAGCTATTGGTGTGCAAGTTCCTGTTCTTCTTTTCTTTAATAGTTTTAGAAATGTTTATAGTCTCTTAATTTTGCCAGCCTGAAGGATGAAAATTGTATCCTTTCTATTTTACAGTTTTTATTAACTAATGGAGTAGGACATGTTTATTCTCTGATTTCTTTTTTAAAAAATCAAATGAATCAGAAAGCACTAGTGTAGATAGAGTAGTATATCTTTATACTGGTGTGAAAAAGATTTGCTTGCAAATGGCTGCAAGGGAGTATATTTTCAAATCCTGTTATCTTGAGAGAATAGGTATAAACTTTCAATTCTGCTAGAATATCTCAAGCTCTACCCAGAGTTCCGTACAACATTAACATTCTGGATCCAGTATTCCAGAACATAAATTTGCCAGTTCTCTGAAAACACTGGAACACAAATGGAAAATTCAATAGCCCTTCTTTAGTGACTTGCTTATGATCCACCAATAGGCAAAATGCAGCAGGCAAGACTGCCAGCTGCTCTGCGTCTGCAAACATTTGTGCAGAACTAATTTTAATAGCAGATGTTGGGAATATTTAAAAAAAAAAAAAAAGAAAAAGCAACTCTCCTCTGAGAAAGTCAGACCTATCCCGTGACTTCTTAGATGCTCCATAACCCTGTTAGCCAGAGTTTCGTTCCTAAAATTCCATATTTTGCTTCCCTTCTTTCTCATGTGAGAAGTTTTAGAAATGCTGAAGGGAATCTCACAACTTCAGAAAGCCTTTATACTGCCTCAGTTTACCCCATATTTTGTTGTCATATTTAGAAGCCTGTATATAATTAGGGTTTACCTATGGAAGATCCTATTTTGACCTTTGGGGAATGCCCAGACTTCATTTATCCATTATAAGAAAGACTATTTCTTCATTTTCTATTGAGATAGAAGTTACAGGTAATGAAGAGAAATTTTAAGGGGAAACTATTATTTTTATCAAATGGACAATGAAGATGTAATTCCAGCAGGAATTTGCTAAATCAGTGTCTGAATGATGGCATGTATGGATTTGGGGTTTTAGACACCAATATTCCATGTCATTAAAGGAGTTCACACAGGTCCAGATAGGTGCCTGCCTCTATGACATGTCAGTATCCTCACTCAGACATGTCGGAGTTTAATCAAATTTGTTTTTTTCTGGGGTTTGTTTATGCTGAAAGGATAAGTAAATTATTTCATTGTTATTATTTGATTTTTAAGTCTTCTTCCTCCTTCTGTTTCCCAGCCATGCTATTCTCCTCTTCACATACAACTAATTAACTAATATTATTAGTTTTCTGTGACTCTTTCTACACATACTATATGCTTATGTAGATAAGCAGTGTGTGTGTGTGTGTGTGTGTGTGTGTGTGTATGCCTTTCTGCTCTTTTACTTTAATGGTACCACATTATACACAATACTTTTGCTTTTTTCCACCTAGTCCAACTTAGAAATATTCCATATTGGGATTCCTGGGTGGCTCAGCGGTTGAGTATCAAGCCCCACATTGGGCTCCCTGCTCAGTGGGGAGTCTGCTTCTCTCTGCCCCTCCCTCCTGTTCTGCTCTCTCTTGCTGTCTCTCGAATAAATAAAATCTTTAAAAAAGAATATAAAAACTAGCTAAAGACTGGGAGAAATGTTTGTCAAATATGTCTAACAAAGTTATTTGTATACAGAATATGTAAAGAATTCTTACAACTAAATAGGAAGATGAGAATAAAAAGTAGACAAAAGATTTGGATAGACCCTTCACCAAGAAAAGATATAGATAACAAATAAGCACATGAAAATATGCAGCCAGGTGTACTATTTATTGAAGGAAAGATAAATAAAGCACAGATCATTATATAACATTAAAAGATGAAAACACTCCTTTCTGAATTTTTGCCCCAATTGTAAACTACTAATTTAGTCAACGCTTTGAGGGCAAGGACAATGTCTTTATAGATAGGATTCAATAAATGTTTAAACTTGGTGCATTGTGAATGAGTTTAAAATCATGATGCTATTTAAAATGCCAAACATTAATGTTTTAAAAAGTGCAGAGCAGTATTTAGGACAATAGCAACTTGAATAAATGAACTTAAGAGTTCTGTAATTGCCTTGAACCATCTGTGGCAACAAGGAAATAATATAGAATGCTGAATTAGAGTTACTGGCCATCACTGAAAAGTAACCATTACTGAAAATAATCATTTAGTATTTTCATTGCCATTTTTACTTACATAAAGAAAAATATTTTAAAGTCATCGCTGGTCAGCTAACTATATGACCTCTATTCCTTGTCAGGTTTGGTTTTTAAGGGTGAACCGAACTCTTGGGTCACATCCTAACTTTACATCTACTTAAAATAAAGCTATACTTTTCCTTTGGCCCAGCAACTGTGTTTCTAGAAATTTATTGTAATTATGTGAAATGATATTTTTCTTATTTATTGCAGCATTTATTCTAATAATAAAAGCTTGGATGCTGGTTAATTAATCATGATACATCTATGCAATGAAATCCTACCTAGGAAGAATAAAAACAAGGGAGCTCTTTATGTATTAATATGGAATATTTCTCTTTTTTTTATGATTTTATTTATTTATTTATTCATGAGAGACCCAGAGAGACAGAGACAGAGACATAGGCAAAGGGAGAAGTAGGCTCCTCTAGGGGAGCCTGACCTAGGACTCGATCCCGGGACTCCAGGATCATATACTGAGCTGAAGGCAGATTTTGTTGAAATATATTTCATGATTTTTTTTCTTTTATGGTGCATGTGTTTTGTACCATTAAGAGATCTTTGCTGAACCCATTGCCACAAAGATTTTCTCCTGTATTCTAGAAGTTACACCATTTTATTTTATTTTATTTTATTTTATTTTATTTTTTATTTTTTGGTAACTATTCTCTTATTTCCTGCTGGGATCTACTATTTGTTTAGCACATCAGTTAGAGGGCAAGTGAAAGGAAGTAAATTAAATTTACTAATCAAATGTTATTTTTTTTTAATTTTTATTTATTTATGATAGTCTCACAGAGAGAGAGAGAGGCAGAGACACAGGCAGAGGTAGAAGCAGGCTCCATGCACCGGGAGCCCGATGTGGGATTCGATCCTGGGTCTCCAGGATCGCGCCCTGGGCCAAAGGCAGGCGCCAAACCGCTGCGCCACCCAGGGATCCCTCAAATGTTATTTTTTTAGTGCCTTCATAAAAGATATTTTCTGATTACTTTATGCTTATATAGGTGCTCTTAAACACATACATATCTAAAACAGAAGTTTCATGAAACAATTCTTCCTCTTCCTTTATGCAGTGTACTCTGATATTTTCTTTTCTATTCAGTTAAAAAAAAAAAAAAAGCTATGTTGCTGCAAACTACTAAATTGATTTCACAAGCTATTCGTGGCTCTCAGCCTGCAGTGTGAAGAAATGAGTAGATGCTAGTTGATTACCACATTCAGGGGAGACTTTGAAAAACTGTGGTTTGTTGCAGTGGGGCTCCTGAGAAATGAAGATGGTGTCTGCTTTTTGAGATTACCAGCTGTCCGTTGGCCAAGTGGGACAGGGAATATAACTACACATTCCTCCCAAACACACCAAAACTTTCAAAATTTCAAAGGAAGTGCTAACTTCCTTCATAAGATTCTATAGTGTCGGAAAGGACAACACTTCTTTACTTATTCTCAAAATTATTAGGCCTATTATAGATTTACGAGTAAGTGGGAAATAACTAGCTAAGGAATTTTGTCAAATGTTAATGCTAAGGGCAGCTCAGGTGGCTCAGTGGTTTAGCGCCGCCTTCAGCCCAGGGCCTGATCCTGGAGACTTGGGAGTCCCACGTCAGGCTCCCTGCATGGAGCTTGCTTCTCCCTCTGCCTGTGTCTCTGCATCTCTCTCTTTCTTTGTGCCTCTCATAAATAAATAAATAAAATCTTTTTAAAAAATGTTAATGCTAAAACATACACAGAAACCTGAAAAACTATTTCAATAAGAAGATTAGAAAGTATCTTCATTTGATTATTTGGAACTGAGGAAACTGGGTATACTTAGTGGTATTACTTGACTAGGTATAAATTATGAACAGTCCTTGGAGAGAGGACTTTTATGAGCCCTAACCACAAGTGATCTTTTTTGTCAAAATATGAAACTGTTTCTTATCCTTTAAGCAGACAATTCGTAGTTTCAAATCACAAGAAGGAACTACCTATTCATTTCTGTTTGCAGTTAGTTGAGGATTAGAGAAAGAAAGACATTGGAAATTGGAAACTAGACACTTTTCATCAGAGGAAGTTTTATTCTGTGACACTATATAGTCTGTTTTCTACTCAGTTTGGATCTAAAAGTTGGGTTTCGGTAGTGGATGTTTTGTTTTCTAACTCCCAGTGGAAGTGTAACTATTAGGGTGATTTTTACTTTGGATCTTTCTAACCACCTTCCTTTGACAAATCCACATGAGCCAATGGCAGTGATCTGAACTTACAGACAGTAAGTTCCAGATTTAAAGTATCTGGAGGGTGTAGGGTTCCATTGCATTTCCTGATGAGTTGGTCCCCTTCCTAATGGAATTATCTTGTTGTGGCAAAGGGATGAGAGTAAATTATATATATATATATATTTTTTTTTTTGAGAGAGAGAGAGAGAGAAAACATGCACACATGTGCATGCAGTGGTGCAGGGGAGAAGGAGAGAGAGAGAATCCCAAGCAGGCTCTATGCCTAGTGAGGCCCCATACGGGGCTTGACCTCATGACCTTGTGATCATGACCCGAGCCAAAATCAAGAGTTCTATGCTTAACCAACTGAGCCACCTGGGAGCCGTACATTTTTGTATTTTAAATGATAATTTTCTGAGATGCACATGGCTTCATTACCAACCAATAATACCAGTGGTATTCTAATGTCAAAATTTGTTCTCCATCTAGACTGTGGGAATAGTGGGAATAACAAAATGGGTTAGGACAACTCCCAAGTCAATGGCTTTTCGGGTTTTATTATCTTTTTTTTTACTCCAGCTAGAAGGAATTAGTATATTTGTAAAGAATTTTCTTGGTTAAGAGAAACAGACCATCCACTTCAGAGGATATGTTAACATGAGAAAGAACTAAAGTTTGACATGGAATGAACATTTTCTTTCAGAGAAATTATCTTCTTAGGAGGGGATTTTTTTTCTGCTGGAACATCCTGGTTTTTGACAGTTCTATCCAGGCTCAGACAGCTCTGCCTCTCAGAACTTGACTGATGTTTATAGGACATGGCACTTGTCACTGCTTCCTCAGGGGCATTGCCTGGGCCTAGAGTTTTTCCTTGTGCTGACTAATGTCCTATGCAAGAAATCCATGTGTAAACTCCAGGTTTTTCTCTAGTATCAGGACAACAGCAACCATAAACTATGCTTTAGTATCTAGCCCTGCTACTCATGAAAAGAGCTCTGATTTCTACTAGGCCTGGGTTCTGTGAAAAAGCTGACATGGATTTTGACTTCTGCAGAGGACCATCCTGCATTTTGCCTTTGTTCTTGAGAAGAACCACTGTCAAAAGCAATTCATCATTTTCTGCAAGTTTCTTTTCAGAAGAACTCCTTTCTGTGGCAGTCATCAGAGGATCTTGTTAACAAGGGTCTCTGCTGACCCTGGCCTGAACAGAGTGACTCTTTCTTGCAAGTTTCCTGATTCTAAATCCTCCTTGATATTCTCCTCTTTTGGGTCTCTCGTATCCTTGTTCTTGTCACTTGGGAATACCATTGGCCCATGACCAATATTTGATAGGGACCCTTCTCAAAATTCTCTGGTGGAAACTAAATTTTATGTGATCACCTTGTCTCCTACCAGCATGAGAGTTTCCCCAAGGAGTTTAGCAATCTCACAATTGTGTCAGCCCCTGAATTGTGAGTGACTGGAGAAAAAAAGACAGACTTGGGCCAATTCTGTAATTGGGCTTCTGTCATCTTTAACAGTTTTATGAATTAAAGGATTTTGAGGAGCAAGCCCTACCTCTACCAGACCTCAAACTAACTGATTTTTCATACATGTTGAGAGTCGAATCAGAGAAGGAAAGCTCTAGAGAGGTGTTCAAGTGATGATCCCCTCAGATACTTTTAATAGTTGGTATAACTGTTTCTCCAAAGAAACAGGGAGCGAATTTTCTGGGAAGATTATACTTGAGGTTTACAGCCCTTTAGCTCCTTCTGAGCAGCTTCTCTCATCATAGTCCAGGCAATTAATTAGAATGCAAAAATGACCCTTCTGCAGTAAGAAGAGATCTTGTGGTCAAAATAGGAAACTAATTACAAGTCAAGATCATCACTTACTTTACTCCCAGCTCAGCTTGTTAGTCCTTAATTTTAAGTGTCTCTAGCTTTCCTTGCTAATCAGCCTGGATTCCTCCTATGGTGCTAGAGCTCAGTCTCTCAGTTCTCTTACTTATTAAAGAAGGAATCAAGCTCTTTACTTACTGAGAAACAGGTCTAATCTTTGATTTTAAGTAAAAACTGTTCTTTCACAATCATCTGAAACCTGACTTGGTCATGTCTCAGGACTCTATCTCAGTAACAGCAATCTTTCTGCACTTGTCTTTCTTTCCTGGCACACATACCCAGACAGTTGTCCAAGGGAGACTTTTCTCTGCTTTCTTTTTCAGTGTCTTCTTGTTTTCTGAATTCTTCCAGTTTCTCTAAAATAGCTGTCTCTTTGCTCTTCAAACCTGTGTTCCCCAAAGGAATAACAGAGCTTCACTTCTTTGCACACTCTACAGAAGCATACAGTGGTCATATTACATGGTATACGCATTATCGTCTCTAAAACCCTGTTTCCTTTCATAGCCCAGGTTCCAAACCAAGCTGCACACAAAAAATTTTAAAGGTATTTGCATGGCAGGGGTTGGGGGTCTTTAATGGCTGTGTTTAAACCACAGGTAGCTCTCATATATTAGTCTGAGGAGGGAAATAAGGAATTGGAAGTCTAAGGTTTTAATGACCATAAAGATAATATGTAGGATGATTTACCAAAATAAATGGAGGTCAACGAGAATTGTATGCTTTCAGCGCACATTAAACTTTTATATCTCCTTGCTTTGCTAGCCTGCTGTCAGCTCATGAAGTTGACAGAACATTCTTTTTTAGTTCCTACACAGAAAGGAGGGAACTAAGCCGCTAACTTGTTAATAGCAGAAGCCCAACTCCAAATGGAAAATAATAGATTGTTTGGTTTGCCTAAGGTGAGACAAATAGATAATCTCTCTATGGATTGTATATCAGTTTTGAGCCGTTTAATTAGCAACTAGAGACATAAATCCAAGTTTTGTATTTTGAGATTCCAGATCTAGAAGTTCTGAGTTGCTATTTTATTTTCTTTTTGTGAGATTTCAGTGAGGGTTGACCATCTACTACTGGCTTCTTTGCTTTTTCATGTGTTTATGAACTTGCTAGCTACTTGTTTATTAATTTGTTCTTCTGTGGATGATTGCTTTTCAGAATCCTCTTTGGTACCTTAGTTACCTATGTAGGCATTCATTAAATACAGGCAATGCCTCTTTATGTAAATTGAATAATCTATGTATATATATATGACTGCTTTTAGATCTCACTGACAATTCACCAGTTTCCTTTTGTTGGTTTTGCTTTAAAGAGCTAGTCTAGGACTGATATGATTGCACCATTGTGGTTCTAAAGCAGTGATTTATACAATGTTATCTGTAGATGTAGATCAGAATCACTTGTAGAACTTGTTAAAAACACATTTCTGGGCCCTACCCCCAGATTTTCTGATTTGGTAGATCCAGGGTGGAGCCTAAGAATTTGCATTTCTAACAAGTTCCCAGATGATGCTGTTGCTGGTGATGTGGGACTACACTTTAAGAATCACTCCTTAAGGTTTTTCTCCTATTTCAGAAACATGCCTTTGTAGGACAGATGGTTATATCAAAAAAAGAGAAGGAAAAACCCCAAACCTCAAGATGACAGGATTTGGTGGGCTTTTAAAAAAAATACTCAAATAATATGTGTGAGAGTGTGAATTTTATTACAAGTAATGTATTTAATTAGGATCTGAGATACTATCATAAGTGAACATTCATACTATCATAAGTGAACATTCAAAGAATTAAAAAGTAAAGTCTCCCAATCTACAACTACTCTTCTATCAAATCACTATGTTGTATACTTTAAACTAATAAAATGTTATCTATCAGTTATATCTCAATAAAATGTGGAGAACTTCTAAATCTTATCACTGTTTTTTGAGATAAAAGACTTAGAAGGGGGAGATAATAAAAGAGTAGGATGTTGGTATCTAGGAGATTTCAGTTAAAATCTTTGTTCTGCCACTTACAGTTAATGAATGATTTTGTAGTGTATAATTTTTACAAGATTTAGTATTAAATATTTTTTTTCAAAGATTTATTTATTTATTCAGAGAGATAGAGAGAGAGGCAGAGACACAGGCAGAGGGAGAAGCAGGCTCCACGCAGGGAGCCCGACGTGGGACTCGATCCGGGTCTCCAGGATCACACCTCGGGCTGCAGGCGGCGCCAAACCGCTGCGCCATTGGGGCTGCCCAGTATTAAATATTTTAGTATTAAATCAGAAATGCTCTGATTATCGTAACTGTCCATAGAAGCTAGTCTCTTTTGTTGCTTTCCTGCACTGCCATCCTTAGCATGTTGCCTTTTGGTTTTGAGCCTCTTCTTTCAAGGTCACAAAATAGCTGTCACAGCTATAGACCTCATATCTTTGCACCACTGCAGCCAAAGGCAGAGAAAAGGCAGAGTTTTTGTCATTATTTTTCTCAATTCTCCTTTATCAGGGTTGGAAATCTTTCCCTCGAGCAGACTTGCCCTTAGGTCCCCTTGACTAGGATTAGAATTAATTAATTAATTAATTAATTAATTAATTTAGATTATTTATTTATTTATTCATAGAGACAGAGAGAGAGAGAGGCAGAGACACAGGCAGAGGGAGAAGCAGGCACCATGCAGAGAGCCGGGTCTCCAGGATCACGCCCTAGGCTGCAGGCTGCACTAAACCACTGTGCCACGAAGGCTGCCCAGGATTAGAATATGTAACTGTGCTGGCCTGCTTGAAGGCTAAAAAGGCAGGTATATGGCTTTTCAGCTTCAGTGGTGGGACTAGTAGGTATGTGAGAGAGTTGAGAGATGACTTTTGGTAGACAACAGGGAGAATCTACTAAAGGGAGCTAAGACTATGATTCTTAAAGATTAGAGACAATTCTAGGCAATTTCTCATTAGGCAGAATTGTGTGTTTTTGGGCAGGGGTTGGCAACCTTTTTCTGTTAAGAGCCTGGTAGTAAATATTTTCGGTCTTGCTGGTCACAAATGGTCTCTGTTGCATTTCTTCCTTTAAAAAAACAAAACAAAACAAAACAAAACAAAAAACCCTTCAAAAATGTGAAAACCATTCTTAGTTTGCTGGCCATATGATAATAGGCTATAGTTTGCCAACCCTGCCAAGGCAATGAAGGCTTAAAGGAGAGGAAGGTGAGTGAGGCTGAAATCATCATTTTGAAGCTTCCTGAAATTCTGGGATTTGAGTGATCTGTGAAGGATGGATAAGATTTATACTGAGAAATCCTATTGCTTTTGAAGGGAGCACTGAGTGGGGAAACATGCCTGTGATGCTTACTGTAAAATAGCTACATGGTACATGCAAGGAGTGAAAAGCAACAATACCTCTGTAGGTGAGATGGACTAAATTGCAAGCCAAAGTTAGGGAGTACTGAGATATGAGTACCTGGACTCAGTCAGCCACTGACAAGCCAACCTTCTAAGTAGCTCTGAGAAATAAAGATTCCCTTTTGGCTTAAAGCCTCCATGCTAACTTGGAGCCTAATGGAGGCAGTGTCTTGTGTAACAGTTGGCCCTTCAGTAGGAGCTGTTGCTACTATGACTAATTAAAGGACAAACATCATGTGTTTGGAAAGACGATTGGTCTCTTAACCATAGCTATACACAAAGACTACAACTCATCTTCAATTTGTGTTATTGTTATTGACAACAGGGAAGAATTGCCCTGAATATTTATTGAATGCTTAACGTGTGCCAGGCCCTAAAGATACAAGTTGAAAAACTCACACTCTAGAGGAAGGAAAACAATATATATAGAAATAATTATGGTAGAGTGAGGTAAGGGTTAGAAAATATATGTACAAGGAACTGTGGATGCCAAGAAGGAACTACCAATTCATCCGGATTTAAACTTTCTAGGTGACTAATTATTGCTGTCCTTCAATGGCCATAGATTATATCCTTAATACTAGCCAATTGTCTTGCAGATCTGTACCATTGATTACAAAGAGGCCTGTGTGTGAGATATTGTGGTTGAATGAAATCCAAACAGTCATCCAGAAAAGGCAATTTCAAACATTCTGCTGCTGCTACTAAGCTTTTAGGATCCGCTTTATGTGCAAAGTATATAGCTGTAATGTTATTTGTGCTTCCCACTATACTGGTATGAATATTGGGTTCTATAAAACAATTCTTTTCACCAGTAAAACTTGCAGAAAAGAAGATTCTGTGGTAGGCAGTATCATGCTCCCCTCTCCCAAAGAGTCCTCATCTTAATCAGCTATGAATCTGGAAATATGTTACATGGTGAGGAGGAAATTAAGGTTGCAGACAGAATTAAGGTTTCCAATTAGATGACTTTAAAATAGGCAGATTATTCTGGATTGTTGGAATAGGGGGCGATGTAATTACCAGGGCCTTTGAAGGTGAAAGAGGGAGACAGAGAAGAGGTTAGATTGATAAAATAATGGGAAAGATTCAACCCATCTTTGCTGACTTTAAAGATGGAGGAAGGGAGCCACAAGTCAGGGGAATGCAGGTGGCCTCTAGTTGCTGGAAAAGGCATGGAAACAGATTCCCCTGTATTAGTTTGTCAGGGCTGCCAAAACAAGTATCATAGACTAGTGGCTTAAACCACAGAAACTAATTTTCTCACAGTTCTGGCTAGAATTCATGGTGTTGGCAGGGTTGATAGTTTTACCTGAGATCTCTCTCCTTAGGTGGTAGATGTCTGTCTTATCTCTGTCTTCACATGGGCTTTCCTTTCTGTGTTACCATGTCCTGATTTCCTCCTCTTATAAGGACACCAGTCATATTGTATTAGGACCTACTCTAATAAACCCTATTTTAATTTAATTACCTTTCTAAAGACCATATCTCCAGATACAGTCACATTATAAAGTCCTAGGGATTATTTGGGGGAGGGGGCACATTTCAATCTGTAAAACTCCCCTAGATCCTCCAGAAGGACTATGGATCTGCCACCACTTTGATTTTAGGACTCCTGACCTCTAGACTACAAAGATAATAAATTTGCGTCATTTAAGCTGTCAAGCTTGTCGTTACAGCAAATTAGAAAATGAATACAATTACAAGTAATCTGAACCTATTAATAGGAGGCTGATTAACTGAATTGTGGAACATCTATACAATGGACTAACTGATCAAAAATACTGAAATAGGTATCTATTGACCAGTGAATAGATAAACAAAATGTGGTGTGTGTATATATACAGTGAAATATTATTCAGCCTTAAAAGGGAAAGAATTCTGACACATACTACAACATAGATGAACCTTAAAGACATACTAAGTGAAATAAGCCAGTCACAAAAAGACAAATACTCTATAATATCACTTATATGAAGTATTTATTTATTAAAAGATTTTATTTATTTACTCATGAGAGCCACAGAGAGAGGCAGAGACATAGAGGGAGAAGCAGGCTACCTGGGGGAAGCCTCATGTGGGACTCAACCCCAGGACCCTGGGATCACTCCTTGAGCCAAAGGCAGATAGATGCTCAACCACTGAGCCACCCAGGTGCCCCTGAAGTATTGAGAGTAATCAAAATGATAGAAAACAGAATAGCCATTGCCAGGGGGATATAGTGGGGAGGATGAGTTTTTTAATGGACATGGAATTTTAGTTTTGCAAGATGAAAAAGTTCTGGAGATTGGTTGAACGACAATGTGAATATACTTAATACTAATGAACTCTATACATAAAAATGGTTAAGGTGGTAAATTTTGTGTTATGTTATTTTAAAACAGTGAAACAAAAATAGATTTAAAAGATAATGACAGAAAAATAGGTATGGTGTGTCATTGTATATTTTGAGAAAAAAGGATATACATATATCCTTGTATGTACACATAATATCTCTGAAAAGATACCCGAGAAACTCACATAGTGATTACTTCTAGGAATTGGGTTGTGGAGAATTAGGAGGTGGGAGGATAGGGATGGGAGGAAAATTTAAATACTCCTTTACACCTTCTGAATTTTGTTTGCAATATGCATATATTATATATTGAAATCATGGTTTTTACCAAATTCATAAACACAGAGAACAGATTGGTGGCTGCCAGAGGTGGGGGAAGTGTGGCAAGATGGGTAAAAGGAGTCAGAAGGCACAAACTTTCAGTTATAAAAATAAGTCATAGGAATGTGAAGGAAGGAAGGGAGTTTTTAAATGTGTAACTTGGGGTTAGGGACTACAGAGAGAAAATTGTCTCACTTAGGTCATCATTAGGCTGTGAAGTCACTTTGTCAAGCCAGCTACATGTATGTGTCAGGATAAATAATACCTACCTCTTGTCTTGGCCTTTTAAGGGTTAAACGCTCTTAGTCCCAAAGTGTTCACCAGGCTTTAAGGTACACACATATTTTATGGTATGGTGTCTAATAGTATATTTTCTAAATCTCTAGTTTTGTTTTTTTTTTTTAAAGAACTACTGTAGTGTGTTCACTTAGAACTCCCCAAAGAAGTTGGAGAAGAAAATATAAAAGATAAAAGAAATGTAATAGTGTTTTCTGCTTCTTAAAATCACATAAACTGTAACAAGAATAGAATAAAAGACTCTTAAGAGTAGCAAAAGGTTTTGACTCTTGTGGGATTATTTCTTAAGACTTCTGCTTGCAAATTGTTAGGTAACTGCACTACTTAGATTTTAACACTCTTCAAAACATCCTCCTTAGGACATGAGTCCTTGCATCATACATTCCATATAAAAATTGCAACATTTTATTACTATAATTGTTGCTTAGAAGCTGTTCTGGATTGAGATTTCTTGTTATATATGGATGTGTTTACTACCAACAATCTTCGCCTCTGTTTTTCTCCAAACAATACTTAGCCAAAGGAACATATTTTCACAGAGCCATATCCTTATTTTTATAGTTTTTGCATCTCCATAAAAAACAAAAACAATTCTGGAACCTACTCAGTTATCTTTCCCTTTTTGTTTAGAGTTTTACTGTATTTAATTCAGCACCCAGAAAATTACTTAGTAGGGGTACAATAAATTGTAACAAATGACTCATTGTGAGCTCAACACTTCAGGGTTATATAGGGAATGCAAGTTGTCTCTATTTAGAATTGAAACACTTATAATTTTATAGGAGCAAAATTTCCCTAGATAGCAAAAGTTCCTTTGAAAGAGAATTTAATGCAATTTTGTAAGCTTTTTACATGTAGTATGGAGATTATTATTGCTATCATATTATTATTAGCAACAGCAGCAGCAACAGTAGAACATTAGTAGCTAAGTCATGCTAAGTGCTCTTCCTATGTAATCTCTCATGCAATCTTTCCATTGACCCTATTTAGGTAGATGCTATTGTTGTGCCAATATTTATGAATGAGGAAATTGAGCTCAGAGAGATTAAGTAATCAACATCACATGGTTAATAGGTGGCAGAACTATGATATGAACTCAATTAAGAAATGTGTGGGAAATATCAGAAAGGGAGACAGAATGTAAAGACTGCTAACTCTGGGAAACGAACTAGGGGTGGTAGAAGGGGAGGAGGGCGGGGGGTGGGAGTGAATGGGTGACGGGCACTGGGGGTTATTCTGTATGTTAGTAAATTGAACACCAATAAAAAATAAATTAAAAAAAATTAGTTAAGATTTGAACTTGGCACTTCTAATGCAAAAAACATGAGTTTGACTTTATCCTCTTCAAAATTCCTACTGAAATGACCAAAAGGACATTTAAAAAGGGAGGAAGGAAGGAAAGAAAGAAGGAAGGGAAAGAGGGAAAAGAAAGGAGAATTGGTATCTGCAGTACCAAGTGGGGATGATCACCATCCTCATGCTAGAAAAACACTGGAGGTTTTTGTTCAATATGAAATTCAGGCAAGGCCAAGTTGGGGTAAGGGCCTACCAACTTGAGTACTGTGTATATATGAAAGCCCACCTAAAGAGTGAGTAAAGGAAGCATCTTTTATTCATAGTGTACTGAAAGTGTTAATTTTATCAAATACTTTTTTAGCATCAATATATTTAGATAATCCTATAGTTTTCTCATTTGACTTAATGTGCTGAATTATATTAATAGAATTCCTAAATATTCATTCGTTCATTAATAGAATTCCTTAATATACATTCATAGTTATAAAGTATGGCAGTTCACTCTGCAGAACCCAGGAACAACTCAACTCAGGGACTGGAATTACCAAGTACCCCAGAAAGCAGAGGAAAAAACTTGAAATATCCTTTGTCTTCCTTTAGGATTAGAATTAATTTGGAACTAAGTATGTTGTTTGCAAGTAAATACTTGTTCTGTGAACCAGTTATTTCTAATGCAACCAGTATATTTAAATTGATACTTTGTATCTTAACGAATTAAATTGCAATTAATAAGTCTGCAGTAAAGTCTTAAAATAACTTTAGGAGTGCAAGTTGTTACAGGACCTCTTTCTTGAAGCTATTTTATTTTTTTTTTATTTTTTTTTCTTGAAGCTATTTTTTTTTTTTTAAAGATTTTATTTATTTATTCATGATAGTCACAGAGAGAGAGAGAGAGAGAGAGGCAGAGACACAGGCAGAGGGAGAAGCGGGCTCCATGCACCGGGAGCCCGACGTGGGATTTGATCCCGGGTCTCCAGGATCGCGCCCTGGGCCAAAGGCAGGCGCCAAACCGCTGCGCCACCCAGGGATCCCGTCTTGAAGCTATTTTAAAGAGCTCAGGTAAACATGCTGAAATATTTACAAGAATGAAAACTTTAAACTCTTAACTAGTGTAATTTGGATTAATTGTATACTCTGTGGCAGTGACAAGCTACTTTTGATATGCTTAACATTACCTATGTTATCATCTGTTGTGATATGAGTATTTGGGAGAATTGAAAGCAGTTTTGATCTCTACCTTATTCCTTCAGATCCTTTGTGTGTGTGGTTTTTTTTTTTTTTTTTTTTAATGCCTTTAGCCTTTCTAATATGACTTTAGAAGTCTTCAAGTATGTTGTAGTCTGATTTTTAAAAAATACAAATGGGGGATCCCTGGGTGGCGCAGCAGTTTGGCGCCTGCCTTTGGCCCAGGGTGCTATCCCGGAGACCCGGGATCGAATCCCACGTCGGGCTCCCGGTGCATGGAGCCTGCTTCTCCCTCTGCCTGTGTCTCTGCCTCTCTCTCTCTCTGTAACTATCATAAATAAATAAAAATTAAAAAAAATATTAAAACCACCATTAAAAAAAAATACAAATGGGAGGTATATGTTCTTATTTTTTCCCGGGGTGGGTGTCTTGGTTAAGGGTCCAGCTCTTGATTTTGGCTCTGGTCATGATCTCAGGGTTATGAGATTACATATAACACCAGTGCTCATCACATCCAGTGCCCTCCTTAATGCCCATCACCCAGCCATCCCCCCCTTAAAATAAATAAATCTTTTTTTAAAAGTTCTTATTCCCCCCCCTCCAAAATGCAAGGGAGTAAGAATAAATAAATAAAAACAGATTAAAAAAATTAGAAAGAGAAAGTAAAAACAAATGTATTTGCAGGATTTAAAAAGTGATTTAACTATTTGGTTGTTTCTGTTTTATTTTATAAAAGAGGAAGAGAGAGGGATAATGGAGATGAGATTTGGTTGTAATAAGGAAAACTAAAGTAAGCAAAGGATCAAGGTAGGAAAAAAGAAAGAAGGAAATAAACCAGGAAAAGGCAGTTACCAGGAATAATAACAATGAACTTTACTTTCATTTATTTCCACTCTAAAACTCTTAATCTCGGGATCCCTGGGTGGCGCAGCGGTTTAGCGCCTGCCTTTGGCCCAGGGCGTGATCCTGGAGATCCGGGATCGAATCCCACGTCAGGCTCCCGGTGCATGGAGCCTGCTTCTCTCTCTGCCTGTGTCTCTGCCTCTCTCTCTCTCACTGTGTGCCTATCATAAATAAATAAAAATTAAAAAAAAAAAAAACTCTTAATCTCTGCGGGTATTCAGTGGGTTGAAACATAGTTTCAGCTTTGAAAAATCAAAGAGTCAACTAGGTTAGCCACAGAGTAGTTAAATGTGATTAAATTTCAGCCAGTAGTAGTGAGAAGTTTTTTTGTCATTTATTTAAAAACTTTATTGAGGTATAATTGATTTAAAAAACTACACATAGTTAATATATACAATTTGATGAGTTTGGACATACACACCTGTGAAACCATCATTGTAACATCACCAAATCTATCACCTCCAAAAGTTTCCTTGTGCCTCTTTGCAATTTTTTGTTGTTTGTTTTGTGGTAAGATCATTTAACCTGAGATCTGCTCTCCTAACAAAAATTTTAAAAGCACAATAGAGTATTATACTATGTGGTACAGTGGATCTCTATAACTTTTTCATCTTACAATCTGAAACTTTATACCTATTAAACAAAAATTCTCTATTTACTCCTCACCTTGTCCCTCCGGCAACCAGCATTCTACTCTCTGCTACTGTGAGTTTGATTATTTTGGATACCTCAAATATATGGAATCATGTAGTTTTCATCTTTCTATAACTGGCTTATTTCACTTAGGACTTCCTGTTTTTCAGGCTGAATAATAGAGAGAGAGAACGCTATAATATAGATAGATAGGGGGGATCCCTGGGTGGCTCAGTGGTTTCGCGCCTGCCTTTGGCCCAGGGCGCGATCCTGGAGTTCCTGGGATCGAGTCCCGCATCGGGCTCCTGGCATGGAGCTTGCTTCTCCCTCTGCCTGTCTCTCTCTCTCTCTCTGTCTGTCTATCATAAGTAAAAATAAATCTTTAAAATATAGATAGATAGATAGATAGATAGATAGATAGATAGATAGATAGATACGTATATTATATCTGGACCTCTAGGTTGATTCTGTTATCTTGGCTGTTGTAAATAATGCTGCAATGAACATGAGAGTGCAGACATCTTTTCCAGATCCTGATCTTAGTTCTTTTGGATTTATACCCAGAAGTGGGATTGCTGGATAATATGATAATGGGAAGTTTTGATGACATAGCATCTACATCTCTATGTAGGGAAAGCTCAGTTTCCAGCAGCTGTTACTCAAACAGCAAACATTTGGATGGAACTTAATGGGTCAGAGTTGGAGCTTTTTTTCTCCTCTTTTGTGGTGGTGTTATTCATAAGGGAAAAATAGTCTTGTGTTACCAGCTAATTGTTTCACTCCTTTGTCTCGTTTTCCGTATCTATCTTCTAGACAGATTCTGAAAAAGAGATTGGATAGTGGAAGAAAGGTTTTAAATTATTTTCTGGCATCTGTCAGGGGGACTTGGGTAGGGCATATCTTTTGGCTGTTCTTATAAACACTTGTTAGCAGAGGGCTAATGAGGCTAGTAGTTAGATACCCCAATCATGTCCTATGCTATATTCTAAAGCCTGACTCTAAACAATCATATCAAATATGTACCTTTGGATATGAGGATAAATAAACACAAACCTACCCCATTCCGAGAAGTGTCCAGAGTGTATACCATGTCCTCTATCTCCATGTCCTCCATGGGGTGACCAGAAAACGGACACCCCATTGCCCAAATTGGAAACCATAGAAAATGCTTCAAGCTAATCAAACATTCCTCAATCAGTTTTCTAGTCACCTAACCAATCAACTCGTTGGCTTTATTCTCTCCAAAATAGACATCATTAATCAGAATTGCACCTTCTCACCTATGAGCTAACATGATTCAGTGATTTCTGCTGGCTTTTCCCTCATGCCTATGGCCCCATTCATTTGGATCTCTGAAATGATGTTGTTTATATTACAGAGCTCTCATTTGGAAGACAGTGAATCAGCAGTGTTACTTTGCCGTGAATGTGAAGAATCAGATATCTTTAGTGGTTCCAATGTACGTAGGTATATGTTTTATACAGCCTTTGGTATTTCAAGTGAAAGCTTTTTAGATGAATCTAGCTCTTAAATGCAACTGAAATAGCACCTATTATTTCATCTATTTGGTGTCACTCAGCCAAATATATAGTCTGTGAAATCAAATAAGTGACTTAGAATGAGTATATATATAGTATGGTATATATGTATGCATAGTAATCTCCACTCAAGGTGTATCTATAAAGTAGAAAGATATTGTATCCTGGAACTTTGAGTAAGTTCTCCCTCAACAAAGGATGATTGTTTTGTGGGTTTTTACATTTTTAAATTGTCAATAGTTTCCCTTTCCCCATGGCAATTGCTTGGTATTAGTGCTGTCACTGGACCTTTATACCCCACATACATAAACCTAACACATCCTGGTTGTTGATAATGTTAAGCTATACAATATTATAATTACTGGGTCATTTCAAATGTGGATCTATCTAACTACATTTCATGAGATGTTATAGATTTTATTTATCTGGCCTGATCCCCAACATAATTGCTTGATTATTGCAAATTACCTGTGCAATCAGGCTGAAATTAGAGGACTTAAACTGACTTTTTTTTTAAGGTTTTATTTATTTATTTGAGAAGAAGAGAGAGAGCACAAGGGGGGAGGGCAGAGGGAGAAGGAAGAACAGGCTCCTTGCTCAGCAGGGAGCTTGATGCCAGGATGCTAGGATCAAGACCTGAGCTGAAGGTAGACGCTCAATCCACTGAGCCACTCAGGTGCCCTTAAATTGACTTTTAACAAATGTAAATCTCTTCCAACAGGATAACTACCTTTGCTAGCCATGGCTAAAACTAGGTTCTACAAACCTTGATGATAAAATCTGGATTCTGTCTGTTTCAGGATGTTTACTGTACACAGTAGGCATTTTATAAATATTGTTAAAGTTTCACCAGTGGAAACTTTATTTCTCGAAGTGAGCTGTGCCTCTTAAGTATATCACCATAGTACTGCCTACTTGTAGACTGTCTTCTTTACTTCACCTTCATTGCACAAAGAAGGTGATCACTATTTCAGGACCTCATTCAACTATTACATTGACTTATCTGGTTGCACTTCATTCAGCATTGATGATGAATGTGGAATGGCAGGAAGTTAATTATTGTGACTCACTCACTAATAGCTAGAGCTGTACTCATTTCCTAGTGTTTGAAAACATTAACTGAGGAATTCACATGAACACTTATTTATTATCAACATTTTGCAGATGACAGACTGGGTATGGAAAGGTTATAGTCTTTGCCCAGTGTTGTATGATAAGCAGGGGCAGCACTGACACCAGATCTTGGCTGACACCCATCAGTGATTTCATTGTCAGCAGGTAACATCGTCTTTTTTTTTTTTTTAATTTTTATTTATTTATGATAGTCACAGAGAGAGAGAGGCAGAGACACAGGCAGAGGGAGAAGCAGGCTCCATGCACCGGGAGCCCGATGTGGGATTCGATCCCGGGTCTCCAGGATCGCGCCCTGGGCCAAAGACAGGTGCCAAACCGCTGCGCCACCCAGGGATCCCAACATCGTCATTGATAGAATATATGCCAAGGTTCTTTATATAGTTTCCTCAAGATTTATTTGGTTCAGTCAGCAGTGGCATCCTCTCTATTGGACTGGCTTATTTTTTGGCTGATTTCATCTTAAAGAGACCAGTACATGGCAAGCTATATGAAGAATATTTTTATGAAGTTGTACACATGTGGAGAAAAGATAACTCTACTTTTAGTGGGTCTCTGAGAAACTATTAGTTGGGTATATGTATTTGCAGATTATTCTGGGTTGCTTTATTTAATTGCCAGACCTTTCATTCATTTAAGTTAGGTTTGTTGTCTTTTCCTCTTCATAAGGCAAAAGTGGTTACACGTACTGGCTGGCTTTTAAAAAGTATTGGATTCTCCTCCTGATTTGTTTTCTTGGGGAGTACGTCCCACCCATATGTCTTTTTCCCTTTCCTTAGCTCCCCATCCCCACCCTCACATTAAAAAAGATTGAAGAGCTTCTTCCCAGTTTGAAGGCTTATACTTGAAAACCAAACTGGAGAGTAAACTGATTGAAAGACCCACTTTGAATTTTCTACAAAGGAAATGACATGGGATCTTGATAACTGTTTGAAATAGAAGTTAACTGTCATAAAGAAGAGTAGGAGGTAAAGTTAATCACTGAAGGACTTTCTCTTCAATCTCAGGATAACCGAATTCTAAACTTTGGTTGGCTGTATTCACTTACACACACGTGCATATATTCATTCCTTTATTCTCCAAGCATTGATTGACTGTCAGGCACTAATCACTGGGCCCAGGGCTATGGAGGTTAGGCATAAAGTATAGAATCTACCCTAACACCAAACTTCCAGCTATAGGATGCACAAGGTCTGATGATCTAATGTAAAACATGGTTACTGTAGTTGATAACATTGCATTTTATAATTGATATTGCTAAAAAAGCAGAACCTAAATGTTTTAATACAGAAGACAAATATATGAAGTGATGAATATATTAATTAACCAGATGGGGAGAATCTTTTCACAGTGTATATGTATATCAAATCACCATGATGTACGCTTTAAAATCTTACAATTTCATTTGTGAATTATACCTCAATAAAGCTGAATTTTTTTAAATTTATTTTATTTTATTTTTTTAAAGAATCTACCCTGGGAGAACTGTACACTCTATGCTTCAACAACTTAATTTTACAGATATTCATAGAAGTTCTTAAAAAGGAGAGGAGAAAATCATTCATATGCAGTATATGAGGAGAAGAAAAGAAATACTTGAATGAGTGGAAGGAAACTTGGCTGGAGGCAAAGAAGGGATAAGCTCTTTCTCTGGAAGAGGACTGACTGACTGCCTTAGATCTCCTGGGGCTTTCTTGGAAGAGAGGGGAGGAATATAGAAAGGCTTCTGCCTCTTCTCTGGGCCTATTCAGCCTCTAGGGAACCAGATAAAGGGTGGAGGCTGCTTCTTATTCCCTTTGCTGTGCACAGGGCTGTTGGAGGCCTCCATCATGGGAAAAGGGACTGTCTGCCCCAGAGCAGGGTTGACAATGTGACTGGCAAAGGCTGGAGAGAAAGAAGGTAGTGGCCCTCACTGCAGGAGTTTCCCTTCGGCTTCAGATGAGAAAGATCATAGACAGTGACTAAAGCAGGTTGGGGTACTGGTGGCTGCAGTAGCCACTGAGACTCCTGAGAGTCCTCTTCACTCCTCATCCCAGACCTGCTGCTATTCTGCCTTAAAGGAGAAAAAGCTCTGTGTGAGCTGGAATTTTGATTATCATGTTTGTGAGGGTTCAATTAGAAACAAGTAAGTTCATTACCATTGCAGGCTTATATCTTCCCCAGCCTAGAGGTCAGGAAAATGCTTGTTACATTAGCTTATTTCCTCAAAACAGCTATTTCTTTCTCTCCTCTCCCTGCTTCTCTGACCCCACTCCCACCCTGCCAAACAGGAGGAGACACATGTAGATGGTCATACTATTTTTGTGGTCTGTTTCATTCCTTTGCCTGGATATTAAATCCTTGTAGAGAATGCATTTTCCTTTAATGCAATCAAAACAGCATTTTGTTTGATTAACCCAGTGAAAGGAAAGAGTGTTAGCCTTTTGTTATTAAAGAAAGAAAAAGGGCGCTTGGGTGGCTCAGTGGTTGAGCATCTGCCTTCGGCTCAGGGCATGATCTCGGTGACCTGAGATCGAGTCCCACATCGGGCTCCCTGCATGGAGCCTGCTTCTCCCTCTGCCCATGTCTCTGCCTCTCTCTCTGTGTCTCTCATAAATAAAGAAAATCTTTTTTAAAAAAAATAGATAAATAAAATAAAGAAAAAAAGAAAAGGCCACCCTTGAATCAAATGTTGAGAAGGCAGACAAAAAGAAAGGAAAATCTAAAATGTAAGGATTATTTGGCTTAGTATGCTTTACATTTTTAAACTGTAGATTTGTGTTCTTTTCTAGGGCAAGACACGTGTCTCAGAACATACCAGTGTCCTTCTAGATGACAACTTCTGTGGAAGTTTTCTCTTGTAGTCATTTTATGGAGTGGAAGAATAACTTTGGAGAGAGAGAATGTTTAAATCTCACTAAGTTTAAGATAAAGGATTTAAGAATTGTAAAAAGTTATTAGCATTAAGATAAAGCAAGCGCTAATTCAAGGCCTGCTATTGAGTAGCCAGCCTATGGACTGAGAATAGAAGGGACTTTAATCTTCAGGATTCTCCTGAAGCATCTTATTTTTCTTGTATGTTTTAAGTCTTGGAATCTGGTATATGGGATGATCAAAACAATGACTGATTTATAAGCTCAGAAAGTAAAACTGTATTTAAAAGGGGAAAACTGCTATTGTCGTTAAACCTGCTTTTGTAAGACTCTAGAGATTGTGAGCAGACACATGCAACAACTATATATTGTGGATAATCTACAGAAACAATGATAACTAAAGTAGTTGGCTGGAAGGTGGTGATGGTGTGTAGGCCGACAGTATGTGCATCTGGTTGTTTCTGATGATTTGTATTTTCTTCTTTCATTCTGCTCTTAGTACTATATTTTTTTCCTTTTTTCAGGTTCATTTGCAGAGATAATCATTTCACTGGACAACACAAATATAAAAAGCAAAAAAAAAGTAAATTTGTTGCTAAGAAGATGTGAGTTTTATTATGGGTTCCAAATGACCAGTTAGCCAACAGCAAACAGCTGTTCCCACCAGAGTTGAGGATTATTTGAATTGTTTCTACATCACCTCTGCTGTGTAGTAGAGTGATTACTTATTAGGGCACCTGGTCAGAGAACAGGATAAAAGTGTTGCCGATGGCAAAAACATAGTTTCACCATGAATGGTATTCCTGTTTTTCCCTTTGGAGGGAGTCTGATCTAAATGAAGAAATTGGCAAAAGGCCTCCTGTGATGCCAAATTTATTTTTCTTTGTTACAGAATAAGATATAATCAGAAAGCATACCTCAACTATTTTATCTTAGAATAACAAATGAGAAATAATTTTCAACTTTTCTTTTTTTAAAATCTTACCTGCATGAGTGGACTTAATTGAGGGAAAATGAGATTTGTAGTAATCTTAGATATACAGAGGCTATTTTTAAAATTACCCTTATTGTTTAACTCTGTACATCTCATTATGTGTGAGATGTACACTAGTACATCACTAGATGACTAGTCTGCAACTAGAGTCACCTGGTGACCTTTTTTTTAAAAATTGATTGATTGATTTGAGACAGAGAGAGAGAGAGAGAGAGAGATTGAGAGAGAAAGAGAGGCAGAAATACAGGCAGAGGGAAAAGCAGGCTCCATGCAGGGAGCCGGATGTGGAACTCGATCCCGGGTCTCCAGGATCACACCTGGGCTGAAGGGGGCGCTATATTGCTGAGCCACCCAGGCTGCCCACCTGGCGACCTTTTAAAATAATTTAAGGGATCCCTGGGTGGCGCAGCGGTTTAGCGCCTGCCTTTGGCCCAGGCGCGATCCTGGAGACCCGGATCGAATCCCACATCGAGCTTCCGGTGCATGGAGCCTGCTTCTCCCTCTGCCTGTGTCTCTGCCTCTCTCTCTCTCTCTCTGTGTGTGTGACTATCATAAAAATAAAATAAAATAATTTAATAAGAGTCTCACCCCAGTCTAGTTAAATCAGGATCTCTGTGAGGGGGACCCAAATATAGGTATTTTGTAAGTGGTTCCAGAATTATTTTAATGTGAATGAGGGATTAAAAACCACTGTTAACTCTAAGCTATGCTAATTTTTGTACCCCCTCAATCAGAGCTCCAATCTGCAATGTCTGTAATATGTTTCCTTAAGAATGGACGAAATAGGAAATTGACTAGAATCCTTTTTTTTTTTTGTTTTTTAAAGATTTTTTATTTGTTTATTCATGAAAGACACAGAGGAGAGAGAGAGAGGCAGAGATACAGGCAGAGGGAGAAGCAGGCTCCATGCAGGGAGCCCGATGTGGGACTGCATCCCGGGACTCCAGGATCACTCCCTGGGCCAAAGGCAGGCACTAAACCACCGAGCCACCCAGGGATTCCTGGATATTGATTAGAATCCTAAGAGTTGACTTTGCATTCGATAACTCAGTTACAATGCATTTAACTTCTATTCAGTGAAATTCCCTGGCTAGGCTTCTGTTAAAAGAGGAGCAAGATATTGAAATTCAGTGATCCAAATCCTCAGTGAACCTGTGTCAGTTAAGGGCAAGATTTTCCATGAGGTTATAAAGACTTATTCTTCCTTCATCAGTACTGCTAGGAGCTGGTATACAGGCAAAGTATTAAAGACCACTTTTAGACTTTGTATATTTTACTTTAATTGAAATAAAATATACATGTGGAGAAGTGCACTTACCTTGCATTTTTATTTATATCTTGATGAATTTTCACAAAGACACATTGAAACTGCATAACATGTACCTAGAACAGGAAATAGAATATTACCACCCCCCTCCACCAATTCCCCCTTTTGCTAAATACCCCTCTTTCTCCCTTCTCAGCCATCGTCACCCTCAGCCCCCGAGGTAACCACTATTATGACTTCTTGACCACATGATTTCGATGTGAGCATGAGGCTATGCTCTTTAGACAACCCTTTTTAGCCCCCAGAATCAGGGCTCAACATCATGTAATAAAGAGCTCAGGCTCAGACAACCTGGGTCAGAGTCCCAGCTCCACCACTTCCTGGCTTTATGACTTCACTTCTCTAAGCCTCACTTCCCCATCTGTAAAATGGGGGTAATAATAGTACTTGTCTCAGAGAGTTGTTAGTATCAAATGAGATGATTTATATAAGGTACTTAGGTGGCCTGGCACATTTTCTGTGCTAAGTAGAGAGCAGGGGCAGATGTAGGATCCCCTAGTGTCACCATCTCTTCTACAGAGTCAGGACAGTGCCACTGTTGTCTGTGGGCACAATTTAAGTTTATAGTCCAGCTCTGTAGAGGAGGAGAAGGAAAAAATGGACATCTTGACCATCTTTCCTTTTCTTCACCATCCTTGATTTGCCTTGTGGCCATTTCTAAATTATAGTATTTAGGGGCACCTGGGTGGCACACTTGGTTAAGCCTCTGACTCTTGGTTTCAGCTCAGGTCATGATCACAAGGTGGCAAGATAGAGCCCACATTGGGCTCCACACTCAGCTTGGAGTCGACCTCTCTGCACCTCCCTGCTGTGATTGTGCATGAGTGCAAGCACTCTTGCTCTCATAAAAAATAAATCTTTAAAAAATAAGTAAAATATATTTAAATTCATAAAACGATAATTGAAGGGCCAGAAATGTTCTCTTATATATACATCCTTATATTTTCCATAGTGCCTAGCATAATGATTTGCAAGTTGCACATATTTAATGCCTTGGGTAATGGAATCTAAAAATGATGCTTGCTTTCACCTGTGCTGAATTTATATTGGTCTGACTTCTGGTCCTTCTTTTGACCAGAGATATCTGGCACAAGGATATAGAATGTAGCAGTGAAACAATTGCAGGCGGACACCAAAAGCTTGGTCTAATTTATAAAATCAACCAAATAAAAGTCTCTGACTAGCTGAGTTATCTTGCTTTCATAATCTGAGGCAGGGCATGTTCAGGTGTATTTGTCCCTTATTTTGATTTAGGAAAGCAAGAAAACCAGAAGATGGCATGACTTGTAGGTTTTTTCATTAATAAAATTATACAGACAGTTTTTAGCTTGTAGCGTGGAAATAATTTACCTTTTGGAAGGTTAGCAAGGCGATCTATTTAGCCCTTGTTATTTGCCAAACATTCTAGGTGATTTTCATACAAGTTAGTGTTAAATCCAAGTCTTTGAGGTTAAGTACTCCTAGTATTTCCCATTTAATGCTGAAGAAACAGAGGCTTGCGTGAGGTGTGTGATCCTGCTGGCAGTGACAGCTAAGTCTGCCTGATACTCTGAGCTTTTATCCTAATGCTGGATTTGCCTTTGCTCTTGAATGAAATATTGTTTTTCTGGTGCTAGGAGGTCAGGGGCAAATGGAATAGTGGTTATTAGCTCTGTTTTTTTGCACCAGAATAATCTGTGGAGCTTTTCAAAAATAGACACTCAAATCTTAGCAACTTTTTCATTCAGCGGATTTTGGACATCTTTATTCTTTACAAAGGTCCATTGGTGGTACTTCATGCACCCGAGTTGAGAATCATGGTTCTTAGAAATTCACTAGGGAGGAATTATAAGATTACAGATCTAGGGGCTTCTGAAGACTGAATTTGAGATACTGTAAAAAAATGTTGACAGAAGTTTAAGGAAAGAGGAGGTAGCTTAATAACAAGTTCATGTTTCAAGAGGTAAGATAGTACATATCACTGGAAATTGGAATTATCACTGGACTATTTTATAGCCAGATTAATTCTCCATTCTTTCTGTTAATTTCTAGAGTGCTGCCACTGTTGTACTCAAGCACAGCTCTTCTCAACCCTAATTTGCTCTCCCAAATATCTTTTTACTCAGTGGTTAGGGTGAAGTCCTAGTGAATTTGCAATTTCAGACTATTAGGCAAGAACTCCTAATCCTAGAGAGAGCAGTGGATGGCCCTGACTTAAGATAAATGTCATGGGAGAGTTGTAAATTTAACAAATTCTTAATCTTAATGAATCCTGTCTTCTGAGTTCCTTCTAATGCCTTTTGTTTATTTTTTGTAATCTTACAGTGTACTTTGGCAGTAGAGAAGGGTTAGTAACTTTTCCTTTCACTTTACAGTTAGGAAAGTTGAGCTACAAAGGCCATGACTTGCTGCGAACTATAACTAAAATGGCTAACATTTCTTGGACACTAACCATGTTCCTGGCTCTGTATTATATGTTTTTATGTGTATTATTCATATTAAATAATATTTTAGGGTCAGTGAAATTAAGCTCATTTATTCTACAGTTATTTGAGCCTACTCTGTGGTAGGTACCAAGCTAGGCAGTGAGTATCCTGTGGTGAACAAATCAAACCCAGTCTTTAATGGAATTTACAGAGGAACACACATAATAAAAAATAAATAAGTATTCAATTATAAAATGTGATAGTGGAATGAAAAATACAAATGGGGGAATAATAATAAGGGAGAATAGTCATTTAGATAAAGGATGGTCAAGAAGGGCTTCTCTAACATGGTGATATTTTAGTTCAGAATAGCTCAGGGATTTGCTTAGTGTCACACATCTAGTAAGTGGTGAAATTCAAGTCTGATTTCCAAGGCTCTGCTCACCAAACTATACCGGCTGTCAGATATGTGCATGGAATCTACCCCAGGCTTTTGACTCTCCTATTTGGTCTGACAAGCAGTACTTTCATGACACTGTACCAATTTCCAGAAGAGGCCTCATAAAATTTATGATTATGAAACTATAATAATAATTCTTTCCTCCTAAAATAGCAAAAAATATTGCAAGCAGAATATGAATTTCAGCAAATGATAGAGAGACATAGCCCCCAAAGAATCTGAAAATCTCTGCTATAACTATACTAGGTATATTTGCATAAGGAAGTGCTCTCTTGGGATCCCTGGGTGGCGCAGTGGTTTGGCGCCTGCCTTTGGCCCAGGGCGCGATCCTGGAGACCCGGGATCGAATCCCACGTCGGGCTCCCGGTGCATGGAGCCTGCTTCTCCCTCTGCCTGTGTCTCTGCCTCTCTCTCTCTCTCTCTCTATCATAAATAAATAAAAATAAAAATAATAAAAAAAAAGGAAGTGCTCTCTTGGCATGCATGGGCTGTGACTGGATTTTCCACTTTGGATCAACATCTTATTTCCTGGCCTTAGTTGAACTTAAAGAACTTGAAGGGCTAATCCAGGAGCCAAGCAGAAGACATGGAAAGGAAGAAGCTGACTGAGATGTGTTACATGGTTGCTAGAACCTCAAGATACTTGGAAAGAATGTTGGACAGGAGGGACACTGTGCTCTTGGGAAAGAAGAGAAGGAAGTAAATGATGAAATACAGCCTTGAATTTAAATGCTGCTGTCTTCTTTTGACTCTACTGCAGTGCTTAATTTGCCAAGTTACTCTCAGGATTTTCCAGCAGAGTCCTCTGAATTCCCCTCTTTGCTCCAGAAGAATTTGTCCATTTAGTCTTTTTCTTCCCAGGAAATAACAGCAGTTCTTAGGCTGATCAGATTCTGTAGAAGTGTGATGCAAGTCTTTAAACCCTGGATTATGAGCCTAATAGATTCGAATAATGCTAGTATAAATTTATGTTTAGAAAAGATCTGTGCATGATATTCATGTATACTTCTTAACTTGATGATTATATTGGTGAAGATTATAAATCCTGGCAATCCGACAGTTCAGTCAAAAGTTATAATAATGTCCAAACTCTTTGACCTAGAAATTTAATTCTGGAAAACTTCTTCTAAGGAAATTATTTAAAAAGAAAATTATAGTACTAAAATTTTAGTGAATATGTTTAATAATAAGAGGGAATGGTTAAGTAAACTATGGTAATATTAACTCTGAAGGCATTAGGCACAAAACTCAGAGATCATAAAAGAAAACGTTGATATATTCAAATACATAAAGCCAAAAATTCTACATTGAAAGAGCCTGTAAACTTACAAGACGGCATGTTGGAAAAAGCTTTTCAACATGTATGATAAAGAGCTAATTTCTATAATACATAATGTGTTCTACAATTTTTTTAAAGATCAGAAACATAACAATATGCAAAAGAAACTAATAGACTTTCACAGAAAGATATACAAATGGCTTTTCACCATATGAAAAAATATTCCGTAGTCCTCATAACCAATACCGTTATTTACCCATCAGATTGGCAAAGATCAAAAAAAAGTGTGATATTGTGTTATGTTGGTGGGGACATAGGGGAAGCAGCAATGCTATGTATTGTTGGTGGACTATAAATTAGGATGAGCTCCATGGAGGACATTTTGGAAATTTCTATCAAAATTCTGTATGTCCATAGAATTTGCTCTAGAAATTTCTTTTTTTTTTTTTTTTTTTTTGCTCTAGAAATTTCATTAGGAATTTATCCTCCAGAAATATTCCTATGTATGTGAAATTTCATATATTCAAGGATATCCATTGCAAAGTCATTTGTAATAGTAAAAAATTTTAAATATTCTAGATTCTATCAAAGTCTTTCCATATGAGTTAATATGGAATTATCTCCTATTGTTAAAATACGAACAGGGCACCTGGGTGGCTCAGTTGGTTAAGCCACCAACTCTTGATTTCTGCTCAGGTCATGATCTCAGGGTCCTGGAATCAAGTACCATATCCATCTCCAAGCTCAGTGGGGAGTCTGCTTAAGGATTCTCTCCCTCCCTCTCCATCTTCCCTTCCCCTCATTTTCTCTCTCTAAAATAAGTAAGTAAATCTTACCAAAAAAAAAAAACCCAATATGTAAAGCAGTATGTAGATTTCATTTGTGTGGGAAAAAAATTAGAGGTTAAGAATATATTTAGATCTTTAAATATGCCTAGATTGTATCTGGTAATGCACATAAAAATAATAAACAGCAGTTGTCTTTATGGAGAAAAACTTGTTGGCTCAGGGAACAGATGTGAGATGGAGACTTGTTTAATGTTTATCATATTGTCCTTTTTTGAATTGTATACCATGTGTATGTGTTAAAAAGTATTAAAATAATTAAAAAGAGGAGTAGAACAGAATTTCATAGTCACCAGTCATTCATTCATTCATTCTACAAATGTTATTTTAAAAGAAAGAAGACAACTCCTTTCCTTAAATGCTCACAGCCTAGAAAAAGAGACAGATATCTAAATAAGATTATTAAAAATAGTGTAAGTTCAATAATGGAGTAGATGTGTGTACTAGATACAATGTGGCACAAGAAGAGAGTAATTTACTCCTTGCGTGATATGACAAATTTAAGAATGAAAACAATTTGAGGCACCTGGCTGGCTCAATTGGTGGATCACGAGACTCTTGATCTCAGGTTTGTAAGTTCAAGCCCCACATTGGGTGTAGAGAGTACTTAAAACAATCTTTAAAAATAAAATAAAAATGAACAAAATTTACACATAGACTCTGATTACAACTACTAAAAACTATATAAATAAATAACAAAAAGAATTAAAACACACAGAGGCCTTAAATATAAGGAGTGTCATTCAAATGGTGAAGATGTGAAGGACTTTTGGAATATCAAAGTTGTCTTATTCATATTTTAAAGACAATGGGTTTTTGAAATTTACTTTAGATTTTTAAAAATCAATCCAGTACCCAACTAAGCCAAGGTCTCTAGAATCTCTTACTTGTAGTCTCAAAGAAGAGAGGATAGGAAATACTGTATTTGCCCTAAGTTAATATATAGGATAAAACGACTCTTTATTACACGTCTCTACCTGTCCCCTCCATTTAAGCCTGAATCTCTCTGGCTGCTATGAAGAGCCTTGGAATTGAGTACAGGTTATATCTGTGGAAGTGCTCAGTGATCTTCATGGGGGAGAGGGGTTGCCTTTTCAATTTTTGGTATATAACGTTTGTGTGTGTGTGTGTGCGTTTTCCTTCTCAAAGAACTTCTTTAACGCTAGCAGACCTTCACTAGGGCCATTTTTAGATGTCTTAAAAGTGAACTATAGAGCAGCCAGGACTATATTAAGCAATTCTGGCACTCAGAATTTATGGCCCTTCCTGTTATGAGTACATATAACAAGTAAATACCAATTAAAAGCCACTGGAACATAAATATGATGTTGCTGTGTCATAATAATTTAAATTCTACCATGTGAATTAGGTCCAGGTCTTATGATCAGCTCCATCTCTCATTAAGTCTTGTTTTAAAGCAAGCACTACTGTTTCATATCCTTCTCCATTCATTTCCTTCTCCGTTTCTACTGGTCTGGTTCTACATCTCTATCTTGAACTATTTAAACTGTCTTAATGTGGAGCAGCACTAGGCACAGTACCAAAAGTGGAGCAGAACTGGCCTTGGAGCTTCCTTCAAGTGTGACCATAATCACACTTCCTTGACTGACCCCTGTGCCTTAAGAGCATGACCTTAGTTTCCATTTCTTGTGTATATGGTTACCCTTCACTGGTTATTCTTTCAACGAACAAATATGTACAGGGTACCTCCTGTGTGCCAGACACTTGTGCTAGTTGCTGAGATATAGTGACGCATAAGACAAACATGGTCCCTCCTTTTGAAACTTACATTCTAGTAGAAAAAGTGGCATTAAACAGCTAATTATGCACTGAATTTTTAAATTATAATTGTGATGGATTCTGAAAAGAGGAAAGTACACATACTATGAGAATCTAGCAAGTTGGGATCTGACATCCTTAAGGGTTAGTAGGCAAAAGAGGGCTTCCTTGGAGAACTAGTGTTTTGAATTGTGCTCTGAAAGATGAGTCAAAGTTAACTAGAGAGTTGGGTGGAGAGAGTGGGGAAGAAAATACATACAGCTCAGGAAACCTATGGCATATTCAGGGAACCAAAAGAAGGCCAGTAATGTTGGAGCATAGAAAATAAGGGAGGAAAAAACGCAAGATGATGCTAGAGATATCAGCAAAGGCCAGCAGACAAAGACTCTTATAAGCTAAATTAAGGATCTTGGTCTTTATTCTCTAGACAATAAGAAGCCATTGCAGAGTTTTCAGCTGGGGAGTGAACCAGTTAACATTTTAAAAAGATCTGCCTGGCTGTACTCTGAAGAATGTACAGAAAAACAAAGCCCCAGCTGTCTATGGCTTTTTGTTTTTCTGTGATTTGATTTGATTAACTCATTTGTTGGGGGATAGAGCTCTTAATAATAGGAAAGTTGGCAGAAAGTCAGTATGGTGTGGTGGTGGAGAGTGTACGACCCTGGATAAGTTACTTTCCATCTCTAAGTCTCAATTTTCTCATCTGAAGAATGGAAATAATAGTATACCTGCCTTGTGGGATTATTATGAAGATTTAAATGAGATAATATCTGCTAACATTTAGATTAAGGCCTGGCATATTGTAAGCCTGTAATAAATGTTAGCCACTGTTATAATTTAACAGTCTCACAAAGGGTTCATCTATTCCTCTGAGAATCACCCATTTTTGGTGGTCCATGGAGTAGCTTTCTATCCAAAAGTCACATATGGGCTTGCCTAGCTACCACACTACTGGACTGTAGGAATCTAGTCTAGTTGACTGGTAAGGAAATATCATTCTTATGCTTTACTTTTATAAATGTCATTCGAAGATGGAAATGGAGGCTGAGGAATGATTGTTCGCTTTAGCCCTAGCTATGGTTTTGCTTTGAAGCTGGCTTTTCACAAATACCAATGATAGAGTATGACATAGGAAACTCAACAAAATGTAGTTAGTTGCTTGGAAACATCTGTATTTCTTTGTTTCCCACAATGCTGGGTAACTGATGTGTGTAATTATACTGCTGAGCAAAGCTTCAGGTTGATCAAGGTTAATTGTTGACACTATTTGAAATGTTAATAATGTCTCCCCCCAAAATTGCTTTTCCAAAATAGATTGTTCCAGCCCCACAAAAGATTTAAATGCCATTCATTTCTTCATTCAGTGAGATGTAATTCTAGGCCTGGAAACTGGGATCTTCCAATTTAATATTTTCTAAGAAATTAGTACACAAAAAATGTGTTTTTTCTTTCACTTTAAAGTTTGCCATATCACATGCTTATAGAAATTCTCACTGCCTGACTTTTGTTATCTTTAGCCTGTTTTCTAAAATTATACATTTCTGCCTTTGATTCTTTATATGAAACTAGGGAGAGTGGCTAAAGCATGTCATCTTTTTTAAGAATCCTGGAGAGTTTGGCGTAGATGGAAATCTATTCTAGAAGTTTACAGTGAATTCAGACCCTGCCCAGAATGTCTTTGTTTTATGTTTAAATTTGTCTTCTAGCTTGAGAACATAAGAGGGCAAGATTTTGAAGGGAGTTTTGCTGCCAAGTGCTAAAAAAAAAAAAAAAAAAAAAATTTAACGTTTCTCATGTAGTCAATGAGAGTTCACTGCAATCAAGTTTACTTACTGAATTTGTCAGACTTCCTGTGGTGAGATGGTTCACAGATGGTGAATAATTCCATTTTAAAAATGAAAGTGAGCTTTGTGTTTTGTTCCTTCTCTTGTCCAACATGATGGCTCCACCTGCATAGCTGTTTTTTCTGTTGCTCTATGCTCTAAGGAAAGACTTAAAAGCATCAGCTAAATTGTTCTGGCAGTGGAAAGGGTGTTGAGTGAGAAAGGATTGGCCAAAAACAGGGCTTTATCAGCTGTTGCAGGAAGGTAAACAGAGGTTTTACTATATGTAGCTACCTTCTTTAAAATGATTAAGTAATGTGTTATATAGTATTACTACTGAAACCTAAAGTCATGTGGGCTTATGTTGATCTAGAAAAATGTTCATATACAGATGCTGAAACCATATTGATTTTTTTTAGTGTTCTTGTTCATACTGTTTTGTGTTTCTTTTTCTTTGTTTTGTGTCTGTCCTGCTCAGTTTTAAGAAGCTACACTGAGGAATGTACCAAGTCACAGTGTGTGTTACCTAGAACTTCCTGGGAGCTGAGCATTTAATTTCTTTAAAAATTTGTTTCTACAAAAATTTTAGATGAATAACAATGAGAAAACAAAGTTTATTTTATTGCTGTTGACTATCACTTAAAATAAGAAAAGGATATTAATCCTTACATAGACAAGCATAGTAATCATGTTGTCATGTTGTTCATTTGGGTATCTCAAAAATCACCCACTGCATTGGTTATGTAAGAGGAAATTTCCTTGTTAATTGCTTGGATTTACAGTCAGAGAAGCCTTATGCAAAATAACTTAAAGAAATTTTGTCCCAGGATTTACCTGTATACATTCCCTGGTATGTTTTTACAATGGATCTGGCTTAATATCAGCAGTAATTTGTAGTATGAAAGCCAAGACCACATGAGTTTATGTTTATAGAATTTAACTTTAAATATGTCATCACAGTTGAAGGGAATGCTGAAGGAAATGAAATAATAGGGTTCTGTGGGTAGATAGCTGTTGCTTATTTGGTATGATCTGCTTTCCTTTTGGGAGCTTGTCTATTCTACTCTATGTGATTCTGGTGGTGCTGACAATCCTTGGCCCTGCTTTTCTGCCACTAGGACAGCCATATGTCCATAGATACATATCAGGCTGGTCAAAGTACCCATTTTCCCTGGATTCCATGATGGATTCAGAGTAGCATATGACCCAAGCAGGGCCAATTAGAGTCATGTTAAGACTCATGTTAGATACGGATGCTGGTGGTAAAAAAGATTACATTCTTTTTTCCTGGACTCTCTGATTAAAAGGATGATATATGCTTGGTGGTTGGTGGTCACTTTTCTACCACATGGAAACAATCTGCCTAAGATTAAGAAGAGCAGAATCCAAAGAGAGAGAAAGATAGAGACTTAATAACATTATCGCATTTCTAAATCCCCCCTCCATTAGATTTACCAGTTATGTGAACCACTACCTAACTACTGTTTGTTTCCTTAAGTCAGATTGGTTGTAACCAAAAGCATCTTGTATAATACAGTGTCCTTATCTTTTATTATGATAGTCATTTGTGTTTGCTAATATTTCTGGTTCTCCTTATTCCAGATAATGGTGGGATTAAGCTGCTTTTGGAGTTGCACATGGTCACGTGACTGCGTTAGCAAATGAAATTTGTGACTTTTGCCACTTCTAGGTGGAAGGCTCTAAGTCTTAAAAGCTGATGCATAATCTGTTATACTCTATTCTTCCTGCCATAGTTAGTGGCCAGTCATGTCCTTGGTGAGTGAGCAAAATCTTCAGTAATCTAAAATGGACATGTAGCATTAATGAGAAACTGTTACTCTTTTAAGCCACTAAGACTTTGATGCTATAGGTTATTATAGCCAATCTGATTGGATACTTGTGTGGAACATATTTTTCTATGCTAAAATTTTCTAAATATTTTAGATAAAGAAATCGTTTTTGTTGTTTTTTTTTTTTAATTTTATTTATTCATGAGAGACACAGAGAGAGAGAGAGAGGCAGAGACATAGGCAGAGAGAGAAGCAGGCTCCATGCAGGGAGCCCAATGTGGGACTCGATCCTGGGACTCCGGGGTCATACCCTGAGCTAAAGGCAGGCACTCAACCTCTGAGCCACCCAAGTATCCCTAGGTGAAGAAATATTTTGGTATAAGATCTAAAAGCACTAATTTCCACAGAATGAGATTATTAAAATATTTAGTATACAGAGTTATTCTAGTTCAGTATTAGCCTACACACTAGAAGTAAGCAGCGTTGTTTCCTGGTTTACTACAGAATTAAACCTTCTTTTAGGACTGTGACCTCTGACCAAGTTATAATTGCCTTGTTTCATATTATGTGGAAGGACAAAGTTTATAATGACAAATATTTAAAACTCAGACAGTATGTAAGCACTCTGGCCTTGCCCATGATAACTTCTCTCATGTGGCCTGAATAGGCCTTCTCTCTGAATGTAGAGAAACCAGACAAATAAGAGGAAATGCTTCAAGGACAGATTGAACAAAAGCCTGATTTGCAGACATGTAGGATCAGTATGGAAGCCTTGAAATTAAGAGGCCTTGGCAGTTAACCATCAAGGAACCTACAGTAGTTGCAAAGTGAGTGTGTAATATAGGCAGCAGTGAGCTCTGTGGACATGAACATCTTCTTTGAGTCATGCCTTTTTGAGGCAATGCCATTTGTTCATACCACATAAAACATGTCCCAGTCCTAGACTTTAAAGGCAGGTGTAAAAATAAAAAATTAAATAAAGACAGGTGTATAAAATTTTTTCACCAAAATTTTGGGGAATATTTTGCTGTAAAAAAAAAAAAAACTAGACACACACATTTATTTATTTATTCTAATCTTCAGTATCTGTGTTGGACTCTCCAACTTGTGTGAAGGGCAACATATTCTCACAGGCAGAGCACACTGGGTAATTTTTCTACCTATAAAATGGAAATAAATTTTTTTTCTCTTTCAGGGTATCTGGGTGGCTCAATGGGTTAAGCAACCAACTCTTGATTTCGGCATAGGTCATGATTTCAGGGTTGTGAGATCGAGCCCTGTGTTGGGCTCTGTGCTAGGCATGGAGTCTGCTTAAGATTCTCCCTCTCCTTCCAAAAATAATAATAATAATAATAATTTTTTCTTACCTCTCAATTATCTACATGGGAAAATATGGTAAATAATGTATTTGGATTCTTAGTTGAGAGTAAATAAAAACTGGCTTAGCTAGGAAAATAAATGTTATTTATTGTTGAAAATAAAATTATTTATTGTTTCATTAGCTGCCAGAGAGTGCCATCCCTTTGCCAGTAGTTGGCTTAAACGTGAGCATGTGACCCAGTTCAAAGCCATGAGTTGAGAGGGGAAATTGGAGAAGGTGGGGGGTACAAGAGGCTTCTGGGGCAATTTTCCTTCTACTTAAAGAGACACGAGGAAAACGCTGTTTTCTTCAGCTGATTGTTGTTGGATATATATGTGATGGACCTTGAATGTGGCAGTCATCTCAGGACCATAGTAGCCTGAGAGAAATGCTGACACAGTCAGGATGGCAGAGCCAAAAGATGGGAAAAACTGCACTGTTGAGAAAATTCAGCTACAGAATTACGATGAAACTTTTCTTTAGTGTTTAAGCCTTTTTGGGGTGGCTTTTTTAATTGCTTGAAACTGAAAAACATCCTGATTAATAAGTAGAGATATCATGGACTCTTCAGAAAAGCAGCTCTTGGGAGAGCTACATAGTTCCATTGGACATAGTATATGCCTTGCACATAGTTGAAGTCCAGTAAATACTTGTTAGAGGAATGTGGTTGTCTTTGTGTTTATAGTTAAAATCATTAAAAGTAAAACACATTTCTTCCTGTCTCTAACAATACACTATAAAAGCCATTAGATGGGACTAAGCATGATAGGTGTCTTTAGGCACCCAGGCTCAGTGCGAGTGGGATATAAGAGCCCTGAGGTGAATTGTTAGAATGTGAGTAGGGTGAGGTGAGGGTCTCTGTGGGAAGCAAAGGTCACATGTCCTAATACAGGGACTATTAGTTAGAGCCTGAGGAACATGAAGAAGGCTTCTACCCAGAGGGACATTGGCCCGTTGCAAGGTATCAGACCCTGAGTGGGGTGAGGAAGATATTTACTTCTACTGTTCTGGAAAGTTTACTATAATTTTGTAATCATACGTGCCTCAAGTACACCTCTCTTTCATTTTTAAATGAAAATGTCACAAAGTTAACATTTCTAATGCCCTTTTTTAAAATAAGAAAAAAAAATAAAATAAGAAACTATTATTTTAATATATCACATGAAATTCCTCAAAATCATGTCTATTTGATTAAAGCAATTTCGCCTTCCCAGCAAATCAGCTTATTTTCTATAATGCATAAATTTCATTAATTGTAACCTGCATTGCATGCATCTGCTTAGAAAATATTTTTCATTTTAGTTTTCAGTAGAGTAAAGCTATTTAATTTTTTCACAATTGTACTTTGGCACTTTAAAAAAGTTTCAAAGGAAACATTGTAGAAATTGTCTTTTGAGGAAAAAAGATCAGGCTCACTGATGTCCCAAGTTTCAGCTCACCATTATTATCAACACAACAATACAGTGTGGTTGCAGCCTCTTTGAAAATGTGATTAAGTAGTCAACATTAGCTTCATTTTATTAGTGATAAATATGGCCAACCTTAGCCCACTGTGATCTTCAGGAAGAACTAGAGCTAGGTTGATTTTCCCAAAGCCAAGAGCTATTAATTGTCTATTAAATGTGCTTTATGGAAGTGAGGATTGGAGAAAATGAGGGCCAGAAGAAATAAAGGAAAGTAAAAGAGTACCTGGCTCATAAAATTTTTTTTTCAGTATTTATACACTATTTTAACAAAGGCTTTCTATAGCTGGAAATATATACCACTTAAAATTTGCTTAGTTTAGTGAGATTGAGGAAGTGCAGCACTTGTTAACTAATTGCCAGTATGTTGCATATCACTGGAGATGCTGAAGAGAATAGGTTAGTATATAAGGAGGTAGCAGCATCTTTGAATTCAGAGGACAAGATGCATTGAATGAGAGGGCATTGGTGATTCTGGTTCTGTGATCATATTAAGTGTGGCCTTTGCCTTTACTTAGGCCACAAATTTGACCCAGGTTATTATTTAGCTCTTGATTCCAGTTTCTTATCACCACGAATTCCAAAATTTATTAAGTATAACACATTTAGATATTCTTTGGTTATTATTTTGCCTTGGTTGGCTGATTATTTGCTTCATGCCCTTATTGCTACATAATAGACCAGAACGTTAACCTCCCCCATGTTGTTGTTGTTTTTTTTTTTTATAAATTCCATTTTACTCATTTTTCCTTTCCTTACCTAGAAACATTTTTTTCATAATTTGCTTTCATATTTTACTCATTCATTCAGTAAAAATTTATAGAATATCTATTAGGTGGTTTCCCCTTAATAAATGAGGATAAGGTATAAATACATATAATAATAATTGAAGAAAGAAGATAAATGCAAGAAGAAAGAATAGGAATTCAGGAAAGGAGAGCTCATACCCAGTCAAGGGAGATCAGAGACTAGGATTTTACATGATTTTTCTTCCTAAAAAACAGGAACCAACTCCTTGATGTAGGAAGGTCAAAGCAAAATATGTTTTTGACTGAAGCATTTCCCTAGGTTGTGGTGCTATAAATAACTAGAAGTAGTTTGAATTCTGAATGGACTCTTTCAGATGCTTGTAGATGGTATAGGAGGAAAGAAAAATGAAAGTACCTGGAGTTCTTATGGTTGATGGTTCCCCCAAGCAGCAGATGCAGAAATTGGTGTACAGTCCAAGGACCAGTTAGAAGAGAGAGATGGCAATGGGCTGAATTCAGTCTAATCTGAATTTAATATCTGTTATATATTTTTTAATTTTTATAACTAGTTTTCCAGTAGGTTTCTTTATAATTTAAAATCCAAAGTCTACATTAATAGCCTGTGAGGTGGTCTCCATGGCAGCTCATAAATTCAATGGAAATGTTTTATTTAAATTTGTTTTATTCTGTAAATGAATGATGAAAAATGAAAGAAAGCTTGAGGAATAACTTTTAGAAGGGAGTTAGGATTTTTTTTAAAGATTTTGTTTATTTGAGAGAGAAAGTGAGAGCACGAGCAAAGGGAGAGGGACAGAGGGAGAAGCAGAATCCCCACTGAGCAGGGAGCCTAATGCCCGCTCATTCCCAAGATCCTGGGGTCATGACCTGAGCAGAAGGTAGACACTTAACTGATTGAGCCACCCAGGTACCCTGGGAGTTAGGGTTTTTACTGCAGACAGATAGGTTTTTAGCTGGGACCTGGGGTGTGCAATCAGTTTGTATGTGTGAACACCAGTAGTAGTATTTTTATTTCCCAACTGCTTATAGTTACAATTTATTTTTGTTTCTTTGCTCGTGATTATTTGATTGCTTCCTTTTTCAGACTGAAGCAGGGATGGTATCTGTTTTATCCCCAACACCTAGCACTATACTTGGAGATTGGACTGACTTATGAGACAATTCTTAAATGGGCATGTAGGTCTGATATTTTATGTCTCCTATTTCGGTGGTAGATTCATTTTGAAGAATCTAAGAATGTCAAGAGTCATATGGAAGCAGATTTTGCTTTTCTCACACAAGCTTTTTGAAGTGAAGTGTGGGGGAAAAGCTGGATATTTACAACCTGTGGTATACTGTTTAAATTTATTTTGTCTTTCTACATTATAAGCATAACTATTATTGGCATTGGTCTTTATTTTAATCAATATAGAAAGAAGAACCATAACTTTTGAATTAGTTTGCCCAACCAACTCCCTGATAGGAAAACGTCATGGGCCTAGTTCATATAAAATATAATAGTTTAAAAAGTGGAAATATTTTTTACATTTCTTATATTTTACTTATGTGAAATTGTTTTAAACCCTTGACTATACAGCCCAAGAAATAAGTATTTATGAACCCGGAGTTGATTAGTTATTATCTATGTGATGCAGTTGCTCAAAAGGTTGAGAATCAGATCTGAATATATTATAATTGTCACAGGTAGTTAGCTTAATTACTGCTTATTTGCCATTGGATTGTGCATACTGAGTATTCCACTATGTGACTCCTCAAAGTTATGAAAATTGGAAATGATCACTTTATAAAAATTCAGTTCTGTGGTGCAGTCTGTGGAAGCACTTACCTGAAGCTGATAATGACTGGGTACATGTGTTCATATCATATGCATAGATAAAACTATAAGCCACCATTGATTTTCTTTAAGGCCTAGTTTTACTCATTGTTGATCTCTTAGATCTTACAGAAAATATAGCACAAACACATTTTTTAAAAAGATCTATTTATTCTAGAGAGAATGAGCATGCATGCACATGTGAGTGGGGAGAGAGGCAGAGGAAAAGAATTTTCAAGCAGACTTTTGGCTGAATGTGAAGCCCAACTCAGGGCTCATCTCATGACCCATGAGATCATGCATGACCTGTGCTGAAACCAAGAGTCTGACCCTCAACTATTGGAGCTACCCAGGTGCCCCAGCGTGAATGCATTTTTGTCTGCTATCTCAATTTACTTTGATAGTTTGAGAGTTTTTTTTTTTCTGCAGTATACTTTATAGCTACTATTTTATTCCATAGATTCAAGTTGATGAAATAGAGCGTGTAATATTTCATTTTACCAACACTTACTTAGTAGTCCTGGAATTTGTTCTTTTCACGAGATGTTCAAGGCATTGTTTATCAGGAAAGTTATGTTTCCAGGAAATTAGGGAAGTAATAAATATTTCTTGGCAGTTGTTTCAAAATGTTTACTAACCGGGATACTGTCTGGGGAATGTCTTTTTCAAAATATTTTGCTTCCAGGAATTGCATTCTTATGGCATTGCTGGTGCTTTTTATTGATTTTTTTTTAAAATTTTTACATACAGCCAAATCCCTATTGGGACTGTACTAGTTTCTCAAGAAATATCTAACTGATGACAATGGGGATAAATGTTTTCAGTTAAACTTTTTTGTACTAGAATCTGTAAATAGGGGAAGAGGCTTCCTATCAGGTATATCCATCTTGCCTTTTAATTTTGTCTTTTTAATCTCCTGTTTCCTCCCCAGTTCTATTCAGTTTTGAGGAAAAAATCCAAATCAAAGAATACATTACTAATAGACAACAGGGTAATTAGAAAACTAATCTGATTATATCATCACAGGCTTCCTGTAGTTACTGGTCTTGATTGTCAGAATTCTAAAGCATCACTGATGAGGTATTTCCCAAACTCCCTGCAGATGGAAGAAGAAAAGGATTGTATTGAAAAGTTGATTGTAACAGTTTCTTCTGTCTTAGACTGATAACTGGTGAGGAGATTGATAGATGCATCAATAATATTTTCCCAGAGTTTAGAGAATAAATATTTCCTAAAGTTATCTCCAGGTATAAAATTCAAAGACTAAGGAGAGAATTTCTTGAGGTTTGTGCAAAATGGAAAGTTAAAAGTGAGGCTGGAGAAGAAAATGAGAAGACTTTGTGGAAGTATTTAGTGAAAAACAATGGACACATAACAACGAGTAGCTAACAAGTTTCTGAGGTGGGTTAGATAATCTAAAAATTAATAATACATGATTCTGATTTTTAACAAATTGGAGGAGAAATTCAAATGACGGAATGGTTCTCTCTCATAAGATTTTACCTTTCTATTAAACAGTTTTTTGTATTCATGCAGTTCTAGTTAGACTTATATTAATGGGAGAGGTGCTCTTGTTGTAGTTGAGTTGATGGGTTGTCAAAGTTAATGGGGATTGAGTGTAATTAAAAGCTTCCTGCAATAAGTTGCCAGTTTTTTCCTCTGTCCTTTATTTCCATTAATAAAGCCAGGGGTGTTTTAATTGTGGAAGACTATTAATAATTGGATTCCTTATGATGTTCAGTGTGTTAGCAAGGATCCTTAGCTAGGCCTAACTTATATTAAGAATTAGGTCACATTCTAATTTATAATTTCATATTTTTTTCTTTACTTCAGTACCTCTGCTTCACCTCAAGTAAAACCTTAAGGCTTTGAGTTAAGTACTCAACTTTTTCACCACTTTTGTTCTTTATTTAGTCTCTTGTTTATGGAACCAAATAAAGTTAAGTGGCCAGCCTATAGTCTTAGAGGTAGATCAAGGAATTAGAATAAGGGTCATAAGCATCTGATCTTCTCTTCATATTTATTAACTGACCATACTCCCCAGAATTTAACTTATATGTTAATTGTTCAATATTAGACACAAGCGTTATTTATTTATTTATTTATTTATTTATTTATTTATTTATTTATTTAATTTATGACAGACACACACAGAGAGAGGCAGACACAGGCAGAGGGAGAAGCAAGCTCCATGAAGGGAGCCCGATGTGGGACTCAATCCCTGGTCTCCAGGATAACACCCCAGGCCGAAGGCAGCACTAAACCGCTGGGCCACCCGGGCTGCCCCACAAGCTTTATTTTAAAGTCACACACAGGGGCAGCCCCCGTGGCTTAGCGGTTTAGCGCCACCTGCAGCCCAGGGCCTGATCCTGGAGACCCTGGGATCTAGTCCTACGTGGGGCTCTCTGCATGGTGCCTGCTTCTCCCTCTGCCTGTGTCTCTGCCTCTGTCTCTGTGTGTGTGTCTATGAATAAATAAATAAAATCTTTAAAAATAAAAAATAAAAAAAAATAAAGTCACACACAGCAAGGGTCCCTGGCTGGCTCAGTTGATAAAACATGTGACTCTTGATCACAGGGCTGTGGGTTCAAGCCCCACTTTGGGCATAGAACCTATGTAAAAATACATACATACATATGTATGTACATAAATACACAAATAAATAAAGTTACACACAGCAGTCCTCTATAGTACTCGTCATGTCTTTCTACCAGAAGTGTCTCTAACAGCAGAGGGTAGTGAATAAAAAACCTCTGGGGCAGCCCCCGTGGCTCAGCGGTTTAGTGCTGTCTTCAGCCCAGGGCCTAATCCTGGAGACCCAGGATCGAGTCCCACATCAGGCTGCCTGCATGGGGCCTGCTTCTCCCTCTGCCTGTGTCTCTGTCTCTCTCTCTCTCTCTCTGTCTGTCTCTCATGAATAAATAAATAAAATCTTTAAAATGAATGAATGAATGAATGAATGAAAACCTCTGGCAGTCTGGGTATACAGAGTTTAAAGGAGTCTATTATAAGCCTGAGATTTATTTGAATTATTATAGTCTACTTCAAATTTCAAATTAAATATCTGTATCTCTGTTGCCATAAAAATATTACTTTCCATCGGGGTATCTGGGTGGCTCAATCAGTTAAGTGTTGGACTCTTGAGTTTTGGCTCAGGTCATGATCTCAGGTTGTAAGATTAAGCACTACCCCCAACCCAGTGGGCACTGCTCTGGGTGTGGAGCCTGTTTAAGATTCTCTTTCTCCCTTTCCCTCAGCCCTCCCCACTTCCTCTCTCTTAAAAAAAAAAGAAAAGAAAGAAAAGAAAATATTACATCCAATCAAGTAAAACTGATGCTCTGGGAGTATGATTTATACTCAACCTTTGATTTCAGTAATTCCTACCACACTGAGGCATGACCCTGGGGTACTTGTATCCCAGTTTAAAAAGCATGGCTCTAGAGAAAAAGAACATTGAATAGGAAAAGTTGTGAACTGGAGTTGAATTCACATAGTTGTAGCAGGGGTTTAGAAGCCACTGTTCAAAAGAGCATGTCATTTACTCAAGTAGCCACTTGCCAATAGAGGCTTTTACTGGTTGATCTTCCAAATTATTAATTCTGTCTCTTTTAAAACATTGGTTTGATGGACATGTGTAATCTTCTACCTAATATATCAGAAGACATCTAATTAAGAAAAGAAAAAGAATAGGAATCTGTACATTTCTTCCATGTCCTTAATCCACATTTTAAAAGTTTTTTTCTGATTATAATACATGATCATTGTAGAAAGTTTAGAAAATATAAGTGATCATAAAGAAGAAAGTTATCACTTAGAACCCACATCCCATAAGAAACCTGCCCTTTTTTTTTCAGTAATCCTCACTTTCTGATCATGTTCTTCTTTTAAATAGACAATATAAACTAATGGCTTAATACAGTTCTATTCTTTAGCAGTTTCTTTATTTACTCAACTCTTGTCTTTGTACATTAAGGTGACTTGTTTGCTGTTATGAATAGTCTGTATTTGGTATCCTTGTATACAGATCTTTGAAGATTTTTCTGTTTTGTTTTTGCTAGACATGAAACTATAAGGTCAAAAATGGAACCAATTTTAAAGCTCTTGATAGAGATTGCCAAAAAGCAGAGGATGATGATTAGGTGACTGATTCCTAACTGTTATTGAGAACATTGCACCATTCATCTTTGCTTATATCAGAATTCTGTTATGGAAGTCTCTAAAATGATTGACCATGTGAAAATTTGCAATAGGTATGGCTATGAATATTCTTGTGCTAGGGATTTTTACTACATTTTTCTATTTAAATTATATATAGTAAATAATATTTGAAGACTGAATCTACAACATGGAAAATGGGACACCTTGGTTGAAGGATCTGTTTTCCATACTTGAGTAGAAGTAGGCAAGCAAAAGGGAAATGAAATGTATTTTAGGCAGAGGGAACAGTATAGCAAAATCTAAGATACTCAGTAGCCTGGCTTATTAAAGATACTACCAGAATCTTAGTATAGCAAATTTTACCTGCAGTTGAAATACCTAATATCTGAACCCACATGTTGTTGTTTTTAAGAAACTAAATGTTGCCAAGAAAATACTTGTGATACTAGCATTGATCAAGAGTGGAAGAAAACTACTCCCAGCTAATGGCAGAAAGGCAACCTACTATTGCCCTTGTACCTTTAATGACAGACATTTTGCAAGAGATCAAAACAGAAAAAGTGTTTATGTACTTTGTAAAATCTAGCTTTAGCATCTAAAAAGTTTGATGGCATTCTCAACCCTTTATTTGGACGTTAATATTCATGCTATGTTAGTGAGACCCTATGACTCCCACCAGCACCCCCATATGAACTCCTCAGCCTACTGAATCAAATGTACATGTAGGAACCTCTATCTGGTGACCTCACCTCACTCTGACTTTAAAGGGATGAGTCCTTAAGACCAAGCACATCTTCCATTGACCAAAAGGAGAACCTAGATTGAAATCATGGTCCAGCTAGTATACACATTGTTAGGCATTGGTATGAGTAGTGTTTAGGATGTGCCTGAGATGGGTGGGGAAGCCTGAGGTAAGGTAGCCAGTAATGAGTGCTGCTCTTGGCATTCCAGGTATGTTTATAAGCACATGTGCCTGTCAGCTAAGCCAGGTTCCTAATGTATAACTTTTCCACTGGTCTATTTTGCAACTAAGAAGCATTTTATACCACAGAAAGCAATTCTGTGAAAGATTTATATGCTATTTAAAGGCTCTGTCCAAGGTTGAAAGCACTGAAAAAGGTCTTTAAAGAACACATGACGTTTTCTCTCAGTATTTTCTGTGGATGCAGTGTCTCTAGTTTAACTACAGAATAAGCTTTGACTTGTCTGCCCTCTAGTGGAGATCTGTGGTTATATTGCACAATGTCCTCCGGCTTTAGGAAGAGTACCTCATTTTTCCTAATTGGCTTTCTAAATTTTAGCCTCTGTTTCCTTAGAGAATGTTCATTACCACCAAAGCAACGTATTTATAATTTTGTTTAATTTTCTAAAATGCTGATAAATACCTTCCCTAGCTTTCCCCTTGGGATCAGGCCTAGATCCCTGCCTTTTGCAACTTTGTAACTCATCTCAGGGCAAGTGCTATGTTTCATTCAACTCAGCAGATCCACTCACCACCACTCCAACAGTGCCAAATATATTCCCTATTTTCCTTCTTTTTGCTCATGTCTCAAATGCCCTGTCAGTCTCTGTGCCTCTTCAAATTTTACTCTTCTGTCAAGATTGGACTCATAGCTCACTGTTCCTGTGAATACCGTAACCCATTGTGAGATCTCTCTTCTGAATTGGTGAGATCTCTCTTCTGAATTGAGTTCAGTGAACTATACTTCCTGTGCCATGCAATTACACTGTACTTGTTTGTATCTACCGTTCAAATATAATGACCAGATAAACTCCTTGACTATGATACTGTCTCAAAACTTCTTTTTGTCCCCTGTGGACTCTAGGAGCTTTTAATGAATATGTTGATTATTTATTTGACAAAGATATCCCATATCCTGATTCCGTCTTTTCCCCTGTTGATGGCTGAATAGCTAATTATCTAGATTTAAATATGAATACAAACAAAATAGCAATGCATTTCCCCCTAATCAAACTAGTCTTAGCAGCACACTAGGTCTTTTTTTTTTTTTTTAAGATTTATTTATTTATTCATGAGAGACACAGAGCGAGGCAGAGACAAAGGCAGAGGGAGAAGCAGGCTCCTCACAGGGAGCCCTATCCAGGACTCAATCCCAGATACTGGGATCACGCCCTGAGCCATCCAGCAGTACACTATGTCTTAAATATTCTCGTTTCTTTTTGATCATATATTTATCAACTACTTGGTTTGAAAATGACTTTGGAAAATTTGAAACAATTATGCTGCTTAGTAGTATTTGGTAGGTAATCAGTGTTCCTTTATTACTCTTCTACATGTGTTCTTTGCCCAGCTTGTTTCCTTGATTGCTTTATGAAGTATAGTTGGGATATTATATTACTTTCAGGTATATAACATAGTGATTCTGCAATTATATATATTATGAAATGCTCACCAGATAACTGTACTTACCATCTGGCACCCTACAAAGTTATTAAAATATTATTGACTATATTCCCTATGCAGTACTTTTCATCCCATAACTTATTTTATAACTAGAAGTTTGTACTTCTTAATCTCCCTCATCTATTTCACCTATACCCCACCCCTCCTTCCCTCTGGCAACCTCTAGTTTTTCTCTCTATATATAAATTTTTTTTTATTATTATTATTTATTTATGATAGTCACAGAGAGAGAGAGAGAGGCAGAGACATAGGCAGAGGGAGAAGCAGGCTCCATGCACCGGGAGGCCGACATGGGATTCGATCCCGGGTCTCCAGGATCGCGCCCTGGGCCAAAGGCAGGTGCTAAACTGCTGCGCCACCCAGGGATCCCTTCTCTCTATATATTAATGTATTTCTCTTTTTGTTTTCTTTTGTTGTTGTTGTTGTTGCTGCTTATTTATTTTCTAGGTTCCTCATATAAGTGAAATCATACAGTATTTATTTTTCTCCATCTGACTTATTTTATTTAGCAAAATACCCTCTAGGTCCATCCATGTTGCTGCAAATGTCAAGATTTCCTTTTTTTACAGTTGAGTAGTACTCCATCTTACATCTTACAACTAACTCTTTCATGAGTTAGTTTCTTCAGCAGAAAAGTAAATCTCTAATCATACCTGCATAGCATTCATCCCAGGGTGGCTTAAATGAATTATAGTCATGAAAAGACTTTTTTAGAGATTTTATTTATTATTTAAGAGAAAGAGCATGAGTGGGAGTAGGGGAGAGGGAGAAACAGGCTCTTACAATGGCGAAATGCTTACATTTCTTTAAGCATCTTATCATATTTTATCTGCTTGTCAGTTGATGGACACTTAGGTTGCTTACATATCTTGGCCACTATAAATAACATTGCAATAAACATAGAGCTGCATTTATCTTTTCAAATAAGCATTTTTGGTTTCTTTGGATAAGTGCCCCGAAGTGGGATTACTGGATCATATAGTACTTCTATTTGTAGTATTTTGAGGAACCTTGATACTGGTTTTCAGAGTAGTTACATCAATTGACATTCCTACCAACAGTGCACAAGGAAGGTTCCCTTTTCTACACATCCTTACTAACATTTATTTCTTATCTTTTTGATACTAGCCATTCTGACTAGTATGAGGTTATGATCTCATTGAGGTTTTGATTTGCATTTCTGGGATGATCAGTGATTGATGATCAGTGATGTTGAGAATTTTATCATGTATCTGTTGGCTACCTTTAAGTCTTTTTTGGCAAAATGTCTATTCAGGTCCTTTGCCCAGTTTTTAATGGTATTATTTTAGGGTGTTGAGTTCTCTGAGTTATATATATATATTCTGGATATTAACTCCTTATTGGTTATATCATTTGCAAATATCTTCTTCCATTCAGAAGGTTGCCTTTTCATTTTCTTGATGATTTCCTTTACTGTGCAAAAGCTTTTTGTTTTATGTAGTCCCAAATGTTTGTTTTTGCTTGTTTCTTTTGCCTTTGGTGACATATCCAGAAAAATATTTCTGAAATTGATGTCCAAGAGACTATTACTGCCTATTTTCTTTAAGAGTTTTATGGTTTCAGGCTTATATTTAATAAGTCTTTAATCCATTTTGAATTTATTTTTGTGTATGGTACAGAAAGGCCTGGTTTCATTCTTCTGCATGTAGTCCTTCAGTTTTCCCAACACCAGTTATTGAAGAAGCTATCTTTTCCCCATTGTATATTGTTGCCTCCTTTGTTGTAGGAGCACATTAACCATATAAGAGTGGGTTTATTTCAGGGCTCTCAATTCTATTCCGGTGGTCTATGTATCTGTTTTTGTGCCAGTAGTATACTGCTTTGATTACAACAGCTTTGTAGTATAGTTTAAAATCTGGGACTGTGATATCTCCAGCTTTGTTCTTCTTTCTCAAGATATCTTTGGCTTTTCAGAGTCTTTTGTGGATTTATTTCTGAATAATGTTTCAAGTTGTACCTTTGGTTAATTGTATCCTAATTCTTTATATCCACAAACAATTCAAATGTTTAATATGAAGAAAAACTTCAATAAGCAGATTTTATTTAGCTCCTTCAGATGTTATCAGTGCCTTTTTTATTTTTAAATTCCTTGGGGAGGCATGGTAATAATCATGTGTTGCAAAGGACTGGTACTAAAACCAAAAGTCAGGGATGCATGGGTGGCTCAGTGGTTGAACATCTGCCTTCAGCTCAGGGTGTGATCCCCGTCCAGGGATCGAGTCCCACATTGGGCTCCCTGTAAGGAGCCTGCTTCTCCCTCTATATCTCTGCCTCTCTCAGTCTTTCATGAATAAATAAATAAAATCTTTTAAAAAAATAAAATAAAAACTTTATTGGAGTGTGGCTAGCAGAATACACACAGCAAAACAGAACAGATGATATAGGTGAAAGAGGCATACAGGCATTATCTCTAGGGTGAAGCTAAGACAGAGCTAAGAATTTTAAATCTAAGTTTAGAGAACAGAAAAGATTTGCTGTAGGTAGAAATGATACTCAGAATATTTAGCAACTGGTCTGGCATTGCTATAAAACCACTTAGAATAAGCAGGAGCAAGACCTGGAAATCCTCTGCTGTCCAGGCATCATCCTGATTGTTGTCGGATCTTGAAACATTCTGAGGCAGTAGACAGCTACTATTTGCCCTCTAGTATAGAAGTATTTCAATGTTTAAACAATTAGTACAGTTATACCACTATGTCCTGGCTAAACATAAGACTGTATGTCCATATTGAGGGCTTAGGCTACAAAGAAGGAAATGGACCAATGGCGAAGTCGTCGGACAATGAGATGTGGAATTTCACTTGAGTAGAAGGGAACAGAATCTGGATAGGGAGTAACTCAAAGATAAGGCCTTAGGATCAGGCCCCTATCAGTGTCCCCACAGTATTCTTTTAATATAAGAGAGGTAGCTTGTTCTGGCAGAAGGTTTGACCTTAACAGACAGAATCTTGACTCTACTGCTTACTCTTAGGTTAAATCTTCACACTTTCATGAGTTAGTTTCTTCAGCAGAAAAGTAAATCTCTAATCATACCTGCATAGCATTCATCCCAGGGTGGCTTAAATGAATTATAGTCATGAAAAGACTTTTTTAGAGATTTTATTTATTATTTAAGAGAAAGAGCATGAGTGGGAGTAGGGGAGAGGGAGAAACAGGCTCTGCACTGAGCAGGGAGCCCAACGTGGGGCTCGATCCCAGGACCATGGGATCATGAACTGAGCCAAAGGCAGATGCTTAACCAACTGAGCCGCCTAGGTGCCCCATGAGAAGACTTTAAATTATGGAGAAGGAAAACATGGCACAGAGCCATAGTCTTACTACCTTATGATGGATGCTACTTGCTTTCTTTCCCATTTTAAGCACTCATCTTTGATTGACAGACCAAGGATATGACCAGTAATTTAATGGAGATGACGCATATGATATATTGGAATTAGCTGAAGGTTTATTCCTACTTCTGCCACTTACTAGGTTGTGATACCTAGTTGTGATACCAAGGTTATGATACTTTGTACAGTATTTATTAATTCATCTAATGTCTACTGAGCATATGACTATCACTATTCAAACATATTCCTGCCCTTACAGACCTTATAGTCTAGAAAGGGGGACAATAGATCCTTTTGGAGAGTTAAGTTACCATTATCACTGATCTCCCTGGTACCTAGCACAGTTACCTTGAGGAAGTAGTAGCTATGTGTATCCTGGGCTTTTTGATGTTTTTCCAAATGTTAAAGAGAAAGGTTTCAATCTTTAACTGCTTATTAGTTATCTATGAAGCTTTTTAAATTTACAGATTCTTGTGCCACATACCTCATGGTATAGAGGTAAATGTTTAAAAACCTGTTCTCTGGGCTGGGGCTGATTTGTATGTAGCATTTGCTGATTTCCCCAGTAAATACCCACTATGGCCAATTTCAAGCTACCAATGTAAGTGTCACAACATTCCTAAAAATCTAACAATTTGGTCTCATGAGCCTACTAACCAGCCCCAACACACCATTGGCCCCACCTCAAAGCTAAGGAATAAAAATTGGTAAGCATGAGGACTAAAGATTATTGTTATTAAAAAGTTGTAAAGGGAGCCAGAGTTAAGAACCTTGTAAAGTTTTCATATTGCCTGCTTGTCAGTTATAACAAGTTCAGAACACAGTAAGTCTTGTTGCTTTTTAAAACCAAGTAGCCTCAAAGAGTTGGATCTCTGATGATAGAAAAGACAATATAGCAATTCTGAAATTTTCACAAATGGGTGAGTTAAGTAGCACATCTTAATAACATTTTTAAAGATTATAGAAAAAAGACACCCAGCAACAGCTCCCAGTGGTAACCCAGAAACAGAACTGGGTGGTGTCACAAGTTTGGAGGGAGACAGACAGCTTATCAGATGATTTTTAAAAATGTTATGAACTTCAGGCTTTTGAAACCATCTTTCAAAGCTGGGAAGGGATGTAGGAGAGGGGAGTGGGGCCTTCCATGTTGATGAAACAGTGTGGACAAAGGAAGCTAATAGATACCTTTGAAGTATAATGAATGAGTCCACTTGGATTGAAGCATATAGAAAGTATAAAGAATCTTAAACAGTAAGGTTCGGGAAGGTACATGCTTAACAACACCTGTCTAGTGCAGTGTATTTCAAGGCTAGCAGCATCTCCCTCTCCCCAGCCTACTCATCAGCAAATATCACCTGGGTGCTTACATTTTTCCAGACATCTTTTATTTAGCAACCTACTTTTATGCCTAGGTAGTAATAGATTCATAAGAATGCTTTAATCTTTCAGTTCATACTTAATGGTTCCTGAAAATAGCCTAAAATTAAATTCTATTTAAAATCTCATACCATATTGTTTATAGGTTGAATTTTTCTTAGGAGCATCAAGAACTAATTATTTAATAATAGGACTCTGGAATATAAAAAAAAACCAACAAACATATATTTAGTCATTCAATTAATTAGATCTCTTCCTTACACATTAGAAATTATTCCATTCACTAAGAAGAAACTAAGAGCTATCTCTGTACTTTCCTCCTGGTATTTTCTAATGTTCTGAGCAGGTTGACTATTTTGGCTTTTTTTTTTTTTTTTTTCCTAACAAGGTGTGAAGTTACTTGACAGAGTAGTTGGTTATATCTGTCATATGCACTTGTTAGAATAGAATAGTAAGAATTTTACCTTTAGTTACCATTTAAATACCACCATTCAAGATAACTGTATGAATTATTCTTATTGAGTAAGCAGTGTTTTATCTTTGCTTTTGTGGCAATGGATTCTACTGAAAGAAATATAATTGAGCATTTTCTTCATTCCTTTTGAATCCATTGTACTCTAAGGCCTACAGTACCTTGATATATACTAAGTTGTTTTTTTCTTTAAGTCTCTTTTTCCAAGTAATAGCAATGGAAAGCAAATCATTCATTGCCCTGAATATTGTAATATTAATCTAAGAAAGAAAGAAAAAAGTTGAGGATCTTGCATTAGAAGCACTACTCTGACCTGCTCTTTTGTGTGTGCCAAAGAAATTTTCCCTCCTTTGGCACTATTTTAAAGTGTAGAAGTCATAAAAGAAAGTTGACAATTATTTTATTATAAGCCATGAAAAAAGAAATGCTTTCTTTTGTGGCTCCCTCCCTACTCCCTATCTTTGGATATAGGTATCAAAGTCAGATTCTTAGTTTAGAGGAAGCTGGTTATAGCAGAAAGATAGACCTGAGTTCAAATCCTAACTATACCATTTATTGGCATTGTGTCATTGAACAAGTCTAATTATGGTGCTTAGTAAATAACATATAAAGTACTTGGGGGATCCCTGGGTGGCGCAGCGGTTTGGCACCTGCCTTTGGCCCAGGGTGCGATCCTGGAGACCTGGGATCAAATCCCACGTCGGGCTCCCGGTGCATGGAGCCTGCTTCTCCCTCTGCCTGTGTCTCTGCCTCTCTCTCTCTCTCCCTCTGTGACTATCATAAATAAATAAAAATTAAAAAAAAAATAAAGTACTTGGCTCATAATGATGCTCAATAAATGTTAGTTTGTTCACCTCTGTAGATATAAATGATTTTGTTGTGTATGCCCTCCTAAGGAAGCATCAAGGATGTTTTTGCTTTTTACTTCTCCATATACTTTCATCACAATTCTCACAGGTAAAAAAAAAAAAAAAAAAAAAAAATCTAGGGTGCCTCGTTGGTTAAGTGTCAGACTCTCGATTTTTGGCTCACGTCATGATCTCAGGGTTGTGGGATTGAGCATCAAGAACTAAGGCTCTGTGCTCATCAGAGAATCTGCTTGAGATTCTCTCTATCCCTTTCCCCGTGCCCCTTCCCCCTACTCATGCACACACTCTCTCTCAAATAAATAAATCTTTTTAAAAAAAGAAAAAAATCCATCAAAGAACTGAAAATCATTTGAATTATCCTCCTTTGGTCTGCTCCTTTTAGGTATGAGGCAAAAAGCATGAAGTTAGTAATAGGCCATAAACATAAATGGTTGTTCATACTTATTAGTAACCAAGGCAAAGCAAATTGAGACCATAGTTAGATATAATACTAGATTGGCAAAAAATAAAAACATGACGGTTCCAAGTGTAGCTAGGATTTAACATTAACCAAAACACTCTTTCCTGGTGGGAGTGTAAGTCAGCACAACTACTTTGGAAAATAAATTGGCACTATCTTGTAAATGTTAACCTTTGTTTACCCTGTGACCCTGCAATCCCATTGCTTAGTATATATCCTGTGTTGACACTCTTATGCATATAGACCAAAAGACATGTACAAGAATATTTATAGTGGCATGGTTGATGTCACCAAAAATGGGGAACAATCTATACAAGTAGAATGGATAAACTTTGTTATTTATATTCATATAATGCAGTCTTTTACCTTGGTAAAAATGAAATATAGCTATATGTAGTAAGTGGGTTAATCTTGTTAGCTTTTAATACTTAGTATTAAAAAAGCATATTGGCAAGACCACACATATATATAATACAATTTTTAAAGCTCTTAAACAATCAAAACTAAATGATATATTGTTTAAGAATAAGCCATAATTTAAAAAAAAGACAATGGAATAGAAAATAATGAAAAGAGGTAGAACCAATAAATTAAATGAAATTCTAAAAAATATTCAAATAATACAAAAGAAGACAGAAGAGGAGGAATGAAAATGTAGGTGACAAATAGAAAATAAATAGTAACATTGTAGATCCAAATCTAATTGTATCAAATTACATTAAATGTTAATGAACTAAACACTATAATTAAAAGGCAAAGATTGTCACAATAGATAAAGCAAAATACAACTATATTTTTAAAAAGATTTATTTATTTCAGAGAAAGAGAATGGGGAAGGGTACGGGGGAAGAGGGAGAGAGATTCTCAAGCAGACTCCATGTTAGATGCAGAGTTGGACTTGGAGTTCAGTCCCACAACCCTGAGACCATGACCTGAGCTGAAACCAAGAGTCAGACACCCAACCGACTATGCCACCCAGACACCCCAAGATGCAGTTATGGTTTGTTTATAAGAGACATTCTTTAGGGATACCTGGGTGGCTCAGCCGTTGAGCATCTGCCTTCAACTCAGGACATGATCCTGGGTCCAGGGCTCGAGTCCCACATTGGGCTCCCTGTGGGGAGCCTGTTTCTCCCTCTGCCTCTGCCTCTGTCTCTGCCTCTGTGTGTATGTGTTTCTCATGAATAAATAAAAATCTAAAAAGAGAGACATTCTTTAATATATAAAGAAATTGAAAAATAAGTCTTGCAAACCATGAGCATAAATAAGTGTAACAGCTATATTAATATCAGATAAAGTAGATTTCAAGGCAGAAAGTCTTACTAGAAGATAAAGCAAAATCTTGAAAAAGAATCAAGTTAGAGGATTTATATTTCCTTCAAAACTTACTATAAAATCCAGTAGTCAAGATAGTGTGGGCCTGGCATAAAAACTGACAAATAGATCAATGGAACAGAATTAAGAACCCAAAAGTAGACCTCACATATACAATCATTTGATTTTTTACAAGGGGCCAAGTAATCCAATGGGGAAAGGAAAGTCTTCAACAAATGATACTTAAAACTAGGTATCCATGTGAAAAAAAAGGAACCTCATCCCTCACCCCTGCCTGACACCATATACAAATATTTTTTCAGGATGGGTCATAGATAGACCTTATATATGATCAAGTATTTTTGTAACTAAAGAGTAAGCAAAAGTTTCTGAGGACATGGAAAACAATAACCATAGGAGAAGAAAAATGCTAAATGTGATTGCAGCTTTCATACATTGTTGATAAGTGTAAAGTGTTACAAGCACTTTGGAAAAAGGCCTGGTAATTTCCTACAAAATTATGCGTGCATCTGTCCCATTACCCAAGAGAAACAAAAACATATTTCCACCAAAACAACACAAAAAGGGCATCTGGGTGGCTTAGTCAGTTAAGCCTCTGACTCTTGGCTTTGGCTCAGGTCATGATCAAGCAGACTGTATGCTGAGCACAAAGCCCAACAGGGGCTGGATCTCAGGACCTTGATATCATGACCTGAGCCAAAACCAAGAGTCAGATGCCCAACTAACTGAGCCACCCAGGAGCCCCAGTACTAGTCTAGCTCTTAAGTAGAAAGGTATTTACAGGTATTCATTGTATTACTGTGCCTCATAACTTATATTTATCTTAAATATACCCTTTATATAGTTTTTATACAATTAAAAGATATGAGAATACATCAGAAGTTGAGCTCATTAATTGTAGTAATCGTAAGGAAGCACTATTTGTTAAATAAGATTCCAGGAAATCATTTCTATATATAATAGTTCCCTTGGGCCTCAAAATCTAACATTTACATTTGCTTATCTGAATCTTTTCATTTTCTTTCTTGCAAACTTTCCAGATTCTATTGACTCTAGGGACAATCAGTTATTTTCCTTTTAACACTCTTCAGTCCTTAAAGGGTGAATACTTCTGAACCTAAAACCTACCTTTAGGCAATAGTTTAGCACACTATGACATTTAACTTTTGTTCTCTCTGTAGGTAGATTCTTTGCTATATTCTTTCCTTTGTGGGAAATAATAGGCATGCCTGAAATCAATAATGAAAATAGGGCACCTGGGTGGCTCAGTGGTTGAGCATCTGCCTTTGGCTCAGTTTGTGATCCTGGGGTCCTGGATCAAGTCCTACATCAGGCACCCCCCAGGGAGCCTGCTTCTCCCTCTGCCTATGTCTCTGCCTCTCTCTGTGTGTCTCTCATGAATAAATAAATAAAATCTTTTTTAAAATAATAAAAATAAAATGGGAATAAATGTTGTAGAATTTTAAGTAATAGTAGCTGACCAGGGATGGAGACAGAATGATACAGAGATGAATGGGGATAGTTCCATAAACATGAAAATGTAGGTGGCTCTCAGTGGCAGACAGTATACATACTGTTTGAAATTATTTTTGTCCTCCAGTTTTTATGTTTGCCAAATAGAGAAAAAGTGACCAAAAAGCAAATATAAAATGTCAGGGAGCAAACTCAAAGAAAAACTTAGCACTTTAGTATTATTAATTCTGACATCTTTTCTTACTTTTTCTTTATGTCAGCATTCTTATGTACATAAAAATCTGTGTAATAACTTAAAAGTTCTAACCTAGGCCAGGGAGGAGTAAATGATATGCTTTTTTAATGCATGGGGAGGCAGTATTTTGTCATTTTTAATTCTAGCTTCACCACATGAGTTTCCTTGGGAAACTTATGTATTTCCTCTTTGTGAATTTCAGTTTCTTCATCTGTAAAATCCATATTTCACTGGATCTAATTGCCATAACACCCTCAATTATTTTATGTACCACTAAGAAAAAATAGATATTGCAATTAAACTATGATTCAGTGCCTTTTTTTATTGACTGAAGATATTTATCCTAAGCTGTTTGTATGTATTAGAATCAGTGAGAAATTAAAAAAAAAAGAATCAGTGAGAAATATAGTACCATCAGCCTTCTGAATTCTAAAAAGATTTTATTTATTTATTTATTTATTTATTTGTTTGTTTGTTTGAAAGAGTGTGTGTGCTAGCAAACAGGGCAGCAGGGACAAGGAGAGGGAGAGAGAATCCCAAGCAGATTCCGCACTGAGTGTGCAGCCCAATACAGTGCTCCATCCCACAACCCCGAGATCATCACCTGAGTAGAAGCCAAGAGTCAGGGATAAAATAAAAATCTAAAGAAAGAAGAAAGAAAGAAAGAAAGAAAGAAAGAAAGAAAGAAAGAAAGAAAGAAAGAAAGAAAGAAAGAAAGAAAGAAAGAAAGAAAGAAAGAAAGAAAGAAAGAAAGAAAGAAAGAAAGAAAGAAAGAAAGAAAGAAAGAAAGAAAGAAAGAAAGAAAGAAAGAAAGAAAGAAAGAAAGAAAGGAGGGAGGGAGGGAGGGAGGGAGGGAGGGAGGGAGGGAGGGAGGAAGGAAGGAAGGAAGGAAGGAAGGAAGGAAGGAAGACAGGAAGACTATTCAAAAACAAAAACAAAAAAACCACACACACACACAAAAGAGAAAGAAACCAAGACTTAGCCAACTGAACCACCCAGGCACCCCTCAGCCTTCTGAATTTATAAGTAGGACACTGTACTTAAAGCATTGAGCAAGGAGCCTGGCACATTATAAACACTCAATAAGTAGTAGCCATTGTGTTGAGGTTAACTGTTCATGATTAGATCATGAGCACTTTGTGAAGTGCTAAATACTGTTCATGATTTGATCATGAGCACTTTGTGAAGTGCTGCTCATTGTTTAGGTTCTTTGGGGATCAAAATTTTTAATAGATCATCTGAATGAGATTTGTTGGCGGTAATCAGAATGCCCACTCATTTTGAATTTGAAGTAGCGTAAAGTGGCATAACATCTTTAGTTGTTTTTAGAGGTAATGCTTTAACTGTTAGCATTTTGTTATCAGTGAAATTTGTTTGTAGACTATTGTTGAAATTTCTTCCAAAAATAAATTCTACTGATACATATCAACCTTCTGTGTTGAAGTTGCTATTTATGGAGAGAATTTGTTCAAGTGCACAAGATGAATGAGATAGTCCTACATGTAAAGCTTAGTAAAATTGCATTGTTGGTATTATGGTATGAGACCTCAGGTTTTAAATTATTTTTTTATCATTTTCTTGTCTATGCAGGAGGCAGACAGTGGGGAGGAGGAATGCCGGTCACAGCCCCGGAGGTATGTTTGTGTATTACATTCTGTAGCATTTCTGTAGTTAATGTTTTTTCTCTAATTCTTTCCTAGTCTTGTTAGATTAGCTTATTCTGGTTTTCCAAGATCCTTAATTGGTCTCTCTAAATGGGATTGCTTTAAGAATCCAGTTATTGACTCAAAGATTTGAAATGGTAGATTGCATTATGTTGTACACATGAAACTAATATAATGTTGTATGTCAATTATACGTATCCACATACATACATAAAATGGTAGATTGCTTTAAGAAAGTGCAGATATGCCAGTATTGGCCCAAATTTTACCCAAGTCTGGAGACTCTTGAGTAAGAAAAAGGTTTTTTTAAAAAATAATTAATTAAATAAAAAGTAATTTTTCATTACCTATTAGGAAAATTTCAGCCTTCAGTTTTGTACTTAGGTTTATTATTCATTTTGATAGATATTTAAATTCTTACAGATTGGTCAATATTTCACTTCCTAAATACAAAGGATATACTGAGTTACTTACCCAGTCCTTCAAATAAAATGAATACTCAAAGAGTAGTAGGAATGTTGTTAAAAGGGTACCAATACCTGCTGCCAGTAAAACAAAAAGATTATGAGAGATATTTAGGAAGTATATAATAATATTTTTGTTATCTTCTTAAGTTTTGTTTTTTTAAGTGGTTTTATAAATCAGCTTTATTCCCTAAGAACAGTCCTGGTAAGTTCAAGATGGTCATTTAAATACTACCAAACTTGTATCCTTTGAACTCAATCACATGAGCCATTCTGAATAATACAGAGGCAGTATACACTAAGCATGCTCAATGTGGGGAACCTGATTAAAGGGAATGTTCCCTTAATGATGAATTGATTACCAAGTCCTTGTTGCTGTATACCATCCTTGTAAACTACAAGTTTATATAAAAATAGTTCCTTTTCATCAGTAACTGAGACTTATTGACAGTATTTTTCCTGTCTTGGTTAGCATGAAAAATTAGGCTTGGGGGCACCTGGGTGGCTCAGTGGTAGAATGTCTGCCTTTGGCTCATGTCATGATCCCCTGGGTCCTGGGATTGAGTCCCACATCAGGCTCCCTATAGGGAGCCTGCTTCTGCCTCTGCCTATGTCTCTGCCTCTCTCTCTCTCTCTCTCTCTGTCTCTCATAAATAAATAAATTAAATATTTTTTTAAAAATTAGGCTTGAAGCTTAATTTCTCACTATCTCCTGGGGATGATCTGACAGTGAAGTGTCATTCTTTTGCATAGGGCTAAGAGATAGAAACCAGAAAAAATTTTAGCTGAATGATTACCAGAGGTATCACAACCTTATTCCCATTAGAGTGAAAAAAGGATTCCAAAAGATTCTAAATTTTCTAGTAGGCCAAATGTAAAGATCTTTGGGTTAATTTCAAGATTTATGTGTTGGCTTGGCATCTGTTGGGTTAATTGTTGTTCCAAAAATTACATAACAATGAGGCAATGCAAGTTTACTCTCATTCACAATCCTGAATTGTTAAACCATAAAGACCACTGTTTTTAAAGTTGTCAACAATAAATCATTAATATGACGAGCAGAGGAGATTTGTAAACTTCTTCTATTTACAAGAAAAGGATTATTTATTCAAAGAAGAAATGAAGAAAAACCTGGAAGCACCCACATTTTTAAAAATCAAAATTTACAGGGCTGCCTGGGTGGCTTAGCGGTTTAGTGCCGCCTTCAGCCAAGGGCCTGATCCTGGAGACCCAGGATCCAGTCCCACGTCGGGCTCCCTGCATGGAGCCTTCTCCCTCTGCCTGTGTCTCTGCTTCTCTCTGTGTGTGTCGCTCATGAATAAATAAACAAAATCTCTTTTAAAAAATCAAAATTTGGGCAGCCCGGGTGGCTCAATGGTTTAGTGCCGCCTTCAGTCCAGGGCGTGATCCTGGAGACCTGGGATCGAGTCCCACGTCGGGCTCCCTGCATGGAGCCTGCTTGTCTCTCTCTCTCTCTCTCTCTCTCTCTCTGTGTGTGTGTGTCTCTATGAATAAATAAAATATTTTTTAAAAAAATCAAAATTTACTTACCTGCTGTAATTTCTTACATTCAGCATATTTCCCAGGCTATTTCTAAATCTAATTACTTTAGTCTGACTCAAAGCAAAAAAACTCATCTTAAGTGCCAGTTGAATGCCCTTTGTATCTAGATGGTATAGAAGAGGTTGGTTTTTTTGTGTGCTTAACTACTACAGATTATTTTGGCATTCTCCATCACTTATCACAGAATAAACCAGCACTAAGTTAGCATCATTTCGTTGAGCATGCCTGAATTCATCTTTTCAGTTTGCAGGTTCAATTGTGGTTTGTAGTAGAGAATTAAATAGTAAACAGCATATTATTAAAACTAATGCCGGTTCCAGGTAATAAAAAGTTGCACTAATTATCTCTTATCTTAACCAAATGCTACTTATTGGGAAAGTCGTAAGTTAAAAGTAATCATTTAATATCATTACCCCAAACTATGAAGTCTTTAAAAACCAATGTTCACAGGCAACAAAAATAAATTAGTCTGCATCAAAATTTTTACAAACCATATAACTGATAAGGGGACAATATCCAGAATATATAAAGAACTCTTACAACTCAACCACAACAACAACAAAAGAACAACCTGTCTTATTCAGCTCTGGCTCCTATAACAGAATTCCATAGACTGAGAGGCTTAAACAAAAGGATTATTTCTTACAATTCTGGACGCAGGGAAATCCAAGATCAAGGTGCTGGCAGATTTGGTTCCTGGTAAGAGCTTGCTTTCTGACTTTCAACAGCTGTCTTCTTTCAACAGCTGTATCCTCATATAGCTATGTGAGAGAGGGTACTCTGGTCTCTTACTCTTATGTGGACAGTAATCCTGTCATGGGAGCCCCATGGCATCATTGTGACATCATCTAACCCTAAATTCCTTCCAAAGGCTCTCATTTCTAAATACCATCACATTGGGGGTTAGAGCTTCAACTTATGCATTGAAGAAACACACAAATATTCACTTCAGTACATTCTATCTTGCCCCCCCAAAAAATTCATGCCCCTTTCACATAAAAAAAAAATCCATTCCAGCAACCCCAAAAGTCTTAACTCATTTTAGCATCAACTCCAAAGTCTGAAGTCCAAAGTCTCATCTAAATATCTCATCTAAATATGGGACACCTGGGTGGCTCATTCAGTTAAGCATCTGCCTTCAGCTCAGGTCATGATCCGAGAGTCCTGGGATCAAGTCCCGTATCAGATTCCCTGCTCAGGGAATACAATCTTTACAAAATCTTTAAAAAATATATTTCATCTAAATCAGATATGGGTGAGATTAGAGGCAAAGTTTTTCTCCAGCTATGAACTATGAAACCAGGTAAACTATGTATTTCAAAACACAGTGGTAAGATGAGCTTAGGAAGACATTCCCATTCCGAAAAGGAAAGAAAGAAGATGTGACAGGCCCCAAGTTAATCCAAAACTTAGCAAGGTAAATTCCATTAGATCTTAAGGCTCAAGAAAAATGCTCTTTGGTTTGATATTCTACACTGGGGACCCCCTAGGGCAGTTGACTCCCTAGAGTTGTGTCATCCCCAAGGCTCAGCAGAGCAGTCCTGCACCTTTGGCTCCCTTGAAGTGCCACCCATCTGGTGTTCTGCAAGGGCCCATCCACCTGGCACTCTGCTAGGCAGCAGAACCAATGTAAAGGCAGCTTTGCACTCTGGATTTTTAGCTGGAGTAGCAGTCCTGATGATCTCTGAATCGCCTTTGGGTCCTTCTTCCCTTTTCTTGAAGGATAATGTATGTTCACAGCTTCCCTTCATTCTGTCTTGTTTTCTTTGCTTCCTTCAGTCTCAGCTGGCTGGTATAAATCCCATCTCTATTCCTAGTTTCTGTGGAGAGGTCCATGGTTTCTACCCAGCTTAATCACCACACCATTAGTGTTCTCTTCTGAACATGCTTTCTCATTTTTTACAATATAGACAGAGAACTTTGCAAGTCTCTAAGTTCTGTTTTCTTTTTGCTTAACAACTACTTCGTTTCTTTCTTCTCATATTTTACTATGGGCAGTTTGGAGGAAGTAAGCCGTTCCTTCAGTGCTTTGCTTAAAAATCTCCTGAGCTAAATATCTAATTTCCTCACTCACAAGTTATACTTTTCATAAGACACTAGAACATGAACACAATTCAGCTAAGTTCTTTGCTACTTTATAACAAGTATTGCCTTTTCTCCCTTATCCAGTAACATGTTCCTCATTTCCATCTGAGACCTCATCAGAATGGACTTACTGCCCATATTTCTACCAACATTCTGTTCATGATTTGATATATTCTTTAAGAAGATAAAGGGCTTTTTCTCCAGCCCTTCTCTTTTCTTTCTGAACTTTCACCACAATCTATTAACACTCCCTTCATGACAATCTTATCATTTTCTAGCATGCACCTCAGAATTCTTCCAGCCTCTAGCCATTACTCAATTCCAAAGCCACTTCCACATTTTTAAGTATTCATTATAGCAGCACCCCACTTCTCAGTACCAAAATCTGTATTAAGGTTTTCCAGAGAAAAAGAATAGGAAATAGATAGACAGATTTAGTATAAGGAATTTGTTCACAATTATGGAGGCTGGGAAGTCCCCAATATCTACAAGTTGGAGACCCTGGAGAGCTGATGGCATAACTTCCAGTCTGAACCTGAGTCTGATCAGGAAAAGCCTGATATCATAGCTCAAAGACAAGCAGAGGGAGCAGATTCTTTCCTGCTCAGCCTTTTGTTCTATTTAGGCCTTCAATGGAATGGTGAAGCCCACCTACATTAGAGAGGGCCATCTGTTTTACTCAGTCTACTGATTCAGCTGTTAATTTCATCCACAAATACCCTCAGAGACACCCTAGAATAATGTTTAACCAAATTTCTGGGCCCAGAAATTTGTGGCCCAGCAAAATTGACACATAAAATTAACCTTTGAACAACTCGATTAAAAAATGGGTAAAGAACATTCCTCCAAAGAAGATATACAAATGACCAATAAGTACACGAAAAGATGTTCAGTATCAGTATCACTAATCATTAGGGAAATGCAAATCAAAACTAAGATGAGATATATCACCACATGCATCCGGATGGCTACTATCCAAAAAAACAGAAAATAACAAGTATTGTTGAGGATGTGGAGAAATTGAAACCCATGTGCACTGTTGGTGAGAATGTAAAATGGTACAATATAACAGGTCCTCAAAAAGCCAAAATATTTATGATCTAGCAATTCCACTTCTGGGTATATACCCATAAGAGTCAAAAGCAGGGTTTTGAGAAATTTGTACACCCATGTTCATTGCACATTATTCACAATAGCCAAAAGACGGAAGCAATCCAAGTGTCCACTGGCAGATAAATGGATGAACAAAATATAGTATATACATATAATGGAATATTACTCAGCCTTAAAAAGGAAGGAAATTCTGACACATGTTACAACATGGGTAAACCCTGAGGATATGATGCTAAGTAAAATAAACCAGTCACCAAATAATATTGTATGTTTCCACTTATACCAGATACATACAGTAAGTAGTCATATTCTCAGAGATAGAAAGTAGAGTATTGATTGCCAGGGGCTGGGGGAAGAGGAGAATGAAGAGTTATTGTTTAATGGGTACATAAACAATGTACCCATTTTATGACAATTCTAGCAATACTTTGTCTTTCTCAAAAGATAAACATAAAAACATAATATCACAGAACTAAAAATCAGATTGTATATTATTAACTTTTTGGTAAAAAGATAAATGGACGACATTCAATACCAGTTTTCCTTGTGCATGTTTATGAACTCATTGCTTTGTTGATTGTGATGACCCACTTTGATTAGTTGTGAACAACCAGGAAGATGAGTATGAAACTACACCATACGGCATCCAATATTTAATCATTTGACTTATAAACAACTATCTTACATGAGTTAACTAATAAAATTATAAGACAATAAATAAAAATCAACAAAAGAAGTATACCACTGAAATAAATTTTTGAAATCCCAAGACATCTTTTTTAAGGTGAATAGTTGTTGCAGGAAACAAAAACACAAATTTAAAAAGATATATACAGGGATCCCTGGGTGGCGCAGTGGTTTAGCGCCTGCCTTTGGCCCAGGGCGCGATCCTGGAGACCCGGGATTGAATCCCACATCGGGCTCCCCTTGCATGGAGCGAGCCTGCTTCTCCCTCTGCCTATGTCTCTGCCTCTCTCTCTCTCTCTCTCTCTTTCTCTCTCTGTGACTACCATAAATAAATAAAAAAATTAAAAATAAATAAATAAAAAAATAAAAAGATATATACATCCCTATGTCTGCTGTAGCATTATTTAGAATAGCCAAGATAATGGAAGCAACCTCGGTGTCCATCAATAGATGACTGGGTAAAGAAGATGTGGTATGGATATAAGTATACATACAAACAAATACAGTAGAATATGTGAACTATTACTTAGCCATAAAAAAGAATGAAATCTGGATGCCTGGGTGGCTCAGTGGTTGAGCATCTGTCTTCGGCTCAGGGCATGATCCTGTGGTCCAGGATCAAGTCCCACGTTGGGTTCCTCGCAGGGAGCCTGCTTCTTCCTCTGCTTATGTCTCTGCCTCTTTCTGTGTGTCTCTCATGAATAAATAAATCTTAAAAAAAAGAAGAATTAAATCTTGCCTTTTTGTGACATGGATGGAACTAGAGAGTATTGTGCTAAGTAAAATAAGTTAGAGAAATACTGTATAATTTCACTTATATGTGGAATCTAAAAAACAAAATGAGCAAACAACAGAACAGAAATACTCATAGATACAGGAAACAATCTGTTGGTTGCCAGAGGGAAGGGATTGTGGGAGTGGGGGATATAGGGGTAGTGTCCCCTGGCAGATAAATGGATGAACAAAATATAGTATATACATATATATATTGAGTTCCTCGTAGGGAGGAACACCATACTGTACTGTCACCATTCAAGTTGTTGAAATATTATTAACTCTGTTTCTTGTGCTGAACATAGGGATGCATATATCTTTTCGAATTTGTGTTTTTGTTTTTTTCAGATAAATACTCAGAAGTGGAATTGCTGGATCATATGGTAGTTCTATTTTTTTAAATTTTTTAAGGAACCTCCATACTACTTTCCATAGTAGCTACACCATTTTGCATTCCCACCAACACTGCACAAGTCCTTTTTCTCCACATCCTCACCGATACTTGTTATTTCTTGTCTTTTGGATATTAGCCATTCTGACAGGTGTGAGTTGATATCCGTGATTGATTTGCAATTTCCCTGATGATGAGTGATGTTGAGTGTCTTTTCTTACGTTTGTTGGCCATCTATGTGTCTTTGGAAAAATGTCTAGTCATCTATATAAATAGGATATTAACCGCGTATTGATTACGTCATTTTCAAATATCTTCTCCCATTCAGTAAGTTGCGTTTCATTTTGTTGATGATTTCTTTCCCTGTGCAAAAACTTTTCGGTTTGATGCAGTCCCATTTGTTTATTTTTGCTTTTGTTGCCCTGAGGAGACAGATACAAAAAATGTTGCTCAGACCAATGTCCAAAAGCATACTGCCTCTGTTTTCTTCCAGGAGTTTTAAGTTTTCAGGTCTCACATTTAGGTATTCAGTCCACTTTAAGTTTATTTTTGTTTATGGTGTAAAAATTGGTCCAGTTTCATTCTTTTGCATGTAAACTGTCCAGTTTTCCCAATACTATTTATGAAAGAGATGGTCTTTTTTCTATTGCATATTCTTACCTCTTTTGTCAAAGATTAATTTTCTAATTGTGGGTTTATTTCTAGACTCTATTCTGTTCCATTGAAATATATGTCTGTTTTTATGTCAGTATCATTACTGTTTTGATTACTTTGTCGTATAGTTTGAATTCATGGAATGTTATACCTCAGCTTTGTTCTTTCTCAAGATTGCTTTGGTTATTCAGAGCCTTTTGTGGTTCCATACAGATTTTAGGATTACTTGTTCTAGTTCTATGAAAAATTGCCATTGGTGTTTTGATAGAGATTGTGTTGAATCTGTAGATTGCTTTGAGTGGTATGGACATTTTAATAACATTAATTCTTCCAGTCCATGAGCATAGTTTATCTTTCCATTTATTTGTGTCAACTTCATTTTTTTAAAAATCAATGTCATATTTTCCAGAGTATAGATCTTTCATCTCTTTGGTTAAATTTACCCCTAGGTATTCTTATTAATGTAATCAGAAACAGGGTTGTTTTCTTAATATTATTCTCTGATAGTTCATTATTAGTGTATAGAAATAGAACAGATTTATGTATACTGAGTTCATATCCTGCAACTTTACTGAATTAATTTGTTACTAATAATTTGGGGGTGGTGTCTTTAGGGTTTTTTATATGTAGTACCATTTACTCTGCAAATAATGACAGTGTTACTTCTCCCTTTCCAAGACATCCTTTTTAGATGTCTTATTTCTTTTTCTTGTCTGATTGCTATGTCTGATACTATGTAGAATAATAGTGGCAAGAATGGACATTCTTGTCTTATTCCTGATCTTAAAGGGAAAGCTTTCAGCTTTTCACCATTGGATATGATGTTAGCTGTGGGCTTGTCATAGTGGCCTTTATTGTGTTGAAGTATGTTCCCTCTATAACTACTTTGTTGAGAGTTTTTATCATAAATGGATGTTGAAATTTATCAAATGGTTTTTCGGCATTTATTGACATGATTACATGATTTTTTATCCTTCTTTTTGTTAATGTGGTGTATCATTAATTTTGTGGATATTGAACCATCCTTGTGTTCTCAGAATAAATCCCACTTGATTATAGTGTATGACTTTTCCAATGTATTGTTGAATTCAGCTTGCTAATATTTTGTTAGGGATTTTTGCATCTATATTCATCAGGGATATTGGCTTGTAGTTTTTTTAGCGTGTGATATCTTTGGGTTTTGGTATTAGGCTAGTGCTGGTCTTATAGAATGATTTTGGAAGTATTTCTCCTCTTTAGTTTTTTGGAATAGTTTGAGAAGGATAGGTATGAACTCTTCCATAAATGATAGAATTCACCTGTGAAGTTGTCTGGTTTTAGGCTTTTGTTTGTTGGAAATTCTTTAATTATTGGCTCAATTTCATTACTAGTAATCAGTCTATTCAGATTTTCTGTTTCTTCTTGATTTAGTCTTGAAAGATTATATGTTTCTAGGAATCTATATGTTTTTCTAGGTGTCCCATTTGTTGTCATATAATTGTTTGTATTAGTCTCTTACAATTCTTTGTATTTCTGTGGTATCAATTATAACTTCTTTTCATTTCTGATTTTATTTATTTGAGTCCTCTCTTTTTCTTGATGAATCTGACTAAAAGCTCATCAATTTTCTTCTTTTTTTTTTTTTTTCAGAGAACTGCTTCCTACTTATATTGATGTTTTCTATTTTTTTTACTTCAGTCTCGGTGTCATTAATTTTCACTCTCTTTATTCTTTCCTCCCTTGAACTAACTTTGAGTTTTGTTCTTTCTCTAGTTCCATTAAGTGTAATCGTACATTTTTGTGTTGAGATTTTTCTTGTTTCTTGAAGTGGTCCTATGTTGCTATAAACTTTCCTCTTAGAAGACATTTTAAAAGCACTGCATTGTTACTTCCTCCCTCCCCATCTTTTATGTTTTTGATGTCACATTTTACATCTTATTATTTTGTGTATGCTTTGACTAATTATTATAGATCTGGATGATTTTAAGAATTTAGTATTTAACTTTAATACTAGCTATGTAGGTGGTTGATCCACCACCTTTTCCTATACATTTACTTTTACCAATGAGATTTTTTTTCTTTCATAATTTTCTTATTTCTAGTTATGTACTTTTCTTTTCCATTTAAAGAAGTCTCTTTAATATTTATTATAGGGCCAGTTTGGTTTTGATGAATTCCTTTGTCTTTATCTTTCCTGAGAAATTCCTTATCTCTCCTTTAATTCTGAGATATAACCTTTTTGGGTAGCATACTCTTGGTTGGAAGTTTTTTCCGTTTAGCATTTTCAATATATTGTGTTGCTTCTGGCCGTAAAGTTTGTGCTGACAAATCAATTGATAATCTTATGGGAATTCCTTTGTACTTCAGTAGTTGTTTTTTCTCTTACTGATTTTAAGATTCTCTCTCTAACTGATGGTGCTTTGATAATGTGTGTTGATGTAGGTCTCTCTGGGTTCATCTTACTGGGGACTTTTTTTGCTTCCTGAAACTGGATGTCTGTTTCCTTCACCAGGTTAGCTACATTTTCAGCAATTATTTCTTCAAATAGTTTTTCTCTCCCTTTCTCTGCCTCTTTTCTCCTTTTGAGGCCTCTATAATTCAAATGTTTGTATGTTTGATATTGTTCCAGAGATCCTTTAATCTCATTTTTAAAAATTCTTTTTTCTGGGACACCTGGGTGACTTAGCAGTTAAGTCATCTGCCTTTGGCTTGGGGCATGATCCCAGAGTCCTGGGATCAAGTTCCACATGGGGCTCTGGGCATGGAGCCTGCTTCTCCTTCTTCTTCTTGTATCTCTGCCTCTGTGTGTGTGTGTGTGTCTCATGAATAAATAAATAAATAAAATCTTTTAAAAGAAAATTATTTTTTCTTTTTGCTCTTCTTATTGGGTGATTTCTGTTACCCTGTCTTCCAGATTGCTGATCCATTCTACATTTTGATCTGCTGTTGATTGCCTCTAGTGTAGTTTTCATTTCAGTTACTGAATTCTTCAGCTCTGATTGACTCTTTTTATATTTTCTGTTTCTTTGTTGAAATTCTTGCTATGTTCATTCATTTTTCTCCTGAGTTCCATGAGATTTTTTATGGCCACTACTTTGAACTTTATCTGGTAGATTATTTATTTCTATTTCTTTTAGTTATTCTTCTGAAATTTTATCATATTCTCTTTTTTGTTTTAATTTTTTTATTTAAATTCAATTAACACATAGGTATTATTCGTTTCAGAGGCAGAGGTCAGTGATTCATCAGTCTTTTTTTTTTAAGACTTTTAATTTAATTTAATTAATTTATTTGACAGAACACAAGCAGGGGAGTGTAGGCAGAGGAAGGAGGAGCAGGTTCCCCACTGATCAGGGAGCCCCACATGGGGCTTGATCCCAGGACTCTGGGATCATGACCTGAGCCCAAGGCAGATGTTTAACTGCCACCAGCCTCCCAGGCACCCCCATCAGTCTTATATAATATCTAGTGCTCATTATATCACATGCCCTCCTTAATGTCTATCACCCAATTACACCATCCCTGCACTCCCCTCCCCTCCAGCAACCCTCAGTTTGTTTCCTGTGATTAAGAGTCTCATGTTTTGTGTGTGTGTGTACACACATACATACATACACATATACACATAAATCTTTATCCATTCATCTGTCGATGGACATCTGCACTCTTTGCATTGGCTATTGTGGACATTTCTGCTATAAACATCAGGGTGCAAGTACCCTTTCAGATCACCTACATTTGTATCTTTGGGGTAAATAACCAGTAGTGCAATTGCTGGGTCATAGGATAGCTCTATTTTCAACTTCTTAAGGAACCTCCATACTGTTTTCCAGAGTGGCTCCACCAGCTTGCATTCCAACCAACAGTGTAAGAGAGTTCCCCTTTCTCTGCATCCTTGCCAATATCTGTTGTTTCCTGACTTGTTCATTTTAGCCATTCTGATTGGTGTAAGGTGGTATCTCATTGTGGTTTTGATTTGAATTTCCCTAATGTCAAGTGATGTTGAGCATTTTTTCATGTGTCTCTTGGCCCTTTCGTTTTTGGTTGTTTTTTTTTTTTAATTTTTATTTATTTATGATAGTCACAGAGAGAGAGAGAGAGAGAGAGAGAGAGGCAGAGACACAGGCAGAGGGAGAAGGAGGCTCCATTCACCAGGAGCCCGACGTGGGATTCGATCCCGGGTCACCAGGATCGCACCCTGGGCTAAAGGCAGGCACCAAACCGCTGCGCCACCCAGGGATCCCTGGCCCTTTCGTTTTCTTTGGAGAATGTCTCTTCATGTCTTCTGCCCATTTCTTGATTGGATTATTTGTTCTTTGAGTGTTGAGTTTGATAAGTTCTTTATAGAATTTGGATACTAGCCCTTTATCTGATAAGACATTTGCAAATATCTTCTCCATTTGGTTTTCTCGATTGTTTCTTTGCTATGCAAAAGCTTTTTATCTTGATGAAGTCCCAATAGTTCATTTTTGCCTTTGTTTTCCTTGCTTTTGGAGGCGTGTCTAACAAAAAGTTGCTGTGGCCAAGGTCACAGTGGTTGCTGCCTCTGTTCTCTGGGATTTTGATAGATTCCTGTCTCACATTTAGGTCTTTTATCCATTTTGAGTCAATTTTTGTGTATGGTGTAAGGGAATAGTCCAGTTTCACCCTTTTGCATGTGGCTGTCCAATTTTCCCAACACCATTTGTTAAAGAGACTATCTTTTTTTGCATTGGATCATCTTCCTCCAGGAAATATTCAGGGGGCTTTAAAAAAATTAATAAAGTTAATGTACTTTACTTCTTGTTCTCTTCAAGTTATTTGTTTTGGATGAAAGGATAAGAGGCTATTAGGAAAGTTTTATTCTGAATACTTAAATTCAGAACTGCTGAGTTCAGTATAAGGTCAAGCTTTTTTTTCTTATATTCTTATGCTTGTGGATTTAAACAATTTTAACTGTAGGAACTCCTGATTTACATGATTTTTCTTGAAACATACACACATACGTGTGTGTGTGTGCACATGCATATATATATATATATACACATACAAATATATATATATTTCAGGGTAAGAAAACTATATATATATATATATATATATATATATATATATATATATATATATAGTATGTTTAGTTTTAGATGTATTTTAAAGGAAATAGATACTACAGAAAGATTTCCTTTATAACCCAAATGAACTCTCAAATTGCCATCATCATCAAATTCCATATCACTTCAACATTCACATTTAATTATCTCAAAAGATGCTCTAAACCTTCTGATAGAGAATTTTTACAAAGTGAAATTAAAGAGCATTTGCAAGAACTAATATGTTGAATATTAGTATTACTTATAGAATATTAGTCTTCTGAAAAGGTACTTCAAAATGTTTGCCATATATTTTTTAAGATATTATTTATTTATTCATGAGAGATACACAGAGACAAAGACAGAGAGACAGGCAGAGAGAGAAGCAGGCTCCCTGTGGGAGCCTGATGTGGGAACTCCATCCCGGGACCCCAGGACCATGACCTGAGCCAAAGGCAGACACGCAACCACTGAGCCACGCAGGTGTCCCAAAATGTTTGCTATATTTTTATCTTCTGAAAAACATTTCTGTAAAACAAAAAATTTCCCAGGTAAAAGTAAAAATTTATCCCAGAGCAGCATCTGTTCTTCAAATTGAATTAAAGTAGAAACATATATAAATGTATATAAATTATAGGCATTACAATTTCTATCATACTGATGTAATGGCCTGGAATGGACCACATTATGATTTTTCTATCTTCATTATAATATTATTGCTATAAAAATTAGTTTGTTTTAGACTTCCTGTCTAGTTAGATAAGACTCTAAGTCTACAGTTTTATTTTCTTTTTATATATACAAAGGGGTCATCAAGGAAAGCATGGGTATCCAGCAGTGTAATAGAGGGAGAAGGCAGTGAACAAACAGTAAGAAGACCTAATTTTAGTCCTGTCTCACCTCTTACTATGCTAAGCTTCAATTCCCTCTTCTGAAAAATGAGTATAACATCTGCCTATCTATCCTTTAGGTCTGTTGAAAAAGCAAAATAACATATAGGAAAGCCTTACCAAATATTAAGCACCCAGTATTACAGCAAGATGTAAACTAGTAGTATGTTTTCACTAGACTTGTCTAAATTCTTTTCCATTTTAATTTCACAAACTCACAGCCCCATTTCTCTAACTCTGTGTTTTGACCGACACTTTTTATATTATATAGTATTAAGATTATTTACTGAGGAAAACAAGAGGTTGACAGACTTTAGATACCAATAAAATTCTTATTTAGTTACAAATCTAGTATTTAATTAGAAATGGGAATTTCCCATCTCTGGGTCAGTAGTTCAAATCTGATTTAGCCTGGATGATAACCTAAAGTCACAGCCATTGGATGATATTTAGAAATCCCTATTTAAAGGTACTGATCATCTTGTTTTATTCATTCAATGAATATTAAGCAGAGGCACATCTATGTGCTTCTCTGACTCACTACTATTCCACTGTCCTGAGGCAGAAAAATATATTAATAAACATAACTGGCAGACTATTCTGGTGTTAATTATTCACTGGGAATTTCCCCAAGCCAGGCAGTCATTTGGAGAAAGAAGAAAGGACCTGTTATTGATTACCTAGCCCAGCCCTAAAACAGCTGTTCTGCTGAAACACCAAACAAAAAGTCAGGAAATTTAGAAACTGTTTAAGACACATGATTGGTTGTGAGCCATCTTTGCTTACAACAATCCATACTCTTCAGTAGAAAAATTCTCACTTCATGCACTAACAGAATTCTCTGCTTCCCTTTTACAACACTTCCACCACTGTTATATATGACTTGTTGTCTGTTCTTGCCACTTACCACTGAGTAAGGACAGAAAGAATCTCTGTCTTGTTCATGATTGTATCCTTGAATTCTGGCGCATATAAAGTATTCAGTAACTTTTGGTAGAAGTAATGAATAAAGAACCAAACTTCTCATCCATTTTCAGGCTTTGGGAAAATATCTTTAGCCTCTTTGAGCCTGTTTACTTAACTCTATAATAGAAACAAGAATCTTTTACAGTTTTTCATAAGTAGTTTCATAAAATATGAAGGCCAAATGCCTATCACAATAATAAGCACTCAAGGAATAGTAACTATTAGCATTATTTTTACTGTTTTTCCTTTTTATCATTATAAACTGAGTTCTTTTCAAATTAGGATCATAATTTTTTGTCCGTAATAAATAAATCTTCACAGTACATATTTCAGAAACCTTCAAAATCACTATAGCCTAGTTCCTCAGAGAGGGAATAAGAGCAGTTGATTTTAAGGTTAAAGCTTTTTTCAAATAGGTTAAAATATACCCAGCAGGACAAAGTGTTTTGTTTTGTTTAACTATCCCTCCTCTTAACAGCTGGAACATATAATCAAAATCACTTTTAATATTCAACTGAGTTTAATGGTGATTGTGTTAGGTTGGTGGTATATGAACTCTATGGAATGCCAAATTTTAAGAATTTTAAGAAAACCAAACTTCGGGCTTTCTATAAAAAAGGATGCCCTAACATATATACATTACAAACACACATTACTCTTACATATATATTGCTGCTACATCTTTAGCCATATAAAATATTGTATCCTCTGGAACAGGAAAATATAGGCCATGTGTAAGATAAGAAAGGCATATATGAGAAGATTGCATGTAAATTACATGTAAAAATATTATGCCAATAGGAAGTTCATGTGTGTTACTATTTTTAAATTGGAGATTTATCTGTGTTTGAGCAAAGGGCATGGTTGTTGTTTTTGTTATTGTTTTAAGTAACCTGTTGGCTGGAAGTTACATATGAAATTCCAAGTTCCTTAGATAAGGTCACTATGCCGGTGTTCAGTTTTTAAAGTACCAGATTCTACCATGCAAAGTTTATTAACTGAATTCTCCCTCCCCCACACATACTGTTTTGGTTTTTTATATACACTGTAGTTTATTTAGGGATGTATTGTACTCTAAATGCCTTATAACATGCAGGTAGGTTGTCCTAGGAACTGGCCTGGAATTGAGAAGGTCAGGATTACTTAGCAGGATTCCAATAATAATAATATTATAAACTAAGAGATTTGGTTGAGATTGCCAAGGGAGGGAGTGAGCCATTATTTTAACACAATTATCACTGTGCATCTGCTCTTAGGCAAAGGGGAAGGGGCAGAAAATGAACCTATACAGATCTCTTCATATAAGAAACATGTCAAGAATGAAAGATTAAATTATTCTTAAAACACATACACATACAACACAATTAGATTTGTCACTCTAGAAATTTCTGGAAAATAGCTGACAAGCCAACTTGACATGGATCATTGAGGTTCAAGTATGTGAATACATTTTGGAAAGTGTGACTCTGCAAAATATTCTAATAGTCGTAAAACATTCTGTGGGGGATGTACCTGGGTGGCTCACTGGTTAAGCGGCTGCCTTTGGCTCAGGTCATGATCCCCAGATCCTGGGATCAAGTTCCACATCAGGCTCCCCACGGGGAGCCTGCTTCTCCCCTCTGCCTATGTCTCTGCCTCTCTATGTCTCTCATAGATAAATAAATAAAATCTTAAAAAAAAAATTCTAGTGGTTTCTTGGAGTTTAGACTCTTTAATATTATATTCTTTAAGTTAAAAATGTTTGCATAACAAGATCAATTATTGTGACAGTATCCTACTTTGTCATCAAGTTAAATATATATTTTACCTTTCTCAACTGGCTTGTTTCCTTCATCTTATCAATGTGGTTGATCTTTATCAGACTAAAATAAATTAAAATATGATTTTAAAATATTCTATAACCTTGTTTTCATCTCAAATTACAATTTTATTTTGATTTCTTGAAAGGATGGTCTACATTTAGATTTAGGATACATTTATATTGCATCCTTTGTCTGCTCCCATTCACTCTTTAACCCATGAAACCTATCTTTTACCCCTTCTGCCACTCAAACTGCTGCTTTTGTTAGGATCACCAGTGAATATTTTTTGGTTCCTGTCTTAAATGGCACCATGGACCTTTCTTCTCTGCAGTTCTGACCTCCTTTGGCTTGCTTTTCATCATTCTTTCCTGGTTCCCTTTATATCCCCTGCCCATAGCCTCCCAGTTGGTTTCTCCAGCAAGTCTACCTCTGTTCATCTCTTAAAAGTTAATTTTTCCCCAAGAAATCATCGTAACCTCTCTTTAACTTTAGAGCAATATTTTCAATCTTTTGGGGAACACAGATGGAATCATTTGAAATGCTAGACCTTTTCAAAAGAAAAATGTGTGCATACAACTTAATTTTGCATAAAATTTCAAAAGTGTTGATGGCTTCCTATTCTCTGCTCTGTATGTTGTCCTTTGGTGAACTCATACATCCCATTCTTCATGCCCATGTGCCAAGAACTTTCAAATTTATGTATTCACCTCAGATTTCTTTTTGAGCTTTAAATTCTTATTTCTAACTGCCTACAGTCTCTTGTATGTCCTCTGATTGTCTTTATTGTATATATGAAATTTCTCTTACAAAGTTTCTTCCTCTTCTTATTAAGGATCCCACAATCCACTTACTAGTTTAAGCTAGAAACTTCATATGTATCCCTGACTCTACCCTACCCCCTGCTATTCAATAAAGCCCAAGGTCACTTCTGCCTCTTAACCTCTTCCTGATGAAAGAATATAACAAGGTTATAGACTGAAACAAGGAATTAGTACAGATAAAAAAAATTTTTAATTAGAGAAAATAACTTCTTTTTCTTTAATTCCAGCATATTAATTTATAGTGCTATATTAGTTTCAGGTGTACAATATAGTGATTCAACAACTCTGTACATTACTCAGTGTTTGTCATCATTATAAATGTACTCTTAATCTCTTTCACCTATTTCACCCATCCTCCCTCCTCCCACACCATGAAAACAACTTCTTGAATAAATATCCAAGTAAAAATAGTAAGCAACAGGTTAAGGTGGATTTGGACAGACTGATCCTTTTATTCTGTGATGATACTACAAGCTTTATAATCTGGGTATTCACTACCATTTGGCAAAACCTATTTTAATCAAATTTTAAAAGCTTGTATAATATAATACAGAATTTATTTTAGTGGCAGGATTTATGTTAATAGCTTTATAAAGGACTTTAATTCTGTATTTATAGAATCAAGGGCAGAGGGGTTACATAAAATATATGTATTTTTATCTCAGATTTTTCCTTTTCTGCTTATAATTTCTGCCTCAGCTTTAGTCTAGGCCCTTTTCTTCCTTGAATTATTGCCTCCTGGGCAGCCCAGGTGGCTCAGTGGTTTAGTGCCAGCTTCAGCCCAGGGCCTGATTCTGGAGACCCGGGATCAGGTCCCACGTCGGGCTCCCTGCATGGAGCCTGCTTCTCCTGCCTGTGTTTCTGCCTCTCTCTCTCTCTCTCTCTCTCTCTCTGTGTGTATCTCTCATGAATAAATAAATAAAATCTTTAAAAAAATGAATTATTGCCTCCTATATAATCCCTTTGCATCTAACTGATCCTCATGCTGATATATCCTTCATCTACCTTCAGGCATGACTCAGATTTAGTCATGTCACTTTACAATTTAAAGTCACTCATTATTCTCCATTGCTTATAGGATGGTCTAGGCTTTGGTATGGCATTTTAAACACTGAACCCAGGCAGCCTGGGTGGCTCAGCGGTTTAGCGCCGTCTTCAGCCCAGGACCTGATCCTGGAGACCCAGGATCGAGTCCCACTTCGGGCTCCCTGCATGGAGCCTGCTTCTCTCTCTCTCTCTCTCTCTCTCTGTCTCTCATGAATAAATAAAATCTTAAAAATAAATAAAAATAAATAAAATAAACACTGAACCCAGTTCAACCTTCCAGCCTTACCTATTACCACTCAACTTTACACCCTTTATTCAGGCCCGAAAGAACTATGTGCTCTTCCCTAAGCATACCTTTTATTCTCCTATAGCTAACTTATATATGCCTTCAAGCACCAAATTAATGCTTTATATTTATTATCTCATTCAATCCTATTAACAGTTCCAGAGAATTATTGTCCATTTTTCAGATGAGGAAACTGAGACCCAAAGAGATTAGTGACTTGCTCAAATCATACAGCTCCAAACTCAAATTCAAACTGAGTATATCTTCATTCTAACTAATGCCTTTCCTATCCCCTTCTAGAATGCCCTTTCCAATCATTTTTCTGTCTAGTAACATCCCATTCATCCTTTAAAGTTTATTTCATATCACCTCCCATGAAGAGTTTTCTCTTTTCATTCATTTATCTTATAAACTTGGGGAGGGGGGCAGGGGGGCATGGAGCCCAGTATGGGGCTTGAACTCATGACCCTGAGATCAAGACCCAAGCTGAGATCAACCATCTGAGCTACCCAAGTGCCCCTATCATGTTAACTTTTATTGGGTGCTTTTTGAGTATTGGTGACAAATCTGGATTTTAGAATTAGATGAGATGTGGATTGTCCTGGTTTTCTGATACTCTGATTTCTAGTTTTGCTTGTATAATCCAACCATCATGCAAGCATTGTCTTTAGTTTCCTGTTTTGATTTCTTTAGAGTGAGGACTTACAGAGATAATTGTGAAGACAGTTGAACACGGAATCCTACTAGGAATTTAGAACTTTCCTTTAGTCTTTTACAGCCTGCTTAGCCACACCTAATTAAACAGCAGTTTTTGTTGTTTTTTTTTTTAAAGATAGATTCATTCATTCATTCATTCATTCGAGACACAGAGAGAGGGAGGCACAGACACACGCAGAGGGAGAAGCAGGCTCCATGCAGGGCGCCAGATGCAGGACTCGATCCCGGGTCTCCAGGATCACACCTGGGCCAAAGGTGGCACCAAACCGCTGAGCCACCTGGGCTGCACTTAACAGCAGTTTTTAAAGTAATTAGCCTTTATTTAGGTTTTTCAAAAACATGAGTTTATATTCTTAGAAATAATAACTTTTTATTTTTGAACTCATGTAATTGAGTTTACATAATACTTAATTACATTATACAATTATGATAAGAAATGCAATGGCCACCAACAGTTTTTAAAACAAACACACAGATTCTTTTTTTTTTTTAAGATTTATTTATGTGGGAGGGGGCAAAGGGAGGGAATCTCAAGCAGACTCCCTGCTGAGAGTGCTGAAACACTGAGCTGAACACTGAGCTGAAACCAAGGGTTGGACACTTAGCCAACTGCGCCTCCCAGCTGCCCCACAAACAGATTCTTTTTTTTTTTTTTAATTTTTTTTTTTGGGGGGGGGATCCCTGGGTGGCGCAGCGGTTTAGCACCTGCCTTTGGCCCAGGGCGTGATCCTGGAGACCCAGGATCAAATCCCACGTCAGGCTCCCGGTGCATGGAGCCTGCTTCTCCCTCTGCCTGTGTCTCTGCCTCTCTCCCTCTCTCTGTGTGACTATCATAAATAAATTTAAAAAAAATTTTTTTAAGTATTTATTTTATTTTATTTTTATTTTATTGTATTTATTTATGATAGTCACACAGAGAGAAAGGGAGAGAGAGAGAGAGAGAGAGAGGCAGAGACACAGGCAGAGGGAGAAGCAGGCTCCATGCACCGGGAGCCCGACGTGGGATTCGATCCCGGGTCTCCAGGATCACGCCCTGGGCCAAAGGCAGGCGCTAAACCGCTGCACCACCCAGGGATCCCAACACAGATTCTTGATAAGCACTCAACTACTGGCAAAAGTAGAAGTGAATGGGCATTACTAGAGCAGAGTGGGCTGTTAGGCAGACACAATCTCTGCTACTATGACAGTATGATTTATAGAGAGAATGGAGACTGTAAGTCCCTCAAGTCCTTTATTTATTTTTTAAAATATATATATTCATGAGAGTCACACAGAGAGAGGCAGAGACATGGAGAGAGAAGTGGGCTCCTCGCAGGGAGCCCAAAGCAGGACCCAATCCCTGGACCCAGGATCACGCCCTGAGCCAAAGGCAGATGCTCAACCACAGAGCCATCCAGGCATCCCCCTCAAGTCCTTGAAAAGTAGGAGCTGGTTAGCAATTCTCACAGATTGCTATGATGATGAAATGAGGTATAATTCACTTATATAATTTGTCATAATGCTTAGCATATAGTAAATGTTCAGCAAATGTTATTCACTATTACTAAGAACCATTATAACCTTGATAAAAGGGGTCTTAAAGCATTAATCAGCTTTGGGTGGTGATGAGTGGAGGGGAGGAATAAACTGTTCAAATGCAGACCAGTAAAGAGCACACCATTCAGGGAGAACACTGGGTAGTTAGGTGAATTGAGGGCCAGTTTTTCATATATCTCCTCTGTCTGCCCTGCTTTGTTGTGAACTATTTAGTATATAATTATATATTCTCATACTTCTTTGAATACCTAGCATTAATATGGTGCCTGGCAGAGTTGGTATTAATATTTTGGTGTGCCTCTGTTTATCTATTGGTAAAATATGAACAGTCATTATTGTATATGTCCAAATATTCAATATTATGAATTAATATTTGAAGGGACATTGAAAGCCCTGTTGTAAAGATTCAGTATAAGAAATGTAATATTCTATCTCCCAGTGTTCTGTTTTTATTATAGAGTTTTTCTCTAGAGATTAGCACTTACATTTCACTTACATTTCAGTGCTTACCCTTATGTCCATGTAAAAATGTAAGCAGCAATTCTGTAGTTAATGCTTTAGTTTGACAGACTCAAGCTATCATTCTTCTGAAAATTTTTAAGAAAGGGTTCTTGGGCAAAACATGTTTTATGTTTATTGGAATACAGAACAAACTTTGAGCTCTGAGAAATGTGAACTTAATGTTTGGTAGAACACATCTGTCATTTAAGTAGTATCACCTAATATAGTCCAGTATCAGTCTGGACCTTTGGAGATGGGAGTGCTGTGGAGAATTAAAATGTCTTTAAGCAGAGATTGCATTTTACAAAGAAAATGAAACTTAACAGCTCACAAAGGTGGGTGTTTATGTGCTTTTTTTTTTTCTTTTATTGATGGGATTTCTTCTTACGAGTTATATTTTAAATGTATATTTAGGTGCCACTTTCAATTGCATTCAACTATAAAGAGTTTCAGAATGGAGAGTTGGGCAGCTATGTTTTTGTTACAGTTTAACTGACTGTTTAATCATCCACCTCTGTTCCAGTAATATCTAGAATAAATTGCTCCTGTAATAATATAAGAAGAAAATAACTTTCTTTAATTGTAATTCATTCAGTGTTAGCTAAATCTGTCACCAGGCTCTCATTCAAAACCCCAATTTATTTTCTATGACATAAAAAGCACTATAATTATAAGTGGTTCTCAGCAATCAATAAATTTCACTAAGGGCTTTATTTTTAACAGCTACTTATATCTTCCTGTTTGCTCAGTTTAAAAAAATCAGCTTTGACATATTTTTTAATTTAATTTTAACAAGTAATTTTTCATTAAAAATTTTGTTAGAGGGGCACCTAGCTGACTTAGTCAGCTAAGCATCTGCCTTCAGCTCAAATCATGATCCCAGGGTCCTGCCGAGCAGGGAGCCTGCTTCTCCCTCTCCCTCTGCCCCTCCCCCTGCTCATGCTCTCTCTCATGGTCTCTCTCAAATAAATAAAATCTTTTAAAAAATTTTTTTGTTGTTAGAAATTAGGTTTAGAGGATGCCTGGGTGGCTCAGCAGTTGAGCATCTCCCTTTGGCTCAGGGCGTGATCCTGGAGTCCTGGGATCGAGTCCCACATTGGGCTTCCTGCATGGAACCTGCTTCTCCTTCTGCCTGTGTCTCTGCCTCTCTCTCTCTCTCTCTCTCATGAATAAATAAATAAAGTCTTTTAAAAGAATTGGGTTTAGGCAGTAACATCTCTTATTTCCCAAAATTGAATTGCTATTTTTAACTTAACACAATCCTTTTCCTTAAAGATCTTCATTTTGAAAGGCAATATTCTGCAACTGAAACAGTCCACATTAGAGTTTATTCTGTTATTTTACCTATAAAATTATGAAAACATCAAGCTCAAGGAGTAATTACTATTAAATTAGACCACTTAACATGAAGTACCTTACAAACAAATAATAAATAATGTAATTACTGGTAATGTAGTCATTTTAAAACACTAAAACCAAAAGATTTATATTCCATTATTTTCAGTTATATGGAAAGTACACTGGTATTGGAGTTAGGAGATGTATGTTTGTATTGGTTGCATGACCTTCATTCTTTGAGACTCAGTTTCCTCTTCCTTAAAAAAAATTTAGCATGCTTATTATGAGGCATAAATAATACAGAAATATAAAAATACTTCAAAATAGGCAAAGTACTGTTACATAAATATTTTATCATGGTGAAACATTTTTAAAAGTTTTACAGGTGCCTGGGTGGCTCAGTTTGTTAAGCAGCTGACCTCAGCTCAGGTCATAATCTCAGGGTCCTGGGATTGAGTCCTGTATTACATCAGGCTCATGCTCAGTGGAGAGTCTGCTTCTCCTTCTTCCTCCTCCTGCTCCCTCCCTCTCTCTCTCTCAAATAAAATCTTTAAAATTTTTTTAAAGTATTGTCTTCTAATTATGTAATATACTCATTTTATTAGTGATGCTTATCAACCATAAATAGTTTTCCAGCTCTGGGTTTAAGCCCAGAGCTGGTGAGAAGGGGATTATAAAATCATTTCAAATCATTTCATTAACTCCCTAGAAAAGGATGGAAAAGTCAAAGCTGAAATAACTGCTTTATAAGTGACTATGTGAAGATAAATCTTAAAGGGTCTGGGTTTTTTTTCTCATTTTATTTGTTAGATACCATATAGTAAGAACCTAAATAGTAGTTAGACTATCAGGCCTAATTATTGTTTTCTGTAAGTGTACCAGGTTCTTGAGTATCCAAAACCAGTTAATACTATTCCTCAGAGATATTTAGACAAAATATGAAATAGAGGTTTTTGTTTTATTTTTTTTTAAGATTTATTTATTCATTTTTTTAAGAGAGAGTAAGAGACAGGAGAATGCAAGCAGGGAGAGGGAAAGGGAATCTCAAGCAGACTCTGTGCTGAGTAGAACCCCATACTGGGCTCAATCTCAGGACCCTGAGATCACGGCCTGAGCTGAAAACAAGAGTCAGAGGCTTAACCCACTGCACCACCCAGGCGCCCATGTTTTATCTTTCCAATGTTTTATTATTTAAAAAAGTAAACAGGCAGACAATTGAAAGAACTGTACAGTAAACACCCAAATAACCACCCTTTCTGGATTCACAATTAGCATTTTACTCTGTTGACTTTATCACATATCTACTTAACCTATCCACCCTGGCCTAGAAGTTTTAAGCAGGAAACATGTTTTATTTATTCTTTTATATGTATTTTGATGTAGTAACATATAAGAAATTTTTTTAAAGTTCAAGGCTTTACAAGCTACAACTTTCTAAGTGAATTTTACATTAAAAATAAGCCATATGCATAATATAAAAACATGAATGGAAAGATGAACAGCAAATTCAGGAAGAGTAGCTATTTGTACAGACAGGCAGGAAAGGGATCATAGAGAAGTTCACAGAGGGCTTCAGTTGTGATACTTTATTTCTTAAAATTGGAGAGTAAAAAGAATGTGATAGTACTGTTTATTGAGTATCTGACTGTTATCCTCTCTATTCTTTGACATATGTTTAAAATATTTCACAATTAAAAATTAAAATATTTGCTACTTAGTTTTCTTTTCCCTTGAAAGTATTTTTCACTTCACTTAAGATTCATTGTCCAGTTGGCCTTCCAGCTGAGGTGGATTAAATAGAATCTGACAACACCATATCTTTGCTCTGTTGATGCACTTGCTAAAGTACAAAATATCCTTTCTACCAAGGATTGAGGAGTATTAACTTTTGCATACTTCTTGGTTTTGCCTAACCCAAAAAGAAAAACTTCCTGTAGCATACTCAAATTCCTTGAAGATATTTGACATGGTTGTTGAAAAGTGTATAATTGTGTAAGTATATAATTTTGTATGTTCACCTGATTTTAGAAAAGAAGGACATGGAAAGTGAAATATGGTCTGGGAAGCTGATACATGAAAGCTTGAAGAGATAATGATGCTGCTCAGCCAGGGCCTAGAAACTTGACCACTCTAAACAAACTGCGTAGTACTAAATTGCTTGTGAAAGGGCTGAATCAATCCTGCTGTGATTTGTACTTTTGGCTCCTGAAAGTCTAGGACAGGCTTGAAAATAAAAATAAAGCCCATACCTAGCTGGGTTGTGTTCCAGGCCTTCTACTAGATTCTCTGTGTGAAGGAGGCATATATCTATCAGAAAAGAGAGAGCAGGAGAAAGATGAGGCTGTGAAAAGGAGTCTTAGGGGCCGCTCCGTTACCAACTGTGAGGGAGATAACTAATGTATTGATTCCTTCAGGAAATATTTATCTAGAGTCCTAAGAAAACTATAGTGAGGTGCAGTATAAGGGATCAACCAACCAATCAGAATATATTTAATGCTTTAGACTTCCTAGCACTGTGCTGGGCTCTGTGAAGTCCACAAAAGAGAGTTACTGTGTCTGATTTGCTCCCATTGAGAGACAGTTATACAGCATAAAATAGCAAAACTTTGAATTATAATATAGATTATAAATTCTAAAGGAATTAGAAAAAGTCATAGCATACTACAAATAAGGAATTGATCATTGGGCTTAATCAGAAGACCTGAGTTCAAATCCTAGCTCTGACACTTGCTGTGTAAACTTGGGCAGGACCCTTAATTTCTAAGCCTCAGTTTCCTCATCTGAAAATGAATCTGATAATCCCAGGTAGCTCTGTTTACCTATACACAGGAGTATAATGAGAATCAAGTGAGGATGAATATGAAAACACTATAGAGTTTCTAATTATTGAAAGAACTGAGAAAACTAGGCCTTCAAAAATATGTTGTTTCATGGATACTTGAAAGTCTGGATAAACGTGGTCTCAGAAGGGGGACAACTTGAACAGAGAGGAGAATGAGACTCAGATACAGAAGGACAGACAGAGAGGAGAATGAGACTCAGATACAGAAGGACAGGATAAGACCTTCCTAATTATAGCAAAGATTTGTTTTGGGAGAATGGGTAAAAAAAAAAGTTACATTGACTGTGTTGGAGAAGGAATGGAATTGAGGGTAATATGCCATACAGAATGGATTATTGTAGGATTTAAATTATGGAGGACCTGAAGACCAGAAGGGAAAGTTTCAACTTGTTCTGAAAGGGAATAAGGAACTGCTTGGGGATTCTGAGTGAAGAATTATTATAAAAGTATTTAATTCTTAGTCATTTTGATAGTATCTTAGAAAGTGCCTGGCATACAGGTATTCAGTCCAACTGAATTCAGTCAGTCTATCAACAGTATATAGGATAAATTAGACACATCTGCACCTAGAGTCTAGGCTTCTTATCACCTAGGTATTAGTCTGTTCATCTTTTTCTTTAACTGTCACAAGGAATGATAATACCTGCCTAGCTAGTAGGTTTATTTCAAACATCAAATAAGATGATGTGCCACCATTATCCACAAATACATTAAATGCTTCCTTCACATAGGATGCTGTATAAAGAAACTAGGAAACAAACAAAAAACTATAGATATAAATGCCTTGGAAAATGTCTTGTGATGAATATTAGCTTGAAATTCAGAGTTCTAAGGGATTTGGTAGCAAGGGGATGGTATACAACAGCCAGAAGTCTTAACTGCTATATATAGTACTGGGTTAGGTCGCTATTACTGTCAGGAACCTGTTAGGCATAGCTAGGATCAAATTGAAGAGAAAATACCCAGTGCAATAAGGTAAGTAACATCTTCAGGAGTTCCTCCTGTTGGCAATAGAATTTTTCATACTTAACTTGTTCCATAGTGAACCTCCATCATCATGGAGACAGTGTAGAATACTGTTAAGGAAACATGTTCTGGAGCCAGAATTACTGGCAGGGGTTGAAATACTGGTGTATAACCTTAAACAAGTTATTCAAACTCTCCCTCCCCTGCACGTAAACTCTTAATAGAGTATCTGGTGCACAGTAAATGTCAGCTCAACAAATGTCAGCTATTGTTTTTATTTTTAAGAACCTCTCAGCTCCTCTAGCCTCCTTTTTTTTTTTTTTTTTGTTATTCTCAAATTAACTTTCTATTCTTCTATCTCTTGTCTCACACCCCATTCCAAGACATTGAAAGCCACATTTGGCTCATTTACTATAGTATACAGCATTAGCATCAAACAAGATCCCAAAATTACTTCTTTTTTTTTTTTTAAGATTTTATTTATTTATTCATGATAGTCACACAGAGAGAGAGAGAGGCAGAGACACAGGCAGAGGGAGAAGCAGGCTCCACGCAGGGAGCCCGACGTGGGATTCAATCCCGGGTCTCCAGGATCACGCCCTGGGCCAAAGGCAGGCGCCAAACCGCTGCACCACCCAGGGATCCCCCAAAATTACTTCTTAATTTAAAATCATATTATCTTCAAAGTAGTTTAATATTTCATATATTTGGGTCGCCTGGGTGGCTCAGCAGTTAAGCATCTGCCTTTGGCTCAGGGCATGATCCTGGAGTCCCGGGATCGAGTCCCACATCAGGCTTCCTGCATGGATCCTGCTTCTCCCTCTGCCTATGTCTCTGCCTCTCTCTGTGTGTGTCTCTCATAAATAAAGAAATAAAATCTTTAAAATATATATATTATATATATTTTGTTATAGTCTAATTAATTCTTTGAAATCAATATCCATAATAATAGTTTTTAATTTTTGTTTATAGTCTGTTTTTCTAGTTTCTCTCTATAAGCCTGTGTCACATACACACACACACACACACACATATATATATATATATTTTAATGTAGTATGTAAAAGATGGGATGTAGAAGAGGATCTTGGGCGCTGAGTTAATTTAATAGATCACAGCATAGGAAGCACTAGGATTCCATGGGGGAAAAAAAAAAAAAACTAAACCTTTCAGCAGGGCAATTTGATCATATCTAACAATTCCTAAGATGTTCAAAATATTTTAACTAACTGCCAATTCTGCCTCTAGGTATAAATATTCACATGTATGCATAAAGACCACATGAAAGCATATTCATAATGATATTGTATATAATGGTAAAGACTGTAAACAGCTTAAATGTCTATCAGTAGAGGACTGTTTAAATAAAGAATATTTAATTGTAAAATAGAACACTATGCATTCCTTTAAAAGAATGTGAGGCAAATCTAAATATAGGGCAGGGCAGCCCGGGTGGCTCAGCGGTTTAGGGCCACCTTTGGCCCAGGGCATGATCCTGGAGTCCCATGATCCAGGAGTCCCTACGTGGAGCCTGCTTCTCCCTCTGCCTGTGTCTCTGCCTCTCTCTCTCTGTGTGTGTGTGTCTCTCATGAATGAATGAATGAATGAATGAATGAATTAAATCTTTAAAAATAAATACATCTATATGGCAGCCTTGGGTGGCTCAGCGGTTTAGCGCCACCTTCAGCCCAGGGCCTGATCCTGGAGACCCGGGATCCAATCCCATGTCAGGTTCCCTGCATGGAGCCTGCTTCTCCCTCTGCCTGTGTTTCTGTCTCTCTCTCTCTCTCTCTCTCTCTGTGTCTCTCATAAATAAATAAAATCTTTAAAAAAATAAATATAGAAAAATGTCTAAGATACAGTGATAAGTGAAGGGAAAAACAAGAAGCAGAATAATATGTATGATGTATATAATATAATACTATGCTTAGGTGCATGTATGTTTCTTAAAGGGCAGCTACAATATATTTACATATGCAAGGAAAATTTCTAGAAATATTAACAATCATCCCAGGGAGTAGGATGATGGGGATAAGAAGAGTGACTTTTATTTTACTTTTCTGAATATTGAAAAAAAAAGTTTCAATCACTCAGCATGTTACTTTTATTTTTTTAATTTTTTTTTTTTTTTTTTTTTTTTATTTATGATAGTCACAGAGAGAGAGAGAGAGAGGCAGAGACACAGGCAGAGGGAGAAGCAGGCTCCATGCACTGGGAGCCTGATGTGGGATTCGATCCCGGGTCTCCAGGATCGCGCCCTGGGCCAAAGGCAGGCGCCAAACCGCTGCGCCACCCAGGGATCCCCTAAAAAAATAAAATCTTAACTAAAAAATGTTTAAATAATAAAATGTTTAAAGAGACAGAATAGGGATTAAATGGTTAAATGGTTTATAAGGTGTATTGGATGTGAAAAGTGATCTATAAAAATGCCTATTATTTTTACTAAACAATAGCATGTGGGGCTTTTGTAACCTGAAGAAAGCAGCATTTCAGCATCTCTTCCTACTGGAGCATATGGTGGTTAAGACTATGGCAGATGAATGCCTTAGAGATTGCCTCTCATGGAGTTGATACGCAGATCTTTTCAGTATTCCCCATGCTCTTATGGTGGAAAGTTCCATGGAAAGGACTAGAAGGGTTCAGTGACATTGTTCTATCCAGTGTTTAAAACTATTGTCTGATGCTCTTTTAAATAATACTATTAGCCACATGGTGATTGCAAAACGATTGCTTTTAAGAGCCTTTTTTTTTTTTTTTTTTTTTTACAGAGTTTGGTTTATTGTATTGTATGAACTTGGGTGTTTTATCTTGAGAGTTTTATCCTAGCATTTTAGAGATTAACAGGAGACAGAATGTTGTGCTACTCCAGGTAACAGGCTTTTTGTTTTATAACTCTTTAAAGTGTTGGTTTTCTCCCTTTTGACACTCAGGGGATTAATTTACTATTTATTTCTGTAGATCATGCCCTTGGAGAAAACAAAAATACAAACAGGCCTTCTGACAGATATAATCATATTTTCTTATGACTAGGTATTTTTAAAATAAAGTTATATAAGTTAATACTGTTATTTTAAAACTTGTAAATACAGGGGCACCTGAGTAGCTCAGTCGGCTAAGGTCCTGGGATCAAGCCTCACGTGGGGCTCCCTCTCCCTCTGCTGCTCCCCTTGCTTATGATCTCTTGCTGTCTCTCTCTCAAATAAATAAATAAAATATTTTAAAAGTAAAAAATAAAGGCTGTAAATATAAAAATCCAGTAAACACTGCAGATCTTACTATCAAATGCAATATTAAGTTAATGTGATTAACTACCTGGCAAACAATAATAATGAAGACTTCCTGAATGAAATGGGGTGATACATTGGGGATATTTGTATGTATTTTAATTTTCATTCATTCATCAACTTCTCACCCAAAATACAAAGAAATACAACTAGCTTTCTGTTACTAGAAGTTGATTGACCAATTTATGAATGGTAATTATGAGAATTTCATGCGTCTTGTTCACAAAGCACTTCTATAAAACTGTGAGGTAAAACATTACCATCCCCACTTTAGGATTAAAGAAATTGAGGCTGGAACAGAGAAAAGTTTGCCCATGATTAACGTAACTAGAATCTAGAACTTCTGATATCAGATTCATTGACATTTTAATGTTGTCTGCTTTAGTTATTTTTCAGACTAGTGGAAAAGAATATAGAGAATTATTTCTAGTCAACATCTTAACTTCTTCAACGAATAAATTAAAATGTACAGTCAACTTTACCTCAAAGATGCCAGACAGACTTTAGAGTCTCCCTGCTCACCCCCAACATACACACAAACACATACACACTCAGCTTTCTTAATGACCTAAAGAAAGGCACATAGGTTTTTTTTTCCCTATTAAGAGTTTTTACGTCAGAAAGACAGCCAAAAAATATGATGAAGAGGAGTTAGAAAAGCAAAAGAATTTAAAATTAAAAGATTTAGGGGCTCCTGACTGGCTCAGCCAGTGGAGCACATGACTCTTGATCTTGGGGTTGTGAGTTCAAGAACCACACTGGGTATAGAGATTACTTAAAAAATAAAATCTTGGGGATCCCTGGGTGGCTCAGTAGTTTAGCGCCGCCTACAGCCCAGGGCGTGATCCTGGAGACCAGGATCCAGTCCCGCGTCCTGCACCCTGCATGGAGCCTGTTTCTCCCTCTGCCTCTCTCTCTCTCTCTCTCTCTCTCTTTCTCTCTTTCTCTGTGTGTGTGTGTGTGTCTCATGAATAAATAAAAACTTTAACAATATATATAAAAAATAAAACCTGGGATCCCTGGGTGGCGCAGCGGTTTGGCGCCTGCCTTTGGCCCAGGGCACGATCCTGGAGACCCGGGATCGAATCCCACATCGGGCTCCCGGTGCGTGGAGCCTACTTCTCCCTCTGCCTATGTCTCTGCCTCTCTCTCTCTCTCTCTCTGTGACTATCATAAATAAATAAAAATTAAAAAATAAATAAATAAATAAAAATAAAAATAAAACCTTAAAAATAAATAAGTAGATTTATTACAACCATGCACTCTAAGATTCTTCTTTGGAGACTGACTCACTAATTGTATTTGTGAAGAGCAAGCTCCCCAACCTTTCTTTTAACTCTTTTAAATTTACAGAGCCATTAAGTCCAAAGTGTAGATTTTTATGCTGTACACTCTTTCAAGTAACTTTGTCTCTTAACTTAATCCTCACAGTAACTTCATAAATTAGATACCAATACTGAGCCAGAGATTAAGTAACAATCCAAAGTTCACAGCTAATGGTGACATTAGGATTCAAATCCTGCCTAATAATTGCAAGATTATGATTTTTCTTTCAAATATAATTAACACACAGCTTTATATTAGTTTCAGGTGTACAATATAATGATTTAACAATTCTCTACATTTCTCAGTGTTCATTAAGTGTACTGTTAATCCTTTCTATCTTTTTTACCCATTCCCTACCTCCCTTCTGGCAACCACCAGTTCTCTATATTGAAATGTCTAGTATTTTGTCTCTTTTCTCTTTGTTCATTTGTTTTGTTTCTTAAATTCCACATGTGAATGATTATTCCAATTTTAGTATATATGCTGCCAAAGCAAGCACTAAATTCCACATATGAATGAAACCATATGATATTTATCTCTCAGACTGACTGGCTTTACTCAGCATTATGCTCTCTAGGCCAATCCATGTTGTTGCGAATGGCAAGATTTCATTCTTTTTTATAGCTAAGTAATACTCCATTTTCTGTATAAACTAAGGTTAGGATTTTTAAGTGCTAGGCTCTATTGCTTTGAACTAGATGACTATTGATCTTAAGTGGATTAAATGCATTTTTCAAGATTTCTAGGCTGAATGAAATTCCTTTCCTAAGGTTCCCAACTCTAACAAAAAGATTTGGAGACCTTTCCTTAGAGTTTTATTATCCTATTTTACAGATGAAAATAAATGACTTAGCCAAAATCTTAGTTTATTAAGTGGCCATGTTAGAACTAGAGCTTAGGTCCTCTGGTTTCTAGTCTACTGCTTTTGGCACTTGAACACTATCACTTTTTTAGCTCATTAGCTACCTTCCATTCAAGTGATCCACCCAGGTTGAAATTTTGTTACAGCAGCAAAAGCATGCCACATCCTTCACTCACATTTAAAGCCACTTTTGTGTCTGTCCTGGTCAGCAAGTAAGTCAGTGTTTATACCTTACAGAGAGCACAGGAAGACATAGTAACAAGAAGTACCTTACGGATACAAGGGACATCTATTATTTAAAAAAAAAAAAAAAATTTACACTTGACAGGATGAGCACTGGGTGTTATGCTATATGGTGGCAAATGGAACTCCAATTTAAAAATTTGTTAAAAATAAATTTTGGGGGATCCTTGGGTGACTCAGTGGTTTAACGCCTGCCTTCGGCCCAGGGTGTGATCCTGGAGTCCTGGGATCAAGTCCCATATCAGGCTCCCTGCATAGAGCCTGCTTCTCCCTCTGCCTATGTCTCTGTCTCCATCTCTCTGTGTCTCTCATGAATAAATAAATAATTAAAAAAAAAAACCATGATATAAAAAAAAATAGAAAATAAAATTTTAATGCTTTTAGCATATAATTCTATAAAAATTTAATTTGACTATTGCTAATGCTGTCAAAAGCCAAAATAACATTTTAGAATATTCATATTTCTGAGCCTTGAAATGGTCAGCAAATGACAAGACAAAATTTATTTTAAATCTTCTAACTCAAGCAAGAGAATGAAGAAATGCAGCATTTTTTCTCCAGGGCGTTTGTGCAGATTTTTTTAAAGCCTCTTCTGACTTCATGTGAAGTAGAAAAGTAGCTTAGTTTATTTCATGTTGCTCAGTCTACTTTGGAATCAGTTTTGAATTCCTAGATGGTTGGGTACAGAGAGCTTGCTCCCTAGAGCCTTGTTTCCTGACAGTCCAGAGTAAAGGATTAAATTGAGCTGAAACCAAATTGATTGACATTTTGACACTCTGCAGATTGGGAAAAGAAAGGGAATTTGTTCAACTTTTTAAGACAGTAGCAGAAAGAACTATTCCCTTAAAGGAACCCCAGTTTGCAAAGATGATTTCGTTTTTTTCTTAAAAAAAAAAAAAAAAAAAAACTATGAAGCACGTTCTAGCACTTTCCCAATTTCCAATCTTACAGTTCAAAGTGAGAATTTAACTTTGAAAGCTTTTGAAAAGGCCTGGATGGGGGTGTTAAAATAGACTCCACTGAACCACACACTGGCAGAGGTCTTTTGAGGGGAAACAAAGGACTATGCACTTCTGGGGTGTCACAATAGGAACCTATCTATAAAAGACAAATATACATATGTATGAAATCCTTATCTTTAGCGTTTTTTACATGTCAGAGATATTAAGTATGAATTGAATAAGATACATTTCCTGCTGACTTCTTTTTCAAATAGATATAGATGATTACCATTCCATCATCTTTCATAAGCTGCATCATTGAGTACTGACTTCGATAAAATACCATCTCTGCTGTCATGAAAGGAATGGACTCACCTTAACAGTGCTCTTCTAAACAGCTTGCTGACTTTTTTTGATCACTGCCGGGAGGCTGTAATAAATTACAGCCTGGAAGAAGTTACAAACTGGCAAGTTTGCCAGATATTTAAAGCAATTTATTTTGGGGTGTATCAGCAGATTTCTTCTTACACTGCCATTTGGGTGCCTGCTGACACAGCCTGTATAAATCTTTCAAACATTTTCCTTACTAGAGATGGATGAAGATGATGATGCACTGGACTCCAGACCTTTCATTAACTCTTCACTTGCCAACTGGTTCTTTTACCAGATCTTTGTTTTTTTTTTTTTAATTTTTTATTTATTTGTGATAGTCACAGAGAGAGAGAGAGAGGCAGAGACACAGGCAGAGAGAGAAGCAGGCTCCATGCACCAGGAGCCCGACGTGGGATTTGATCCCGGGTCTCCAGGATCGCGCCCTGGGCCAATGGCAGGCGCTAAACCGCTGCGCCACCCAGGGATCCCTCTTTTACCAGATCTGAAGGAAATTTGATCCCTATTTCCAGGATGCGTTTGCAATATTTCAAATCCCTAGTGCCTTGGCAACAACTTTAAGTTTTATGGAAGGATAAACTAACAAAAGAGTTTCTGGTTTTAGGCATAAAATATATAATTTAGATTGATTATTTCATTACTAGTATTTAGAAAATCACCAAACTTCCTAATAGGAAAAAAGATCTGAAAAATCATATAAAACAAAAACTTGTTTCTTCTTAATTCTAGCATATGTTGAGTCTTAAAGTGACTTGTTTCTCATTTTTGTTTCTTTTGTCTTGGATAGTGAAGTCATTTTTTAAAGTTATTAATTTCTGGCTCTAGGTCCAAAGACAATTTTATTGATACATAATTTAGTCAGGTATTCAGAAAAGCCTAACATGCTCATGCTTGGAAATATTTGTTCTGATGAGACTGGAAGGGCAAGAGATAAGGGAACCTTTACTGAGTGCCTGTACCAGGTCAACCCCTTTTGTAAACCACTATATAGCATACAGGAGAGAGAGAGAGAAGAGAAATTTTCATCTTATGAAGAGCTAGTTCCTGGTCAGGTAAAAGGCATTGCTTAGTGAGTTGTTAGGAACATGATAAAGGTTTAAACTCATGAAGAAATCAGGGTATATAGGGTTTGGTAGAAAAAGCCTCACCTACATCAGAAGTCATATAACTGGTGATGTCACTTACAAATGAGGTCATCTGGCTAGATCCTGAATATTTATTTCTACCTCTGTAAGGAGAGGATATACTCTCTAGCCTGTCTTCATCTCCTAGATCATTTGGCACATAGTTATCAACCATGGCTGTACATTGCAGTCATCCGGGGAGCCTTGGAAAATACTGATGTCTAAGATCCCACCCTCAAGAGATTCTTATTTGATAGGTCTAGAGTGCAGCCGGGCATTGGGGTGTTTAAAACCCGCACAGGTGGGGGATCCCTGGGTGGCTCAGCGGTTTCGCGCCTGCCTTTGGCCCAGGGTGCGATCCTGGAGTCCCGGGATCGGGTTCCGGGATCGGGTCCCGCGTCAGGCTCCGGGCATGGCGCCTGCTTCTCTCTCTGCCTGTGTCTCTGCCTCTCTCTTTCTATGTCTATCATAAATAAATAAAAATAAACATTTTTTAAAAACCCACAGGTGATTCATATGTACAGCTAAGGCTGTGAATCCTTGGTTTGGAGAATCATTTGGAAAGCCCTTTATACATTTATTTACAAGGGTTAGCAGATGGTATGGAAAATGTAGATAGGAGTTTTTCCCCATCACAACTTAAGCTGTTTTGCTTTAAAAAAAAAAAAAAAAATCCAAGTGTGCCTGAGTGGTTCATTGGATTAAGCCTCTGACTCTTGATTTCAGCTCACGTCAGGATCTCAGGGTCTTGAGATGAGCCCTGCATCCCCTGCCCCCGCTGGGTGGAGCCTGTTTGGATTTCTCTCTCTTTCTCCCTCTGCCCCCCACCCCCAAAAGAAAACGCCAACACACACACACAAACAGCCTCTGAGTTTCCCTAGCCCTTAGTACATAGAAACCCACTGATAAGTCTTCGTTGCATTTGTGAATGAACTGCCTTTCAAAGTTTTAAGAACATTTGAAAAAATGGGGTTTCGAGTTCAATGTGTAGAGTCGTTCACGAAGCAGGATCTTGCTATGGAAACATTCCCAAGAAACGCTAACCTTTCTTGCCTACCCCAGGCTCGCTTCACTCCTTAACGCGAGCCGCGGCATCTGGGTGCGGAACCTTCCCGGCACTCGGAGATGCCCGCAACGGTAGGTGCCACGAGCTCAGGGGCGGAGCGCCCAAAGGGCGGACCCTCTTGGCTCCTCGGACTCTCTCCGCCCTCTGGGCCCGCCCCGCCGCAGCGCCCCGCCCCGGACGCGGGTTGGGGCGGGCTGGTGGTGGCGCCCAGCCGCCGGGACTTCACAGCCGAGCCCTAGGGCTGCGGCGACGGCCTCCGCACAACCCGGCGGGCCCAGTTTGGACGCGGGGAGCTCGGGCTGCCCGCGCCTCTGGCCCGACGGAGCCCCACGCGACCGCCTCGTGCCCGAACCGGGCGGGCGCCAAGATGCGGAGCTGTGCTCCTTGAGCTGGCCCCATGACCCTGAGCACGTTGGCCCACGAGAGGAAGGCGTCCCCCGCCTGCACCTGCAGCCTCGGTGGCCCCGACATGATCCCTTACTTCTCCGCCAACGCGGTCATCTCGCAGAACGCCATCAACCAGCTGTGAGTGCGCCGCGCGCCCTCCCGCCCTTCGAAAGCTGGGAAAGTTTGCGTTTCAGCAGCCGCTTTCCCCAACATCATGGGGAGCAAGAGAGCGAGAGCGAAATCGCACCCTGCGTGCTTGGAGGTTTCGAGGTGTCCAGGGGTACAGTGGGGTGGAGGTGTGGGGTAATTCTTGGAGGCAGATCGTGTCCCCGGGGGCTGGGCGGATTGGAGAACCCTTTGCGAGAATTTCTGGTAAACCTTGAGGGAAGCACAAAGTGCATTCGTCCCTGGGAAGTTGTCTGTGGGGACCGAGTGACAGCTGAACAGGAGACTCTAGGGGTGCAGGGCGGTCTGTAGCTTCTGAAACGGCGCCCGGAAACGTTTGGACTCCCTTGCGGGTCCTGCTAGTGATCTGTGTTGTTTGGGGTTTTTGTTGTTTCGAGTAAGTTTGCGGTGACTATAGGTTTCTGTTGCAAGCCGTTAACAAAGGAAGGCTGTCCATTCTTCGCTCCTGCTGGCTGTAATCTGGATTTCAGTAGTTTGGCTATTCTTTTAGTCTCCCCCTATAGTAGTGCAAGTCCGCCTGCACACCTTCATTCACGGAAGTGCAAGATTCAACGCATCTTTAAATCGTCGCTGTTTTTGAAGTCTCTAGAGTTGTTGTCCTTCCCTTCCTTTGTGGTTTAGCTGTTTCTGAGAACTGTGTGCGGAACCTTGTGGTTAATCTCCCCTCAACGCTATCTATAGAACGCAGAGTAGAGGAACTGTGTCTATGCAGGTTGCATCCTTAAACCAGTGGAGTGGTTAGGGTTACTTTAGGTAGTGTATTAGTACTCTCGAGTCCTTCCAGGAGCGTCAGCTACTGAGGTTTTCCCAGATTCCTGGTACTTAAGCAACGCTGCTGTCTCCTTCCCAGGTCAACACTGGAAAACTTTTATGTCCAACAATAGAAACTTTCCATTATCTCTATTAAATGTTCCAAGAATAGCCAGTTATGTGATTTATAAATAATCTTACATCTAATATATTTTAATTAATGGTTTGCTTTGCCCACCAAATCAAATTAAATTTATTTGAGTTTCAGGTGTTTTTCTTTTGTGTTGATTCACAGTGGTGCTCCTACAAAAAATAGCCACACGCAAAAAAATTGATTTTACTGCTGTGAATGTACAAAATTAAATCAATTACTTACTTGCATTTTTTTAAATGGAGTAAAAGAAAAGGAAAGGAAGGAATAATCTAAAACTGGATAACCAATCTCAATAGTGTTAACAATACTTGAAAAACGTATTTAAAAAATAGGAAGATCAACCCACATGTCCATCAATAGAAAGATGGATACAACAAATGTGTAATGTAATACAGCTGAATATTATTCAACCTTAGAGAAGAAGGAAGTTCTGACACATGCTACAACATGGATAAATTTTGAAGACATTCTAAGTGAAATAAGCCAGTGACAGAGGACAAGTACTGTGTGATTCCATTTATATGAGGTACCTAAAGTAATCCTCAGGATTTGGGGAAGGGGGAATGAGAAATTTGTGTTTGATAGAGTTTCAATTTCAGAAAGAAGAAAAAGTTCTGGGGGATGGATGGTGGTGATGGTTGCACAATGATGTGACTATATTTAATGCCACTTTAAAATGGTTGAGGTGGCAAATTTTATGTTATGTATATTTAACTATGATTTTTAAGAAGATTAAACAAAATTTAAAAGGTAGAGCTTCTCAGCTTTGGGGGAGAAAAGGAATGTTGCATTTTAGTTCCTAGTATAATCAAATTAAGCCCAAATTTCTTTTCTGACTAGTTACTGTCTTTGGGTATCATTTGTCTTCAGTTTCTTCCACTGTAAAAATGAGGTTCCTAATCCAGAGAATCGTAAGAAATCATATGTGCCAGTAACACTTTGCAAACTATAAACCCCTGCACAAAAAATGAGTTAATTGAAATTGAACAATAATTAAGAACTTCCATTTGTTGACCGCTTGTCACTGTGCTAAGAGTTTAATGTATATTGTCTCATTTAATAATAACAGCAACTCTGTGAATCTTTTTGTTTTATTTACAGACGATGAAACTGAGATTTAAAGAAGTTAAGTAGTTGCTTAAGGCCATGTAGCTTAGTAAGTGACAAAACTGTCCTTAGAATCCAGATGTTTCCCACACTGGTGCTCTCAACCACTATAAAATTATATTCTTAGTAGTTACAAGGTCACTTTTGAGACTTAATCTTGGGAATTGTCCTTAACTGCTGACATCTTCAACTTAGCAGTGAAAAATGTATTTGCTTACACTAAGATTTGCTAAGGTAGACAGTCTTATAAAGAATTTGCAGAATATTTCTTTTTCATTTTTGTCTTTGTCACATTTCTTTATAAGAGATTTAATATCCAAATTTCTCTTCTCCTAAAATGTATTCATTAGTATTACATTAGCCATCATTTTTATTTGCATTCATAGTGTCGCTGAGTTCATCGTCATTTAAAAATCTTTAGCGATCATTCTGATAAAGATAAAACCGAAAATTTTGTTAAAACATGCATTTTTGGCATGTAATGCAAAAAATCTTAAATTGAATCTGTGGTCGCCTAGTATTTTATGGACTGGCTTTAGAAGGTCAGTAAACTCCTTGAGATCGTATGAAAATGTTTTGCAGATAAATGTATTTTTAATCAGATTCTCAAAGAAATGTGATCTTATAAAAAGTTAATCTCCTTCCCAAAAGGAAGTATTATTTCTAAGGCTTGATACTGTAAAGCTCAACTAGTGTGAGCATATCCCTGTCATGCCAGATTATAAATAGCAGCAACTGGTGGGAGCAACTAAAAGATTAAAATTCAGGATCCTAAGTGAATACTGACTCCAAAAAAATTTTAAGGGACGCCTGGGTGGCTCAGTGGTTGAACTTCTCCCTTCAGCTCAGGGCGTGATCCTGGGGTCCTGGGATCGAGTCTCACATCAGGCTCCCCTCAGGGAGCCTGCCTCTCCCTCTGCCTGTGTCTCTGCCTCTCTCCCTGTGTATCTCTCATGAATAAACAAAATCTTTAAAAATAAAATTTTAAGTGTATGTTTAGGGAAGGGAGTACTTTGACACATGACCAGTCTTAGCTGGATGGTTCTCTTGGCACTGCTGAGAACCCACTTGTAAGAACCTTTGTTTTATTTTCCTTTGCTGCCTAAAATTTGCTGTAGGTTTAGAAACCAAGTAACAAATCCTATGAGAACTGTGTCAGTAAAAAGGCTAGAGTAATAGAGTGAGATCCTGGGGGCAAGCCTATGGAGAAAGTTCATGACCTTTAGAGTATAGTGTTTAAACACCTATTTGATGATTTCACAGGCTCATTCTAATTTCTGGACTTTGAACTGTTATACATAGATGAAATTAGAGCATAGCTCAGATATTACTGTATTTTATTAGAGATTATGATCTCCCTTTTTCGTTGTACCAAATATGGGGTTGAATGGTATCAATGAAGAACATTAAGAGGTGATTAAATTTACTCCAGAAACTAAGAATAGTTACTGTCATAAGTTTAAATCCTACTAGAAAAAAAATATGTGAGCAACCCAGAGCATCATGTGATCAAATTTCAGGAGTCTTAAATGAGACATCTCAAATAATCATGAAAAGTTCCATACCCTTTAAGAGTCTATACATACTTTTCAATAAAACAGAAATCAGAATTTCTGAAAGATATGGAAGCCTATCTTGTTTTAAGAAGCCAAGCTCCAGTCCCAGCAGCAGAGATATAGCTGCTGAGCAAGGGGCCTTCTGGTGTTACTGGTATATGCCAAACAGCTTATCAAATACGTGGTTATTTTTGTGTCCTACAAAGTTCAGAGAAAGATCAAGAATTATAGATAAAATGCTGGCAGAGGCTACCACTAAAACCCATTTATGAAACCTCCCATTATAAAAACCTCTGATCAGAAATCTTGGAAGTAAAAAATTAATTAAAAATAAATAAATTTAAAAAAAAGAAATCTTGGAACTTAAGTGCTTGGGACATTGCTTGACTTGTTAAACAGGTTACCTTGAGCTTTTTATCCTTGACTTAAGATACTTGTATTTATTACTTGATTTCATATATGAGTTTGATTTCTTAGCTTCACATCAAGGCTTTCTAAAGCTCAAGCTTAGCAACAGGAGCATATCCAGATGGTTATCCAAAATGTAACATTTTGTGAAACTGAAAGGTAGAAACAGTTTTAATTTTTGTGTTAATTAGTAATAGTACTAGAAATCTTTGAGTTCTGCTCTGTAGTTATCCAAGTGACTTCACATGTCCTCATCTCTGATCTTAAGCTTCTATGAGAGTCACCTAAACAACTTATTTAATTGCTGCCTGGGCATCTGGGTAGCTTAGTTGGTTAACCATCTGATTCTTGATTTCTGCTCAGATCATGATCTCAGGTGAGATTAAGCCTGTGTGGGGCTAAGCATCAAGTCTGTTTAAGATTCTCTCTCTGCTTCTCCCACTGCCCCTCCCCAAACTTCTCTCTCTTTGCCTCTCTAAACAACAAACAAAAACAAAATAAACCACAAATGCTGCCCACACCCCAAGAGTTTCTGACTCTGTAGGTCTGGGATGAGTATGCATAATTTGCATTTCTTATAAATTCCTAGATGATGCTGGTCCAGGAACTACACTTTGAGAACCACAACCCTTAAGTATTACTCTGAGGCAGATTGGGCAAGTCATCATCCACATTTTATGGAATAATAAACTAACAAAATTGTAATGGTGAAATGATTTTTTTGCATAGCAGTTACATGATTTGTTATCGGTAGAACTGAAACTAGAACCAGCATTTCCTGTCTCCACATACAGAGCTTCTACAATCCTGCATTCTGCTGATACCATTGTTTATATGTGGGAACGTTTCTTTAGATAAATTTCTAGTAGTGGAAATTCTGGGTCTAGTGGTATGGATATGTTAAAAATTTGATGCATACTGCCAAACTGCTTTCTAAAAAAGCTTTTACCAGCTGTAAGAATCTACCTTCACCAACCCTGGTAATGTTAATAACAATATTAAATAGCAGTTAATTTTTTATTGAACTCTTACTGTGTACCAAGCATTATTATGAATACTGATCATATTATCTAATTCTTTCTTTCTTGTGAATTAGATATACTCAGTTACAGATGAGAGGCACAGAGATGTTGAGTAACTTGTCTAAGGTCATACAACCAGGATGCAGACACAGGCAGTCTTAAATGTTTCTCTGTTGCAATTCCCTTATTACTAGAGAGGCTTAAGTATCCTTTTATATTGTTTATTGGTCGTTTTCATCTTTCTTATTTGTGTGTTTGTACTTATGACCATTTTTCTGTTGGTATTTGTTTCTTTTTGGCGTAGTCTGTATGTTCTAAATATGTGGCAAAAACCTCTTCTACCGGGCAGCCCCGGTGGCTCAGCGGTTTAGCGCCACCTTCAGCATGGGGTGTGATCCTAGAGACCTGGAATCGGGTCCCACGTCAGGCTCCCTGCATGGAGCCTGCTTCTCCCTCTGCCTGTGTCTCTGCCTCTCTCTCTCTCTGTCTGTCATGAATAAATAAATAAATAAAATCTTAAAAAAAAAAAAAAAAAACTCTTCTACCAGCTCATTGCATGTCTTTTAACTTTGCATCCTGTTATAAAAGCTTTTAATTTTGTGTAATAAAATCTAGTATTTTCTCTTATGATTTCAGAGTTTTGTATCTTAATTAAAAAACCCTTCCTGTACTTCCAGGATTATAAAATATTTTACTGTGTTTTTTCTAATATGTGTATACTTTTTAAATATTTCACTCTCTAAAACCTGAGACAAGGATGTAACTTTACCTTTTTTCCAAATGGATAGTCATGTATTCCAATATCATTATTTAGTCCATTCTTACTTTGCTGATCTGAAATGCTACACCTACTATATATTAAATTCTAATAGATATTTGGAGTCTGCTTCTGTACAAGTAAATCCTGTTGATGTTTTTCTGTTCATGACATCAGTACCACATTGTATACTTACTATGGGGATTTAGTGGATATTTCGATTTTTTTTTAAGATTTTATTTTTTTATTTTTTTATTCATGAGAGACACAGAGAGAGGCAGAGACATAGGCAGAGGGAGAAGCAGGCTTCCCTCAGGGAGCCCCAGGCAGGACTCAATCCCTGGACCCAGGGATCACGCCCTGAGCTGAAGGCAACAGCTTAACCACTGAACCACACAGGTGCCCCTCAAATTCTTTTGAAAGCACACCCTCATTATTTTTAAGTAATCTCTCTATCCAACATGGGACTCAAGCTCATAACCTGGACATCAAGAGTCACACACTCTACTGACTGAGCCAGCCAGGTGCCCCTGTTTTTCAGTGTATTAGCTATTCTTGCTTATTTTATTTTCCAGATAAGTATTAGAAACACCTTATCAATTTCGACTTTAAAAAATCCTATTAGATGGGGGTGGGGGGGTGGGAGGGATGGGGTAACTGGGTGATAGACATTAAGAGGGCATGGAAAAAAAAAAAATAAGAGGGCATGGAATGTGATGAGCCCTGGGTGTTGTATAAGACTAATGAATCACTGACCTCTGTCTCTGAAACCAATAATACATTATGTGTTGATGGAATTTAAATAAAATTTTAAAAGGTAAAAATAAAAACTCCTATTAGGATTTTGATTGAAATTGTACTGAATTAGTTTTGGGGAGAATTAACAGCTTTGTGAAATGAGCTTTCTCAATGAGGAATGTGGTATGTGTCTACTATTTTCTAAATATTTTTCATTTAAATTTTATTCTTTTCCTCATACAGCAGTTACACATTTCTTACTGGTTATGTTCATGGGTGTTTCATAAAGTTTTTGTTAAGATATCTAAATATTTTTCTTGAACTCTTCTTTCCCATAACATTTTGTAATTATTCACTGTGTTTAGCAAAACTATACACACACACACACACACACACACACACACACACATAATTTTGTTTGAGAGAGAGTACATGCATGCAAGAACTCATGCACCTTAGGTGAGGGGGCAGAGGGAGGGAAAAAGAATTTTAAGCAGAATCCAGACCCAGTGCAGAGTTTGATCTTTACCCTGAGATCATGACCTGAGCCAAAATCAGGAGTCGGGCACTTAACTGAGCCACCCAGGTGCCCCATTCTTTGTATATTTGCTTTTATATCAGACCACCTTGCTGAGTTCTTGCTTGATCCAAATATCCAGTAGATTTTTAAAGCAATTTTTTTCACTTTTCTGGGTGGATAATTATATCACCTGTAAATAAATTTTGTCTGAATGTTTATAAATGCATTGCTTTGACTAGAGCTCTAAAGTAATGTTAAATACTAGCAGTGCTAATGGTCTTATCTTGTTTTCCATTGTACAAGGAATGTTTCTTATGCTTTGTAAATAGGGGTATTTTGTGCTATATGTTCTGGCATAGACTGTTTATCAAGTTGAGGATATTTCCTGCTATAGTTGATCCTTGAACAACATGAATTTTACCTATACAAGTCTACTTATACACAGAATATTTTTTACAATCAGTACTTTAAATGTATTTTCTGTTCCTTGCGATTTTCTGAATAATATATTCTTTTCTCTAGATTACTTTATTGTAAGAATACAGTATAATACATATGTGAAATATGTATTATTGACTGTTGACTATATTGTTGTTTGACTATGTTGTTGACCCAGAAGGTCGACAGTAGACTATTAAGTTTTTGGAGAATCAGAAGTTACTTGCAGGTTTTTGACTTTGTGGGGGCTTGGTTCCCTTGACCCCCACATGTTCAAGGGTCAACTGTATACCTAATCAACCTATATCAGTATACATAGTTATTGAATTTTATTAGATGCTTTTTGGGCATCTGTTGGAATGGTAATATTTCCCCCCTTTTGCCAGTATTGCAGTGACTTATATTGAGTTGCTAAAGTTAGATCCTTACATGCTGTTTGCATTATTTATTAACAGATTGCTGGATTTGGTTTACTATTCTTTAAGATTTTAGGTTTTGAGTATTTGTCAAATCTTTGATGTTATCTTTGTCTCACTTATGTCTGATTTGTAGAATAATTTAGGTGTAGCCTTTCATTTGTTTCTATATCTGAAACCGTTCTTTAGCAGAAATTATCCGTATTTTAAAAGCCTGGAACCAAGAAGTCTTACTCCCACTATTACAATTTTATGATTTTTTTTTTTGCCTTTCAAACTTTTAAATGTCTTTGTTCACATTAAGTATAATTATCATCCATGATACTTTTTTTTAAGATTTTATTTATTTATTCATGAGAGACACAGAGAGAGAGAGAGGCAGAGACACAGACAGGGAGAAGCAGGCTCCGTGCAGAGACCGACATGGGACTTGATCCTGGGACTCCAGGATTATGCCGTGGGCCAAAGGCAGGCATTAAACCACTGAGCCACCCAGGGATCCCCATGATACTTTTTAAATCTACGTCTTGTCCTCTACAGAAATGGGCAAACAGAATTAGAATAATTGATAGATAATTGATAATGGATTGAAACTAAGCATTTATTTATGATATAAGGTCTTTTTTCCTCTCTTTGGTGGGTAGGGAAACTAGTAGTAATATTTAAAAGAGTCATGAAGTGTTTCTTTTTCTTTGATTTTAATACTGTCTTTGTAGTTACCTGATTTTTACATAGAGAAAATAGCCTTAAAAGGGGGAATGTTTTTTAAAAGATGATCAAATAAGTTTACATCTAGTGAATCTTCCAGGTGTTATGGACTTCAAATATGAAGAAAAGGTTAATGATCTATTGTCAGAGTATAAGGGTGCATGTATGTTTTCATTAGTGGTGATAACTTTATGTGGTTTTATCCACACTTGTGTTTGTTTGAAGTCAGAGCTGTAATTGGCTTGGAACCAAGGGGGAAAAAAAGAGAGCTCTCAACTTTGACCTTACTGGAGCCATGCTTTAACCAAGTTACCTGAAGAGTAAATCTGCACAATGAAGATGAACAGGAATGGTGAAGTTGTGATATGTTCAAGTCAGAATTTCTTTTTGATTAATTGAGAGTAGATTTTTCCTCCTAAATTACTACTTTTTGCTTGTGTGCTTATGTGTAATCACTCCTAAAATTGAGCAATTTCTTTAGTACTGAGAAACCACTACCCAAAGCTAAATAATTAAGGATGTTGTCATTCTCTGTTTTCAAGAGCTGTTGGACCTTGGGGTAATGGAGGGGTCCAAACTTGTGCATATGTTGCTCACATCTCTTCTTGGGTTTCTCCAGTAAATGTGAGTCCTCTTAATTACCATATGTTAAACTACCTTGAGGCCAAAGACCAGTTGTTTAGATGCTATCACATAATGTTTCTGAATTTCTAAGGTGAAAGAAAAAAAATTGGTATCCTAACTACTTTAAGCTAGGGTTAAAGTTAGCTTTGCATTGTTGAATGATGCAGGATGTTGCTGCCACTAATATAATTAGGTTTAACCTGAAGAAATGTGCTAAGAACATTAAGGCCTTTTAGGTGTTCCTGTGATTTGGAAAGGATGTAGCGCATGATTTATAAATAGATTGCTTGTGTTGCACACCAAAGGGCAAATTTGGGCTCACTTCCTTTTTTGCAGGTTTGTGTGAATTGAGCAACTCTTGTTTTCTGCATTAATCTGTTTTACAGGGGTGTGATCCTTCTTTTACTAACCTGAGAGTTTTGGCATTAATTATGTCTGTTAAAGCAACAGAACCCAGAGGCTTGAATTAGTTTGAATAAAGAGAAACCTCTTGTTAGCCTATTTTGGAGTGTTGTTTTTTAAAATTGTAACAGTTTTTAGATGTGGAAGACTTGGAATTACAATTGACCCCTGATGAGGCAGGAATTAGGAGCCTTGATCCCCTATGCATAGAAAATCTATGTATAAGGACGCCTGGGTGGCTCAGTTGATAAGTGTCTGCCTTTGGCTCAGGTCACCATCCTAGGATCCTAGGATCAAGGTAGGCATCAGGCTCCCTGCTCAGTGAGGGACCTGCTTCTCCCTCTCCCACTCCCCTGCTTATGCTCACGCGCTCTCTCTCTCTCTTTCAAATAAATAAAATCTTAAAAAAAAAGAAAAAGAGAAAAATCTGTGTATAACTTTTAACACCCCCAGAATTTAACTACTAATAGTTTACTGTTGACCAGAAGTCTTACTGATAACATAAACAGCCAATTAAAATGTATTTTGTATATTATAAGTATTATATACTATATTCTCACAATGATTTCTGACTTTTTCTATGCACATGGTTCTTCTGTGAATTTTTTTCAAATTGTTGCAGATTTCCAAAATATTTTCCAATATTTTTAATGAAAGAAATCTACATATAAGTAGACTCATGCAGTTCAAACCCATATTTATTGTTCAAGGAACCTATACTGTTTCTCCTAAGATTAACATACCCAATTCCCATAAACACCAAAATATTTTAATTTTCTGTTATTATTAATTTTTTATTTTTTATTATTTTTGTGGGGAGTTTTAGTTTGAAAAGTTGCAGCACCTAAAGAGGTTGTAAATACTCAATGTATATTTCTTTTCCTAGAAGATGAATGAAATAGGTCAAACAGTATATGAAACTGAACTACTTTGATATCCCTTTAACCAGATTTGGTATAGATCATTCTGTCAGTCTCCCCTCTGTGATACTCATCTGTCCCCAGTAAAATTTCACATTCAATTCTTAAAGTATCCCATTTCTTAAATATTTTCTTTAAAAATTCTTAGAGGTTCTCATGGGTCACATATTCAGAATCTTACTTACCCTTTGTTCTGGTTGCTAATAGTAATAGTCTAGTGTTTGGAATGAAGCAGACCATAGTCCCTTTCCAAGTTTCACCACCTATGAGCTGTGTGACCTTGAATATATTATATAACCACTGTAAGCTTTAATTTCCTCATTAATAAAATGGAGCTTAGAATACCTATTTGGATTAAATGTGATATTTGTGAATTACTGCTAATAGCACTCAGTAAATAGTAGCTAATATTTTTGCTCTTTTGATATAAGCTAAAACATAGGGGAAAGAATTAGAATACAGAGTGGTAAGCCAGCCTGATGGTAAAATTCTATCATTTGCGTCATTGTCACGATTGTACCTATTCTGGGCGAAGGGTGGGAGATTAAAAGAAACACTAGACATGGTTCTAGTGGTCGGAATGCTCAGTCTGTTGAAGATATAAGACAGGTCAATAAAAGGATAAATAAGAAAACAGCAAGTCCTAAGTGCCAGATGAATGGTCCAAACAGTGCTTTAAATATTCAGAGGACAGAAAGGTATTGTAAATGAGCCAATCAGAAAAGGCATTATAGAAGTAGGATTTGAGCTGGGACTCTGACCTTTATTTCTTCCTGTCTTAAATGTCTTGATTTGTATAAACAGAGATAAAGGCTACTTGAGTGGTGAGAGAAAAGGAAGACTAATGTGGCAGATGTTATGGCCATATTACAAATAATTAATTTTCTTTCTTTCTTTTTAAATTTTATTCATTTATTCATGAGAGAGGCAGAGACACAGGCAGAGGGAGAAGCAGACTCCATGAAGGGAACCTGATGCGGGACTCAATCCCAGAACTCCAGGATCATGCCCTGAGTCAAAGGCAGACACTCAACCGCCGAGTCACCCATGGATCCCACAAATAGTTAATTTTCAATAAAGGACTGCTATTAATCATTTGTGGTTAAAAAAAAAAAAGGAGAATCCAGAAAGGCTTTTGTGTAGACTGATTATATACTCTTTAGGATATTGCTATGAGTGTATTTCGCATATATCAGGGACAGAATTTATCAAGTTATATCGAGTACCCACTGAATACACAGCACAGTAATTAACATTTGCAGACTTTACATAGCTTACTTAGGAAGGCTGCCAGTTTTACAATGCTGTTAATGAATCAGTACCAGTGTCTGGGAGCACAATGTGAAATCCCCACAGGCAGCCTAAGAACAGAAATCATTAAACTATCTATCTGTTAGTGGCTTTATGGTTTAAAAAAAAAAAAAAGGGAAAGAGAAAGAAAAAAGCACATTTGAGTAATTCAAAGCAAAACCCTCTTTCTCTGCTTCCTCTGGGTACTTTTAACTCTAGATATTATTATATCAGCATCATGTGGTAGGTAAGGTGGTTCCCATGGCACAGAGGGCTTGTAATATTTACAGTAGGGTGAGATATAAGGGGTGGGGTGTTCTGATAACTATTTGTCCTTGTTCTTATTGGCTGGGTTACCAGTTTAATGGCCTGGTTGCCTATTAATGGCTCAACTTAGTGTTCTGTAAGCAATGCAGCTCCTTAGTTTCTAAGTCAAATACATATGCAAACCATCCAAGTGGACCTGGATCTTTTACACACATAATAGACCCACAATTACACATCAATTAATAAAGATCAAGAGTAAGTGCCATGTTACCCTAGCCCAAAAGATAGTTTACTGATATAAATTCAAAGATGAGTTACTGCAACACAGTACTAAAACTTTTGCAGATTGTTCCTTATTATACTCTCCTATACTGAGAGAAAATAGCAGACTGAGAAAACAAGAGAAATTGCACCCTTATTTCTACTTCGTAATTCCAAGTAAATAAATTTAAAACCAGAGTAATTTTTTTTTTTCAAAATTAAAGCAAAACTGAAAATTGTAGACTGGCTAGTTATCATCTCTCTATCTTAAAAATGAAAAGCCATTATTGTTTTAATCATACTTTTTTATTACCTCCTTGGAAGTACTTGAGTATGTCTGTTGAGAACATACTTCAGTCTTTTTAACTATCGGTGAGTTGGAGCTTGTTCTCTTCTGCGGCTCTTCTGGGGTCAATTAACTATTCCCACACTACCAGAATTCTCTTTGTTTTTTGTTGCCATTTTTGATGCTTGGAGAACTTCTCAGCAAGGCTATATGCCCTGTTTTTCAGAAAATGTTTATTGTGCTTTAAAAAAATAATAACATCTAGTCTCTTCTTCAATTAAAATCAAAATTAACAAATATTGAATTCCAGTGCTGTTCTTTATGGCACTCTTAAAAGTCACTTTTGGAGAAATTTCCAAATAGAGAATCTCTTTTGCTTTAAAAACTTATCTATTGGGGTGCCACTACTGTTAAGCATTTGTCTTTGGCTTAGGTGGTGATCCCAAGGCTCTGGGTCTTCGGCTGCCTGCTCAGCAGGGAGTCTGCTCCTCCCTCTACCCCTCCCTCCTGCTTGTTCTCTCTCTCTCTCTCATCCTCTCTCTTTCTCTCTGATAAATAAAATCTTTGAAAAAAAAAAAACTTACCTACTTTATACTCAGTAAAGTTGGTAATATCTCATTCTTTACCATCCACTCAGCTTAAAAGCAAACTTGTCTCCTAGGTGAGTGATTTTTTTTAATGTAACTGGTCTTACTGATAATTAAAAACCAAGCAGAAAGTATTGGTTATTTTTCAATACTTGTAGATGGTGCACATTTATTATAGAAAAAAAAAAAAAAAACTAAGGCAGTCCTTTTTCTCACAAAAACCATTATTTTCATTCTTATCTCCCAAAGAACTTTACTATTAACATTATCCAGGCTTTCTCTGTGTGTGTATGTATATACTTTTAAAAATGGAACTGTCCTCTATCTACTGCTTTGTAATCTGATTCTTTCACTTAGCATGTTGCAAATATCCTGCCATTGTCCTCAAACACATTTCTTTCATATCATTTTTAAGAGTTATTTGTTTTCCATAGAACTGATTCAAAATCTGTCCTATTGCACATTTTGACTATTCCAGTTTCTTGCAGCCATAAACAAAACTTAATGAATATCCATGTGCCTAAGTCTTTGCACATATCCACAAAAGAAATATCCGAAAGCCTAATTCTAGGATTTTTAGGCCAAAGGGTAGGCCTATTTCTAGGGCTTTTAATAGATTGCTAGTTTGTTTACGAGAAATGTACCAGTCTCACTCCCACCAACAATTTTAGTAATTCATTTTCCTGAATGAATTACTAAGTGATAAAATTCACTTGAAGTGATAAAAAGTGAAATCAAGGTAAATACAGTTTTATTCTTTTTTTTTTTTTTTAAGATTTTATTTATTTATTCATGATAGAGAGAGACAGACAGACAGAGGGAGAAGCAGGCTCCATGCCCGGAGCCCGATGCTGGACTCGATCCCAGGACTCCAGGATCACGGCCTGGGCCAAAGGCAGGCGCTGAACCGCTGAGCCACCCAGGGATCCCCAGTTTTATTCTTTAATTCATCTGAACTGCTTGGAGACCCAGAAAAATCGATCCTCATTTGCCTTTTCCTGTCAGGAAGCTATTTCATACCTAAGCACTAATGGAAAATGCTTTAATTTGTGAACTATTTGTATAGAACTAATAGATGAAATAATAGTATGTTGATAAGATTAATTATTCTGAGATGTTGTTGAATATATTTGTAGTGTTTATGAATCTAAGTTTGTTTTACCTTTTTTCATTTTATTCTAAAATCAGCACCATTTTTGACTTAGAGACTTTTAGACCCAAAAGATAAACAGACTTACCTAGGATCCTGCAGCAAACTCCTGCTGCTCAGACCTTGAGCAACATTTCATTGTTTTCTGTTTAGGAAGTATTACTCAGCATTGAGATTTTCCATAGTACCATCTTACTAAAGACCGTGAAATTTAAAAAGATGATCAAATATATTAGTTTGTTAACTATTCTAACTATACTCATGAAGTTAGAATTTCCTGATCCTATCCATAGGAAGGAGTGGGTATATCTCTCGATGTGAGGAGGTTAACTCTTTTAGGGAGCAAGCTGCTAAATTCTTGAAACAAAAGTTTTCATCTTTGAGATTATATGAGTATTGAGTATTGGAGAAAGGAGAAGGGTGTGTATATTTCCTAAAGCTCTTACAGAATATTACCTTGAAATGTCACTGGCAGATCTAAACAGTAACTAGAGTGGTTCCTCTGGCCGACTTAAAAAAAGGAAAGAAAGAAAGATGAGAAGGAAAAAGGAACCGAGCGTTAGAGTGCAGATCACAGTTGCACACTGGTTTCAGTAGTAGTGGTTGCCTGCCTCTATCTGAAATCCAGCTGCTTCCTTAATGAAGATACATGTTTAAATCACCGGGAGAGAAAACATTTTGGGAGAGAAAACATTTTTGAGAAAAAGTTTCACTTTTTGTAGTGGCAGCAGTCCTGGACATGCTGCTGGCACACAGAGGATGAGTTCAGCACCTTCTCTTCAGATGGTATCTCTGCCCACAGCTCATCGCTTTTACATAGCCAGCTTTTGTTCACAGAGAGTGGACCTCTGTGGGTTGGCCTCTCCCAACTACTGTCAGAGACCCAAGGTGACTGATAAGGAGTCCAAAGGTCAAAATGGACTAGTATAGACTCAGTGCAGATTTCAGGGGAAAAGGCATGTTTTTGGCTTGCAGACATCAGAAACTGAATTGGGACCTGGGAAATGTTCCTTTTAGCAGCTTCAGCGTCTCCACTTCAGTCAAAGAAAAACCACCAACTGCCTCTGTAGTCAGCAGAAGCAGAAATAAACAACATTATTTAAAGGGTGTGATTTAATTGAATTGGGTTGTGTTAGAGATTTCACTCCAGAAATGATTTATGTGGCAGTGTCACTTTGCTTACTGTGAGATAACAGATATTAAATCAAAACCAAAGATAATCCACCATCATAGGATCTTATGTTGGGTTTCAGAATGGAAAGTCAATGAGATTAGATTCCAGTATTTCATTTACTAACATTACCTTTTTGCCCATTATGAGGATCACAAAGATAGGAAAGAAGTATGCCATTTGCATTTCTAATTGGAGTTAATACTTTAAAAAAAAAAAAAGTATTTTTAAGAATACTTTAAGAATATTTTTAAGAATTCTTATTTTTAAATAAGAATTTATTTGAGAGAAGGGGAGCACGCATGTGCATGCCTACTCACCTGTATGACCATGAGAGGCGAGGGGCAGAGGAAGATGGAGAGAGAGAATCTCAAATAGACTCCCTGCTGAACACTAAACCCAGGGCAGGGCTCCATGCCTCAACCCTGAGATCATGACCAGAGCCAAAATTAAGAGTTGGGCACTCAACCAACTGAGCCACTCAGGTGCTCAAGGGCTAATGCTTTTTTTTTTTTTTTAATTTTATTTATTTATTAGAGACACAGAGAGAGAGGGAGAGGCAGAGATACAGGCAGAGATACAGGCAGAGGGAGAAGCAGGCTCCATGCAGGGAGTCCGACATAGGATTCGATCCCAGGTCTCCAGGATCACGCCCTGGACTGAAGGCGGCACTAAACTGCTAAGCCACTGGGGCTGCCTGGGCTAATGCTTTTTAATTAAATTAGCTTTGGGGGCACCTGAGTAGCTCAGTGGTTGAGCATCTGCCTTTGGCTCAGGTTGTGATCCTGGGGTCCTGGGATTGAGTACCACATGGGGATCCCTACAGGGAGCCTGTTTCTCTCTCTGCCTATGTCTCTGCCTCTTTCTGTGTGTCTCTCATGAAATAAAGTTATAAAAAAATTAAATTGGCTTTTAAGTAGTATTTTGCTCATTTTAGAATTCAAGTATTACAAATATGTTATCTACCAGCCTGTTTAAAGGTTTCCTTTTTGGTGACTGTCCTTTAAGTTAGCAGTGGTTCCTGTATACAGAGCTATTGAAATTATAAGCTATTGTCCTTGTCCTCTAGTCTAATGGAAAGATTGTGAGCAGGACCAGCTACCTAATTTGCAGGGCCTAGTGCAGAACAAAAACATGGGACCCCTTGTTCAAAAAGAATTAAGAATTTCAAGACAGCAACAGCAGAACATTAAACCAAGTGTAGGGCCCTTCCAAGCACCCACCCTGTGTAACTACACAGATCACACATCCATGAAGCTAGTGCTGCCTGTGGGATATGAAGTTAAATAGATGAGAGCTTTGCTACTTACTCAGTGTCTTTCTGAACCTCTGTTTCCTTTTCCCATTCTATACCTTCCTATTCCATCATTTTCTGTTGTATTCCATCCTCTCACCAAAGTTGGAGAACCTGCAGCAAGAATTAGGAGTATGTATGCTTCTGCCTGTAGTCTATGTGAACACTTTCTTGAATATCACCTTCCATTTGACTGGTGGAACAAACAAGATTAGGATTTTCTTTAACGAATGGCAGTTAATTGGTTTCAATAAAAACATATTATTTGTGTATTATATATGCATATATATTTTTTAAGATTTTACTTATTTATTCATGAGTGACACAGAGAGGCAGAGGGAGAAGCAGGCTCCCTGCTGGGATCCCCATGTGATACTCAATCCCAGGACCCCAGGATCACTACTTGAGCCAAAGGCAAACACTCAACCACTGAGCCACCCAGGTGCCCCTGTGCATTTTATTTTTAAAGTGCTTTCACAATTAGTATAACATGTGAATCAAACAACTACACTTTTAAGGCAGTATTTGCCCCCTTCATTTTATGGATAGGAAAATTAAGCCTCAGAGAGGTTAAGAGATTTTCTAAAGGTCAGCCACCTAGTAAGAGAAATTCAAGCCCATCTCTTTTAACATTGTTCTTTCTCATTACTTCCTTCTGCCTCTACAGATCTGCAAGACAAAGGATAAGGGGACTTGAAATAACTTGTTTTCTCAGGATTGATCTGTTTTACAGAATTTTCTGTCAATTTTCCAAGAATAACTCCTGGGATATAATCATGAATATTTGCAACAAGTTTTTACTTCTGTTATTTTCTATAATCCTTGCAACAACCCTGTGTAATAATATTTTAGCATCATTTTAAAGGAAAGAGATTGAGGTTCAAAGAGATTAAATGACTTGTTCAAGGTTCTATAAAAAGCACAAGAGCAGTGACTGAAATCCAAGGTCTGTTACTTTATATCCCATGCTTTTGTACTGGTCTGTGTTTGGCTATAATTAATCTCAAATCTCTACTTAGTAAATATCTATTCATTCATTCTTTAATCACCTACAACATTTTAGGCACTGGGAATGCATCAGTTATCCAAAAAGACCAAGTCTCAGCTCTTAGAACTTACATTCCATCATGTAAATAAATTATTATGAGTAATCAGTTGATGATATGGTTGTAAAGAAAATACAAAGCAGGACAAAAAGATGGAAAGTAGGCTGGGAGTAGGCAGTACTATTTTAGAGAAAATGGTCAGGTACCTGCCTAATAAATCATTGAGCCACAAACTGAAGTCTAGATATTTGATGTAAATGTATAAATCAATTTCTAGGTACAAAAAAGTCACCTAAACAATTTGAGGCGACTGCATTTATGAACATAATGGCAATAGGTAAGGATTGTTAACTGTAATAAACATTAACCTTTATAGTAACAGTCAAAATTTGCATTTATCCTTTCCCATGTAGCATGGATTATAAAATCACAAGATCTGGGATCCCTGGGTGGCGCTGCGGTTTAGCGCCTGCCTTTGGCCCAGGGCGCGATCCTGGAGACCCGGGATCGAATCCCACGTCGGGCTCCCGGTGCATGGAGCCTGCTTCTCCCTCTGCCTGTGTCTCTGCCTCTCTCTCTCTCTCTCTCTCTGTGTGACTATCATAAATAAATAAAAATTTAAAAAAAATAAATAAATAAAATAAAATCACAAGATCAATAAAGCTCTAACCCTAGTTATTACCTTTATGATGAATCACCATATAAAGCAGTGTTCAATGTGTTGATGATCTTAGACTGCTCACACTCCTAGAAAATAAGTACTGTAATGGCATGGTGCATGACATAGCATGCTCTGGACAGTTGTTAAAATTTCTGAAGTATCCATCAGGTTTAGGAAATGTAAAATCTCATTTGCTGGTCTAATTTAATTTTTTTAAAGATTTTATTTATTTATTCATGAGATAGAGAGAGAGACGCAGAGACATAGGCAAAGGGAGAGGCAGGCTCCTTGCAGGGAGCCTCATGTGGGACTCGATCCCAGACCCGGGATCACAGCCTGAACCAAAGGCTGATGCTCAACCACTGAGCCACCTAGATACCCTTGGTCTGATTTAATTTTAATGAATTTCAAAATCTTGTCCAAATTTCTTTATTGTACTGAAATTCTGTTATATCTAGTACTCTAGGGGCAGTCTGGGTGGCTCAGTGGTTTAGCGCCACCTTCAGCCCAGAGCCTGATTCTGGAGACCCCGGATCGAGTTCCACGTAGGGTTCCCTGCATGGAGCCTGCTTCTCCCTCTGCCTGTATCTCTGCCTCTGTGTATGTGTGTGTGTGTGTGTGTGTGTGTGTGTGTGTGTGTGTGTCTCATGAATAAATAAATAAAATCTTTAAAAATAAAATATATCTAGTACTCTAGAACTTTCACCTACTGCTTGGGGATCCTTGTAATATAAACGTTTGTTGTAGAGGGATTTTCAGAAATGGGGAGAGATGGGAGGAACATAGTGCGACAAATAGAGGATCTTTTCAAAGGATTTGCCTGTTGTGCGCTTTTAGAATGGCAAAGTCCGAAGTATTAATTAAAAAGACCCTTTGAAAGTCCCAATTTTTATCTGTTTTTGTGTGTTTCCTCTGGTTTCAAAGTTAAATCCAAGATCGATCATTCAGCGCTTACCTCTTGTTAAAGCTAAATTGGGGATCCCTGGGTGGCGCAGTGGTTTAGCGCCTGCCTTTGGCCCAGGGCGCGATCCTGGAGACCCGGGATCGAGTCCCACGTCGGGCTCCCGGTGCATGGAGCCTGCTTCTCCCTCTGCCTGTGTCTCTGCTTCTCTCTCTCTCTCTCTCTCTCTCTCTCCGTGTGCCTATCATAAATAAATAAAAAATTTAAAAAAAAAAAAAAAAAATAAAGCTAAATTGTTACCTGCTAAAAGATGAGGTGGTGGTAGTGGGGAGGCTGTTAATTCCCAGCTGCCCATGGTTTCTTTACGGCAATTACCAAGTTCCTTTCTAAAACCAGAGTTTTAGACTAGAAATTCATGGATACGGTGAAATCATATGCAGAAGTATGATTAGTACATTTATTTTATTGGAGGAGAGGCCATAGCTTTCATCAGAGTCTCAAAGGAATCTAGTGACCTTCCCTCCCAACCCCCTCTCACACCCCAAATTAAGAACCTGGAATAGACTGTTTCAGGCATTTGACTTAGAAATTAAGTAAACTCTTTTTAAGCTTTTTGACCTTACCAGTTAGATTCATTTTTCCATTTTTAAACAATCACTCATGATTTCCCAACACAAAGATTCTGAACTAACATTTTCTATTGAGAAGGATTGTACAGCCTTTTGAATTATCTCTGTCTCTGTCTCTCTTATAATAATTTTGGAGTAGATATTCCAAAAATCGAATTTGCTTAAGGAAAACTCAGAATGTTACTGTAAAGCCTGAATATTTGTGTTCCTCAACAAATAGTCACAACCTATGTGGTAAGTTTAAAAAGAAGCAATATTGAGTAAAGCATTTCCAGTGCCTTGAACTATATCCAAGAAGGCAAAAATGAGGGATCCCTGGGTGGCGCAGCGGTTTGGCGCCTGCCTTTGGCCCAGGGCGCGATCCTGGAGACCCAGGATCGAATCCCACATCAGGCTCCCGGTGCATGGAGCCTGCTTCTCCCTCTGCCTATGTCTCTGCCTCTCTCTCTCTCTCTCTCTCTCTCTGTGACTATCATAAATAAATAAAAATTTAAAAAAAAAAAAAAAGAAGGCAAAAATGACTTAAAGTCTTACTTTGAAGAAAAAGTTGTGAGAGGAATTAAGATTTCTAATTGTATTTAATTCAGGTACTTATGAAATTAATTATAAAGAACTTGTTGGGAGGTTTGAGAGACTACCTCTCTGGGCTTAGATATTTAGTTGATCTCAACTAAGCACTGAAGGTTAGGGATTCTCCAAGCCATTAAAACATTCTTTGCTATTAAGGTAGATTATCCAGCCTACCACGTATAAATCTTCAGAAATGTGACAAATCAAGTTTTATGTGCCATTTTTGCTTTCTGGCCATTCACATTATTTATCTAGGCCTTAATCCAGTGCCTATTTGCTCTGGCAAAAAATTCTGGGTTTTGCATATAAAACCTTGAGAAAACTCAGACTAGTTTAGCTCTCAGAAATTAAACACCCTAATAAGAAAGAAAAAAAAAACTCACCTTTATATATCATTCTTAGAATTTTTTCCTCTAAGAGGATTATTTCAGTTTTCAGGGTCAATTGAGAATACTTAGATACAGGTATTTTTCTTTAAGTAGGGTTTAATGCAGAAGAAACAGAAAATGGAATTTTTCAAAATTTACTCTTTTTGAAATACTGAACTATTTATGTAACTTTTAATTTAGAAGTAAATATTGGAAAATAAAGAAACAAGTATAACATATAAACTGCATGTTTAGTTATCTTTTTGGTACTATTGTTTAAATATGTCACTGTAGAAATGTTAAGATGTATTATGAAGAAAAAAACATTCAGAATGTTCCTTTTTAGCATTAACTGTTAACTGAAAAACTGTAAAGCAGATACATAAACCTCTTCAGTGAGACTAAAGAAACTTTGGGAAAACATCCAACATCTGCTTATCTTTCCTGCAGTGGAAATATTCATAATTGCAATGTGCAGTTTCCTCTGAATGAAGATAAACAGATTTCTGTTTGCTATACTTCTGTTTCAGAAGTACATTTACTGCATTCTTTAAATGTATTTAATTTTTTCCCCTGTCAGTTGGGGAGATACCAAAACATCTGATTGTTATTGGGGTTTTCTTAGCTTTTCTCGGACTATTTTGATTCCAAATTTAGGGGCCACTTAAAGAAATATGTTTAGCCAAGCAGTTTCCCCCATTACCTAAACTACCATGTCTCTGACTTAGTTCAACACATTTTTATTATAAAATCCATGTTCTATAACTTTTTTTTTTTTTTTTAATGAATGCATAAACCAGCTTTACCTCCATTTTGGTTCTTTTGTTGGATGCTAGGTCCTGGAGGCTGTCAGCCAGACACTGCTGGAGGGCTCTGCCCAGCCAGACCCTGGTGTTTTGATACAATGGTGATTCCTGGTTTAAAAACCTGTTTGTTCCAGTTCCCAGGAGACCAAACTGTTGAAATGTTTTACCCTTTTGACCTGGGCAGCTCTTGGTCTCTGGTTAAGACATGGCAGGGTGAGTTAACTAAAAGATGTTCAAGGTTTTAAGTTAGTCATAACTATGCCAGAGTTTGTGATAGAGATTGCTCCGTGCATACTAGAGATTATACGTCTGCTCAGAATGAAATACAATTGAGCATTGGTTGTTCTTTTGGTTGCCAAGGAATGCATCATTAGTTTTTTTGGTTAGTGTCTTCCCCCCTCACCAGCTGAAATAAAACCCCACTGCTGTGATCCTATGCCTAGGTTTGAGTCTCCTATCTTTAATGGGGTAGGCATACCTTGTCTAAATATAGCAAAGTGTAGACTTGGCCAGTATGGAGAGAGACAGTAGAATGACCTTAACTGGTCTTCAATACTAGTGTTACAATTAGATTTAAAGAAATAGAGGCACTGATCTAATTCTGCCAATAGGCTAAGATGCTCTTTCAAGCTGCTCAGCGTTCTTAGGTAAAAAGTTTTCTGCACTAAACCAATAAATTGTTTTAAAAGCTAATGTGAGTCACTTCAGAAAGATGGCAGAAGTTCATGCCATGTGAAAACATGCCTAGAGAGTGATTTCTCTATTTAATTGACCTAAAGTTAATATTTATTCAGGATGTAAAAGGTAAAGCATAAACTTTATGTACCTTAGAATATCTCGTGTTTATATAGTCCCAATACTTGCTACTTTTTAGAAAGCTCACACAAACTTTTGTCTACTAAGAAGAAAGGACATTTGACCCCTATCCATGTGAGACAGGGCAGATATATTAATCCTATTTTATGGATGAAGAAATTCAGATAAAGAGAAGTACAATGATTTTCTAGAGGGCTAAACGAATCAGTAATATGGCCAGTGCAGGTGATTCCAGTATACCACCCTTTAGTTCAAGCAGTCATTCATTACCCTTCTTTATGAGTGTAAAACTACCCCAGTAGTCTTCCTATATTCCTTTTTTTTTTTTTTTTTTTCTTCTTGATTAACCAATGCTGGGGTTGGAGAGGAATGGGATTCCACTTGCAGATAGATTTTCCAGTTGAACAAGGAATTCAGTAAACAAATTCACTCTTTGGTTACTGAACAGAAACTGACAGGATTTAAGTCACATTCACAGAATAGTCTATCCCATTGTTACATAACTTTTAGGAAAGTTCTTTGAGAGTTATCTCTTCTGCTATGAAAAACCTAGTTATATTTTTTAAATTGTTTAATACCCTTGAAATATGGTGATGATTTCATCTTGAACTAATGGAGTACTTTCAAGATTTGTGGTGATAATCTCTTAAAAATCATAAACTTGGGGAGTTTATAATGTTATATCAGGAAGTTGAGATCCAATTGTCTCACCTCATATTAATATGATTTGTTAGTGACTGAACAAGAATTCTAGGTCACCTGTCAGTTCCATGCTTTTCTCTCTACCTCTTCATGTTTCTGTGCAAGAGGTGAGATACTAACTTCTTTTGTAAATAGAGAATCCTAAAGCACTAAAACTGACTCAGAGGCTTTCAGCCATAGGTAAAGTGAGATTAGAAAACTTTGATCAGGGGCAGCCCAGGTGGCACAGCGGTTTAGCGCCGCCTGCAGCCCAGGGCATGATCCTGGAGACCTGGATCGAGTCCCACATCAGGCTCCCTGCATGGTGCCTGCTTCTCCCTCTGCCTTTGTCTCTGCCTCTCTCTCTCTAGCTGTGTCTCTATGAATGAATGAATGAATAAATAAATAAATAATCAATCTTTAAAAAAAAAGAAAAGAAAAGAAAACTCTGATCAGGGGCGCCTGGGTGGTTCATTTGGTTAAGCATCTGCCTTTGGCTCAGGTCATGATCACAGGGTCCTGGGATCGAGCCTCACATCAGTCTCCTTGTTCATAGGGAGCCTGCTTCTCCCTCTTCTCCCTGCTTGTGCTCTGACGTGTGTGCTCGCTCTCTCTCTCAAATAAATAAATGAAATCTTTTTTAAAAAATTTAAAAAACATCCATCAAAAGATGAATGGATAAAGAAAATGTGGTTTATGTATACAATGGAATATTACTCAGCCATTAGAAACGACAAATACCCACCATTTGCATCAACGTGGATGGAACTGGAGGGTATTATGCTGAGTGAAGTAAGTCAATCAGAGGACAAACATTATATGTTCTCATTCATTTGGGGAATATAAATAATAGTGAAAGGGAATAGAAGGGAAGGGAGAAGAAATATGTGGGAAATATCAGAAAGGGAGACAACATAAAGACTCCTAACTCTGGGAAACGAACTAGGGGTGGTGGAAGGGGAGGAGGGCGGGGGGTGGGGGTGAATAGGTGCCGGGCACTGAGGGGGGGCACTTGATGGGATGAGCACTGGGTGTTATTCTGTATGTTGGTAAATTGAACACCAATAAAAAATAAATTTATTTAAAAAAAAATTTTTTTAAACAGGGATCCCTGGGTGGCTCAGCGGTTTAGCGCCTGCCTTTGGCCCAGGGCGCGATTCTGGAGTCCCGGGATCCAGTCTCGCGTCAGGCTCCTGGCATGGAGCCTGCTTCTCTCTCCTCCTGTGTCTCTGCCTCTCTCTCTCTCTCTCTCTCTCTCTCATAAATAAATAAATAAATAAATCTTTAAAAAAATTTTTTAAAAACATAACCCTCTGGTCAGTTGAGTCCTAGCCAAGTGTGTACCTACTGTTTACTGCTTCCCCCAAGTCAGTGAAAACGTGATCTGAGAACTGAAAGTCTATTTGTGGAAAAGTTTGATATAATCACCTTATCATATTTTCCATCCTATTTCACTCGAACATCTTGTTTACTGTTAGATCTCATTTGTAGAAGAGAAGAAGTGAAGATAGTTGCTTATTACAACATGGCAACTGTATTGTAATTTAGATATATAGTGAATCAAATCTCATTTCCCAGACTTATCCAGTCCTTTCCTCTGGATAGCCTGTGGGTGGTTCATCTGTAATATAAATTCTCTTAAAACTCCCCAACAGCCGTGTTTTATACAAGCACTGATTTTAGAGGTGGGGAATTTAATTACTTGTCTTTTAATAGTTTTTAATAACAGGTATTTTAATTTAGCTGAGAGCCAAAGAGATTTAGCACTACTTGCTTAGCAGTTCTTCATTAATATCCTATTCTGATGTAATACAAATGAATTTATAAAATTCACTTGGCCTTCCTTTGGTGGACATTCTGATTATCTTTTGCTTATTACTATGTTTAGACAACTAAGTTTGCTGTCTTTATGAATGGTTTAAAATGGTAGTTCCAGAACTTAGCTGCATTATCATTCACTTAACTTGAGCCCTAACTATATCATCAACGTATTGTCATATCCGTTGAATGGGGGAGAAGGAAGGAGGGAAGTCCTTTGTGTAAAAACATTCTCCTCAGCTGTTCTTCCTAGATGCTGGAAGTTTGGTGCCTGGCAGGAAATGATACAGACATGTGTGATAACAAAGTGACATGAGGAAGAATTGCCTCTGAGGTTCTCTGACTTGTCCAGGATGATTGGCTGTCAGCTGGCAGATAGATAGGGTAAGGCAGATTTTATCTCAAAAATCTAAGGATTAACGAAGTATAACTTATGAGAAAGAAACCTTTGGACAAAGCAGGTGGTATGAAAGCTGATAGCCATGTAAATATATTTCTTTGATCCTCCTGGGTGAGAGTCTTAAAGCATTGGAATTTGTTAAAGGGAATAAATGAAGAGTCAGGAGGTAAAAGAAAAAGCATTCTTTGAGTGCAAGAAATTTGTGTGTATCAAAGCTTTTCTCTCTCAGGTTTTTCTGACAATTTTCCATCTGTACCAGAAAGTAAGCTAGACAAATATCCCCAAGATATCCATCTTCTCTTCCTTCCCACTAGCTCTGATCAAACCACCTTTCTTGCTCACCTGGAGTATGATCTGTCTCCTTTTTTCTAAGTTTTAACCCCTTCCAATCCATTCTCCATGCTGTAGTTGGAGAAATCTTTCTGGAAATGCAAACTTTGGATCTCTGTTATCCTCAGAGTAAAGTCCAAATTCTTTGGCAAGTTGTATAAGACCTTATAGATCTGTGCCCCACTTAACTTCTCCCCATCTTTATTGCGCCCTGCCTCCACTTTTGCACAATATAATGAGATCATATTAGCAGTTTGTCAGATTATATTAGCAGTTGTTATATGTAACAAATTTATATAAATCTATAGATTATCACCTCCATTGTCATGTTAGCAGTAAGTGGAGCTTTAGAGGCTCCTGTGCCTGACCAAGAGGTGTCTAAAATCTTTTGCAGTTAACTTGCTCAGAAGGCAGATGTAGGATAGTAACCCACACAACACACCCAACTTCTCAGAAAAGGGAAGTTCAAGACAGAACACCAATTAGGACTTTGTGAGAACTTTGCAAGTAAGTTGAAAGTTCTTTTGTGAGAGAAGTTCCCCACTCACATCAAGCATGACTGAAACTGCAGACAAGAAGAAAGCCTTTTCCTGTAGTCTGTGTTGCAGACATGTGGGCTTAGGCACTTGCTCCATGAGCTCCAAAGGTTTTACACAGTGATTTTCACACTGAATTACCCTCCAAAGTGTGCTTGAGTCTTTAGCACTGTCCCTGTTATTTGCAGATCACATTTATTAAACTCTGTACATGGCGTTAGACTGGCCACTATGTAAAGCAATGTGAAGGCACTCTCCCTTTGTTGCCTTACTCAGGAAAGCCAACAATTTAGACCTAGGAATATTCATCTTGCTAGACAGAATAAAGTTTATTTTTTTTAAAGATTTTATTTATTTATTCATGAGATACACAGAGAGAGGGAGAGAGGCAGAGACACAGGCAGAGGGAGAAGCAGGCTCCATGCCGGGAGCCTGACATAGGACAAGATCCCAGAACTGCAGGATCACGCCCTGGGCCGAAGGCAGGCGCTAAACCGCTGAGCCACCCAGGGATCCCCCAGAATAAAGTTTAATAAACAAAAGCAAGATAGTAGAACAGATAAATGCATTATTATTTTTTGCTTTTACATGAATTCTTTTGTACATAATCATTTTTATTTGGAGTTGGAACAAGAAGAGAGGAGTAGGGCATCTTGCTTCCCACTTGGATTTTTACATAGGAGATTGTGCCCTATCTCTCCTACCACAAAGATAGGCAACCACTGCAAAGAGCCAAATGGCACTGCGAACAGCCTCGATCACTTGAGTGGAGAACATAGGGGCAGCTGAATCCTCCTTGTTTGAGTAGTAGACATTGCTAATGGCAAAGCATTTTGGGCAGAGAGGTGGTTCATAAATGAAGAACTTAATCTAAGAAACTCTGTGTTTCACAGCCCTCAGGGTTCTAATTGTTGGTTTCTTCACAGCTCACTTTCTCTCAGGCCCCACCCCTCACTTTGGAGAACTTGTTGACAACAGCTTTACTTTTTCAAGTCTTGCACAAAGGCAGATGTCTCTGAAAAGCAGCTTACGCAAAACATCTGTGTGGTTGACTCCGTTCCCACGGTGTGTTTTCCTGTACTGCTTTTTTTTTAAGGGGGGGGGGGGCTTTTTAAAAATTGAAACACAGTATAACATCATTAAAGAGAAATTTGCAAAAAGAGAAGACTGTCACCCACAATGTCACCTTTCTTTGCTAATAGCCATTTCCACTCCTACCATATTACCTTCCCATTCTTCACATGCATGGCTTTTTTTGCCTGGTTATGGCCTTTTTCTTAAGCAGAAGTTCAGGTACTTTGTTATATAGCCACTTCCCTGTTTTTTTTTTTTTCCTGATTCTAGCATAATTTGGTTTTGGGTCTTGAGTTACTGAAAGGGCATTGCAACTTTATCAGCATTTTGTCAGTGAGTTCTGGTTTTTATTTTCCTTTCCTACACCCAAGTATTCTAGTTTTTAGAGTATGACTGAGACCCAACTTTTATTTTTAAAAGTAAGACATATGTATGTGTAGGATTTTTAGTTTCATTAACACTTAAAAACTGGTATTTTAAATTACATTGATTTTTAAGGCACATTACTGGGTCCACTCCAGGACAGCCTTATTTAGAAAAAAAAAAAATGTGGGAATCCCTGGGTGGCTCAGCAGTTTAGCACCTGCCTTCGGCCTAGGGCGTGATCCTGGGTCCCAGGATCGAGTCCCGCGTTGGGCTCCCTGTGTGGATCCCGCTTCTCCCTCTGCCTCTGTCTCTGTCTCTCTCTCTCTCTGTGTGTCTTTCATGAATAAATAAATAAAATCTTTAAAAAAAAAGAAAAAGAAAAAAACATGTCTACAATGTAAAACTATTACATTGTGATAGTTTAATTTGCTGTTAAAAATACTTAATAAGGCTTTAAGATATGCACGTGAAGATAGAAATAGAATGTATGTATTTTTTTTTACCTTAATAGATAACAAAAGATATACAAGAAACAGAAAAGCAAATCGAAAACACAAATTAGTCCACATGTCAGCATTCATAGTAAATATAAACAAACTTACCAATTCATACAGCCAAAAAAAAAAAGTGTCTATGTATTTTGCCCTGCATGTGTGTGCAAGCCTTAACTCTCCCAATACAGACTAGTGTTGTTGGTGGCAGTGCTACACTTGTAACTGGTTGTCTACCTTGTCAAGCTGTTTATACATCTCACCTTGTGTTCTCTAATGGTGAATAAGGCCATATCCATTATCTCTCATTATTCTTCTTTTCTTATTTTACAAAAAAGAATGAAATGGACCATATCTTCTTGTTTTACTAAAATAGAATATCTTCAGCCACCTTCCTTTTAGAAACTGTGGTCCCCTGTGCTTAGATGTTTAAAGGATAAATCTCTGGGGTGGCAGCGTCCTCTGATTAAGCAAGTCTGTAAGACACATACAGCCTCATTGTCGGGTACCATGTGAGAAAATGGTAGGATTAGGACTGCAGCTCTCCTTCTAGTCATTGTACAAAAATTTTGCCTTTTGACTTAAAATCATTTCCTTTTGTTCCTTATGTTTTCCTTTGTTTTGAGTTGCCATTTGGGAGTTTATAGGACCTAGCTCAACCAGTACCTAAAAGCAGTCTAGGTATGGAATTGTACATCTGTTGCTACACTGGAGCAAATATGTGACTTTTTTTTAAGATTTTATTTTTAAGTAATCTCTATACCCAACATGGGGCTCAAACTCACAATTCCAAGATCTAGACTCACATGCTTCACTGACTGTGATCCAGCCAGTTGCCTGAAAACCCGAAAATATGTGATATTTTAACTTTTTTCTTTAGTTTTTTAAAATATTTCATTTACTTATTTTTGCAAGAGAATGAGTTTGGGTGGGGGAGAGAGAGAAAAGCAGACTCCCCTAAGCAGGGAACCCAATGTGGGACTCATTCTCAGGAACCTGGGATCACAACCTGAGCCAAAGGCCGATACTTAACCAACTGAGCCACCCAGGTATCCTTTTCTTTTCTTTTTTCTTTTCTTTTCTTTTTTTTTTTTTTTTAAGATTTTCTTGATTTATTTGACAAAAAGAAAGCACAAGTAGGGGCTGCAGCAGGTAGGGGCAGAGGGAGAGGGAGAAGCAGACTCCCAACTGAGTAGGGAGCCTGATGTGGGGTTCCATCCCAGGACCCTGGGATAATGACCCAAGCTGAAGCAGATGCTCAAACTGACTGAGCCACCCAGTTTTTTTGTGCCCCAGTTTTTTTTCTTTAAAACACATATGAAATTGAAATTTATACTTGGATCATTTTGATTGGAATATTTTTCTTTTTTTCCAAATCCTAACTAAAATGTTTGGAATTCTTATTGCTTCACATTGCACTCTAGGGTATTGCAAAATACTACAATGTGATCTCTTTATTTCTAACTCTCTGATTTCTTATGAATAGTATTTGGAAAATAGGGAAGAAAGTGCTTTGGGTCATTGCTTCTTCATGAATTGATTTAAAGTGTGGATTTAGTAAATCTGAAAAATTAATTATTAAACATTAGATTAGGCATCAAGAAAGCTCAACAGATTAAATTTGCAAGGAACAAGTGGGGTAAACTTTTTATCTCCACTGGTGATGCAATTCTAGGATGAGTCTATAGTGATTAAGGAGGAAGAGAGTAGGGCAGCCCCGGTGTCTCAGCAGTTTAGCACCGCCTTTAGCCCAGGGCCTGATCCTGGAGACCCAGGATTGAGTCCCACATCAGGCTCCCTGCATGGAGCCTGCTTCTCCCTCTGCCTGTGTCTCTGGCGCGCGCGCACTCTCTCTCTGTCTCTCATGAATAAATAAATCTTTTTTTTTTTTTTTTTTTTTTAAAAAAAGGAGGAAGAGAGTAGGAAACAAGCAACATTGGATTGGTTTAACCACTGTGAGCTAATTAAGGCCCGAGACTGCCACTGCTTTCTCTTTTTCCTTTCCCTTGACAACCCCTTAAATTGTCCTTTGAACTTTGCCTTTTACTTATGTTTTTCTTCTCCTTCTCATTCTCTTCCTTTTTCTCTTCCTCCATCATCATCACTATTTTATAGAAGTTAACTGTTTTTATAAGTGTCAAAACCTAAGAACTGGCAGCAGTGTTTCTTCTGGATTTCATTGTGCCAAGGGGATCTGTAATATGCATTAATATAGTTATGAAAATAAGGATTTGCTCAAGGACTTTAAAAAGTCAGTGCAGTGATAGTAAAGAAAACCAAGCAATAGGTTTAAAAGACATTCAACATACTTTGCCATGCCTTTTCATATTTCCCTTTGTTTGATATTTAAGAATAATTATTTTGGGGGCACTTGGCTGGCTCTGTTGGAAGAGCATGCGACTCTTGATCTTGGGGTTGTAAGTTCGAGCTCCACATTAGGTATAGAAATTCCTTAAGAGTATAAATTTTTGAAGGATTTTCAAGAGTGTATGTTAGCAAATTATTTCATTTTCTTAGCCTAGTAAGGTAGAGAACAACTCTAGGAGAAATGATTTGATAAGGAAAATTGACAGACTGGTGTTTTATAGACTGTTTTAAATGTTTGTGGCCAGGGAGTTTTGAGAATTACTTGTAAGACTACACTAAAGTAGCACTGAACTGACTCAATTTTAAAAGAAACCAACTAACCAACCCTTGGTTTTCTGATATTTAAGAATTCTCATTTAGAACCCAGTTGGTACTTTAGTGGGTAGGCTACAATGAGACTGCATTGTACAGAAAGAACTCAAACTACTAAAGAAGCCATGGAATTGAATTTAAAGAAAGGAAAAAAAAAAAAAAACTTGGAAATAGGCCTGAATTTTTATCCCTGCTCTATCATACTAATTATGTAATTGATAAGCTGAGGCAAGTTACTCTCATCTATGCTTCTTCATCTATGAAATGGGAAGAGTGATTTCCTTTACTAAAGTTATTGTGAGTTAGTAATTAAAACACCAGACTTCATGCCTGACACAGGGTGGATATTCCAATAAATGATAATCCCAGCATCTTTAAGTTTATTTTGTTGTGCTCAGAACCAACACCTAACCACTTCCACCACCATGACACAACTCCCAAAGAGAACCTTTTGGTGCAATTATGTCAAATTGCAAGTTTTCACAAATTAAAGTCTGTGAAATAATGGTAAAGTTGTTGTCATTATTATCAACAAAAAGCTATCTAGTAGACAGTTTATTTTATAGGTCTAAACCTCTAGTAATAGATCTGAGCTACAGAACCAGTGTAGAAGCTGTAGTAAGCAGCTTTCAGGATGGTTCCCATTGATTCTTGACTTGGAGTATTTACATCCCTATGTAGCCTCCTCCTACATTAAATATGGTTGGCTTGTATAACTAATGGTGTGTTGCAGAAATTATGGTGTGGAGGGGTGCCTGGGTGGCTCAGTCAGTTGAGCATGCAACTCTTGATTTCGGCTCAGGTCATGGTCTTGAGGTCATGAGATTGAGCCCTATGTGGGGCTATACGTTCAACAGGGAATCTGAGGATTTCACTCCCTCACCCACTCCCTACTCACATGCATACTTGCTTACATGTGTGCTCACTTTCTCTAAAAAAAATAATGAATGAATAAATCTTTAAAAATAAGTAATCTTTAAAAAAAGAGAAAAATTATGGTGTGTAACTTCCACAGTTAAGTCATAAAACATTGCATTTGTTCTCTTCAGGATCATTTACTCTGAGGAAAGACAGCTGACATGTCATAAGAGTACGCAGGGTGAACAGTGCAGAAGTTTACATGGCAGAGAACTGAAGTCTCCTATCTGCCATCTGAGGGAGCCTTTTTTTTTAAGATTTTATTTATTTATTCATGAGACAGAGAGAGAGGCATAGACATAGACAGAAGGAGAAGCAGGCTTCCTGCAGAGATTCTGATGCAGGAGTCAATCCCAGGACCCCAGGATCATGAACTGAGCCAAAGACAAACGCTCAACCACTGAGCCACCGAGGTTCACGTAAGGGAGCCATTTTATTTTATTTTATTTTATTTTATTTTATTTTATTTTATTTTATTATTTTATTTTATTTTATTTTATTTTATTTTTAAGATTTTATTTATTTATCCATGAGAGACACAAAGAGAGAGAGAGAGGCAGAGACACAGGCAGAGGGAGAAGCAGACTCCATGCAGGGAGCTGGATGTGGGTCTCCAGGATCAGGCCCTGGGCTAAAGGTGGTGCTAAACCACTGAGCCACCCGGGCTGCCCAAGGGTGCCTTTTTAGAAGCAGATCTGTCCGTCCTCATCAGGGCTTCAAAATGCCTGCTGCATCCTGATAATGAGACCCTGAGCCAGAACCACCCAGTTAAGGGGCTCAGAATTCCTTACCCACAGAAACTGTGAGAGAATGAATGTTCTTCATATATATATATATTTTTTTAATTTACTTATTCATGAGAGGCACAGAGAGAGACAGAGACACAGGAAGAGGAAGGAGCAGGCTCCATGCAAGGAGCCCGAAATGGGACTCAATCCCAGGTCTCCAGGCTCACGCCCTGGGCGGAAGGTGGTGCTAAACCACTGAGCCAGCCAGGCTGCCTGAGAATTAATGTTCTTTATTGTTTTAAGCTTCTACTTTTTAATTTGTTATTCGGCAATAAATAACTAATCAGAAGTCATCTTTATATAGAACAAAGTGGCCATGAGTGCGGTGAAGAGACTGAACAAAAGAGAGTCACAAGAGAGGAGATTATAGCCAGAAATTGGGAATTTGGTTTCTGAAATCAAGTCCATTAAGATCTGATGCCTTCCAAAGGGACTCTGGGAGTTAGAAATCTGGAGTCCAGGTGAAGGTCTTTGAACATTAGGAGGATGAGAAATTTGGGGACAAAACTTGCATGTTTATCTATATGAACAATGGAATCTCCTAAGATTATAGTAGAAATCAAAGCGAAAGAGAAGATTGAGCTAGGTGAGAGGTATTAATATTAAGTAAAAGATAGTGACAAGGATGTCCAAAGATGACAGCAGCAAAGAATAGAAGATGGCCTGAACCTCATAAGAAGCTTTGCATTAGGGTGAAAGAGAAATCTGAAAACAGATTTGGGTTGGACATTTTGGCCAAGTGCTTAAAACAGCTTACATTCCTTCTGCAGGTGTGTTTTAAATACCTGGGAAGGTATTTGGTGAATCATGCAAATGAAATGATGAACAGTTTTTCTGAATTAATATCTTTTTGTTTTGTCTTGTTTATTCCCACCAACTATTTTAAATTTGGTCTCAAGTAATATTGGTCATGTCTTGGTAACCAATACATCTGGCAATTTAAATACTGAGAAAGAACTGTTCAGGTCATTTACTTTTTGGTCCAGACAGCTTTTAAGCTTTACCTTTTTGAAAGAGAAGTATTTAAGTCTGGAGTTTAAGGCCACACGACTGAACAGCTTTGTTAACTCAGCTTGTAAAGGAAATGGGCTCCTCTCCCTTGAGCTGAGACAGTTTCTCCTTTCCTTGGAGGAAAACCTTCTTTAGAACAAGATTCTGGATCATTTCTGGCCTTTATTATTTTCAGGTATGTTCCCTCTAAACCCACTTTGTTGGGATCCCTGGGTGGCGCAGCGGTTTGGCGCTTGCCTTTGGCCCAGGGCGCGATTCTGGAGACCCGGGATGGAATCCCACGTCGGGCTCCCGGTGCATGGAGCCTGCTTCTCCCTCTGCCTGTGTCTCTGCCTCTCTCTCTCTCTCTCTCTGTGTGACTATCATAAATAAATTAAAAAAAAAATAAAATAAACCCACTTTGTTGAGAGTTTTTATCATGAGCAGATGTTGAATTTTGTCCTGTGCTTTTTTCCTTACATCTATTGAGATGATTATGTGGTTTTTATCCGTCATTTTGTTAATGTAATATATCATGTTGATTGATTTGCAGATGTTGAACTATCCTGAAATAAGTCCCATTTGATCATGGTGAATGATCCTTTCAATATATTGTTGAATTTGGTTTGTCAGTATTTTGTTGAGGATTTTTGCATCCATGCTCGCCAGGGATATCGACCTGTAGTTATCTTTTTTTTTTTTTTTTTTTTTTTTTGTAGTGTCTTTGTTTGGTTTTAGTATCAGGATAATGCTGGCCTCATAAAATAAATTTGGAAGTTTTCGTTCCTCTTTTGTGTTTTGAAATTTGAGAATAGGTATTAACTCTTTAAATGTTTGGTAGAATTCACCTGTGAAACCATTTGGTCCTGGACATTGTTTGACTTTTTTGATTGCCGTTTCAATTTTGTTGCTAGTAAATGGTCTGTTCAGATTTTCTATTTCTCCCTGATTTAGTTTTGGAAGATTGTATGTTTCTAGAAATTTATCCATTTTTTGTTTAGTTTATTGGCACATAATTTTTCATATTTGTCTCATAATCCTTTATATTTCTGTGCTGTGAATTACTTCTCCTCTTTCATTTCTGATTTTATGTATTGAATCCTTCCTCTTTTTCTTTTGCATCCACTTCTCAAGTTGGCTTTCTCGCCCTCCTTCCTAGGCCCCATGATTTTCCTAACTTTTTACTTTTGGCATATAGTTTTTGATATTTTTTTAAAGCAAGTTTAATAGTCAACAAGCTTATTAAAGGAAAAAGGGGGAGAAAGCAACTTTAAGAAATACCATTAAAATATTTGCCTCATGGGAAAATGTCTAAACTTTCCCCCACTCAAACCTGAACTTTGTCTTCAGGATACTGTGAAAAATAGAACAAATATCACACCAAGCTTTGCAGTAAAATCCTGTCTTTGTTCTCTTTAGATGAACTGACCAGATGTGTTTTTAACTGCTGGTTGCTTCAAATTATTAGACCTGTAGTATGTCCTGTTGTGAGAGTGCTCGCTTCGGCAGCACATATACTAAAAATGTCCTGTTGTGAGAACATCTAACTCAGGATAAAGGGTTAAAGTGTTGCCCTGGGTGTCAGATGACGGGGCTTAGTCTAGGTTCTACCTAACCATCTGCATGACTTGCGACAAGTCATTAAATTCTTTGAACTTCAGTTAATATATCAGATTCTCTGTTGCAAGCTCAGAAATGAATTTTAACAATCTTAACCAGAATATTTGTTAGAAGGAAGTCAGAGCTCACGTAATGGACAGGAGGCTTAGAGAACAGGCAGGAGCCAGGGGCATTCAAGGAAGGCCAGGAAGTAGGAGCAAACTGGTCTATACCTTGTCTTTCTCCCCACAGTGAATGTTACCATTCCCCACTCTCTACTCCTTTGGGTCACCTGTCTTAAGACTCAGGGAGAATATCCAACTGGCCAGGCCTAAACTACATGCCAGGTTCCTGGAAAGCCCCTTGAAGTTCAGAATGGGAAGCCATCAAGACTAGGCACATTTGGGGAATTCCCCAAATGGAGACCAGAGATCTGTTGCTGGACAGCCAAAAACAGCAAATGTCAATTCAAATGTACACCAGTCTGTAGAAATTGGAAGGTTGAGTGGTAAAATTATTGATCCTACATTCTGTTTCTGTCTGAACATTTCTAAGATGCACGTTTGAGACAAAATGGAATCATTGCAAGATCTTACCAAGTGAATGAATATCCAGAATGAACAAAACAAAGGGAATTTTCTGGGTTTGTTTTTTTCTCCCATTTATGATTTATAGGGAAAAGGCCAGGAGGATAGACCTGAAAGTGTTTGTCCCTCAGCCTTAAACAAATAGACCTTTGCTTTTCTTCTTAGACTGTAGAAAAGTAGGAAAGGGGAAAAACAAACAGCTGCATCTGAGAGCATTTGTGCTGGGCATTGTGCAAGATACTTTCAGTGGAAGATTAGCTGTAACTAAAATGGTCTGATGGTTGTAGTTAATGAATAAGAACTTAGAGTCCTAAGTCCTTCTCTTCTTTGCCAGCAATTGGTCTACTAATGTACCCCCAACTTTTGCTTGTCTGTCAATGAGGAGAGAAATAATCCTGTTGCCTGCATTCATAGACATGTGTCTGGAGTTCATACCTTGGGGAAGAGGGTTCCAGGTATTGATTCCTGTTCTAATACTGTCATTTGAATATATGACCCTGTATGGTGGGGATGGGATTGGCGAATATTTAATCACAGAGAAGAGTACATATGATATTTGGATGTAGATTTTCTCACATTATAGTCTAGTCCCTAAGTTCTTTTAGGCTTACAGATCAAACTTCTCACTACTTGGAAATATGCTTTTGATTTTTGCAGCAATGTTTCAACATCAAAGCACAATGACTTTTTCCTTCCTGTTTTTTTTATTTAGCCAAACTTTTTAGTAGGTAGTGGTATTGATAGTTCTGTAGTCTTTTGGCCTCTGGTCTGATATTTGAAGCTTTTTATTATGAAATTTCCTTTCTTTTTGATATGGTCACGCTAAATGGGGACATGAATTCCTCTCCACTTAAGGAATTGACAGAAGCTCTCCTAGTGCCCTGAATCTGAAAATTAAACAACTAAATGAGCAGAGAACATATATCAAGAAAAGGAGAATGTTAGAGTAGAATATATTTGAAACGTTCTCCTAGATGAATATTCCTCAAGACAAAAATAAAAGTTTATGTTATGTGTATTTTAATTTTATATGATTTTATATAAATGGCAAGCATCTTACTTTGTGCAATATATAGGTAAAATATAATTTACCTATAAACTTTTGGCTTAGACAGAAATACCAAACATTACAAACACAAACATGAAAATCTACTTCATTTTAATGTATTTACTTGTAAATACAAAGGGAAGCACATTTAATATATATGTGTTGAAATAGAAGTATTGCATCCACTTTCTGAAACCCAATTTCCCATAGTAAATGATCCATTTCTTCATGTATGTTTTTTGTAAAACAGGAGACTATCCAATTGATAGTCCACAATTTGGCCAGGTGTGTTGTTGCTTTATTTTGCTTCCTTGGTCTTTCTGCTGGTCATGGATGATCACCCGGGCCACATTCTTCAAAAATTATTCCACCTGCAGAACAGTTAAGTATTTTCTTCCATTAGTTGACCCTTTCCTCTACACTGTGCCTGAGAACAAACTGCCAGTTAACAAATTTCATGCTTTAGGAAGTGATTTTGATTGGGAGAGATTAGCACAGAGTGCTTCCCCAAATCTATTTAAAACAGAATAGTCTTTCCTCCATTTTCAAGACTGAAATGCTACTGTCATTCCCATCAGAAGTTACAGTTCTTTTCTCTACTGTCCAGCCCATCTGGATTCATCTCTCAGCCAGATGTTCTTGATTCCCCTCAGTGTATAGTCTTTCTGTTTGTAACATTGATAAGAGAAACAAAGCATGAGAAGAGTTGAGATCTGGATTTATTTCAGTCCTTCTCTTTCACTCCTGTACTCTTAAATTCTATTCTGTTGAAAGTTCTGTGGGAAAATATTGCATTTCATCGTACATAAAGTATAGCATAAAACAAGAACAGCATAATAGTGATTCAGAGCATGAACTTTCAAGTTAAATCTTGGTTTGAATTCTTGCTCTGAGGATTACTAGCTGTGTGATCTTGGACAAATAAGAATCTCTTGAGACCGTCAGTCTATGTATAAATTGGGGGTAAAAAGAAATAGTGCCTACTTCATAGGATTGTTGTGAAGATTAAATGAAGTGCTTAGCTTAGTGCCCAGCATACACTAGGCATTCAGTCAAATTAGTTATTATTAGCTATTCACATGTCTGATTAGGAATGATTTTCTCTTTTGTTGAGCAAGTAATCTTCATGGCAAGAGAGGAATAGACAATCTTCAGTTGTATTCTTTTTTAATTTTTTAAATTTAAATTCAATTTGCCCACATATTGTATAACACCCAGTGCTCATCCTTCAATAGTATTCAGATAAAGATGTCACTCTGTTAGAAAGATGATCCTGTGTCATTTTCTTAAGGAGCTAAGTACTCTCCATCTTTAGACAGAGAAAGTGGTATCCTCTTTATCTTGCATTTTCCTTAATATAGAGGTTCTAAAGTCCTTTTGGTTTTGTGTTTAATTTAGACATCTGTAATCACCTATGGATGGCTCCATAAAATTTAATGGTGAAATCCTGTTTCTGTTCCAGAATTGGTCAACTCAGAAAATGTGTAGAAGTTTTTACTTGCTCTCTAAATTTTTAAATAGAAACCACCTCTATGTTGATTAAATCTTCAGGAAGCTTTTTCAGAAAGACCAATACTTACATAAATGAATCTTTTGCTGTTCTAGCAAATATACTAAGCTTTTACCTTACACTGAAGTACATGTGAATTACATATAATTAAATTTACATTTAATTTTATTCATCTGCAAATAAAGCATTTAATTTTCAAGTTGAATTTGAACCACCTAACCCTATTGTTGTGAATTTTATTTTTTCACTTCCATACCATTATACTGCTGTCCCATCTGTGATAGCATTTATAGAGCTTTTTGACTTTTGCTCAGTGATGATAAAGGGTTTTTGTAATCAGTCACACTTTTATTTCTGGTCCCCTGTAACCAACAGTATATGCCACTTTCATGATAATAGAGTCATAATCTGTAGAATAGAATAAAGAGGATTGACTGTATCATCCAGAGTGTGTCTGCCATGACTCTCTGGGAGCCTGTATTGCACCTTAGTACGGCAGTCTCCTGACCCAGCTGTATCTGTTGTGCATTTTATTCTCTCAGAAAAGTTCGCTGAGGTTTGTGTAAGTGATTCAAATAGAAAAGATTCTTTTCTCTTATGTTAGTTTGACTCCTGGTCTGTCTTTTACAATCAGGAATTTTTTTAGGTAGCTTTGAAATAAGCAAGGGTCCCTGGCCCTCCCTCAGCCCTCCCCCTGTGAAAGCACTTGCATACATTTTAAAGAACACACTTGGATTTGCTTTAAAGTATGAGCAAGAATAAATGTATCAAACCAGAAGTTCATTCTTAAACTAGTGTTTGCCAAAGAGAAACTGCCTCTGTCTCAGAAAAGGAATGACTGAAGTATGCTTGGTTGTTTTTAAGCTCTCTACAAATACACTTCTTTTGTGGATGTTGAGACCACTTTGCTTACCAGAAACCAAAGTGCCAACAGCTGTAACTTTGTCTGGTGATAGGTAGAATATTGGCCTGTATTTTTTAAGTATTTTCATTTGGTAAAGCAGACAATTGCTGTGTTGGCAGAAGTGTGAATTTCATTTCCTGTCTGTGGTGTACCCCACTCATCCTGTCACTCAAGACATTTTGTTTTAGGCTGTTCCTGTAATGTGAGTAAGACAGAGTGACCCACAGCAGGGTGACATGTGCATACCACGAACGTAACAAGAGACAAGACTTGTGAAACAGACCACAAGAGTGCAATGCTTTATTTAAAGATGAAAACAAAACAAAATAAAGGCAGCCCCTCCCAGCCGGCATGCAGATTTTTAAAGTGGCATCTGGATTTTTACCTTTGTTTTTAGAAGCATGTTCTAATCTATTTGGAAAGTGAGCTCAAAAGTTTATCAGCTTCATGCCATTTAATTTGAAGATAAAATTGAGTCAATGACTAACAACATTATAGAGGTGTTTTCATTTTATTTGCCAATTAACTTAACATCAAACATTTGTATTTATAATCCATTAACCTGCCACTTATATTGAGTTCTGTAACAATTATCTCTCTACATGTGAAATTACAGAATTTCTGTTTTCTTGTCCTAAATTACAATTCCTGCTGCAGTGATAGGACACATCAACTCAGTGGTTGAGTGTCTGTCTTCAGCTCAGGTCGTGATCCCGGGGTCCTGGGATTGGGTCCACTTTGGGCTCCCCAGGGGGAACCTGCTTCTCCCTCTGCCTGTGTCTCTGCCTCTCTATCTATGTCTTTCATGAATAAATAAATAAATAAATAAAATCTTAAAAAAAATAAAACCCAGGATGAATTAATTCATAAATAGCCATTGAGCACCTAATATGTGGTTGGCACTTATTTCCAATGTTGAGGATACATACTGAGCAAAATAAAATCCTTGCTCTTCACTGAGCTTATATTCTATCATAAAGAGATAACCACAATCAAGTATACAAAGTAAATAAATGTAATTTTAGTGAGTAATCTATATCCTGAAGGAAACAGAATAGAACAGCAGGGTAGAGTATGATTGGGATGGGGAAGAGGTGATGATGCTGGGTCTGTGACTTAAATAGTGATGGCCAGGAGAAAAGTGTCCCAAGTAGAAAATAAAAAGTACAACGGCCCTGAGAAGGGGCCTGGAATATAGAAGACACAAAAGAGACCAGTGTAACTACAGCAAACAAAAGGGAAGCTAGCACAAAATCAGAGAAATAATATATTATTGGATGTTACAGGGCCATGAAGTCTAAACTAAAGACTTCAACTTTTACTTGTAAATACAAAGGGAAGCACATTTAATATATATGTGTATTTTATATATATAAAATCCCCTTGGTTGCTCTTTGGTAAGTGGATAACGGTGATGCAGAAGTAGTTGCAGACAGACCAGTTAAAAGACTTTTTGCTGATAGAATGTCTGGGATTAGTTTCACTTTAGGGACAAGTTGAAGAGAGTAAGAATGTAGAAGAAACAAAGATTGGCCTTGAATTAAAGCTGAAATGTGTGAGAACATGGGGGTTTATTATATTATCCTGTTTCTGTTTGTTTGTAATTTTCTATAATAAAAAGCTTAAAAAAAAAAAAAAACCACCCATGTCAGCGGTCTAAGTGAAAATTATATTACTACTGTCCTGAACAGTACTCTAAGTCCCGTTGTACCTTTTATTTTCTACTTGGGACACTAAGAATTAAATTTATGATGGAGCTTTGGGAATTTTAAAAGCAACTAAAATGTTCTCAGATGTGTCTGCCAGCTTCATTTCTAGAGACACTTCTAAAGCAAAACTGAGAACTTTATACCTTGGTTGCATTTGAATTCAAAAATCCCTCTGCATAAGGGCATCACTCTAAAAAACTGTATTCTTATTGACTCCTCACACAGCTTTGTTTTATTACTTTTGTTTTATTGATAAGGAAATTTAAGCCCCCTAAAATTCATTCAGGTAAGAAGCAGCAGAGCCAGGATTCAAACCCAGGCAGTCTGGCTCCAGAGCCTTTACCATCTTGTTTCCAGAGCCTTTCATTCTTAACTGCTACCATTTAATATATAGAGAATATTGTAAGTTTTGTTTCAGAAAAATTGTCTGGAGTAGATAGGACTATGTAAATAAAAGGATCTCTTTCGATTTTATTTTTACTTCATCCCATGAAATTGGGACTTTGGAAGATGGGCAAGAGAATAACCCCAAAATGGATCTCCATCTCACTCTGATTTTTTCCTCCTTAAATAATCCATTTCCTTTTGACTTTTTTCCTTATAGCATCAGTGAGAGCTTTCTAACTGTCAAAGGTGCTGCGCTTTTTCTACCACGGGGAAATGGCTCATCCACACCAAGAATTAGCCACAGACGCAACAAGCATGCAGGTAAAGTTCCACATACGCCACTCCTTTCTTGGTTTCTTTGCCTTTTGTTTAGTTCAAAACAGCTGACAACCTCAGTCCCATTTCTCCAACGGTCCTGTAGAACTGAAAGAAAACACTGTACTGCACAGTAATCACTTTTCTCCCACTATTTTTCTGGCACTTAGCAAAACTTGTTTTATGTATGTGTGTGTGTATCAATAAATTTGTGTTAGAAACATATATTATGAATATATATGTATATATATATCTCAATCAATTTGTGTTGGAAAAATAATAAGGTACAGAAATACTCTAATTCTTATGTGACTTTTCAATTAAGGTTTCCCAGTAGCAGATACCCAGTTTGCTTATTGGCAGTACTTTTCACTGACAAACCTTAGCTTCCACATACCCAACTCACATAAGAAGCTTTACAGTAGGGATAGGGCTTCTTAACTTTTACCTGAACCTCCAAGAAGCCAGCTGGATCTTTGGGCCAATAGCACTTGGTGTAGGGACTTAGGGCCACTATCTGCCCAGAAATGGCTCTCGTCTACAAGTTCTCCATCTTAAAAATCCTGTCCTCCAGTCATTTTACTGATAGAACAGAAGGAATCTTAATTTTTAAAAAGCCTCAGCTGCTTAGCTCAATTATAACATGTATCTTAAGTCACTCTTCATTGTTTATACCTAACACTTTGTCTCCTTTTTTTTTAGACAGTTTTAGTAAAATACCATTCATATGCCATGTAATTCACTAGTTTACTCATTTAAAGTATACATTCAGTGGTGGGGTTTTTTTAGTATATAAAAAATTATCACTATAATTTTAGAACATTTTATCACCCCTAGAAGAAACCCAGTTACCCATTAGCAGTCATTCGCTATATCCTCCACCCTCCCTGCCAGTCCTACTAAACAACCACTAATCTACTTTCTCGGTATATAGATTTACTCATTCTGAGTGTTCCATAGAAGTTCCATATAAAAGAATTATATAAATGGCCTTTTGAGACAGGCTTTTTTCATTTAGCATAATGTTTTCAGGAGTCATTTACATTATAGTATGTGTCAGTACTCCATTACTTTTTATGACCAAACAATATTCTAGTGTGTAGATATACCACATTTTATTTTTCCATTCACCAGTAAATAGACTTTTGAGTTGTTTCTAATTTTTGACTGTTAATGAATAATGCTACTATGAATCTTTATAAGTTCTTGTGCAGACATATGTTTTCATTTCTCTTGGCTTTATACCTGTGAGCCCATACTGGTTCTTACACGTGAGACTAAGATTGTGTCTCTGGGTTTGAAATGTGGTAGAACAGACCTGGCCAAACATAATGATTCTCCTTTTTAATTTTGAAAGTTGAAAGATTCTGCAGTAATGGAATCAGTGAGAAGCCAGCATTGAAATGGGGGTGGGGATGGGAGGCAAGAAAACTATTCTTTAAGAGAAGGAAACATCAGGGGAAAAGGAGAAGCTTTCAGACTTGCTGACCTTTTAAACAAATACCTGTTCGCTAGTCTACTTCTCTTTCTTCTTGCCCCTCACCGCTTCTTGCACATATTAGTATTTCCTCTCACAGTTACAGTTGAAGTTACCTGGAGGAAGATTTTGTATGTAGATTTTAAGACAAATGTAAGAACAGGTTCCACTGGCATCTATGATCAAGTGGCTATGTCAGTCACTTTAGACTCTTAAAAAAGCTGGACCTGGGTGGCCATGAAATGAAGTTTTTTCTTCTCGGATTGTCATCATTTATAACAGTACTTCATCTAATTATCTCCTACTAGCCAAAGCTTTCTAGTGTAGAATAGGAAGTATAAGGAAATCTATAATACTTTAATACAAAAAAAATTTTCAATTTAGTTTTGTGGAATGTATAGAAACAAATGTGTATTCAAATAATGGTTGGCCATGTTAAAATACCTAACATTAGGTTCAATGGAATATATATTTCTTGGGATCCACAATATTTAATGAATACTCTTACTTTAATATCAGCCACTAATAACGGAAATCATTTTAAACCATTGACATTATTCTAAGGGGAAGCTAAAAATCTTCTTACGTTAAGTTCAACTGAAGATTTACAGAAATTAGAATGGCAAAATAGTTAGCTTTTTGTAAAGCTAGAGGTAATTCTAACCTCATTCATCACACACCCCATTTTCAGGATTCCCTCCTTACCACTTTTAGTGGGCCTGAAAGCACAGCCCTGCAGATCTCACCATTGCTTTCATCAACATCCACAATAGTTTGGAACTGAGATTGGTTTCAAGTGCACCTCCCATTGAACAAACATAAAGCAAATTTTAATATAGTATAGGCTAAAAGTGAATGTATAGAAATACAGTCTACCATCTGTCTTTCCACTTAAAAAAGAAGTTAATAATTAATAAAGACATTTAATTTATGTGTCTAATTGTAGTCCTTCAGTGACCCAGAACTTTCATTTATATAGGTTATTAAGATAGAAGGAATCCTCTCTGTTGATATTACAATGGAGAATAATTATTTTTTGTTTCATAAATTTCACCAGGTGATCTCCAACAGCATCTCCAAGCAATGTTCATATTACTCCGACCAGAAGATAACATCAGGCTGGTAAGTTAGTGTTATCATTATAACTCTTACTCAAAAGACTGTCAAGATGGCAGACATTAAGCAGTCATTTTTAATGTCCCAACAGAGTGCTGGAAACTATGTGGAACAAAAAAGAGTAACATGCCAGCTCTATCAAAGAGCTTAGAATAATAATTAAAAAAAAAAAAAGAGCTTAGAATATAATTGGGGATATGAACTAATGTGAAATGATGTGAAATAAATTGATTATTCAAGGCTGTTGATAAGCACCAGCTTGTGAGTTATTGACCATAACAACAACTAAAGTTCAAAAGAAAGAATACTTTGAGACTTGCCCTAGTTAGAAGGGTTTTATGTGTACAGCTGACCTTGAGCTGGGTCTTAAAAGATGATGAATTTAGATTGGTAGAGAGAAAGAAGACAGTCCTTCTAGATGAGGGCATGACTGAGGCAAATGCATGTAAGGGACAAGGAGAGAGTAAAAGGGCCAGGGATTTGTGCTGGTCTTAGAGTGAGGAGACCTGGGCTCAGGTCTTGGACAAGTTACTTAGCTTGTCTCAGCCTGCTTCCTCTCATCTCCTTTCTACATCTCATAGTCAAGAGGATCAAATGGATATGAAAGTATATTGAGAAGTATAAAATGCTGCCCAAATCTGGGGATTATTGTTACCATAAGGAAGATTAGATACCAGAAAACTAAGGCAGGCAGATAGGGATTTAATGCTTCAAACTAGAGGTCTCAAACTGACAGATCTGTTTTGTTTGGACCTCATTGGTGGTGTTTTTCACTCTGAGCCAGAATTTCAAAATTTTAAAATGGAATTTTACATAAAAAACCATAATTGGAGCTTGACTTCAAAATATAAAATTCTGGCAACACTGGGACCTTATTCTCACATGACAAAACTTGCTAGACCTGGAGGGGCAGACATGGATATGGCCTTGGCTCTTAATTTACCATAATTCCCCTATATCCTATTGTCTCCTAGACTGTAAAGCCAGGTGTCACCATTGTCATCATTTCTTCACTGTTAGTTTTCTTTTAGAATATTTAATTAAGGGGATCCCTGGGTGGCGCAGCGGTTTGGCGCCTGCCTTTGGCCCAGGGCGCGATCCTGGAGACCCAGGATCGAATCCCACATCGGGCTCCCGGTGCATGGAGCCTGCTTCTCCCTCTGCCTGTGTCTCTGCCTCTCTCTCTCTCTCTCTCTGTGACTATCATAAATAAATAAAAATTAAAAAATATATATATTAGAATATTTAATTAAAATAGGAAAAAAATGAGATGATATGTTTCTTTATGAAAAGTAAAGAGCATTTCTACCCATTTAATATTTCATATTGGCCTACTTCACTCATTTATATTCCCTATCTGACCCTCTAGATAGATTAATACTTGAAGATAATACCTCTGCCTCTTCAGTAAGCAGTAGTGTGAAACATTACAAGGTTTTGAGCAAAGAATTACATGGAATAGCTACAGTATTTAAGAGAGTGGCACCTGGCTTGCTCAGTCAGTATAGTATCCAACTCTTGGTCTCTGCTTGTGAGTTTGAGCCCCACGTTGGTTGTAGAGATTACTAAGAGAGAGAGATTCTTCAGAAGTAATACAGAATAGTAGGGAGGAGGAAGCCATCTTAAGTCATGGAGGTCTACTAGGTAGTTATTGTACCACTAATCTAAGCCTGTGGTGATGGGCCCTTCTAGGTTGGGGTGGTAATTTGGAAATTGGGTTTCTGTCAGCATGTTAAATTCAAATGGTTGATCTCTGCTTTTTCAATGGGAAGAAAGAAAATGAGTAGAATATAAGAATGACTCTAAAAAAATTGATGATCAGGTCTCTGAATTCAGTGGTAATTAACTGATTTTTCACTCAATCATTCTGTGTTCAAATTCTGTCATTTTTTTCTCTCAAATGCTGCCTGTATCACCTTCTTAAAATGGCAACAAATTTTTGTTGAGTGAGAAGTTTCCCTTGAAATTTAAAGAATATGAAATAAGAAATCCTTACACAGGGTCACCTGGGTGCCTCAGTGGTTGAGCATCTGCCTTCAGCTGAGGGCAGGATTCTGGGTCTAGGGATCAAGTCCCACATTGGGCTCCCTGCAAGGAGCCTGCTTCTCCCTCTGCCTATGTTTCTCTCTCTCTCTGCCTCTCTCTGTGTGTCTCTCATGAATAAGTGAATAAAAAAAAAAAGAAAACCTTACACAATTATTTTTTATCCTAATCTGAAAAATCACAGCATACATTTATGTAAGTCTTGTCTATATTTTTATATACTTCTATCATAAACACTTCTTTATAAGTGAACAAAGTGAGGTACAGTTCTTATAGGATTAATATTCTAAAGCAGTGATACTCAAACCTTAGAGTATATCAGAATCACCTGCAGAGCTTTGTTGAACTGCCATTTGCTGGACTCCACACACAGCATTTGATCTGGGGAGAGGAAGGCAGTAAAAATTTGCATTTTTAACAAGTCTTCCAGTGATGTTGATGCTGCTTATCCAGGAGTCACATTTTGAGAACATCTCCTCTAAAATCCGTAATGGTCACTTGCACATACTTGATGTCCATTAGATACATGTTTATAGTTTCCAAAACTTTTGTGGTTTGGTAGAGTTTGAGATCTGTCATCACTTTATCTTTTTCTCCTTGATAACCTTCTGGAGTTTAGCTTGCACTTCTAAATGTTAAAATAATTTTAACCACAGGAGAGCATTAAGGAAGCAGTTAGGAAGGCACAGTTGGTAGGATGCCTGGGTGGGTCAGTGGTCGAGTGTCTGCCTTTGGTCCAGGACGTGATCCTGGAGTCCTGGGATCGAGTCCCACATTGGGCTTCCTGCATGCAGCCTGCTTCTCCCTCTGCCTATGTCTCTGCCTCTCTCTCTGTGTCTTTCATGAATAAATAAATAAAATCTTAAAAAAAAAAAAAAAAAAAGAAGACAGAGTTGGCAATTAGCTTTTTTCTTGCCTTGCTAAACTATGCAGCTTCAGCTGCTTTACATTTATAAGATATAAATTCAGAAAATGTAACTGATGCTTCTGAATTAATGGCAAGCCATTTTACAGTTGTTTTGAATTGTTACAAACACATAGTCATTATGTTTCAGATTATTGAGTGAGTCATCTTCAAGAAAATGAGTGAATACATTGTATGACTTTGGACAAATTAGCACTTTTCTAACTGAAAGGAGCATTTGTATAGTCAAAGCAAGGCCTTTTGTTTTGAGTTAAATTTGGAATGCTAAAATTCTCATTCTGGGGCTTGTGCATAAGGTTAAAAGTTTGATAGTCAACTGAAAGCCCTGCCTTTATTTTTTTAACAACCCAACAACAGATAGTGGCACCAAATCCCACATTTAGAGTTGAAAATCAGACTAAACCATTTTTTCCTCCAGGGAAGCTCTGCATTTCAAATACAGTATCAAGCAGTAACTTCAGTACTTAGAAAACCATAGCTGGCGAAATGAAGACTGGTTTTTTAGTACTCTTGCACATTATCAAAGACCCATTTAATAAAAAAAATAGACTGGGAAATGAAAAACTTACCTAACATTTGAAGTAATTTTAACTAATGTTCTTAACCAGAACTAAGGTGCTGATAAGGTACAAGGAGATGTTTTTTTGAGTAATTTGCAGTAGAGTTTTAAAAAATAAGGACTTTTGGGGTTTTGTTTTTTATAGTACATTGATATTTTCCCCAAATGAAAATGGGTTTATTTTTTCTAAACATAAAATTTTCAAAACTCATACAATACAGGAAGGTATAAAGAAGAAAGTAAAAATCACTGTATATCCTATACTCTGAGAAAACCATTCTTAGCATCCTTCTGGTCTTTCGTGTGTGTGTGTGTGTGTGTGTGTGTGTGTGTGTGTGTGTGTGTGAGAGAGAGAGAGAGTGAGAATTGTCAGAGTATATCAGATTCTCTGACCTTTGCTCTTACTAAAGTGGATCAATAATGAAAATAGCCAAATCTGAGTATCAGAAGACATACTAGTCTCCCTGATTGATCTCTGTAGTTCTGAGAAGCCAAAGTATAAAGTAATTTAAAACAGTAAGACTTGGGGTTCCTGATTGACTTGGTTAAGCAGCCAACTTTTGATTTTGGCTCAGGTCATGATCTCAAGGTTGTAGGACTGAGCCCTGCATCAGGCTCCACACTCAGCATGGAGTCTGCTTGTCCTTTTTCCTCTGCTCCTTTCCACTCATCATGCTTACACGCACGCATGCTCTATCTCTCTCTCTCTCACATATACATAAAATCTTTAAAACAATAAGACTTATGTCTGAGGGTGAGGAGGGGTGTTTGTGTGTGTTTAAAAGTTGACATTGTAGGGGTGCCTGGGTGGCTTTGTTGGTTAAGCATCTGCCTTCTGCTCAGGTCATGATCCCAGGGTCCTGGGATTGAGCCTGGCATCTGGCTCCTTGCTCAGCAGGAGCCTGCTTCTCCCTCTCCCTCTGCCTGCCACTCCACTTGCTTGTGCTCTCTCTCTCTGTCAAATAAATAAATAAAACCTTAAAAAAAAAAAAAGGTGACAGTAGATAACAAGACTTGCTCATGGATGAATGAGATTGGGGGAAATGTGTGTGTATATGAAAGGCTAATCAGTTTTGAGCAATGGACAAAAAGGTTTTACTACTGATCTTTATGACTATGAAGGTTTCGACAATTGATTTGAGCTCAGAATTGAACAGAGAAAACAATATGTGTCAGAGCACTTTTTTTTAACAAAAATGAGATAAAAATATAAATGCTGACGTATAACCTGCTTACTTCACACTTTATTTTGGATATCTTTCCATGTCAACAAAACTGTTTTTTTTTAAACAAATCTGTTTTTAATGGCTACACAGAATATAATACATTTTTTTAACTTAAGAATTTCATGGTGATAGGCTAAAAAAAAATGAATCCTAAAACTCCTTCAAGCTCTGTTTCTTTTGAAAACAGTGTTCTTTAGCTTATTAGTGTCACATCTGAAGTCTATTTTAATTTTAGATAATGACTTTGCTTTGTTCTTTGGCTAGAATTTAATATTTACATATTTTTGAAACCTTTCTCTCTGATGAATTGGGTGAGCTGCCTGTCTAGACATTGGGACTTTATAATGTAGCTTCCTTGAGGATAAACATTGCATGCAGTGGCATGATGTAAGACTCTTGGTGAAAAGAAATTAAAGGCAAAGGTGCAGTGTAAGCTTAAGGAATAGTATTTCTTGATGTTACTGAGGACAGAAGTTATTTTATCAGGTTACTGTTTGTGAACTGCTTGTAATCAAATTACAAAATTAGTCACTGAGAGAAGTTTTAACATCCTTTGATAGATGAGCTTTGCAAACAGGTTGACATCTTATCAGAAATAAAGCAGAGGCAGATGACTTCTCAGACTTACCTCAATCCTCAGATTGCTGAATTAAGTTCACCTGACACTTGTAATAGGTTTCCAAATTTAAGCAATAATCGGACTTTCTTGGAATAATTTCATAGTTGCTGTTGTTGCAAATATTTATTTAAAATTCAAAATATTACTTTGACTGGACAATTAGAATAAACTTCAGTGATATCTTTTTTTAGTGAGAACTGGAGTTAATCAAATGCACCTGAGTTGTCTTATTTCAGTTGTCAATTCCATGTAAATTTTGGAGGAATTTAAGGAAACACTGGACTTGCTGCCAATTCTAATGTTAGGGTATTATGTACAAACTGCCATTTTTAATTACATGTCTCTGATTAACTTGATGAATTAGGTTATTAGATTTTGTCAATCTTCTTCCTAACAGGAATATGAAATAAACCTCCAAACCAGTTAGGTATTAGGTTTTTCTTTATGCTGTGGCTCTTAAAATTTTAATTTCTTAACCTTGAATCTTGAAGCCTAAAAGGGAATTTGAAAGTTCAGATCCATCCTCAGCATTGCAATTTTTTCTATAAGAAATTTCATCTCAACCAATTTTTTCTATAAGAAATTTCATCTCACCTCAACACATATATAGGTGTTGAATTAACGTCATGGCTTTTGACCCCCTGATTAAAGCTCTACTTCCTTTTAGTAAGAATTAATTGGGTGCCTAGCTGGCTCAGTTGGTAGAGCATGCAACTCTTCATCTCAGGGTTGTAAATTCAAGCCCTACCTTGGATGTAAAGAGTACTTAAAAATAAAATCTTTAGAAAAAAAGAACAATTACATTGTTACTCTCTAGAGGTCTGTGATCAAATCCCAAGGCCTCAAAATGCCTTTCTTCCGTGTAAGAAGCTTGGCATTGAAAAAATCTGAGTTGCACCTATTACTCAATTCTAAATCAATGTAAAATGACTAGGGTCTTCCCCATTAGGTTTGGGACCTGATGTTATGATTATATTAATTAGCAAGGGAAGGCCTAACATTTGAAATGCTCTTGATATTATGAGTAAATAAACACACCTCATTTTTTAAAAAGAAATAACTAATATTTGCCCTGAATATCCAAAATAAACAAACAAACAAACGTTTGCTTACCTGCTAATTTAGCCTGATAACTTATACGATGGGTGATATTTGTGGAGGTTGTTTCTTTTTTCTTTTTATCAGTTTCCACTTAGCCAGTCAGTTGCCACTGGTTGGTGTAGAAGCTGTGGATAAATTATCAGGAGCACAGTTCAGTTGTTCCCATTCCATTTGTGTTTGATCCTTGCCAGAAATTCTTAGAGCCTTGACAGAGGATAAAAGAGCCTCTAACATATTCAGGAAACTGAACTAAAGTTAGCTCAGAGCTTGCTGAGGCAAGCCCAAGTTTAGATATATAATAATATCTGAGATCTGTTTATAAAAGATTCTAGTTTACCTACAACTGGGTTTCTGAATAGTTTAATATTTTATGATGTGTTCCTAGAATCAGAGAGTCTGTGCTGCCTTTCAGGCCTCCTTATGTGTATTTACTAGTATCCATAGCTGTATGTGTATAATGCTTGTTTAACCCAGCCCACTAGGGTTAGACCTTCATCTATTTAAATATTAGTTCTTAGCTTCTCACAAATGAATTTGGTTTCTTTGTTACTTTATGAGACATAAAGTTAGCAATACAGCTCTCTACCTTGTGTACTTAGAATCAGAATGGTAGGCATTACCTTCTTGTTGCATCAGCACCTATTAGAAACAAGCTTTAATTTTTTTTTTTTTTTTTTAAGAAACAAGCTTTAATGTGGCAAATTCTGCCTTTGGTGCTTCCCTACTTTTTTCTAGGAGTATCAGAACAGAAACGAAGAAATAGCCACTGGAGTCGCACCTCTGCCTTGCTAAATGGCTCACTTAAGCCATGTGACTGGGTCTCTTTTTTTCTTTGCCTGGCTACTTTTTTTTTTTTTCTGGCTACTTTTGAATTAGTGACAGAATTGAGGGAAAGGAGAAGCACTGAAAGAATCCTGAATAGAAATTTCTGCCCCATTTCTGAGAGATGTCTTATGCCAGTTGATGAGATTGAAACTCTGTGTCTCTTCTGAAATAAGGAGTGGGGGGTATTTTATACAGAGTAAACTGCCTCTAGTACACAAGTTTCCTGGCTATTTATTAACACATTAAAAGAAGAGTGACCCAGAATGTATGCTCTGTGAAGGCAAGGACCATCTGGTTGCCTTCAGCGGGGAGTCTGCTTTTCCCTCTCCCTCAGCCCCTTCACCCCCCGCTCATACTCTCTGTCATTCTTTCTATAAAATAAATAAAATAAAATAAAATAAAATAACTATTGAGATATAATTGACATTCAAAAAGTTGTACATATTTAATATATACAGCTGGATGAGTTTGGAGATAAGTATACATCCATGAAACCATCACCACAATCTATGCCATAAACATGTCCATCATTTCCCAAAGTTGCCTCCAATTCTATTAATAATAGTTACTATTATAAGGACACTTAATATAAGATCTCTTTTAACAAAATTTTTAATAGATGTTTTTGGGGAGCACTTTTAGGAAAATTGAGCAGAAGGTACAGAGATTTCCCATATATCCTCTAGCCCCACACATGCATAGTCTCCCTCATTATCATCATCCCCCCCCAACCAGAGTTGTACATTTATTAACAATTGATGGACCTACATTGACACATCGTTATTACTCAAAGTCCGTAGTTTACATTAGGGTTCAGTCTTGGTGTTGTACATTCTGTGAGTTTTGACAACTGTATAATGACATGGACCTATCACTTTGGGTATTAAACAGAGTAGTTTCACTGCTCTGAAAACTGTTCCCCTACACACCATGGCAACTACTGATCTTTTTACTGACTTCATAGTTTTGCCTTTTCAGAATGTCATATAGTTGGAATCATACAATATATAGCCTCTTGGGGTGCTTGGGTGGCTCAGTTGGTTAAGTGTCTGCCTTCGGCTCAGGTCATGATCTCAGGGTCCCTGCTCAGCAGGGAGTTGTTTCTCCCTCCCCCTCCCTCTCTCCCACTTGTGCTCCCGCGCTCTCTCATTCTCTCTCAAATTTAAAAAAAATATATATTCTTAATTTGTAGCCTCTTTTTTTTTTAAGATTTTATTTATTTATTCATGAGAATAAAGAGAAAAAGAGAGGCAGAGACACAGGCAGAGAGAATAGTAGTCTCCATGCAGGGAACCCGATATGGGACTCGATCCCTGGACTCCAGGATCACGCTCTGGACTGAAAGCAGGCACTCAACCACTGAGCTACCAGGGCTTCCCTGTAGCCTCTTTAGATTGGCTCCTGTCACATAGTAATATAAGTAAGTAATATAAACAGTAAATATAAGTAATAATTTAAGATTCCACATGTCTTTTCATGGCTTTTTAGCTCATTTCTTTTTAGTGCTGAATAATGTTCCATTGTCTGGATGTATTTAATTTATCCGTTCACCTACTGAAGGACATCTTGGTTGCTACCCATTGTTGGAATATATTAAAGTACAACCTTAAAATGGCACCATGTTATTTTACTCCAGGTACTTAAGAAAAAGGTGTAACTACAGTGTCATTGTAACACTAACAGTAAATCCTTAATATCATTAAGACACTGTCCATATTCAAATGTTCAGAAGGCCCTTTTAAAATACTATAAACAATCAATAAATAAAAATTTTTTGACAAAAAGTAATATAAGCCTCTGAAAAAGCAATTTCTTTATCACTGAAACTAAAGAAGGAAATCTTGTAGTGTATAATCTGTAAGATTTCAATAGAGTGCACTCCTCTTATATTAATAGCTTGCTTTGTATTATAATTGTTTGTAGGACTTGTATCTATGAGTCCAATGCTCACATTCATATACCTCACATTTCCCTCCTCAGTCTTTAGAACATGCCCTGGTAGTTCTTATTATAAATTACGCTAGTAGCCAGTATTTATTGAGCTTTTACTATATGCCAGGCACTGTGCTTTATATTCACTATTTCATATGATTCTTATAATCCAATAGGATAGGTATTATTTTATCTCCCTCCAATTAATTTAGTAACTTACTGAAGGTTTCATAGTTAATACATGAGCTGGAATTTGAATTTAAGTCTTCCTGAGCATGCTTTAAGATGCTGAGTAAAAAAGGTTGAATGATCTAAAACTGACCTTCTAAATTTCCTAATATATCTGTTGTCTGTTAACTTCCAGGCTGTAAGACTAGAGAGTACTTACCAGAATAGAACACGCTATATGGTAGTGGTTTCAACTAATGGTAGACAAGACACTGAAGAAAGCATCGTCCTAGGAATGGATTTCTCTTCTAATGACAGGTATGGTACCAAAAAAGGAAGGATGAGAAAACTCCTTTTTAAATAAAAATTCCAGTTGCCTTTTGGGTTACTACAAAAACATCTTATGCCATTCTACTCTTAAAGTTCAATGCCTAAAACTACGGAGTACAAAAGTATCTTAGCCATACGGTCTTGAGAGATGAAAATGATTAGCGAATGTCTTTGGTTATGTTCCTAATTTATCACTCTTCCTTACCTTCCTCTCATCCTTAGGTGGTAATGAATATAAAGCAAATGATTTAAACTTATTATCTCCAGGAATAAAAAGCTGCATTTTCTTTGTCATTAACTTTATTTTAGAATCACTTTGCTGATTCTAGAGCATGTACCCTTTGTGATAGTGTACCAATAGGTCTTGGGTTCAAAGAGGCCCCTACTTTAATCTCTTATATTTATTCATGGCCTTACACCTTGCTTTTACCAAATGTTTATGCTTCCTTTTTCCTTCTGAGTTAAAAGGACAGAGTTGATTCTTTAAACTCAGAACAGAACCTTTTATAATCATGCACCTTTGGCTTTAGCAGTACTTTGCATCCTGTAATTAAAGGTATCATACCGCACTCGGAACCTGGCTCTTTTGTGCCCCCTAAAGTTTATTGCTTTCCTTTTTTATTTTCCTACTTCTTCTGGAGAAACCTTAGGAAGACTGTGGAATGTGGCTAAGCAGATCTTTGCTCTCTAGATAATAAGCCTCAGGAAATCCTGCCAGATGTCTCAAAGCATTGACTTCCTGGTTTAGAACTAGAATGGAACTGTGGAGTAGCTAGCAGCATGACCCAGGCCTGGGAGAATTTAGCCACAAAGAAGAGGCTGGGAGTGATTCTAATTGTTCTGCTGTTGGGAAGAAAAGAATCACATTGTCATTAGAAGATTTTCCAAACAAGTGTTTACCTAAGCTTGTATAGTCAACCTGAAAATTATTTGTGGTTTCACAAGGATCACAAGGCCAGAGTTGTTACCTCGTATAACTCTTACAGCCTTTAATTTTATCTTCTGAAATTGCACAGGCTTGTAAACCACACTTAGGTTTTCTCTGCATAGATTTAACCTCTGATGTTAGCTAAGCAACAGACCTTTTGGTAAGCACTTCTCCTTTAAGAGCACCTACCTTGCTACATTCATTAGTATTATAAGACCTCTGATTTGGATTTTTCTCTCTCCATCTGTGCTATCCGTACAATAGTTGCTAACCACATGGTGACTATTTAAAGAAGTTAAACAAAATTTAAATTTCAGTTCCTCAATCACAGCTAGCCACATTTCAAGTACTCTAGTGATATGTGACTAGTGGCTACAGTATTGGACAGTATATACATAGAACACTTCCATCATTGCAGAAAGTTCAGGTGGACAGTGCTACTCTGTATCTTATTTCCTTTGGTTCTTCCTGACTCCTCCTTTGGAAACCCAATAAAACAAGCACTGGGACTGCATGGAAACTTCACTTCAGCCTTGCCCTAGAAATATAAGGCAATAACTTCAGATTCTCCTGATCCAGTGTCTTAAGAAATCAGATGTGTGGGCAGCCCGGGTGGCTCAGCGGTTTGGTGCCTGCCTTTGGCCCAGGGTGCAATCCGGGAATCCCGGGATCGAGTCCTGCGTCGGGCTCCCAGCATGGAGCCTGCTTCTCCCTCTGCCTGTGTCTCTGCCTCTCTCTCTCTCTCTCTCTCTCTGTCATAAATAAATAAATAAATCTTTAAAAATATATTTATGATAAAGTAGGTTTTGTTACCTGCATTTTAAGATGAAGTAATTAAAGGACGCCTAGGTGGCTCAGTGGTTGAGCATCTGCCTTTGGCTTTGGCTCCAGTAGTGATCCTGGGGTCCTGGGATTGAGTTCTACTTCAGGCTCTCTATAGGGAGCCTGCTTCTCCCTCAGCTGGTGTCTCTGTGTCTCTCATGAATAAATACATATAATCTTTTAAAAAAAAAAGATGAAATTAAGATGGAGAGACAGTGAATAGCTTGTCAGAAGGGACTGAAATACTGAAGATCAAATCCAGATATTTTGACAAGATGTAACTGCCCAGTAAGTGGTAGTTATTATTATGTTTGGTGCTGTTATATACACTTTTCAATGTGTTACCTAATGTAATCTTCAAAAACAGCCCAATCAAGAAGGTATATATTTATTCAGTTTTATAGATGAGGAAACTGGAGCACAAAGCAATTAAATAATTTGCCTAAAATTATGCAGTAGTGCTAGAACTCAGGGTCCAGAGCCCATCTGATTTTAGAGCCTGTGCTCTTAATCATACTTTGCTGTTCTGCCTCCCGTGTGTAAGGTTCCTTCTACTATACCATACTGCTTTTCTAGCTACACTGGCAGGAAGAGGGTGTCAGAGCCTTTGGGAGACTGGATGGAAGAGGGAAATGGTTTATAGTAGCCTTAAGAAGAGAAAGTGGCAGAGATCGGGGATAGATTACAGTTGTCCAGAGGAATGGTGTGTTAGAGACACAATTGGGAGTCCCTGGCATCCTATTCCAACCTGTTCCATTAGCTTAAAGCTAGTTTCCTCCCTGGGTTAATGAGTGATTTAAATAGGATTTTAATTTACTGTATTGGGGCTACCCTTTTGTTGTTTGCAGACAATTCTATTCACTCTGCATTTCAGCAGTGCTAGGCTAGTTCAGTGCACTGCCACCAAGTACTGTTTTACTTAAGTTGTATTGAGTGTATTTTGTCTAACTTGATCACAAACCATTAACAATTACTTTTTAAAGTATTTTAATTCCCTTTCCCTTTTAGAGTATTGAATGTGTTCTAATGTTCAATAACTACATAAACCTCAGGATTAAATTTGGACAAATTATGTATTCAGAGGTCTTCAGCAACCAGAAATAGTTCTTAGCATTAGAAATAATTTTTAGAGTTGAATTGGAGTCTGTGACCTTGAGGTGAAGCCTACCAATCACAAGTTAGCAGCAATCACCTGGATTTTTTTAGACAGTGTCCATTTTTGAAATAGCAATACAAGGAGCTCAGTCAGTAAGTTTTCTTTGTTAAATCCATAAGGACTTGACTACTTGTTTGATACAGCTCCAGAGTACATGCATTACATTAAAAGTAATATGATAGAAATTCCTCCACTCTAACACGACAGAATTTAGAGTTTAGGGGTTTTATCCTTTGTGTTGAAAGAGTAAAGAACTGCTTCCTAGAGTAACAGGAATTAACCTATACACTATTTCTTGTCTTGTCTTGCAGTAGTACTTGTACCATGGGCTTAGTCCTGCCCCTCTGGAGTGATACCCTAATTCATTTGGATGGTGATGGGTAAGAGCTTTCCCTTTTTATTCACCTATAGAAAGCCAAGGGGTGAGGTTCCATCTTCATGCCCATTCATTAAGCTGATTGGGAGGCCCAGTGTGCCCAAGTGAACTGTCATGTCAGCAACTCAGTGAGTCCTTTTAAACTCCTGTTTTGGGGATCCCTGGGTGGCTCAGCGGTTTAGCGCCTGCCTTTGGCCTAGGGCGCGATCCTGGAGTCCCGGGATCGAGTCCCATGTCGGGCTCCCGGCATGGAGCCTGCTTCTCCCTCCTCCTGTGTCTCTGCCTCTCTCTCTCTCTCTCTCTCTCTCTCTCTCTCTCTCTCTCTCTGTGTTTATCATGAATAAATAAATTTTTAAATCTTAAAAAAAAAAAAAAACTCCTGTTTTGTAAAGTGGAGTAAAAATACAACTTGCCAGGGCCTCTTACTTCTGTTCTTCTAGGCTGACTACAGTAAGAATCCAAACAAAGAAAAACTAGTTTGTTGGCTCGCTCTTCAATCTGAACATGTGGGACTGTTGCAATGCTCTCCCAGAGGATGATATGTTCTGTTTCAAATAACCTCTTGCTGCCTCTGCCAGCTGTCAGCCTACAGTATAACCCCATTCCTGTGCCAATTCCTTCCAGTGACCCTCCACCCCCACCTCCTGGTGTTTTTAGAATGTGTCCCCAAGAGACCAAGATGTTTGCTCCAGTTTATAAAACCAGGGTCAGGTTTGCTAAGAACCCACAAGGCTTCCAAATAGAAATATATAGCAGAACAGTTTGTAGCTACAGCTGGGAAATTATATGTAATTCCCCAATTCCAGTGTGGGAGTCCATTCATTTTGCTTGGTAGATAAAATCAGACAATTTGTTGAAGCTTTTCAGTCAAGTCCTGTACTCTAGTTAACTTCTACATGAAGTGCCTGATGATTTCTTCCATTGAGCCAGCAGTTGCTAGCCTGGGAAATGACCTTGAAAATTCACAACTGAAATAAGCTACTCTCATTTGTGGATTTTTATCTCATTCTTTTTTTTTTTTTTTCTTCCCTTAGTGGGTTCAGTGTATCAACGGATAACAGAGTGCATATATTCAAACCTGTATCTGTACAGGCAATGTGGTAAGAGGACTTTTAATGTCTCTATAAAGGTTTTTGGGGTTTTTTTCTGTGAAAGTTTTTAAATATATTATTGGGGCAATATTTTGTAAGTAGTAATATTTGAAATAGTACAGTTCTCTATGAAAATGCTGTATGATCTGTGTGTGGTTTTTTGTTTGATCTGTTTGTGTGTCCCTCATAGTTAAAGATGACCTAGGAGCTCAGTTTTCAAATTATCATAGTGGAAGTCCTTAAGCACTGGTGAACAAGTAAAATTCACAGGTGTTCTTAGACTCTGGAAGATACTTATTGGGTCAGATTGCTGGTTGGAACAGTTTTATCGGGACACATTGATTAAGTTAGTGGCAGTCTAGAGCCATATCTAGAACATCATACTACTACAGTGCATTAGTGTTTAATTTCTTAAAGTAATCAGGGATACTATTAATAGATAAGTTTCCATTAAAATTTCTGATGACTGTAAGACTGCAAAATGCAAATAAAGCCGAAACATTATAAATGTTAATAACCATCAACTGGTGTACTGACACTTCTGGGCTACTTAACTATATATATCAGAATTACGCTTTATATGGGTTATATCTATCTAATCACCACACCAACTCCCCAAAATAATAATAGTAGTTCTTATTATTGGTGAGAAAGCTGAAGTTTTGTAGAGGTTACATAACTGGCCTGAGAGTATTTTTTCCATGTAGGCAGAGTAGACTCTTACTCTCTTATTCTAGATTATCTAGAAAAATGATCTGATGACTAGGGAATAGTATGACTCTAAGATTCAGAGTCTATCCCTGAGTTAGGGATTTGATTTTCAGTTTCTCATTCAGTTACCTTATTCTGTAGTAGAAGTCCTCATGAGGAGCAGAATGGATAGAACAAAAACCAAACAGGAAATAAAGGAGCCTGAAAAGATTCCAAGGAGCTCATTTGCCCCTGAATAACAGGACTGATAGGCTTGAGGTGGATGCAGTCATAAAGCAGAGACAACTGAACTTCAGAATCTTATCATTTCATGCAGTAATTGAGGTGCAAGAGAGTTACAGGTCATGTGTTTAAAACAGATTTTTGAATTTTAGGGCATATTTCACATAATTTTCTCATGGAAAGCTTACTTTCTTTGACTAAGGCTCCTTTACACGCAACTGACATACCTATTCCTAGGTACCAAGTAAAGCCAAACAGCTGACATCCCATAAATGACAGTATTTTCAGTTATATTTTGAGAAGGAGTACAAAGCAGTCTTAATTCTTTAGACAATGAAAGAAGATTCAAGTAATAACCTAGTTCAATCTTTGATGTTCTAAAGCAAACTGATTAGTCCTACTTCTGTTGGCTTATTGCTGAATAAACTTTTTGTTGTGCCATCTGGAGAATAGTGAACTGAAAGTCACAGGGGAAAAAAAGGTGATCTATGGATCAAAGTGGCATTTTGACCAGGTGTTTCCTTCACAGGAGGTAGTTTAATGTAGTTTCCTGGGAAGCTCCTGTATGCAACAGAAATATCTGAAATGGCCAAGCCTTGAGTATATTTTAGTTTCTTTTTTTTTTTTTAAGGTTTTATTTATTTATTCATGAGAGACAGAGAGAGAGAGAGACAGAGACAGAGACATAGGCAGAGGGAGAAGCAGGCTCCATGCAGGGGTATGGGGCTCGATCCCAGGACTCCAGGATCACACCCTGGGCCAAAGGCAGGTGCTCAACTGCTGAGCCACCCAGGCGTCCCTAAGCCTTGAGTGTATTTTAGGATTCTTGCCTCAGACACATGTGGCATATGCTTTTGAAGCATAAGTTTTCCCAATGAAGATAATATGCATCAAATATTGTGCTCAGCTGACCCTTACCTGTAAATCTATGTAGTGAAACTGAAATTCACAGAGAATTATCTGAGAATTAGAAAAACTTCTCTGAGAATTTGGCTTACTTTGAGTAATACAAAGCATTCTAAAAGATTCTGCAACTTTATTTTTTAAGGAAAACTCTTTCCCAGATAAAAATGGACTGAAATGGGGCAGCCCAGGTGGCTCAGCGGTTTAGGGACGCCTTCAACCCAGGGCCTGATCCTGGAGTCCCGGGATCGAGTCCCATGTCAGGCTCCCTGCATGGAGCCTGCTTCTCCCTCTGCCTGTGTCTCTGCCTCTCTCTCTCTCTCCTCTCTGTGTCTCTCATGAATTAATAAATAAAATCTTTAAAATTAAGAAAATAATGGACTGAAATTTTTTTCCTTATTAGGTTGATAACTAATTTATTTTTTAATTTACATTATTTGGGATCGACAAGGACTTGAACAAGTAAATTGTCATTTACTATTGGTGGGAGAATAAACTACAACAACCTTTCTTGAGAATGAATCTTTCTTGCCAACATGCCTTACCATTTGCCTGCCCTTTTGACCTAGTAATTCTGCTTCTAAAAATTTATCCTTTTTTAAAAATAAAAATAAAATAAAATAAAAATGTATCCTAAGGTAATAATTGTGGATATGTGTAAAAATTTTAACTATAAGAATGTTTGTCAGTGTTGTAATAATAGCAAAATGTGGAAAACAATTTAAATGTCTGAAAAATATGAATTAAATTATGGTGCATTGATGTTATTAAATATAATACAGCCATTAAAATAATTTCATTGAAGAATATTGACATATATGCTGGTAAGAAGGTTTAAAGTAAAATCAAGTTTAAAATGTAATAAATGAATGAATGAATGAAGAAAGAAAGAAAGAGAAAGAAAGAAAGGAAAGAAAGAAAAGAGAAAGAAAGAAAGAAGAAAAGAAAGAAGAAAGAAAGAAAAAGAAAGAAGGAAGGAAGTAAAGAAAGAGAAAGAAAGAAAGAAAAAGAAAGAAAGAAAGAAAGAAAAAGAAAGAAAGAGAAAAGAAAAGAAAAGAAAAGAAAAGAAAAGAAAAGAAAAGAAAAGAAAAGAAGAAAGAAATATAGAGGGATACCTGAGTAGCGCAGTCAGTTGGACGTCTGACTCTTGATTTCAGCTCAAGTCATGATCTCAGCGTCATGAGATGAAGTCCTGCATCAGGCTCTATACTCGGCAGGGAATCTCCTTGAGATTCTCCCTCTCCTTCTGCCACTCTCCCTGTTCTGTCTTTCTTTAAAATAAATAAATCTTCTAAAAAAATAAAATAAAATGTATATAGAATGTGGTCATATCTTTATTATTGATGGATGCCTTGACAAAAAGACTGAAGAAATCTATACTAGAACTTTAACAGTGGTTATTTCTCAGTAGTTAACTACAGGATATTTTTGCCTTTACTTAAGGTCCCTAAATTTTCTAGAGTTAGCATGGATCACTTTTGCTATGGGGGGTGGAAATTAAGTGGCATTTTTAAAAGAAAGATGTCAATGGATTGCCTATAGAATTCTCTCATACTGTCCTCTTCCCGTAAGAGAAAGACATTAGCTTATAGCTAATGAGACATTTTGTTTAATCCAGCTATGAACTAGGCATTCTTATAGGCATGTGAGATGTGTCAGTAAACAAAATGTAGAAAGATCTTTGCTCTTATGTAATTAATTTCCTACCATTTAAGGCTTCAGCTTTTCTCAAATATATAACTAGAAAGGTTCTTTTCAAATAAAAAAATAAAAGTTTTTTTTTAAAGGTACTTTTCAGGTTTGTTTACCCTCTTGGGTTCCTGAGTTCATAGTCAGAGATTTAATTAGTATAACCAGAGCTATTCTTAGAAAGTAGCTCAAGTGTATGAATAAATGGTTTGAAGAGACTGAGAGACTAAAGCAACAAGAATGATAAATGTTATTAGATAAGTACTTCCTGGGCATCAAAGGACATGTCTTCAAGGCTTAGAGACATCTATCTATATGGTCTTTGTGGACCCTCTAAGAATCATAGGGAATTTATGCTGTAAGATGATTCTGTGCCAAGGGAAACAAATCTTATGTAGTAAATGGTTGAGATCTTTAGTTCTATAGTGATACAACATATAGAATCCAACTACAAGATCATGAGCTCTGTAGGTACCTAGACCTATTTTTCACTGGTGGGTTGTCCTGGTTGTTCTGCTCCTCTCTACTCCTAACCTTATTAATGCATTATATATTTCAGCAAAAAGTGTCTAGCAGATAGCTATAAATCGATAATATGGTATAATCAAAATCAGAGAATCTTAAATTCCAGGGAATAGATTCTCCAGAGGCCAAATTCTATAGGGTTTAAAAATTGAAAGAGTTTTGGGTACTTGTGGATTATTGGCTTTCTGGTATCCCCATGGTTCTGCAGTGCTCATTTTCCAGCGTATCTTTCAGGTCTGCATTACAGAGTTTACACAAGGCTTGTGAAGTGGCCAGAATGCATAATTACTATCCAGGCAGCCTGTTTCTCACCTGGGTGAGTTATTACGAGAGCCACATCAACTCAGATCAATCGTCAGTCAATGAATGGAATGCTATGCAGGATGTGCAGTCCCACCGGCCTGACTCTCCAGCTCTCTTCACAGACATGTAAGTCAGCTTACTCAGGATCACTGAAGTGTCTCTGTTGTATTCTAGGGGGTCAAAAGCAACATGTTCTTCCCTAATCTCTCCTCTTCGAGAATTAATCTTAGCCAATGATACTAGTCAATGTCTATACTACACATTGGCCACACAAAGAATCCTATTCTTTCTGTTGTCTGCAAACACAGGAGTTTAACTCCTGGGCACAATGAAATCTCCATAGTAAAGAGCTGCAATTCCATAAAATCCCATTCAGATTCCACTAATTTGAAATTTGAGTTTAAAGAGAGTGAGGCTGAAGTCTGCCTTGGCATCATCTGTGAAAGAAGGATTTAATAAGCAAATTAATGGTACACAGAAGCTTTGTTTGTTTTAAGATTCCGTATAAGTAATCTCTATACCCAATGTAGGGTTCAAACTTAGAACCCCTAGATCAGGGGTCACATGCTCTACTGACTGAGCCAGCCAGGAGCCCAACATAGAGAAGCTTTTAAAGAGATGTTTCTAATACTTAAGAAAACAAGAAGTTTCCAGTCAATTTAAAAGACTGCCTAGGTTGTTATTGCTCATTTTAAACTGATTTCTGGTCACATATTTTTAAAAATAATTTATAATTCAAGTGTTTGACTCAACCCCACTGTTGCCTTGTTGGGTCTTTGTCAGTGAGATTTTATTAAATCTCCCTGGTGTATGGTAAGTTGGATAAAGGCCTGAGGTGGATGTTTATTTCCTTTTTAGGCCTACACGTTAAAACTTTCAGACATTAATCAGGATGTTTCTTTTGCTCTGAATTTATTTTTCTGCACTTTCAAGGTATTCTACAACTGGAAAAGAAGAGTATCTATCTACTTACTATCTGACTGTACAAACCTTCACCTTCAGATTCCTAAATTGATACCAAAACAGTTCATGATTTTGTTTTAAGAAAATGCTTTATTTAGGTAATAGTGTAAATTTACTTTTACTAGAAAAGGTGAAATTTCCAAGAATTGTATGAACAGGACAGTCAAAAAAGAAGTGGAACTTTTTTTTGCATAGGGTGTTATTGATACTAGGATCTCCTTTTCATTAGCCCTAGTCATTTTGAAGATCCCACAGTAACTGAAATGATAAGGCTTAGTCTGGCTTTCAGAATCTTGGAAAACGTTACTGAGTTCATGCTTTATAGCTGATTGATGGTTATCAAAGGAATGGATGTCTCATCTGGCTCAAAAATGGACATTCTGGGGATCCCTGGGTGGCGCAGTGGTTTGGCGCCTGCCTTTGGCCCAGGGCGCGATCCTGGAGACCTGGGATCGAATCCCACGTCGGGTTCCCTGTGCATGGAGCCTGCTTCTCCCTCTGCCTGTGTCTCTGCCTCTCTCTCTCTGTGTGTGTAACTATCTTTAAAAAAAAAAATGGACATTCTATCCCAGACTTACATGAGAGTGAAAACTCTTCATTTCTTATGATTTTATTAGAGAAAATTTGGATATTACATCAGAAAGAAAAGGAAAGAAAATTGGCAATAATTTGTCTATATCCCCAAGCAAGGGAAAGTAGTCCCTGGAACATGCTGGAGGTTCATTAAATCTTAGCTCTTAGTATGTACAATATAACTCCAGCTTTAATGATATATTTACAAACCAAAGGTCTGTCCTAGAAAGAAAAACTGAAAAGCTGTAGGTCAGAGTATTGATAATGATTATCTCTAATGTAGAGATTTTCAGTGATTTTTATTTTTCTTCATGTCTTTGTGTATTTTCAAATTTTTCTCTAGTGAAATCAAGAAAGTGTGTTTGTGTTATAATGTTTTTTTCTCCCTAAATTGACTAGAAAAGCCTGAAAAAGAATGCTGAGCGTACAGGGAGAATGTGTGCCAAAATGGATTTAGGTACTCTACTGCAAATAAAGTTTGTATTTTGAAATACAAGGAAAGGGAAGAAGGGAACATACATGTATAGTGCTTCCAGTGTATGTTAAATGTTATGCCAGGCACTTTATACGTGGTACATCATTTATAAGAACCTCATGAGGCAGATATTATTATACTCGTTTTATAAAAAAAGAAAACCCGCTCAGAGAAGGGAAGGAATTTGTTCAAGGTTGTACCACTAGTAAAGTTGCAGGGCTGGGATTAATACCCAGGTGTGAAGAAAAAAAAAATTAAAAAAAAAAAATACCCAGGTGTGTCTGCTCCCAAATCACTCTGCCTCAGAGAACTGTCGTGAAGGATTAGGAGAAAGATTGCTAACTAGGGATCTAACTCATGCACATAGGTGGTAAAATTTGTTTTATAAATATTTTTAAAGGTTTTATATATTTATTCATGAGAGACACAGAGAGAGGCAAAGACATAGGCAGAGAGAGGAGAAGCAGGCTCCATACAGGACCCTGATGCAGGACTCAATCCCAGAACTCTGGGATCACGTCCCGAGCTGAAGGCAAATGCTCAACCTCTGAGCTACCCAGGCGTCCCTATAAATATTTTTTAATGGAAGACTTTAATGTATAACTTTCTACCATTAGCTATGTCTAGGAAAAATGGTTGGGAGCATGATTAAGAATTTAATCCTGCTCAAGACAGGGATGCCTTGGCAGATAGGGAGATGGCACAGGCATTATCTGTATTCTGCAGGGTTCATGAGAAACTACAAGCCCAAGTGGTGGGGAGCCCCAAGGTTCTGAGGTCAGAGCATCCATCTTTGGAGATTACTGAAGCTATTTTTGCAGACAGTGATAAGGCTGTAGGCAGCAAGGGCAGACAGGATGCCTGAAGGCTTAGTCCATTTCCATCTCCAAATAAGGAGGTACAGAGCAGATACCTTTCTTGAGTAGGTAAGAGGGAAAGATGAGACAGAAAGTGCTCTTTGTCAGCCTCACTCAAATTCTGCATAATATGAAATAATGCTTTTAGAGAGAAGCATCCAGTTACATTAAACCAATACCTTTCTAGTAATTGGAGAGTTAGCTTACTAGTTTAATTTCCTATTAAAGTTCCAAGGGTAATTTTATTTTTAAGAGTCAGAAGATTAAGGGAAGCAACATAATCCTGCAGGTAGAGTGTTAGGCTGGGCTGAGAGTACTGGTTCTCCTGCCAGTGTATGCGATCTTTGGCATGTCATTTAACCTTTCACATATTTATTCCTTTATCTATAAAATGGGGGTAACAATTTCACAGAGATGTTGTGAGAGCTTTATGAGAAGGAATGTATTTTGGATGGAAATATTCTGAGTAGTTAATTCTTAAAAACCCATTTTGGAGTGAATTTGCTTCAGTTAAGAAGGCAGAAATCATTCTTTCATCTTTCCTGTTTTCTAGAATAATAGCAATGAATGGTGAGCATTAGGTGGCATTTTAAGCCACAGAAGACCTGATCCCTACTGAGTCACACCACTGTTCTACCCAGCTTGGTATTCTAGTTCAGCAAGTGGTAGTCAGGGATACTTGATGGAACAGTATGACTATGCATCTGCATTAAAGTAGTATACACAGTATAGCTTATTTTTTAGTCCTTCATAGATGTACGTGGATATATTTAAGGGCTTTTAAACATGTACGACCTCTTCAAGTAATCATTTCTACATGTTTACATTCTATACATTGTGAAAAACTTTTTTAAATACTTTTTTGTTTGTTTGTTTGTTTGTTTTGACATGCCCCCAGAATATAAATGTTTGAGGGTAATATAGAAAGTCTGGAAAAAAAAAAAAAATAGAAAGTCTGCCAATTTGGAAACAACCAAATGGCACTTTCATTAACCTAGTCAAATTCCTGCCTAAGAAAAAAAAATCACCATTTCTCTCTTCTCAGACCAACTGAACGTGAGCGAACAGAAAGATTAATTAAAACCAAATTAAGGGAGATAATGATGCAAAAGGATTTGGAGAATATCACATCCAAAGAGGTGAGAGACCTTGAGTTCTTCTTATTCCAAGACTAGGAGTGGGATAACAGTGGGTATGGGGTTAGAAATAGTGAATGATTGATTGAAAGTACAGAGGTACTTTTCAGAGATGAGTAAAATATGTCTTCTTTGTTTCAGATACGAACTGAGTTGGAAATGCAAATGGTGTGCAACTTGCGAGAATTCAAGGAATTTATAGATAATGAAATGATAGTGATCCTTGGCCAAATGGATAGCCCTACACAGATATTTGAGCATGTATTCTTGGTAAGTCTGAGGACCACTCTAAGTGATGTGCTAAATCTAGTCCATACCAGCTCTGGGAGAACAATTGTTAAATTTGAGTATATTTAAATAAAATATAACTTAAAAACAAAAGTAATAAATACTTAAACCCTATCCCTTTCTAGTTTTTTACTAGATTTTATTGTTATCTGTGCTCTAGGTTATTTACATCTACTATATGGTGGAAATGTTAGATAATGGTGGGCTTCTGCTCATCTCTTCCCAATTCCTCATTCAGTGACATCAAGCTGGTGGATTAAAATTGACTTGGTGGGAAATTTTACACCAAGGAAATGGGCAAATGCTACAAATCAGTCCCTTCCCTCCTGCATGGACTGTTAAATATCTCATCTGTTCTTCATGACAGTCAAAAGTCAAACAGACCAGTCCACGATAGCTTTATACAGTGTATCCAAATAGAATGATCCTTTGACATCACTCTTTCACATTTTCCAAATTTGCATAAGGCCTAATATATCTGAGCAGAGCAGGTTGGACTACTTATGAACTGAGAGACTATTGAACTTTAGAAACATTTAGAACCTTATAGCTGCATTTTGAGTCCCCCCGATACTTTTGTGATTGCTAAAATTTCAGTGACTTAAAATTGTTCGTGATTCCTGAACATTCAGTGACCTGCACTTAGCCCAAGGATAGCTTTCTGACCAATGGATTAGGGAAGCTTCTAAAAACCTTAAGACTCATTTTCCTCCCAAATGTTAGAAGAGTTTTAGTTTCCATCTGTACACAGTAGTGGGAATAAGGTTAAGAAGGTAATTAAAATCAGTGGGGAATGTCAGAACTTCATTTTGTTTCCACTTCCCACACACTTTGACCAAAAATACTGTAATAAGGAAATAAATTGATTGGTTTGAATTTCATTTCCTTTCTCTATTTCACATTTGTGAAATGATTAGAAGCTGAGAAACAGGAAACAAGAGGAATAAATGCACAGGAACTGACTAAATTGGATCATCTCACCCCTGAATATTCAAGAGTTTATGTCACCAAGCAGTCAGATTTTATGCCATTGAAGGCTTGTGCCCTGAATTAACTTTTTGACAGTCTGAGAGTATGTGTGCTTGTAGAGTGATTCATAGTGCTGTATAGCTATGAAATTACTCATGAAAAGCTGTGAGCTGGAAAGGGAACTTTTTTTCCATGACTTTAACTTGACCAATGTGTGTTGCCATTTCTGGGTGTAGGTTATACTGCAAAACTGTCATTGACCTTTCCATTTGTAAAGTACTTGGCTTTGTTGTCATCTGTGTATACCTCCGCAAGGGTTCCAAGTATTCCCTGCTGGTGTATCGTTGGAAAGAATTTTTGGATCATCTATAGAAAACTTATGAGTCACTCATTCAAATGGACCCTGCCCCTAACTGTGTCTGTGTAACATGACTAATTTTTATGAACAGCAAGTACTTATACCCAAAAATAGCTCATGTTAGAAAATGACCAGAGCTGTAAACTCAGAAGTCACTTTTCCATTACTTGTATTTTAATGCCAGAAAGGATGTAGACATAATGAATATGAAATACAATTAATATGTGACTGTTCAACCTGTTTAATTTGGGTGGACTTCCCTGTGTCTCTGATGCCACCCACCCAAGGACTATCTTCTCCGTACTTCCTCTTGAAATAATATGTTTTAGGATATATAGAGAAATTTTAGTAGTACTCTTTCAGAAAAAACAGTCCAGTTCTCCTGAGATTTGAGTCCCTAATCAACTACAAATGCATTTGAGTATTTTTACCAGTATATTTATCCTATTATTTTATGAATATTGGCATATTCTTCTGTCTTGGGTTTTTTTTTTTACTTATTATAAAAATAAATCATGTTCATTTTAGAAAGTTTAGACAATTTAATTTTTTTTAGTGAGCTACACATAGTCCATTCCTTTCTGTTTATTTTTTGACTGAAGTATAATTAACGTACAATGTTATATTAAGTTCAGGCTGCAACATATCGATTCAGCAATTTTATGTACTACTCAGTGCTCACCACAATAAGTACAGTCCCATTTGTCATCGTACAATGTTATTACAATATTATTGACTGTATTCCCTAATCTGTACATTTTCATCTCTGTACTTTATTAATTTTATGACTGGAAGTTTGTAACTCTTAATCTCCTATCTATTTCACCCATTCCCCCACCCAGCTTTCTTCTGGCAACCACCAATTTGTTCTCTCTATATATTTTTTAAATATTTTATTTATTCATGAGAGAGAGAGAGAGAGGCAGAGACACAGGCAGAGGGAGAAGCAGGCTCCATGTAGGGAGCCCAATATGGGACTCGATCCTGGGACTCTAAGATCATGCCCTGGGCCGTAGGCAGACGCTAAACCACTGAGCCACCTAGGGATCCCCTTGTTCTCTATATTTGAGTCAGGTTTTATTTGTTGGTTTTTTATATTTCATATATAAGTGAAATCGTATTGTATTTGTCTTTCTCGGACTTACTTAGCATGATTATTGGCATATTCTTCTGTCTTAGGTTTTTTATTTATTATAAAAAAGTAATTCATGTTTGTTGTAGAAAGCTTAGACAATTTCAGAAGACAATAAATAACATTTAATCACCAGCAAAAGAGATAAGCAATGATACATTTTGTTATATAATATTCCAGTCTTTTTTTACTTTCTTAATGTGGTCTGTATATTTTTGAAAAAGGGAAATCCTAATCAGCTTCAGATTATAATTCTGTTTCCTAAAGAATGGACATGTTCTTTCCATTGTGTATATTTTTCTTACTTGGGAAAAACTTCCAAACTGGAGAATTCTGAAATTTAATTCATACCCAGCAAAATGAGTACATAACACTTCTTCATCAATGGCTTTCTCCCTTTGCACCACCATATCCTGTATCCAAACCTCTATCTCTTCTCCAGTGAGTGTGTACTCTGCTGGCTTTCCCAGCAATTGACATGGAAAAAGAGGTTTTATCCAAGCTGCAAGTGGTGGTGTTAATTTTCTGCAAAGTCATTTCATCTTGTGCGGAGCTGCCATGCCTGAAGTGCAAGCAGATTGTGTGAAGGAAGGCGGCAGGATTTTTCCCCTTCCTTTTGAAACTGCTTAGCTCTGCAATGCACTGCACAGAGCTGTTTATTTAGAAAGGTATCCAGCTGGTATGGAGAAGAAAAGTATAAGGCATAGTTTAAAGAAAATCTGCAATGAGAAGAGAGAATTGATTGGTTGGAAGCCAGGGTATTTCCACCCAAAGTTCTTCCACACCCTTAAGAGTTGTACTCTGAGCTGGAAGCCTTTGCCCAACCAAGTCTCAATATCAACAGTTCTCCTGGAGGTTGTCCAGTTTGGCTGAGAAAAAGCTAAATGTGAACAGAGACCCTTTGCTGGGATCCCTGGGTGGCGCAGCGGTTTGGCGCCTGCCTTTGGCCCAGGGCGCGATCCTGGAGACCCGGGATCAAGTCCCGCGTCGGGCTCCCGGTGCATGGAGCCTGCTTCTCCCTCTGCCTGTGTCTCTGCCTCTCTCTCTCTCTCTCTTTCTCTCTCTCACTGTGTGCCTATCATAAATAAATAAATAAAAATTTTTTAAAAAAAAGAGAGACCCTTTGCTGAAAGGCAGGCAGCTTTCTTAGTTGAACAAGGGAAACAGGAATATTGGACACAACCAGTAATTTTGTTCATAAATAAAAAACTAGTTGGTTTTTACTGCTGATGGTTATCCTTCTTAATATGTGACATTACAGAATAATATTTCCTTTTCAAAGAAAAATAAAGCCTCAAATTGGTAGTTACTTTTGTAGGTGCAGAGAAATAGAAGATATGTGAATAGATGAGACTTAAATCAAATGGGCTGTTTTAATTATTCATGATTTTATCCTTCAACTGGAGATTTGTAGCATGAACTTTTCTCAGAAGGAAAAATTAATAGAGCTCTTGTGCCTGGTTGCCTCAATAACGTGACTCACAGTGTTGAGGCTGTAGGTGTGGTATGATGAAGATATGGAGAAGGTACCAGTCCTTGGAGATTATGTCAAATTATAGTGATCCTAGTAGAACCCGAATACAGTCCTTCTTATTTGCTATAAATGTGCTCTCTTCTCTTTTGCTTGAAGCACTTGGACTCTTACAAGGCTATTTCATAAGGATAATATTTGAAAAGAAATAAGTCATTTGGGGGTGCCTGGCTGGCCCTGTCAGTAGCATATGACTCTTATTCTCAGTGTCATGAGTTCAAGCCCCACATCGGGCATGGAGCCTACTTAAAAAAAATTTTTTTTAGAAAGAAAAAAAAATTAGTCACTTGGGTTTTTGGACTATGGCACAATATAGGGGAACCAGAGTAAAAGATGAAAATGAACTTACTTAAAAATGTATTATAGTCCCAAGATTTCATTTTACACCTCAGTAAGATTAGAATATGCTTTGCATAATTATATAGAACATAGTGGAAAACCCCATGGAATTGTGTCATTGTAAGCCTGAGAAGCATGTGGGGGGGGGGGGGAGATTGAGTCTTTGGAGGGCCCCAGGGGGCTAATATGAATGGCATTTATTTTGAGGACAGAAAAGTAATTACACCATGTTGATTCCAGTTCTTCATTTCAGGTTGAACCTGAAGCAGCCCTAAGCAGAGCCCAAGTCATGTTATATGGACTTCATTGAGAAAGTAGCCAAAGCTTTTAATTTATTTTGTTTCTGGATATGTGCCATTTCAGATTGTCATTGAGTTTTCTCTGGACAGGTAGATGAAAACCATGGACTTTTCCCATCACGTAAGGGTTATTTCCATCTAGCTGGACAAAGTTCCACAGAGGATTTAGACTTCTAAATTAAGAAGTGCAGTGGTCACATTTCCCTGGCTACCATTAAGCCACTCAACCCTTATTGCTTGTCTTCTGTCTCCTTGAAGTTCTTTAGGATTCTTACCTCTTTCTTTGTGGGAGAGCTTGTTTTCAAAGGTTGAGCACAGAGCCTTAAGAACCTCCCAGATTTTTTTAAAGCAAGTCACCTGAGCCCTGATTTATAAAAAAGATCAGTTATCCATCAGTTACTGTCCTTTTCCTAAATAGAACTTTACAGTAGATCTACTATACAGTAGATCTACTGAGATAGATAAATATATATCTCAGTTCAACAGACAAATTGAATAACATATCACTTGTATTATGATGATAGTACTTGCATAGCACTTTTCAGAGTGCTCCATTTACTTACCTTATTTGATCATTCACTCAATAAACATTTGTTGACCCTCTCTTTTGTGCCAGGTATGAGGCTAGATTTTTGTGCAATCTGATCTATTTCTATATGGAGAGAGTAGTGAACCATATCAGATAGATATTCACGGAAGGCCAATGGGATAGACAATTAGAAGTGGTCGTTAGTAACATTAGCAAGAGTGATGAGAGCAGAAACCACAGTGCTGTAGGTTGAGACCTATGGGAAATATGGAATCAGATAAAGTATTAGATTTTACTTCTATGAAGAAAGGTATGTGGAAGAGAATTCAGGATGGAAAGAGGGTTTTTCCACTTTAATATGGGAGAAACCAGTTTTGTTTTGTTTTTTGTCAAGGGGTGGGCACTGGAATGGAGACTCTTAAACAATAGAAACTTAGGACACCTGGGTAGCTCAGCAGTTGAGCATTTGCCTTCAGCTCACAGTGTGATCCCGGATCAGGGGATCTAGTCCCACATCAGGCTCCCTGCAGAGAGCCTGCTTCTTCCTCTGCCTAGGTCTCTGCGTCTCTCTGTGTGTCTCTCATGAATAAATAAATAAAATACTTTTTAAAAAACCATAGAAACTTATTTCTCAAAGTTCTGCAGGCTAAAATCTGAGATCAGCGTGCCTGCATGGTCAGGTGAGGGCCATCTTCTGGGTTATAGATTTCTCTTTGTTTTCTCACATGGCAGAGGAGATCAGGAAAAACTTCCTGTTTGTAATTTGAGACGGTACTCATTTAGGTATGTAGGAGTAGGTGGGAGGAGTGTTCCATTTTGCAGATAAGAAAAGTGAAGACAGATTAAGCAATTTGCCCAGTGCTCCACGGTAGAGTGGGAAGTTGGAACTTGAACCTGAGTCTTCTAATGCTAAATTCCATTTAATATATAATTCTAAAATAGGCAAATTCTTACTTTTAAATGTTTGCCTTTTCAAAAGAGATGAACAGATAGTCCAAAAAAAGTAAATGGACCAGACACATTGAAAAGTTGCTCACTCTTAAGAGAAATGCAAATTGAAATTACACTGAGATAACCTTTCACGCCTGTCAGATTGGCAATAATTCAAAAGCTTAACCACACATTTTGTTGGCAAGGCCTTGGAGAAAGTGGCACTGTCATAGTTGTTGGTGGGAATGCAGAATTGTTTCAGCCTCTATGGATAGAATTTAGCAATGTCTAACAAAACTGCATTGGCCCTTTACTCAACAACCTCACTTCCACAAATATGAAACAACATTTATAGGAGACTAGTTGAATAAATCTATCACTATCCAGTGAAGTGCTATGTAGATGTAAGAAGGAATAAGGAAAATTTTTCTTTGAATTGCTACAAAGTGATTCTGAGAATGTATTGTAAAGTAAAGCAAGCGAAGAACAAAACTATATGTAGTATACTACTTTTATGTAAGTAAGAAATAGTAACAAGGATATATTTGCTTATGTTTTTTCAAAATAGAACATAGGTAGAATAAGCCAGAAACTAATGAAAATGTTTACCCTTAGGGATTGAGGAGATTAGAGTGGGAGTGAGACTTCAAGTTTACTTTTTTTTTAAAAAGATTTTATTTTTTCATGAGAGAAATAGAGAGGCAGGCTCCACTCTGTGTCGTGAATAAATAAAATCTTTAAAAAAAATAAGCTTTTGATTTTCAATCTTAAAAAAGTTTGCATATGCAAAATCAAGTGGAAAAGGCACAATTTTAGGGATATACCCAAAATTGAATACAGACAAGGGTGAATGAACCCAAGTATATATCTAATGGATAACTTCACAGAGGGAAATTAATTCAAATAACTTTTGAGCATAATATTCTGATTGAACCTCTTCATGGGAAGAGAAAAAAAACTACAAAAAGAAATTTCAACTTGATAGTTTTGTAATTGGCTATGGTATTGGTGTAGTAATAGTAATGTTGAAGTTATTTTGTAAATAGAGCACATGAGTTGTTGGAAACCAAGGCTATCACTCTGGAATAGAGAGAGAAAAATGTTGACAAAGGGGCAAGAAAGAAAAGGAAGAACCTTGTGGTGATAACTTTGAATTGGAGGTACCAGTGTAAATTTTTTTTTTTTCAGTAGATGCCATACTCAGCCTATAGCCCAAAATGGGGCTTGAACTCATGACCCTGAGATTAAGACCTCAGCTAAGATCAGGTGTCATACACTCAACCAAGCCACCCAAGTGCCCCTGGAAATTCAATAGTTTTTTAAAAAATAGTCCCTAGATCTGTCCACTGAAAAGTTTAGAAGCAGTAACACTAAATATTTATGAGCATATCTAATTATGTCCAGGTTTTGATTGCAAAATATTCTTTGCTAAAAGAAACCAGGGCTCCTTGGGGAAAGGGCTAATTCCATTCACAAAGTGAATCTGAAACAATTTCCTGTGCCAGAAAGCAAGGACCTATTCAAAAACTAGTGGGGTCATATCAAAAGGAGCCTGCCTGCTTGAAGAGATTCCCACTGGTCAAATTTAGGACAATTTGAGTGTCAGGAAAAAAAATGGTAATGGATTGTATAACATTCCAAGTACAAAATGAATTCAAGAAGTCATAGTGGCATTTACAGTGCAGAAGGGATGACTCGGTGAAGCTCTCTTTTACAAAGAAGAATGCCAGCTACCATCCAAAGGAATGATAGAATTAAAAAACCACCATTTTCTCAATCTCCAGTAATATAATTGCCTTGGACAAGGTCAGCAGTTGATGCTAAAACCATAGGGTAAAAGATTATTGTGAAACAGGATATTCACATGACCTCAAAGATCTGATACCTAAAGATTACTAATTAGTCGTTAAGAAATCTTTACAGTATGAGATGTGGCAGATACAAAGGTACCTACCAAGAATTCAAGCTCAGCATGACAAGTAAGATAAATGGACATAATTTGCCTCAAGATTTGATGCGATAGGAAATACACAATATCAAAAAAAAAAAAAAGGAAATACACAATATCATCCTTGTAATATTCTTGCCAGGAATTTTGACTTGAATCTAATTATCAGGAGACAAATCAGACAAATCCAGATTGTTAGGAGTTCTCCAAGATTACAGACCTATAGTCTACAAAAATGTAGACTACATTTAAAATGTAGACTAAATGTAAAGTTGAGGTGGACTGTCCAAGACCAGATTAAATGAGAAAGACGTGGCAACTAAATGCAAATTATAATTCTTTTTTTTTTAAGTATAATTCTTGATTGGATAAACATAAAGGATAGTTTGAGAGGACGGTTTTTGAATAAAATATTGATAATGTATTAGAATATTGTGTTAGTGTTCTCTTCGTTGTAAAAGTGAAACGAGAATGTTCATGTTCATAATATATGATCAGGTATTGAAGTGTCATGATTGCTCAGATTACTTTCAAATGGCTCAGGACAAAAAAGTATGATACATATTGGAAGGAGAGAGAGAAAGCAAGTGTGGTAAAATATTAAAAATTGGTATATCTTCTAGATAATCTGTACAACTCTCCCTTCTTTAAATTTTGCATATCCTGTTTCCCACCTGGTTGCTGTCCTCAAGAAGCTTATATTACAGTCGAGGAGAAAAGTAGTAAATAAGCACATAAATAAATATGCAAGTAAAAATTACAATACATTGTCCTGAAAGAAATCAGAATACTATAACAAGGAAAACAGATGACATTTAACTTAGAATGTAGGATGATTAAAGATACCTTTCCAGCATGTGATCTTGAGCAAAAATTATTTGAATTCTATGAGGGCTGGTTTTCTTATCTGTAAAAATAAAGATAACTTTTTTACCCTATCACTTATGAAAACAAAATGTGATAATATACAAAGTACCTGACATATAGAAAGGAAGCATGATAGATGTTATTGGCTCTGCTTCTTTCCTCAGGATTCCTTTCCAAGTATTGTATTTTGTTCATTTGCTAATACTCCCTAACCTTGTTTTTTATTTGGTTCCACAGGGCTCAGAATGGAATGCCTCCAATTTAGAGGATTTACAGAACCGAGGGTAAGCACACAGAGCAATTGCTTTCATCCCCATGACAGAAATCACTGTTCTTTCTTTACTTTTTCCTGTCAAATAGGTGTCAGTGAGTAACTTTAATCTTAGGAGTTGCTTCAAGTTGATTCTAATCAGGTGTAATGTAATAAAAATTTAAGTGGCTATTTTCCCACTGTTTCATCCTCCCACACACACAACTCTCAAGAAAAAGATACTGTTTAGGTGGAAAGGCTTTCCAAAATAAATATGCATGCCTTTCCTGCTGTTTAAAACAAATGTAGTTATTGATTCCTTTTTTTGTTTTTAGAGCAATTTAAGGTTCACAGTAAAATTGAGAAGAAGGTACAGAGATTTCCCATATACTTCTGCCCTTATATGTGCATAGCCTCCCCCATTATTACCATCCCCACCAGAGTGGTGCATTTGTTATAATTGATAAACCTACATTAGTACATCATAATCACACCAAGTCCATATTTACAGTATAGTTCACTCTTGGTGTCCAGTTTTTGGCCTTGGACAAATCTATCGTGCATCCATCATTTATGGTATCATACAGAGGATTTTTTACTGTCCTAAACATCTTCCGTTCCACCCATTTATTCCCACCACCACCCCTGGCAACCGCTGATCTTTTTACTGTCTCCATAGTTTTGCCTTTGGTTCCTCTTTTTATGTGAGAGTACACAGAACTGCATGTGTTGGGTTCATAGCTGCTCATTCAACATTTATTGACCATCTTCTGTGGGCCAGGTACAGTGCTAGATACTAGGGATCCAAGGAAAAATAAGAATCAATCCCTATCCTTTTTTAGTAAGGTGTTTGAAGTCTAAGTAGGTTATAAATATAAAGTGGACAAGCTTCTGAAATTGAACAAGAATACCTACCTTGTATTAAGAAATGTGCCCCTAAACAGTATGGTTATTGAGTTTGATAGTAGCTATTGAGATCACCATGAACACTTAGCAAGCAAAAAGCTGCCATTCTTCTTCCTTTTTTACTTCTTAGCTAATGCCTAAATTTTTCATTGAACATAGCCATGCTAACTCTTAATTGTGGACAGTGATAAGACCTACTGAAATCCAGAAGTAGTGATGGATAGTTGCTGGCTACCTGTTTTCTAAGCTGTAAGTCAGCCTTCTGGTTATCTTTAGCATGATAATCAGAGTCATACTCCCTACTTTTACTTCAAAAGAAAAGTATGTCATAATTGTTAAAATGAACTGGGAACAAGACTTAAGCCAGAGAATTTATACAAAGAGTTCTTGGAGTGGGGAGATGCAAGGAGTGAATCTGGTTACTTAATTTAAGATATAAAAATAAATAGAACTTGGACATTTTAAATTGATTAGAATTGAGTCTAGAGTTCTTGAAAATAGAGACTGTATCTTAGTTTTGTATAAAACATGTCTGCCTAGCTCAGAGCTTTATACCAAGAAGGTACTCAGTAAATGTGAAGGAATGATAGAAAAATTGACTGTGACTTGCCAGAAACTAGCATGTAGATACAGTGTTTAATATGAAATCTGAGATTTTATACAGCCAGTGCTTGCCAAATGCATTGAAATAACATCATGCATACATATACTTTGACTTTAGAATGCACTTTAACTTACAACCCCAGCTGGAGATGATACCTGTTCATCTCATTTACTACTTATAATGCTAAATTATAAAACACAGATGCATTTGTCTTAAAAGACAGTATAGTTAGATGCTCAGACATCTACTTAGATCTTGTTTCATAAATTCACTGGTTCTTAAACGCTTGTGGATTAAGAATTACAGTTACAAAATATGAACACTGCCCCTTTTGGATCATTTAAGGGATTTTCAAGTCTAATTTTGGTAGTGGCACCCAATCTACTGACTGCAGAACCCCATGTAAAGTGCTACTCCATAAGATATGTCAGAAGAAGTTTCAAGGAGTGCTAATTTCAGTTGGTAGTGGTTGTCTAGAGTTCTATAATGAAAGGATTGAGAAGGCTTCTGTCATAATCCATTAGTAAAATATGGGATTAGAGGTCTTTTTTTTTTCATTTTTATTTTAAATAAGAGAAGTGTGCTTTTCTTTTGACAGTTTTATTGAGTGTAAGTCATATAGTTCACCCATTAAAATGTACACTTTAATGATACTGTCTTTTAGAGAGTTGTACAATAATTAATTTAGAACATTTTTTCAAATCCAAAGAAATCCTGTACAGTCACCCCCATTTTCCTTCTCCCTCAGTTTCTAGAAACTACTAATCTGCTTCCTATTTCTAGGGATTTATCTGTTCTGGACATTTCATTTAAATGGAATTGTATAATATATGCTCTTTTAAAAATGGTTTCTTCCATTTCACATTATATTTTCAAGGTTTATCAATATTGTAGCATGCATTAGTACTTCATTCCTTTTTTAATTGCCAAAAATGCTCCATTGTCTGAAATACCACATTTTGTTTATTTAGTTGTAAGTTGATGGACATATGAATTGTTTCCACTTTTTAGCTATTATGAATACTACTGTACCATTCATGTACAATTTTGGGGGTAGATTTATTTTTCATTTCATTTCGTACCTAGGAGAGGAAAATGCTGCGTTATAAAGTAACTCTGTGTACTGTTTTCCACAATTGCATGTGCTTGCTTTTTATATTAAAAAGAAAAAAATTGTTTCTAGTAATGGACTTTGATGCAGATTTAAAACAGGTTCAAATCATGTTTCAGAAAAATTTTGGTCTCATAAAAACCAAAAACCAAAAAACAAAGAAAAATTTGGGTCTCTTGACCTTAACCACAGAATGGGTTAGCTAGGACTCTCCCTCTCTTTTTGTAGTCGTTTCTCTGACTTCAGAGATTGGGTTTGTAAGAACCCCGTGTGTAGTTAGTTCTAAGAAGGAAACCGCTTCTGCAGAGGAAATACATTAGTCTGTGTTGTATTGGTGGAGTAAACTCCAGTGAAGTCTAAGTCCACACAGCACTGAGAAAAGATAAGCATTTGGCAAATTGAACTCAAGCATTTATTGAAATTGTACAGTGAGAGACATATCAGAAGAAATTTTTCTGCAATCTTCTTGGTATGGGAGAACTTGCAGGTACATCTGCTGCTGTGATGGCCAGGACAGCAGCCCAGGGAGTTATGAGAGTTTTAGGTCCAACTTTCCTCTGACCTTCCCAGCCCTCACCTATTCTGCTTTTCTTTTTGTTTATAGAGAGTAATAGAGCAAAATTTAGCATTTAGAAAGGTAAGAGGAAATATTGACCTTTCCTATTTTGTTGTTTTTAGTTTCTTGAAGTAGATGTTAATAGTCTGATTTAATACAAATGACTTCCAAAGAATGAATTATGTTTCTGGTAATTTTAGCAACTGAAGAGAAATTTTCAGATCATTGGCCTTGGGTTGATCCTTTGAAGTAAAATACGAGACATATTTTCGAAAGACTGTCAAAGATGAGATTGTGTAACTACATAAACTGAAAATGGAATTTTTTTTTTGAAAATGGAATTTAGATGTTGAACTTGGTAGACACCTTTTCTCTTAGTAATTCATTGGTGCCAGATATATCCTGGATTCTGCTATGTAGTTTCTGTACTAAATAAGTATATAGTCCCTTAGTTTTTTAGCTTTTTTTCAATATTTTAGTATTTAATTTCAGTCTAGGGAGTAAGCAAATTTTAATTAAGAAAAACAGTCCTAAGAATGGGTTTAGCCTGAATAGTAGAGCACATATTTTTCCCTTGGTTTTCTCACAGGGTGCGGTATATCTTGAATGTCACTCGAGAGATAGATAACTTCTTCCCAGGAGTCTTTGAGTATCATAACATCCGAGTATATGATGAAGAGGCAACAGATCTCCTGGCTTACTGGAATGACACTTACAAATTCATCTCTAAAGCAAAGTGAGTAATGGTTCCACAAATCCTCTGACCTGTGTTCCTCGTGCACCGCACATGGCTGGGGCCTGAGAGGTATAGGTGGTTTAATGTCTATACTCTAGGAGAAGGAAGTAAAGAAGAAAAGGAGACTGAGATTCCTTAATCCTGGGGAAAAGTTGGTTGGTGGCATCATACTTTCCCTGTGAGTAGATGAAGCCCCTGGAAGAAGATAAGCTCCTGTTAACTGTTTGCATTGAGCACAAGATGAGGGGAAACAAAGGAAGATATTCTGAAGGAAGTGCCTACATTGCCAAAGGGGACATTTGAAAGTTATAGGGTAGAAATTATTCCAGATGGTTGGGATACGGAGTCCTTTCTGAAGACAAGATGGGAAGCATAGTGAGCTTTGGAAATCTTTTCTCATTCTTTTACTTGACTCTTAACGGTACTCTAAACAGTGAAATTTTTCTCTGGCCCTTCTGTTGATAATCATTTTAGTGAAACTAATGCTATTACTTTAGTGTTTTGTTGTTTAAAGATTTTATTTATTTATTTATGAGAGACCGAGAGAGGCAGAGGCAGAGGAAGAAGCAGGCCCCACGCAGGGAACCCGATGTGGGACTCTATCCCGTCTCTTGAGGATCACGCCCTGGGCCGAAGGCAGGCACGAAACTGCTGAGCCACCCAGGCGTCCCATACTTTAGTGTTTAGTGTTAATTACTATTAATATGTCAGCACTGTTTTTTAAGTCCCTGGGGATTTCCTTGCCAATCCTACATATTCCTTCAGTAGAAGGAACCATAAATGAGCATGTTGGCCATGCTGCCCCTTTGATGGGACCACATTCAAATCATCCCTGGCAGATGAGAAGCACTTTTGTTTTCAAAGTCCTCCTTCAGCAGTGATTCCACATCTTTCTTCAGGACCTCCATAGTCAAGAAGCTCTTCCTCTTAGGTACCTTGAATCCTCCTACTCTGGCTTTGAGCCCATACTCTGAGTCTCTAGCTAGCACCTGAGAGAGTGTTTTATATTCTTGAAGGCTATTATTAAATTGTTCTCAATAATACCACTCATGGCATGCTTACTGTGTGCCAGGTACTTTACACATATTCTCTCATGTAATATTTTCCAGAACCCAAAGAGGCATATACTGTCATCCTTTTGTACAGATGGGAACAGACTGTAGAGATGAGGTTCTGAGAGGTTAAGTAACAAGGGTTGAAAATAGGACTTGAACCAAAGATCATGTCTTATCTCGGAGTCTATCAAGTATTTAGGAAGAGTCTAGTATCCTAAGTAAGGGAGACTGGAAAAGACTAGGCAAATTGTGAGGATCACAGCCAAAGAGGCTAGAGTTCAGGCAAGCCCTAGTCCCAGTGAAAGGAAAGGCTGATTTCAGCCTCAAGGTGAGGCATGCAGGTTACATGTAAGCAGGCTCTCCTACTCCTGCAAGTTTAGGTCAGCATCTGAGATGGCACGCTGATCAGGGCCCTGAATTCCATACTTGATCTACAGATGGCTGGGTGGGTTTAGCATTCCTAAAGTGATAGCAGGCTTAATCTAAGACAACCCAGCATAGGGAGGGGCAGGAGAGGAGGGGAGGGTATGTGGCAGAAACTGAAAGAGGAAATTGGATTTTCTGAACTGACTTCAGATCCTTCAGTATGTGAGTTAGAAGCCATCTACTGAAAAAGCCTCATTCAAAATGAATAAATGCTTTTATAGGGGTGGATTTCATATTTGTATTTTTCTTAAAATTATCTAACTTTGAATACCTTCCATGCCTGCAGATATAGACCTAAAATTTGATGTCAGAGCTTGATGGGAAAATATAGAGCACATGTCTGAACTTATATCTGAGTTACTGTGTACTGTAGTCTAAATGAAAACCCTATGGTGCTGTAAACAACACAAAAATTTTCTAGTCCTTTGGGATCTAAGCACACAGAGACACACACCTGCACCAACCTAAGGACCCCAAAATTTTGCATCTAAATGATGGGTAGGAAGTTAATCTTACCTTCCTTTTGAGACTATTTTGATTATTGCAGATCATTCTCTGAATTCCTATCACTTATCTGGCTCACTCATTTTGGCACATAACTTCATGCCTTCCTTGCATTGTACTTAACTTTTTCATGTGTGTCTATCTCCAGCAGAAGAATTATAAGCCTCTGGAAGGAAGCGTGTTTACTATAATACAGTGAGTGAGTGAATGAATGAATAGATTTCCCCTATTAGGCTAATGTACTTTTTTTTTTTTTTAATTTATTGGAATAGCCACCTAGGAAGGATTTTTAGCCCACATATACTAGTGAAAAGAGTAACCATTCTTTTTTTTTTTTTTTTTAAGATTTTATTTATTTATTCATTCATGAGAGATGGAGAGAGGCAGAGACATAGGCAGAGGGAGAAGCAGGCTCCCTGTGGGGAACCTGATGGGGGACTCCCTCCCAGGACCCCATGAACTGAGCCAAAGGCAGACACTCAACCACTGAGCCACACTGGCGCCCCAAGAGTAACTGTTCTTTTTTCCAGATTTTAAAATGTTTCTACTTACAGCTGACAGATCTAACAGCAGATCCATACATTTGTTCATACATTTAGTAAATATTTGAAGGCTTACTCTGTGCCAGACACTGTGTTATTAGCAGAATTAGCATAGCATAATTGAGTGATGTTCATATCCAAGGTAATGAGTTCTGGCATATTGAGACCATGGGGTTTTGTTTGTTTCTTAGTGTCACTTTATGGCAACTTTGCTTCCTCTTTCTTCCACCCCATTAAAACAACAACAGGTAGGTAATTCCACCCTCCTCACTGAGAAAACCACATGGTGTGTCACATTGTCCCATCCAATTCCGTGGATTATAGAGCCAGGCCCTAGACAAAATATGATGATGGTGTTGTGAAAAGCGATATCTAGAGCTACATCTGAGTAAAAGAGGAGGGCTAGTTTCATTTGGTTTGTACTTTCCTCCAGAGACAACTTTTCTTGGAATTTGAACTGGAAGCAACTCAGAACATTTGGATAAAGTAGATGAATCACCGTCACATTTGTAACTCAAGAGTGTGCCAGCCTTGAAACATGTCCCTGGGACTGCAAGGGTACTGGCCTTCAAACCTGCAACATGGGGCCCAGTCTCTAAATTAAAAATTCTCCCTTCATACTCTGTGACCACCTGTTATTGCAATTACCATCTTGAATTTTAATTCTTTCTCCCACTGAACCCTACCATTCAGCGAAAATTTACTTTATCATTACCTCCTAGTATCTTGCACATTGTCTTACATACAGTGATCGCCTGGTAAATGTTTGCTGAATGAATTTAAAAGGATTAATATTAACATTGAATATTGTTTGAGTACACTAGAACTGCCTCCCTTCCTTGCACATTCAACTATGTATATAAGTATACTAAGGTGGGATGGATCGGAAGAAAATGGAAGGACAACAGGATACTTGGAAACATTTAAAACCTTTTAAAATGTACTCACTAGGTCCATTTCTGTTAGGAAGGATGTTGGGTTTGAGGTAGGTAGGTGTTAAGGAGAATAACTACATGACTTCAAGCGCTTTGACAAAACCTCAGATGTGAGACCTTCTGGCCAAGCGTCTGAGATTTCATATTGTTGGAGCATTCACTGTATCCCTGGGGTTGCAACTTTCTATAAGTTTGCTGTGGCCGAACCAAGAAAGAAGGCGTATGCAGATTTCTACAGAAATTATGATTTCGGGGTGCCTGGGTGGCTCAGTCAGTTGAGTGTCTGCCTTCGGCTTGAGTTGTAATCCTGGGGTCCTGTGATCAAGCCCCACATCGGGCTCCCTGCTCAATAGGGAGTCTGCCTCTCCCTCCCTCTCTGCCCCCCACCCTGTTACTGCTCTCCATCTCTCTCTCTCTCTCAAATAAGTAAATAAGTCTTTAAAAGAAAAGAAAGAAATTATGATTCCATGAAAGATTTTTTTTTTTTTAAGATTTTATTCATTCATGAGAGACATAGAGAGAGAGAGAGAGAGAGAGAGAGAGGCAGAGATACAGGCAGAGGGAGAAGCAGGCTCCATGCAGGGAAGCAGGCTCCAGGCAGGGAACCTGACATGGGACTCGATCCTGGGTCTCCAGGATCACACCCCGGTCTGCAGGCGGTGCTAAACCGCTGCGCCACTGGGGCTGCCCTGATTCCATGAAAGATTTTGAGGAGATGAAGAAGGCTGGTATCTTTCAGAGAGCAAAGTAAATTTGGAATATAAAGAATTTCTTTGGATTGAGTTCCATTGAAGTTTGTCACTTACCTGTGTTCCTGAACTCTGAAACACAAATACTGGATTATGGAATAGTTTCTCTTGTTAAATAAACAACTAACAAATATTTTTAACAATAAAAAAAAATAATAATAATAATAGGGCAGCCCCGGTGGCTCAGTGGTTTAGCACCACCTTCAGCCCAGGGTGTGATCCTGGAGACCTGGGATCGAGTCCCACGTCAGGCTCCCTGCATGGAGCCCGCTTCTCCCTGTGCCCCTCTCTCTCTCTCTCTCTCTCATGATTAAATAAAATAGAAAATCTTTAAAAATAATAATAATAAATAAAATAACATATACTCACTATTGTGTACTTATTTCAATTCCCCAATGTAGGAAACATGGATCTAAATGCCTTGTGCACTGCAAAATGGGGGTGAGTCGCTCAGCCTCCACTGTGATTGCCTATGCAATGAAGGAATATGGCTGGAATCTGGACCGGGCCTATGACTATGTGAAGGAAAGGCGAACAGTGACCAAGCCCAATCCCAGCTTCATGAGACAACTGGAAGAGTACCAGGGGATCTTACTGGCAAGGTGAGTCCTTCAGTGACTTTCTCAGATTTTCCCTCCAATACGCTCCCTGGGGCAAGATAAAACATCCTTCCCTGCAGCTATTTCTCAGCCCAATTTGGATGTGTGATACATTTTGAAAATTGAAACCTCTGTCAATCTAGTTTTTAAAAAAATAAGTGCAAGCATTTAAGAATAATACAGAAGATCAGGCATTCAAAAATGATCTTTAAACCAAAAGGTGAAAATACTGTTCTCTTACTTTAATTCTTAACTTGGTGCTGATTATCATAAACATTTTTCAGCCTCTTCTAAGGCCAGACACAGCTGCCTTATCAAATGGATACTTATTGCTCCCAGAGTAATGCTAAGCATAGATGAAATTCTTTAAAAAAAAATTAGCCCATTTTTTAAAAATAAATAAAAAAATAAAAAATACCTGGTGCTATTTTAGGCATCATTTTTTTTCAGTGCTTGGTTTCAGTGAGCCTTCTCCAGAATTTTGGTTATGTGACAAATCACAGTTGGGGTATGAAGGCACTTCTGGAAATAACTCTCTTCTTTTAAACATATTTTAATCTGATTATATATATATATGCTTTGCAAAAATGCAGAAAACACAAAGAAAAATAATTTATAAATTCAATACCCATAGACAGCAATCAACACTATCTTGCGTGTTTCTCCAGCTCTGACTCCTACCACATATATTGATGGATATTTTCTCACAAAAACTATTCTTCAGCCTACCTACCTCTTCATCCAATAGCTGATCTTCTTTTTTTGTTTTTATTAAACTGCAGCAATGTATATTGAACAGTTACACTGCACTTAGCCATCACTTGACCATCCTTTCTAACCCTTAGCTTTACTGAGATAGAATTGACATATAACATTATATGCATTTAAAGCATCCAAGGGGGATCCCTGGGTGGCGCAGCGGTTTGGCGCCTGCCTTTGGCCCAGGGCGCGATCCTGGAGACCCAGGATCGAATCCCACGTCAGGCTCCCGGTGCATGGAGCCTGCTTCTCCCTCTGCCTATGTCTCTGCCTCTCTCTCTCTCTCTCTCTCTGTATGACTATCATAAATTTAAAAAAATAAAAAATAAAAAAAAATAAAGCATCCAAGGTGTTGATTTAATGCATTTATATATTGCAGACTGATTATCACCACAGCATTAGCTAACACCTCCATTCCTTCACATACTGTTTCTTTTGTTTATGGTGAAAATATTTAGGATCTCTCTTAGCAACTTTCAAGTATATGATACAATTTTATAACCTATAATCTCCAGGTTGTGCATTAGATTCCCAGAATTTACTAATCTTATAATTGGAAGTTTATACCCTTTGACCAATATCTCCCCATTTCCCCCATCCTCCACCCCCTAATAACCTCCACTTATTCTCTATTTCTCTTGGTTTGGCTTTTTTAGACTTCACATATAAGTGATACCATTCAATATTTATCTTTCTCTGTCTACCCAGTACTAGATCTTGAACATCTTCCTGTATGAATAAGAATTCACTTCAACAATAATTTTGTAATCGGTTATAAAATGAGTAATGAATTGTTATTTTACCCCTTGGTGGTGGAAGCCACTTTCAGGAAAGAGATTTGTATATTAAATAGGATTTAAGGATCAATTTCATGAGATGCCACATGCTAAAGTTCTGTGGAGTGCTACATTTTGCTTTGTTTTTTCCATATGGGCATGTCCTAGGTGGTTTTGTTCAGATGAAGGCACAGCTGCCTAGAAGCAGTTGGGGCCAGTGCCAGAGTGTGACTCCAGTGAGTCTCATGACTTGGTCTTGACTCTTGAATCTGAATCTGTTTCCCTGAACAAAATGTTAAATAGCCTTCCAGCCTATCAGGCAGAGGGACCACCCTCCCACCCCCAAAGTCTTGTGAAAATGTGGCCACAGCATAGCATTATGGTTTCCACTAAAAAAAAACCCTCCTGTTTACTCAGTACTTGGCATGATTTCATCTGAGCCATTCTTTTAGGAGGCAGGGAGGATACTCAAGTCTCCTCCACTTAAAAAGAACTTAGAGGTCTTTGGGGCCAGATTTTGATGACATTTTTAGATTAGATCAAAAGGTAGGACACAGCAGTTCTTTTTGGCACAAGAAAGAGGCATCTGGGGGTTAGATGAGACACAAATATTGTATGTTCCCAGACATACACATGACGGATGTTAGGCAGTGTCCTCACGTGACCCATTGAGAGCAAGGATACTATGTGTCCTGCCAATTTCAGTATTTATTCTGGAATCTCAGGCTACTGCAAGCTGTTGGGTTGGGTTTTTTTTTAGCGTATGTGGTTTTTCTTAGATATTAAAGGAACTTCAGAAAAATCTTAGATGAGGATAACAAGGGCAGCATAACCCACAAAATCACACTGCCTCTTCCTTTCCCTTTCAGTTCTATCCTGCCTTCCTTGGCTTGATTCATGGAGGGAGGAGCAAGCCCTGGGGAATGAGGAAACCACAGAATTTGAGTCAGTAGATCTAGTTTCCATCTCTGGTTCATTCTCTTGTTGCTACTTTGAGGAGTTACTTCACAGTTCTGATTCTCACCTGATTCCATCTATAAAATGACAAGAACCCTATGTCACACTGAAATTAATAATACACTATATGTTAACTAAATTGAATTTAAATTAATTTTTTTTTATATTTTTAAAGAACCCTATGCCACAGGGCTGTTGTAAATAAAAATGTGTATAAATGTACACTACAGTGCCTTGGCTGGCTCAATCATTAGAGCATGCAACTCTTGATCTTGAAATTTTGAGTTCAAGCCCCATATTAGGTGTAGAAATTACTTTAAAATCTTTTTTTAGGGATCCCTGGGTCGCGCAGTGGTTTGGCGCCTGCCTTTGGCCCAGGGCGCGATCCTGGAGATCCCACATCGGGCTCCCGGTGCATGGAGCCTGCTTCTCCCTCTGCCTGTGTCTCTGCCTCTCTCTCTCTCTCTCTCTCTCTCTCTCTCTCTGTGTGTGTGTGTGTGTGTGTGACTATCATAAATAAATTTTAAAAAAAATTAAAAATAAAATCTTTTTTTTAAATGTACAATATATACTGGTAAGGGTTATTCTAATATAGTTATCATCATTTTTCTCCAGGGCTACCCAGAAACACATACATACATGTGCCATTTATCCCCCTCCTTCTTCCTCCAACCGCTGCCTGCCACCACCCACAGGCACATTAACTCCATTAGAAACTAGAATAGGAAGTGGTCCTAGAATTTCCTGTACTGTGATGTTTCCTGGATTTTAAGAATTAGAATCTAGTGCTAGGGGTATCACTTTGGCTGCTTTCAGCTGCAAGTAATAGAATACATCCATCAATCAAGTTCTCAACAAGAAACAGCATGCTTAGATTAGGATTATTTGAGGAAGATTTTATAAAGCAATTTTTTACAAAGTTGTGGGATTGTAGTAGAATCCAGGGACTTGCGTCAGCAGAGCTGTTTAGTAATAGCTGTGAGGCCTAAAGAGGGAGGGAGCAGTTACTAGAACCTGGAAGGAAACTCCTGGAGAAAAAGGCACCTTCAGAGAAGAGAGATAACCTTCAGTCAGGGGACACAGCCAACCTGAAGTGACCCTGCAGGGAGAGAGAGTTAGAGGAATAAGTGGCCAGTTTTTACTCTCTTCCCTCCAGACTGTCTCCTGCTGGGGCTCCCATGGAACAGTGAATACCCAAACCAAATTAGGCGTCTGCCAGTTAGGAAAAAGAGTGCGAGTGCCTGCTGGGTATACAGTCATTAGGATCTTCAGTCTCTGGTGTTTTCTTAAAAGACAGCACTTGAGGCTACTGGCAAACTAGCTGCCAAGTGTATTGGGCCCAACAGAATCTTGCCCAGCCCTTGAGTGCTACTCCAGGGTCTGCCTGCTTAGAAGAGCAAAGACCGAGAAGCCCCAGACTCCTGGAACTGTCTGAAGCTCTACAGTTTAGGTAACCAGGAGAAGAAAGTCCTTAGAAAAATCCTACTTATCTGTTTGCCAAGAAACCCATTTCCTATGGAGGCACTTAGATCTTATATTCCAGATCTTCTCCCAGGAAGGATGTACTAGTTTTCTCAAAAAGATAGAGCCCTGCTACTAGCATTCTTTCAACTACATGGTTGTCTAGAGTAGCACTGGGTACTTAACTTGAGGTGGCAGCCCTCTGTTTGAGGGTGTTAGCTCGGTACTTCAACATCTTGGTGGAAAAGAAGTTTACCAAAGTGATACCAGGCTCCTGTGATTTATGAATTGGTCATAGTCTCTTAATCAGAATGTGAGGCTATGGGCCAAACAGTGACCACCTGTCTGAAATGCAGGGAACTTTTTGCATACTTCAGTATGTCATTAAGAGCCTGGGGAAGGCTAGTATTTAATCCTTTGGACCTAAAAAGGGAGGGTATTATAAAGCCACTAATACTGTTCATTTCTAATTTTATTTTTTGTGTTTTTATAGCTGGGGGATGGGAATGAGACAGGAAGAGGGTGTGTGTGTGTGTGTGTGTGTGTGTGTGTGTGTGTGTGTGTTGAAACCTTCCATTAAACTGCCAACAGCCGTGTTTGTCATTCTGTACTCTGATCATGCAGGTATCTGGCAGATTTTTGTTCCATTAGACAAGTTCAGATTTCAGGCATTTGCAAGCTGGACCATGTGTCTGTGATATTAGGTTCCAGTATACAAGGGGCAGAGAAGAAACTGGGTGGTAGCCAGGGAGAGTTCATGCCACATGTCTTCATAGATGTCAGTTTTGATTCTTTGAACGCCCCTATCACCAGGGCCAAAAGAGGCAGAGGTGTCTTTTACATTCCCCTGCTTTGCTGGTGGAGACTTTGAAGTCTTGTTAGCTGGTGCACAGTGGTCAGTCAGCAGGAGGGAATCTGAGAATGAACTCACATTACAATTGAGATTGTAGATTAAGGCTTTCCTTAATAGCTTTTCAGTGAAATAATCTTGAAGCATTTAGGACCATGGACAACACATAGAAAATGCTCAATTGATGCTTTTTCTTTCTTCTACTTTCTGTGGGCTACCTAATGCCCTAAGAGGTAGCATAAACAATCTGATTTTACTATAACTGATATTTCATTTTTAGCAGTATTTTCCTCTATATAACTTTCTCAAAGTTGGTGCTTTACCAAACATGTAACAAGAAGAAAGAAAGCAAATTGGAGGCAAGAAAATGGGATAGCATATGTATCCTGTCCCTTAGATTTCCTTCTTGTTCATTTATAAAGTAAAAGGCCAAATTTTAGGGGAGGTGGGTGGGGGGTTGGGGAAACTGAGTGACAGACACTGAGGAGGGCACTTGATGGGATGAGCACTGGGTATTATACTATATGTTGGCAAATCAAACTTCAATAAAAACAAATAAAAAAAAAAGGCCAAATTCTTGCCCAGAATGGCCCAATCATCGCATGTGTGTCACTGTATTTATGTGAATCCAAATTCAGGTCTGAGGTTTCTCAAGGGAGAAAAGAACCTGAAGCTTCTTTGCATCATCTAGGCCACAAACCAACTCTTAAGTTCTTTTTGGTGACTTGTTTACTTGATGCCTACCTGAAATAGATGGAGAGAGTCAGCTGAATTTAAACATTAACAGTTGGGATGCTTGGGTGGCTCAGCTGCTTGGTGTCTGCCTTCAGCTCAGGGCATGATCCTGGGTCTAGGGATTGAGTCCCGCATCAGGCTCCCTGCAGAGAGCTTGCTTCTCCCTCTGCGTATGCCTCTGCTTCTCTTTCTGTGTCTCTCATGAATGAATGAATAAAATCTTTAAAAAAAATAAAATAAATGAACACTAACAATTTAAAAATAACAAATATGGTCCAGTGCCTTAAATCTATCCCTACCAGTGATCAAGCATCAGAATAAACTGACTTGGGGAAAAGCTGCACTGACAAACAGTTTGGTGTTACTGAGTAAAACTGATGATGCACATATGCCCTGTGACCCACCTTTTCTGCTCCTATATTTTAACATCTTTCATAAGCCAAAGTATGTACCAAGTGCAAGAATGTCCATGGCAGTAGTAGCCAAAATTGTTGATAGTAGCCAAAACTGTTCATCAACAGGATGGATAAATAAACTGTGGTATATTCATCACACTCTGAAATTACAGCTGCACACACGGATGAATCTCAAAAACAGTGTGGACAAAAGAAGGTTGTAGAAGAATACATACATAGAGTATATTTTCATTTATATAAGTTCACAATATGCAAAACTAAGCAGTATATTAAGAACAAAGCCTAATGACACTATAAAGAAGATGATAAACACAAAATTCAGGACAGAGTTTACTAAAACCTCTGAGGTGGGAGGAGGAAAGTGCTTCCAAGACCATGGTAATTAATGAGTATCTTGATTATATCAGAGAGCCATCTACCAGTCTCCTTGCAGGTCTTACTACAAAAATGAAAAAGCAGAATCAAACCTATCTTTGGTGGGGATTTTTCTTTCTCCTTTACAAGTCGGTGTCAGTTTAATTCCAGAGCCCTGACTTAATATTTTCTGATGATTACTTCCCTCTGGAAGAGAAGGAAATCCCCATTGGGCAAAAAGCAGCTGTAATGTCAGCCACTTCTGAAACATACTGTTGGTACCTATTAGCATAACTTCAATCTCATTTGCAGGCAGTTTTGGAAAATCATACTTTGGAAGGTCCTTAGGATCATGAAAAATCCCATTTGCCTGTTGACTGGTAAAATAAGCTGTTCCTTTATATTACTAGAAAATATAGTGAGAACAGCTACTCCCTGAAATGTCTTCCCAGTCATTTGCATCACAAGGAACTGTCCTGCCATCGATGCCTAGGGAAGTTGGTGCAGGTTTGTACATCCTCAGGTTAGATGAGGGATAGAAATTGGAGAACGCAGCCATATGTAGGTCAGGAAACAAGAGTGTCTAGATATAAAAGAAACTTTAAAAGGAAGCACATTGGCATGGGTTGGTCACAGTGTATAGTTCAGGCTCCACCTCTCCACCATTCAGTTTGCCCCTCCCCAGGGTCACTCACTCATTTGGCATGTGTGATATGTTGTCTCCTCCTAGGGGTGGCTGGAGTTCATGCAGCTTGGAAAGGGTGAAAACCCTACCTTCCTCCCTGCTATTGATTGATTATAGCTTGTCTTCATAAACAGAATGACCTGATCCCTACCCGGAAAAGCACCCTTCTGCTGTGTGGGCCTGAGTCAGAGCAAGCCCCACCCAAGCAGCAGACAGACAGGGGTTACTGAGAGCAGGTGCAGAGTTGAGAACAAATGGGTTCACATTAGTGCAGGCGCATGACTCGGCAGAGATTCACAGGCAGGCGTGGCACTGAGCCTGCAGTAAATTGTTTTGGGCTATTTCCTATTACACTCTGCAGTTAGGTAACTCTTCATCAACTCATAAATCATGAAAACCACACCCCTAAATGCCACATTTAGGGACCTGTTTCCTGGGCAGGTGATCCTGACAGCCACAGGACCACCTTTTTCTTTTTGGCTTGGACTTTGGGAACTGCTCCCTTGTTAGAGAGTATGGTTTGAAATGAAATTCGATCCCATCCGAACTTCTCTCTAGGGGCACCTCAGTGGTTCAGTCAGTTAAGTGTCTGCCTTCAGCTCAGGTCATGATCTCAGGAACCTGTGATCAATCCTGCCGGGCTCCCTGCTCAATAGGGAAGTCTGGTTCTCCCTCTCCCTCTGCCCCTGCTCATGTGCCCTCGCTCGCTCGCTCGCTCTCTCAAATAAATAAATAAGATCTTTAAAAAAAAAAAAAAAAACTCCATAAAACAAGCCAAAGGATGGATATGTGTGTGTGATCTTCCTTTGGGCCACCTGCTTTTCTATGCTTCCCCTTAGCTTCATGATTTTTATCCAGAGATTCTTACGGAAGGAGCCTATACTTTAGGCGTATCCTCTTCCATTCTGTTAACCAACGTTTTTCTGCAGATTTACTGGCCTCATCTTTGCTTTCTAATTCAAGAAAGATTACTACCCTCCTCACATTTCTACTTGAGTGATTGATCCTGTATCAGATTTTTATTCCAGTAATGGGGACTTGTAATGGGCTCCAATAGAATACTTCTCTTTGTATTGCTTAGATGCTGTTTTGTTTTAGCTTCCCCTCCTGGTGATTAACGTTAAACATGCTCATTATTTTTAAATTTTAAAACCTATAGAAATATAGAATATAGAATGTAAAGCCCTCCCCGGAAGTATTCTGGCTTCCTTGAAAGAAACCCTGTTACCGGGATCCCTGGGTGGCGCAGCGGTTTAGCGCCTGCCTTTGGCCCAGGGCGCGATCCTGGAGACCCGGGATGGAATTCCACGTCGGGCTCCCGGTGCATGGAGCCTGCTTCTCCCTCTGCCTGTGTCTCTGCCTCTCTCTCTCTCTCTCTCTCTCTCTCTCTCTGTGACTATCATAAATAAATAAAAATTAAAAAATTTTAAAAATTTAAATATTAAAATAAAAAAGAAACCCTGTTACCAGTTTAATTATGTTCCTCCAGGTATTTTCCTCTACTTATTGTAACATGGGAGCTGACCATTCTAAATGTGGTCAGCGTGCTTTTTCACTTAATAGTATTCCTTGGACAACCTTCCACTAAAATACCTCTTTTTAACAGCTTCATGCATGGCATATAGGTATATGGACTGTAATTTAAATAAATCCTCTTTTGTATGTGTCTGTCTCATCCTTTGGTACCACTGTATTACATAGCAAATATCCTTATATCCATATCTTTGTGCACTTATAGTAGTATTTCTCCAAGAAAAATTCTTAAAAGAAGAATTGCTGGTTAAAGAGTTAAATTTTGAGAGCTGTTATCAGATTTCACTCTCAGAATTTCTACAATTCACATTCCTACCAACTGTATATGAGAAGATTTGTTTGGCCATGCCATCATCAACACTGGGTGCTAGCAATCCATTTTAAGCTCAGTCTGATAGGCAAAAAATCAGATCTCATGTTCGTTTTTATTGTTATTTTGCTTTGTTTGTCTTTTGCTATTAGTTAAATTGAGCACCTTTACAAATGTTTATTGCCTACTTCTTCCCTTGGGTATTAACAAAGCATTTTGCAGGTTAAGATTTAAATTTATCTGGGAGCAGTTTCCTGGGAGGGTGTTGATTGATTTCACAAACCAGAGTAAAGCATTTCCTGTGTATGTCTTCCACAGCAAACAGCGGCATAACAAGCTCTGGAGATCTCATTCAGATAGTGACCTCTCAGACCACCATGAACCCATCTGCAAACCAGGGCTAGAACTCAACAAGAAGGAGATCACCAGCTCAGCAGACCAGATTGCTGAGGTGAAGACCATGGAGGGTCACCCCTCCATACCACCCGTCTTTGTGGAACATGTTGTCCCACAGGATGAACATCAGAAGGGTCTGTGTACCAAAGAAAGAATGATCTGCTTGGAGTTTACTTCTAGGGAATTTCATGCTGGACAGATTGAAGATGAATTAAATCTAAATGACATCAATGGATGCTCGTCAGGGTGTTGTCTCAATGAATCAAAATTCCCTCTTGACAACTGCCATGCATCCAAAGCCTTAATCCAACCTGGACAGGCCTCAGAAATTGCCAGCAAGTTCCCAGACTTAACAGTGGAAGATTTGGAGACAGACGCACTGAAAACAGATGTGAATGTCCACTTGCTGCCTTTGGAAGAGTTAACATCTCGCCTGAAAGACCTTCCCATGTCCCCTGACCCTGAATCTCCGAGCCCCCAACCCAGCTGCCAGGCTGAAGTCTCAGATTTCAGTACAGATCGCATTGATTTCTTTAGCGCCCTAGAAAAGTTTGTAGAGCTGTCCCAAGAAACCCGATCCCGATCCTTTTCCCACTCAAGGATGGAAGAGCTGGGTGGAGGAAGGAGTGAGAACTGTCGACTCTCAGTGGTGGAAGTCACCCCTTCTGAAGTGACAACCGATGACCAGAGAAGCAGCTCTTTGAGTAATACTCCCCATGCATCTGAAGAATCTTCAATAGATGAGGAACAGTCAAAGGTAAAAACTATAGTAGTTCTCTACCTAATGAAGTTCTCTTGGAAGACAAAATCTTTGGGATTCTGTGTTTATTTTGTATTTGATGTTGCTAAAGATTTAGGAAGGCAGCATGGGAGAGACAGTGTAGCTGAGACTTTTCTTGAAAACTTAAGTTTAAAAAAAATTTTTAATCCATTTCCTTTTGAGGAATTTATCTTTCCAGGCTCTTGGTGTCTTTGGAAGCACTTCTGAAAGGGGGATGTGGGGAAAAAGGGATTAGCCGAAACAATGTCCTGCCTGCACAAGGAGAGTTCCCCTCCCTGGACCTCTGCAGTTTGGATCAGATCTCATAGATAATGAAGTGCCTTGGACTGACATGCTGCCTTAGTAAGACCTGAGTCTCTCTGAAGACGTCAATTTGTTTAGGAAATCCCGTCTTAGAAAATTCAAAGATTAGACATTTGTAAATAGTCGTTAGAGTAGCAATCAATGATGAGTTCTTGCTATTGATAATGTTTCTGGATTGTTCCTCATCTCAGGCCCTATGGTATCCAAGACTTGAGGGATGGTTTTGGGAAATGATTGAGAGCAGACAGGATCTGAAGATTCTTCTCTGTGGCATGTGAGCCCTTAGGAGCCATTTCAGGCCAGGGAAAGACCTACTGTGTGTCATCAGTTCTACAGCTCATACTTACATGTCATTTTGCACTTGAGAAATTGGGATATATCTTAAAAGCAGTGGTATATTAGATCAGTTTAATACAGTAGTTGGGAAGCAAATGGTGACAGATTTACTCTCACGAACCAAACTTCACTTAATGATTCCACTGGGGATGACTACATTTTTTACATCTCCTGATACCTGCCTACTTATATTTACCACCTTGTCCCTGACTTATCTTTTCTCTAACTACCTCGGGGCAGTCATTGCCTCTGCTTCTGTCTTCTCTCCCCAGAAGTTATGCCCCTGCTTTATTTTACAGGGAAATCAGAAATGCTTGAACTCTCCTTTGGACCAGTCAATATAGTAGCTCTGACAGAAATAGCTTTTCTGCAGAGTCCCTCGTCATATGAGCACTCTCTCCACAGCCCATGCACACACTGGGCCCGCTGTGGCTTCTCTCCCAGTCTTGGCTAGTTTACCCCCTGCCAAATGTCCCAGCAGATTCCTCCCAAAGGTGTAACTGACCTTGTTAGTTTGTACTAGCTCTGACTTTCTTTTGAAGGAGAAAGACCAGAACAATTCCAAGGAAAATACTAAACTTTGAAGGTTTATAAAAATGTTAAAGTAAATTGATGGTTATCATGATGCCATTTTAAGAGATGTCCAACGGCCATTTTTCAGACTATGAAATTCTTACCCTCTTTTTTTTTTTTTTTTTAACAGTAGGACTTGATTTTATATTGGCTAATTTTCTTTTGCCTCGTTCTAAACCATCTAGGAATTTGTAACTGGTAGAACAATAAAATGTCAGAGAGTCACAGTTTCTAAGTTTGCTTAAGCATGTGGCTCCATAAACCAAGTAAACCTTGCCCGGAAGGAGCCTTGTGAAACTTGGAAGTTGTGTGATCAGGTACAGAGTGCCCTCATGTGCTGGAATGCTACTGCCAAAAGATGCAGTGGGAGGATAAAGATGAAAGCTGGCAGGACAGGAAAGAAGAGAACAGTGAGATTCCAAATCAGACATCAGATGATAGCCTCTTCCATCCTGCCTGAACACTGGGTATATTTAAGGTGACCACTGAGCCCCTAAATGGAACTCTTCCCCTTGAACTAGGTGAGAATCAAACTGGAAGTTGATAGGCCAGAGAAGAAAAATCTCATCTACCCCAGAATGACCTAAATCCTGAAGACTAATAATAGTCTTAGGAAAGTAAGGATTATAGGAACCTCCAGGGCTATCCGATGTTCATTTGGAAGGAAGATATTGGGTTGGAATTCTGTTTGAGTAAACAGAACAAAAGTTTAGTAGACCGTGATTCAACCTGTAACAAGTTTTGTATCTCTGCCTTTGACGAATCTGGGTTGTTGTTGTTTTTTTTCTTGTCTGATAAAACAGATGGCCAGAGGACAGTCTCAGGCGCTCCATGATTTGTGTCCTCATAGCCAGAAGGTTCTCCTGGATTAGAAGATTAATAAGCAAAACATCTGGCATTCTTAATGAGACTGTTTGCCATAACCATCTCACTGTTTTCTCCCTAGGCAATCTCAGAACTGGTCAGCCCAGACATCTTCATGCAATCTCACTCAGAAAATGCAATTTCGGTCAAAGAAATCGTTACTGAGATCGAATCCATCAGTCAAGGAGTCGGACAGATTCAACTGAAAGGAGACCTCCTATCTAACCCATGCCACACACCAAAGAAGCACACTATCCATGAGCTACCCCTTGAAAGGGCCCATGCCCTAGAGAACAGACCTGGAAATCTGGAGCAGAGTGAGGGTTCCTACGCAGCCCAACTTGAACTCGCCAAAGACTCAGGGAAGTGGGACCTTGAAGGCTGCCTGACGACACACTCATCCACCACAGAATTAGAAGAAGAGGAACCAGCTGAGGAGGAACAAGAGCTCTGGGGCCCAGGAATGCACCCAGGTGCCAAGTGGTGCCCTGGGTCTGTGAGGCGAGCCACCTTGGAGTTTGAAGAGCGCTTGCGACAAGAGCAAGAGCACCACGGTGCTGCCCCTGGTTGTACCTCATTGTCTGTTCGCAAGAATTCCAAGAATGATTCTTCTGTAGCAGACCCAGCACCAAAAGGGAAAAGTGATGAAGCTACCCTTGAACATTCTTTTATCCCCAAGGAACCAGAGATTAACAAGTGCAAAGGGAAATGCGGTGGGTCTGAAACTGGTTCACTACCCCATTCTGAGCAAAATTCCATTGTTCTAGCACCTGAGCTACTGGTGTTTCAGGAGCGCCCGGGGTCAGATACTAGAACAAACCAGGAAGGAGTCCTGAGGGAGCAGAGGACTGTGGTTTCATGCCAGGGATCAGAGACACAGGCGGTCCTTCTTTCCCTTCCCAAGAAGGTGGAAATCATGGAGTCTACCCACACAGTTACACCCCCTGATCACCCTGGGCTGGGGGGTGAAAGAGCCACCAGCAAAAAGAGTGGGGAGCAAGGGCTGAGGAAAGTGAAAGTGGAGGACTCCATCACCATCCTCTGTGCACTGGATGAAAATCTGAACAGGACCCTGGGCCCCGCCCAGGCTCCTCTGCACCCCAACGTGCTACCTCTGTCTCATTCTTCCCCTCCTGAGCACGACAGCCCCACCGACATGACCTCTACCCTGGGCAGCCCTGAGGACTGGGACAACAGCCTGTCAACAGCCCCAGACACAGGAGTGCCTTCTGTCAGTCACACAACCCACGTACCATCTGCCAACTTGGATTATGCACCTCCCCAGACCGTTGTTCACCTGGAAGGCTTCACAGAGCAAACCAGCACCACAGACAATGAGCCCTCATCAGAGCAGGGTAGCTGGGAAGAAAGTCAGGAGGGCCCCTTTTCTGGTGGCAGTGAAGTGCTGTCCAAGGACTCACAGCTAACCAGCAAAGACCCAGGCAAACTCGATGACAGTAGTGGGGGGTTACAAGAAAAACTGGACCCATTTCTCATAGCCTGCCAACTCCCACATAGCTCTAGTAGTGACAATATAAAGGGTCTCAGCAATAGCCCCAGTGTGGTGAAGGAGCGCACTAAAGAAATTGAGTCCCGAGCGATTTGCCAGGGAGGGCTCACCCAACCATCCCAAATGAGGCATTCGGCTTCCCTTGCCAAGTTAGGTTACTTGGACCTCTGTAAAAACTGTTTATCGGAGAGAGAGCCTGTCTCCTCTGATCCCCCTCATCTCAAACTGCTCCAGCCCTTCTTCAGAACGGATGCAGGCATGCATGCCATGGAGGCCCAGGAGCCCTCAGAAAGCCCAGATGCCCCCCAGAACCTAGAGCCCACCAAGTATTTTATAGAGCAACTCAGAACAACAGAGTGTATTGCGCAGAGCAAGCCAGTGGAGAAGCCCATTGTACAGTATGCCAAAGAATTTGGTTACAGTCAGCAGTGTTCGCTCCCCAGGGCAGGCCCTGAGTTGACTAGTTCTGAAGGAGGCCTGCCTTTGCTCCAATCCCAGGGACTGCAGTATGCGGGTCCGGCTCCAGGGCTGGCTGTGGCGCCCCGTCAGCAGCACGGCAGAACTCACCCCCTTAGGAGACTGAAAAAAGCAAACGACAAAAAACGGACAAGCAACCCCTTCTATAATACCATGTGATTCTGAGCCTACACATGGAACTTTCTAAAAGAAATGTTTATAAAAGGGGCAGGTGTAATATGTAAGGAACATGCACTTTATTGGTTAATTTTATAATATTTTGGTCATTTTACTGTTCCTGGCGCATGCAGGGTTTGGGTTTTTTTCTCTGTGTATGTGTGTGAGAGAGAGAAAGATTGATTTGGACAACTAGACCATTTTTATCATTTTTTATTTTTAGAAAATTCAAACCTCAAAAAATACTCATTTTCAAAGAGCACCTTTATCAAAGGCAAATTGCTGTTTTTCAATCAGCTCCCCTCTGAGAAAAAAGCATGCCTGCTTGCTTAAGGAAGGAAACAGATGGGGAGGATGGAGATGAAGCTGGAAATCGGAAATGCTCCCCTGGGCCTGTGTGATGATGGTTTGGGCTTCAGACCTGATGCATAGGATTGGACTGAAGGGCAGCCACACGTCCATGTGCTCTCATCCTTGGGCCCCAGCCCACTGAGAGTTCCCCAAGTGGGCTGATTCTGCTTTGCTTTCAAAGGGGGGTCTTCCAGAAACCACTTCTGAATTCCAGAGTATATCATTACCAAAAGGCATGATAATGGCTGGCTTTGTAAACTTACCAAGCAAATAGTTTTTTTTCCCCCAAGCACATAATTTTTAAATTAAAAGAGAACCCCAAATGAAATCTTGAGAGATTCTGTGTAGAAGAAAGTATAGGAGGAGGTGGAAGCAAAGTGTGCAGAGGCTGCGGCACAGTATCTTCCAGGTCAATGGGCTGCACATAGGCGGTTATCCTGGCCCTCCCTGCCAGGAAATGTGCTCTGCAACATCCTCTCAACAAAAACATAATAGGGACAAGTTTGAAAAACAGCAATTGAAAGTCAGTGTGTTCTTGTAAAAATGAATACATCCGTAGGGTTTTAACACTTCCATTACTTGAATAATTCTGTGGGCCTTCTGAGTTTAATGGCCATTTTTTTTTCCAATTTACTTTCCTTCCTCATGCTGTTTCTCCCAGTGCTGCCTTTTTTTTTTTATTTCATAGATGATATTTAAATTGTTACGTTACCTATGTATAACCTCCGTTGAACGCAGTTTTCTTATCGATGTTATCACCGTTAACACTTGACATGGGTTTTTTTTTCTCCTTTTCCTGGAAGATTTGTCATTTCTCTACTTTATACACAGTATTTATGTACATAATGTTGTCATTTCCTTACAGTGTTTTGTTGTTGATGTCGTAGGGTCTTTTTGATTTAATCTTTTTAAGAAAGAGTAAAGCTGCAACTGGAGAAAACACATACCACAGAAATAAAGCTGATGGGTATTGGTAGGAATCTGCAGAGTCTATTGATGGTGGTTGTAATCATTTAAATGGAGACTTCTGATCGCCAGCTCCTGCCAAGTTATGTTTTAGTAACTTCCTCCTTGGAGAAACTCCTTCAGGCTCCCATAGGTCACATTTTGACTGAGAGCTGAATTCTCTTTGAGGCTGAAATCCCAGCGGGTTATTTGCCAGTAGCTGAGCCACAGCCAGGGAGTGTGTATGAGTGTTCCTGCTGCCCAGGGTGGAAGTTTCTAATGCTAAGGGCAGGCACCCATTACGACTCCAGTGCCATTACAACTTTAGGATGCTGTTGCTTTGCTGCTTTCGTGGAGATGCCTAACACAGGAGCACTTGCCATAAACAAGCCAGTTTGAGCTTCTTACAGAAAACATTCAGCCTGGAATGAAACACCTGTAGCTCATCAAAACTGAAGAGGTTTGCAGATTTGCTTCCTGGTGCTTCGGTGGATGTCCACATTGCTAAGAGATTGACCGAGTACAGCCTTGGGCTTTGGTATTTGGCTCATCCCGGCACTGAGAGGAAAAGACAGATGCCCAGACTGTCGAGGGGATATCAAAGGCCAGAGTTTGGTGGGAGCAGATAGTAGGGTGACCTGCAGGAGAGAGGAAAGGTGGACTGAGGCCATTCATAGGTGCTCCAGGGGAGCTGTGAATCCAGTTCTTGTGTGGAAGCTACAGTTGGGTCTCACATCACTGCTGGGAGGTAGATTGGACAGAAACCTCCTGCTCTTAGTGTCTCTATGATGTAGTAATTACACGTACTTGTGCTGTCCTTAAACAGTTCCCTTAAATGTTTAAATATATCCTCCACATGGCTTTGTGGTTCCTGGATATTTAATGTGCTGTAAAGTGTTTGGGTTTAGGTGGTATTTGTATCAATGTGAAGAGGCTCGCAAGACAGGGTTATGAATTTCCAGGGCTCATATCTAAATGGCCCTGTCTTGTTGAGGCAGTTCCACCACCCTCGTTATGATAGGAAAAGGACAGGAAGTTGTGGCAGGGTTGGGGAGAAGGATTTGCATGGAGGTGAAGACAGTAATGATGCAATGATGACCTCCCTCACATTAAGTACAAGCAGGATCGACAGTATTGCCCTGTTCTCTCTCGTCCCCGCAACTGCGGTTAATACTGCATTAAATAACAACAGAGATGGGGAGGAGATCCTCTAATGCTGTGAAGAAAACTTTTTTTTTTAAGAAAAAGGAGAAAGGAAATAGTCTTGGTCTGCCTTCCTTTTTTTGAATTACATTTTTTGTTACCATTTAATTTGCCCACTTAAATAAACATCCTCTACATGGGGTCTGTAATTCAACCATGCCATATAGGGTTTTGCCAGCCCTTTCAAACTCCCACAACTGAGTGTTCTTATTTGCATAGCTGAGCGATGTCCAGGGAAAATACATGATAAGCTATCAAGGACTTTTCAGACTTTCTTCTCTTCAAACTTTTTGATAATCCTGGGTGGTTTATTTCCCTTTTCTGTTCATGGAAAACTCAGATACAGAACAGCAGGTCTAGTAGGTTGACAGAGGTGAATAGGAAAAGTCTTGACCTCTTGCTCCATGCCTCTCTTTTGAAAACCACCATAGTCTGACTCTCAGTTACTCTGGAGGAGAGAGAGAGAAATGTGTGTATGTGTGTGCACACGCACGTGCATACACCTGCACATGCAAATACAAAGTAACGTTTTGGTGCATGGGGTAGAAACCCCAGGAGCACACAACTTTTGAGCTGTAATCTAGAGGGTTACCTGGTCATTAGGAAGGAGAGAAACCCCAACCCTTTCTTGATTTCAGAAACACTTAGGTGTAGTGTATACTAGAGTAGACCTGTAGTACTATAGTGTAGTAATATTCATCTCTCATTTTGGTTGCCTTTCAGATTCGTAATGCTTGGGATCATTCTTAGCATCCCAACCTCTTAAGGCTCTCTATCTAGCAGTTTCCTGGTTCTGTACCTTTATCCCGGCTCTTTCTCATTTGGGGAACTACCAAGAGCTCCAAGGACGGCCTGAGAATGATAGCCCAGGCTCTGAGGTCCCCTCCTGCTAAAGGGGCCCAGACAAATACTTTTGGAGAGACCTGAAGTTTCTGAGACATAGCAGCTCACAAAAATCTTCACCTATTCCATCTGAGAATTTCAGTTTTAAAGCAATCCAGGCATGTTTGGTAAAGATGTTTTCGTGGGAGTTTTTTCTTTTAAAAAAGAAAGCATTATTGTGAAGAGAGTCACTTTTAAGGGCATTTTAAAATTTTTAAATCCATTCTTAGGCTCTTTTTGAAAACTATTTGTGGATACTTTGTTTACATTGTGATAATTAAAACGTGCATCATCTTGACAGCCACTGAGTCCCCTCGTCCAGGCACCCAGCCCCGGCTGTCCTGTGAGTCCTCAAACAGAGCAGGGCCACTGTGGCCAGCCCTCAGGGGTGAATGAGGAGGACCTGGAGCTGACTCCCATCTGTCCTGCACTCCTGTTCAGCACTCTGTGTGGAAATAGCCCTTTCCTCAGTCAGTGATGGCGTGTCTTACAGTGATGGTTATAATGGTGAATGGCTAGTGTCATTTTTGTCTAATTTTGTTTTGCTTTTTGATGGTAGATGAAATTTTAGCTCTTTCAGCACCAATGCAACTTGAAGGTATCTTGGACTTTGTTTTCCCTTCCAGACTAGAAGATCAAGGCATATATTAGGCATAAATGTACTTGCTGCCTCAACTCTTCTGACACTCATATTAGGAAAAAGCCCACCCCCAAAGCAGGATGCTGCATGCTCCTCACTCCTGTTCCAGGGCTTTGAGGTCCCTTGATGCCATGAAGAGCTATTGCAAGGTGCTTCTGTACTTTTCCAGCCTGGAAGTGGAGGGTGACCGGGCCTGGCTCTTGCTATGAAAAGAAAACCAGCCTCATTTTCTCAGTGCCCCAGAGATCAGGACAGGATTTCTAAACTAGAGTCATCCATTAGCTTGAAGATGCCTCAAAGGGTCTATGACTAGTGCTAGTCATCTGTGTCCTCACAGCGACACTGGTGGCAGCATCCTCCGTGCACATGCAGAGCTAATACCCAGGGCTTAATTGAAGCTGATGACTCAATCTGGAAACTGGGTAACTGGCCCTGAAATGATTCTCAGTCAACAGGCCTGCAGGCAATTGTTTGGTTTTTCTGTTTTTGGGGGGTTTTGGTTTGCCTGGCATAGCTTAAGGTGCCTTTTATTTTTTTTTCTTCCTACTTTATTTCATAGGACTTGTTCTAAATGTAGAACGCAAGTCCAAAAGACTCCCACTGACTGTTAACTTTGCCCCAGGCCAGTCCCAAACTTTTATGCTCACATTTTATTAAATAAAGCAGGTGCTCCCTGGAATCTCTGGGACCTTTTTGAGGCATTTGAAGCAGAATATAGAGTGGTCTCATCTCCTTCCTTAATCTTCCTGGTGGTTGGGATGTTCCACTTGTATTATAGATTTTTTTTATTACTGATGTGCTCTGCTGTTTTTAAATGTGAACTTGTGCGCAAATGTGCAGATTCAATGTTCTTGTTACAGATTAAATAAATTTTTATTTTGAAGATGAAACGTGTATTTGATAAAGTGCCACAAAAGGGGGGCGATGCTGAGAAGGTGGAGGGATTGGAAGAGAACACTGATGAGCAATGCAGCACATGAAACACTTCTCATTGATCTCTGTCATGTACATCCTTAAGAGTTAGCTGAGCTCTGGGAAGAAGTACAACTTTCTACCTCCCAGAAAATAAAGACTGAATGGGAAATAGGATCACTAAAGATTATTTCAGACTTTGTGGCTCCAACCAAGTGACCAAGCTGGGAACCTGCCTGGTCAAAGAAGCTCTTGCCAAAGCCACCACCTGGATGTTAGGAGAATGAATAAGCAAAGGGACCAAAAGTCCTCTGCCGTGTGTGGTACAGAGTGACTGCTCTGGGACAGCTGCTGTGACCTGCCCCAACAGGGACTAGATTTATTGGGTGGCTGACCTCTCTGGACATTTGTGAGATAGAGCTCACAAGCTCCCAGCGCAAGCCACCTCAGCTCACTGATTTCTAAAGAAGTAAAAACTTTTTAACCCTCTCTTGCTATTAGAAGAGAAGCATTGGATGTCAATGGTGGAAGAAGGGAAATCAGATCAACAGGCAGTTCTCTAAAACAGGCTGGGTCTGGAAGGGAGAGGCTCTCCAATTCTCCCACTCCTCCACAGACCCATCATGAGATATTTAGTGGTACCATTCATCACATACAAGGCATCACTATTACCTAGGGAAAGCTCAGTTTCCAAATTGCTAACAAAACAATGTACTGACGTTTCCAGAGAAAATACTGCCTCAGGGGCACCTGGGTGGCTCAGTTGGTGAAGTGTTTGCCTTCAGCTCAGGTCATGATCCCAGGGTTCTGGGATCGAGCCCCACATTAGACTCCCGGCTCAATGGGGAACTGCTTCTACCTCTCTGCCTGCTGCTCCCCCCGCTTGTGCTCTCTCTCTCTCTCTGTCTAATAAATAAAATCTTTTAAAAAAATACTAAAATACTGCCTTAAACTAAAGTTAAGCCTGCCTGCTACATTCTGAATTATCCAAATCAAGTAGGAGGGGCACATCACTGGTCTCTGGCTAAAGTGCCAGTGCATGATGGTGAAGGCAAGGTCATTTTACAAAATTTTCTACGGGTGCCTGGCGTCACTGACTAGATAAGCTCAGTCTGTATGGCCAAAGCAAATAGGGTCTAAGTTGCCAGGCCACCTCTTCCAGAAAAAGACTTTATGAAAGATTAAATCCATGCCTGTCTTCTACAGATTGTAGTTCAAAACCCCGCTAATAATTCAATTGGTTAACCACACAGGAAAGCACCAAGCCCAAATGGCTTCTTCCCCTGATTAGTTCTTTATGCCTTGGATCTGCCTGCCCACTCTCTGCCAAGCTTTGGCAGCCAGAAGAAAGCTAGAGGGCAGGGCTGAGGCATTCCTGGTCCAAGTATTACCTGTGAATCCCTGCTCTTGTACCTGGAGAGCACCCTTCTTCTCAGATGACAGAACCAAAGGCAGGGTGGATTAAAGGATTCCTACTTCCTAGTTTCAGACTCTTGCCTCTAGACTAGAAGGCTCTTTAAAGAGGAGAAAAAGCAAGGGAGAAAGAAAAGGTAGGAGGCAGCATGTCAAACTCCTTGTCTGCCAACAGGTGGTGCAGAGTCGGAAAGAAACTGACCCAGGCCTCTCCTGTTCTTTACAGCTCAGAGAACTGCAAAACTGAGGTGATTGAGCCAGAGCTGGAACTCCAGTTTTCTAATTAGTCCAAGCATTCTTTCCTCTGTGCCACAAAAAGTAAATCTCAGTATCAGCATTTATGAGATAAGGTGGCACTATCCTTCAAGAGACAGAAATGCATGGTACTGAAAAGCATGGACCCAGGTGCTGGACCCCTGGATAAGTCTCAGCTCCACCAACTACCAGTTGAGTGATGGGTAAGCTACTTAATCTCTCTGTGCCTTGGTTTCCTCACCTATAAAATAGGGATAATAATAGCTAATAAGAAGGCTATTATCAGAATGGAATTAATATGTGTAAAGCCCTTAGAACAGTGTCTGACACAATAACTACGAGCTATTGTTATTAAGGAGCAACTGAGTCACTCAGATCTTTCCCTCCTAATCATGTGCCTGGAATCTTTAGATGAAAGGGAAACTCATCTACCCTTATGGCCCTCCCTGCCATAAACTATTTCTGGAGCACCCGTAACAGTTTCTGATTCTGTTCCCCTACAAGCCACTGGATACTTGGACTCTTTCTGAGAAGGAGCCTTGTATGGGCTACCACCTGCCATCTCCTTTACTCCCAATGCTAATCTCTGCCCTCTGGAAGGCCATTCCATTGATTCCCAGGTGTGCTTTGGAGAATTGGAGGTAATAACTAGCCTCATGCTGTCCTCCAGGGCCAGATGATCCAAAGCAAGAAATCGATGAGTGCTGGGTGCACAGCAGCTTTCAGGGACGAGCAGTTCTTCACTGGCTGTATTTTGACAGGTTTCTTTTTATTTCCTCCTTAGCCTTGATGGATACTCAGATCTGTGGGTTTCAGGGGGAATGAATGAGGGCTGGGACTTCCCTGGAACACAGCTGGGCATCAATTCAAACAAGTCCCAGAAGACTTAGGAGTCAGGCTGGTCATCTAAAATTTGATTACTGGGGCTCCCGGGTGGCTCAGTAGGTTAAGTATCAGCCTTTAGCTCAGGTCATGATCTGAGGTCCTGAGTTGGAGCCCAGCCACCAACTGACTCCCCTCTCAGCAGGGGGGCTGCTTCTCCCTCTGCCCCTCACCCTGCTCATGTTCTCACCCTCATTCTCTCCCTCAAATGAATGAATACAATCCTTCTTTAAGTAGGGACGTCTGGGTGGCTCAGCGGTTTAGCGCCTGCCTTCAGCCCAGGTCGTGATCCCAGGGGTCCTGGAATCGAGTCCCACATCGGGCTCCCTGCGTGGAGCCTGCTTCTCCCTGTGCCTCTGTCTCTGCTTCTCTCTCTCTCTTCTCTCTCTCTCTCTCTCTCTCTCTGTGTCTCATGAATAAATAAATTTTTAAAAATCTTTTTTAATAAATAAAAAATAAAATAAAACGTGACTGCCAAAGGCCTGTGGCAGCTGCTTCGCCTTGATGTGGTGTCTCCCCACGGGGTCGAGGTGGATTCACTTCCCCATCTTTGGGCTGCCTTTCTGCCGGGCTCCACGGAATCCTCTCTAACCGGGCGAAAGGCCTAGTTACAGTGCCAACGTGTTAGGTTCTCAAGTGGTCGCTATGGCCACTTACAACAACAGTAACAGCGACATTCACAGCGCCTGTCGGGTACACTGGAGCAGCCCTGGCTCGGCCCTCACTCCAGGGCACCTTTCCGGAGCCTGTCCCCGGGAGGGTCCGGACGTGCAGGCCCGCAGCCGAGGCCCGCCAGCCGGCACAGGCTAAATTCGGCGTGCGATTGCGGCAGGAAGGCGGCGCGAGGGCACCTGACCTTGCGCGCTGCCGGCCCTCCCTGCCGGAGCCCCGCCGGGTGCGGGAACCCGGGTCTGCCCGGCCTGCCCGGGAGCACCGAGGGCGGGGAAGGAGGCGCGCAGCCCGCCGGACACACTCCACCACCTGACAGCTTTCCGGGGCCGGCGGCCGCGCTGCGCGGGCTGCGGCGCTCGACTTTCCCGCCGCTGGAGGGGCGGGGCCACAGCGGCCCCGCCCCGGCCCCGGCCCCGGCCCCGGCCCCGCCCCCGCAGGTTGATGGCAGCGGCAGCTGGGACTGCAGCGACGCCGGGCCCGGAGAGCCGCGAGCAGCGGCCCGAGCGCGCAGAGGAACACCCGGGCCCCAGACGCCGCGGACACCCGGAGGGGAGGTTCCGGCATCCCGACTCCCTCGGCCCCAGCGCGCACCGAGCCCCTCTGCAGAGGAGCCGCAGCGCGAGCGCCCCTCGCCCACTCAGGACCAGGTACCCCCTGCCCCCTGCCCCCACCGCAGCCACCCAGCGGGCGGGGGCCCTAGAAGTGGCTGAGATCTGCGCCCCCTCCCCCGCGCCGCCAAATTCGGTCCCGGGCGGGGCGGACTTGGTGTCTATATTTGGCCGGACAGCGGCCCGCGCGCCTGCACTGCACCGACACCTCGCTTCCTAAGAACGCAGTGCCGGGGCTGGAAGCCGAGGGGGTGCGGGGAGGCCCGGGCCTCAGGCCTGGGGCCGCAGGAGCGGCGTGAAGGGCACAAGGATGCCCGGGGCTGGGGAGGGGCAGGAGTCAGGGGATGGGGTTTGGAAGAGCTCGATGAGTCCCCTGGGGAAGAGCACAGCAGAGACCCCAGCTGAAGAAAAAGCACTTCACCCTCCCCACTCCTGCAAATCTGGCCCTAGCCCCGCGGGGTTGAGGACCCCACCCTGGGAGAGTTCAACAGGAGAGAGGACCCACAGGAGAAGCGAGACCCATGTATGGTAGGCAAAAGCCAGACCATGGTCAGGACCTCACGGAGAAGAAAAGAGTGGAAAGAGGAGAGATCCACCTTACATTGTGTTCCCCAACAGGATGCGAGGAAATTGATGAAAACAGCAGGAAAGACTCAAGTTAGCTGACAGGAGGAACTTCTCCTTAGCAAAATTTTAGAAGAAGACAAAAGCCCATCTGCCTGAACTATGTTAGAGACACAGAGTTGAGGACCTTGGGGGTGTTGTAGTCTTAGCCCCATAGCTGGCGTCGAGCCAAGATCCCACAACCAAGGCCTCTGATTCTGGACAAGGTGCTGCTGGGAGATAAACCACTTCCTGAAGAGATGCTCATCCACGGATGGCAGCAGGAGGGCAGCCTGGCATTGAGGCTCCTCCCAAAACCACTTCACTTGCAGGAAGCTTTCAGGCCCAGTCAAACTCCACTGTCCCCTGCCTGGGTCTCAAAGGAGAAGTCAGGCCCCAAATCCTAACCCCTTGAATTAAGCAGCACTTTATAGGCAGCAAAGACCCTTCCCATAGTTTAATCACCTGGAAGAGAGCTCCCTGCTTCTAGGATCTGACTCGTAGCCAGTAATCCTTCTCACTCGTCACCCCCCTTCCTGCTCTTCCTCCCTCCCACAGCTCACAGGACTCAAGACCAAAGGCATTTCTGGGCACTGAGATCCTCCATTTCCACCCACAGCCATGAGCCGACGTGTGGTTCGGCAGAGCAAGTTCCGCCATGTGTTTGGGCAGGCCGCAAAGGCTGACCAGTCCTACGAGGACATCCGGGTGTCCAAGGTCACATGGGACAGCTCCTTCTGTGCGGTCAACCCCAAATTCCTGGCCATTATTGTGGAGGCTGGGGGTGGAGGTGCCTTCATTGTCCTGCCTCTGGCCAAGGTGAGGGATGAGGGGAAGAAAGCACGTGGGAAGATGCTGGCTGTGGCCCCTGGGGACTCCTTCTACAGTCAGGAGGGCAGCTTGTATCCATCGGCTGCTCCCTGTTCCCCAGGCCCTTGGGGACCAACTCAGAGGCTCCCTCACCCCACCGAGAACAGCAGCATCACAGCGGCCTGCACCCACTCATAGCCCACCCCCTTCTCTGTGCAGCCCCCTGTTCCCAGCAGGGTCCAGAAGGTTATTGTGGAGATAGCTGGGAAGCAGTAGAGCCAGGACCTGACCCAGATTCTGTTCCTGTCTCTCCTAGTGTCACACCACCTCATGTTTTGGGTGTGGGATCTTTCTCCCCAGTGCAGGGTGACCATTTGATCAAATCATACCCCAGAGCAGCACACCCAGGACAGGATCAAGGTCTTTGCAAATAGTCCCTGGTCACCTCCCCACTATGGTTCTTATAGTGAGATAGAATGAAAACAAAGGGCAGAGGGACATAACACATAAGGCCAGACCACTTCCTACCCCAGGGATGGGGGCCAGGCAAGTACTGCCACCTTTGCTGAGTAACCTCAAGCCCCTTGGAAATCTGCACCCCCCAGGATGGCCACTCCAAGTCATGACCTTGATCTGGCCCCCACACCTTGTTAAGGGAGACCCTGCAGGTGGCAGGGTCAGGAAAAGGCCTGACAATAGCCAGTGACTCATTCAGGGACAATGCAGACATCATCCAAGGACACCATCCCCAGGGCTCAAATTTCAGCTGGAGCCACCTCCTCACCCAGTACAACTGCCATTCCAATGCCACATGGCCACCCCTCTCCCCTACTGCCTGGTCTGGACTGATGCCAGCCCCTGCAAAGGCCTCAGAGACCCCATAAAAAGCCCATAAAGACCAAAAGTAGATGAGCCCCAGCTTAGGTTGGGAACCTGCTGCTGGTGGTTCCAAGGTCAAGGGGGAGTTCTGCCAAGGGTGACTGGGAAAGGGCTGTTGGCCACTGCATTGCATATTACCTCATCTTGACCTCTTCTACCAGGGGCTTCCTACAGACGTCCTAACTGGGGGGACAGGCCCAAGAATAGCCTTCTCCAAGTAGGTATTTTTTGCAAGAGCACTGGGCTGAGAATTCAGGTCTTGGCTCAACCCGTATCTTGCTCTGGGTCTTTCGCTAAGTCATTACCTCTCTTGTGTCTGATCCCCTGATGTTAAATACTTCAACTCTCTTTGCCTTCAGTGAAATACAGGAAGTAGTTGGATGCGGTTGGAGGTGCAGAAAAGAGGTTTGCAAAGAGAAAATAGGTGATAGAGTATTGAGATGTAAACAGGTCCATTGCCCCCAAAAAACACACAGGAAATTGACCCTACAGCTCCCTCTCTGACCCCTCCAGACAGGACGAGTGGATAAGAACTACCCACTGGTCACTGGGCACACTGCTCCTGTGCTGGACATTGACTGGTGCCCACACAATGACAACGTCATTGCCAGTGCCTCAGATGACACCACGGTCATGGTAGGAGCCAAATGGATGCTGCGGGGCAGGGGAAGGGGGGAGGCCCATCTCACCTGTGCTAGGGAAGGCGGAAAAAGAGGTGCCCTAGCCCTGCTCTGCCCAGCTCCCAGGCTATATTTAGCCACATGCCCACCCTTTCCCAGGATGCACTTCTTAGGACTAATTATAGCCATGGCCAACTTGAGGCCTGAAGAGCAAGGGGCAGTGCTCTGAAGTCTCCCTGCTGGGGTGCATAGAGAGGTCTCTGGAGAGCTGGCACTGCCCCCTCCTGGCTCCCAGCTGCTTCTGCCCTTCACAGACATCATCACATCCTGCCCTGCATTTGACCCTTACCACTCAAGAGAGCCGGTAGGGGTGGGCAGTAGGGAGGGCAAAATTGGGGAGGAGTGGAGGGACAAAGCAGGCTACTCATTCCACTCACCCTATGCCTTTTCCTCCCTCCCAGGTGTGGCAAATTCCAGATTATACTCCCGTGCGCAACATTACAGAACCCATCATTACACTCGAGGGCCACTCCAAACGTGTGGGCATCCTCTCCTGGCACCCCACTGCCCGGAATGTCCTGCTCAGTGCAGGTCTGGGGGCCTAGGGAGGGGTCCCTACTGTAGATGCGGGGTGGGGGGGGGTGGGCAAGGCAGGACCCAAGTAACAGTGACTGGCTGCTCGGGGCAGGTGGTGACAATGTGATCATCATCTGGAATGTGGGCACCGGGGAGGTGCTCCTGAGCCTAGACGACCTGCACCCGGACGTCATCCACAGCGTGTGCTGGAACAGCAACGGTAGCCTGCTGGCCACCACCTGCAAGGACAAGACGCTGCGCATTATCGACCCCCGCAAGGGCCAGGTGGTGGCGGTGAGTAAGCTTGGCTCGGCCATTCCCCAACCCTTACCCCAGGGACCAACTATCAGGCCCCCACCCCCCCCCCCGTACCCTCGATCCTGGATCCTCGGAATCTCTAGTCCCAGCTCTCGCCTCCCCCGCCCCAACCCGAGGCCACCCCCAAGCCCCACTTAAGCCCACAATTTTCTGCCCCGCTCCTGTTCCCTCCGTCTCCCTCCATCCCAGAAGCTCAGAGCAGTGCTCTGCGAGTTGTAACTGAGCAGGGGAGAAGCCGCAAGCTCTGTCCTTCCACCAGAACCTGCATGAAACCTCCCGGACCCCTCTCCTCTTCGCCGGCCGGCACCCAGCGCCGTCTTCCAGGGTCTGGGGCCCCCCGACAGCGGCTCTCCGGCGGGCCCCTTTCTGCCCTAGTGGACCCGCCGGGCGAGGGGACAGGGGGCAGCCCTCGCGCCCCGCTAGTCCTAGCTCGGTGCCCTGGGGGGCGGCGGCACCCGCCTCGCCAGCCTCACTCCAGCGCGGGGCGCGGGGCACGTGCTCGTCTGCGCCGGGAGCGCGCGGCGGGCGCGGCCGGGGTGGCGGCGGGGGCGGGCCGGCGGGCGCTCTAACCCACTAACCCCGCGAGCAGGAGCGAGCCCGGCCTCACGAGGGCGCCCGCCCGCTGCGGGCCGTCTTCACTGCAGACGGGAAGCTACTCAGCACCGGCTTCAGCAGGATGAGTGAGCGGCAACTCGCGCTCTGGGACCCGGTAGGCCAGGCCGCGCTGGGCGCGCGCGCTCGCTCCCTCGGGGGCTCCACGAGCGCCCTCCCAGGCCGCGGCCCGTGCGCGAGAAGGCGGAAGCGGCGCGAGGAGCTCCCGACCGGGAGAAGCCTCGCCGCGACCCCGGGGAGCCGGCGGACTTCCCTTGCTCTAGGGCCCCGCCTCCGAGCGCGCCTGAGGGTCGGGATCGGCCGAGAGGCGCGCGCCTCCCGCTCCCTCCCGGCCTGGGCGCCAGCCGGGGCCCCCCCGAGGAAGCTGAGTAGTTAGGCCCCCTTCTGTCTCCAGCCCCCTCATCCCACCTCCCCGGCTCTCCCCCGCCAAAGTCAGCAAGCCGGTCGCTCGTCCCTCCAAGCTCCCCCAGGCAGGCAGCTGGGTGACGCCTCTCCCTGTCTCCCCCTCCCCCCAGGAGAGGTTTGCGGCCCACGAGGGAATGAGGCCCATGCGGGCCGTCTTCACGCGCCAGGGTCATATCTTCACCACGGGCTTCACCCGCATGAGCCAGCGAGAGCTGGGCCTGTGGGACCCGGTAACGCAGCTGGAAGCTTGGGGTGTGTGCCCCGGGGACTGGCATCACGGGAGAGGGGCCAGGCGCCCCCCACCCGCAGGGCATGCCCACCTGGACTGGGCTGGAGGCTGCTGCCCCCTTTGCAGCGCCTGCCATCCCCACACCCACCCCTCTGCCCAGTTTTGCTGCGTCGCCTGAAGGAGCCCAGGCTGGCACCCCCACCTGGTGATGCCGAGTCCCTGGGGGTGGTTTGCGGTGACTGCATGCGGCGGCGCAGGGGCCAGATGTGCCGGCGGGCGGGGCACTGGGAGTGATGTGTCCGTGGGCGGGACGTGCGGCTCGGTTCACCAGAGCTGCCCTGGGAACGCATGGGCTGTGGAGCGGGTAGGAAGTGTAAAGGGGCTTCAGGGGATCCAGAAGTGGCACGGTGGCTGGGACAGAGCTGGTCACGCCTCCTGTGCCCGGGCAGAACAACTTCGAGGAGCCAGTGGCACTGCAGGAGATGGACACAAGCAACGGGGTCCTACTGCCCTTCTATGATCCCGACTCTAGCATCGTCTACCTATGCGGCAAGGTACTTGGACCCGGGAGGAGTGGCAGGGGCTGGACGGACCTGTCGGAGGGCCCCGCCTGGGTGCGTCTCCGAACCCACTGGTTTTGCAGGGCGACAGCAGCATTCGATACTTTGAGATTACGGACGAACCACCTTTCGTGCATTACCTGAACACCTTCAGCAGCAAGGAGCCTCAGAGGGGCATGGGTTTCATGCCCAAGCGGGGGCTGGAAGTCAGCAAGTGTGAGATCGCCCGGTCAGCAGCCTTTGCCTTTGTCTCTTGCATGTCTGTCCCCACTTGCCATCGGGGAAGACAGAGTCTTCTCCAATAGTATCATCTTTCAGAAGGAGTGGGGGTATTTTGCAGGGGGAAGAGAAGGAGGGGGCTGGGGGGTGTGTGTCAAACTGGCTTGTTTCGATGCCAGCCCCCAGCGTTCACTAGTGTAACATTCTCTAAACTTCAGTTTCCTCATCTGTAAAACGATGATAACCCCCCCCATCAGAAATGTTTTACCAACTGGATCAATAACGTGTTTTGAAGTGCAGTGCATGGTAGGGGCTCAGCAAGTGTTGGGTCTCCGACTTATTGGTCCCAGGCAGAAAAAGAGGTGGGAGCCGGCGGGGGTGCTGAATCCCGCTCCCTTGCAGGTTCTACAAGTTGCACGAAAGAAAATGTGAGCCCATCGTCATGACGGTGCCCCGCAAGGTGAGGGGGCCCGGAGAGGGGCTGGGCAGAGAGGGCTCCGAGGCCGAAGGGAGCGGAGCAACCCGGCCCTCTGCTAACGCTGGTCTTCCTGCCCCCTCCCCCCGCCCCCACAGTCAGACTTGTTCCAGGACGACCTATACCCAGATACTCCCGGCCCCGAGCCGGCCCTAGAAGCGGACGAATGGCTATCTGGCCAGGACGCCGAACCGGTGCTCATCTCGCTGAGGGACGGTTACGTGCCTCCCAAGCACCGCGAGCTCCGCGTCACCAAGCGCAATATCCTGGACGTGCGCCCCCCCTCTGGCCCCCGCCGCAGCCAGTCGGCCAGCGACGCCTCCCTGTCGGTGAGCTCCCGCTCTGCTCCACGCGGCCGGGCCCAACCCCCCTCCCCACCGCGGCCCCTTCGTGACAAAGCCTCTCCCGCCCTCCGCGCCCCAGCAGCAGCACACCCTGGAGACGCTGCTGGAGGAGATCAAGGCCCTGCGCGAGCAGGTGCAGGCCCAGGAGCAGCGCATCACGGCCCTGGAGAACATGCTGTGCGAGCTGGTGGACGGCACCGACTAGAGCGGCGCGCGCGGGGGACGCTCCGAGCCTGGGGGCGCGGCGGGGCGGGGAGCAGGACTCGGCCCCGCCCCGACTCTGGGTCCGGACTTCCGGACCCCGCCTCTCGGGGCGGGGGCTGGGGCGGAACTGGGCAGGGAACACCACCCCCTCGCGGGAGTCCTGGACGAATGGAGCGTCGCGAGGGCTCGCGTCCGCCTGGCACCCGCCGGGCTCCATGCCTCGTCCGGGACTCGGCAGGAGCTGGCCTCGGGAGCCCCGGGGTGACGGGGACCTCAGTGATGGTGCTGCACGGCGACGCGGTGTCCCCTCTGTCCCCCGCCCGGGGCAGGGGAAGTGCTTAGTATTCGCTCTATTCTTGGGGATATCGGGGCGCTTGGGCTTGACCTCAAAGGGGTGGCGATTGGACAGATCTCGCCAGACCGAACGGGGAGAGTTACAGGGCTTCCCCCTCTAATCAGCTCACTGGATTCCACTCCCCCAAGTGGGAAAGCGGACGGATGTCACCCCAGTTCTACAGACATACACACAACCCGTTGGCTGTAGAGCCGAACCCACGGCTACACCCAGCAGTCCAGGGCAGAGGGCTGTCTTCCTTCTTTTCACCCGCAGGGGAGAGGGCGGCTTCCTCACTGCACCCCCGCGGGAGAACTAATCAGAAAACTGGCATGGAAGCAGGTTCACACCCTTCTTCCCACCCCCCTCCCCCGCCCCCCACTGCCCCCAGCCCTCTGCTGTGTGTGGCCTTGACTCTAGGAGGAAAACAAGACTTACTGAATTTAATTCTTTTACTAATTGCTCAGTCTGTGCCTCCAGCATGCGTGGGGGTGAGGGGGCCAGACCCCCAACCTCTGCAAATGCTGTATCCCCAGGCTTGCAGGGGTGCTGACAAAGGCTCAGGACCCACCAGACATTCTCTTACCTCAGAGCCCTCCCCACACTGAGGTTCAGAAGGAACCCCCAAGCCGTAGGTGGGCGTTCTTTCCCAGTAAAGCCAGCTAGGAAAAGCCTTGGGTTTGAAGCCTCTTTTATTTGTGCCTCAGAGTCAGTCTGGTGCCCCTGGCATCAGGGAAGGAGGTGAGAGGAACAGTTTCTCTTTGTTCTTTTCTTCCATCCCTTTTGTGTCCCTACTGAGCCTCACTGGCTGAGCCAGGAAGGCCAGCCTGAGAGAAGGCGGACAAGGGTGTGCGGTGGCCCCTGCCCCTGGCGGGGTCTGTGCTTCTCTGGGTGGGTGGGGCGGGGCAGGGGAGAGCCGGGGGTTAGCACCATTGGATGAAGGGTTTTAGAGTCAGCCCCTGGCTGGGGGCAGGTGGGACACACGACCACAGAGGGCTAGCAGCAGCTGGTGGGAAGGGGTGGGGGGTGGTGCCAGGGCCCTGAGCCGGTGAGAGGGCTCCAGGGTGCACCTGCCCAGAAGCGGGGCCAGGGGACAGGGTCTAGTGCTCGCCCCCGGCCCAAATATGTCCCCCGTTTGCCGAGACATCGTGAAGGAACCTGGCCTTGCCCAAACCGGGGGCCACCTTGGGCACCCTCCCTGATCACAAAAGCGTGCCCTGGGGATGGGGACTCCAACCTCTGGCCGCCCAAGGAGAAACTGGGACCACCCTGAGACCCGGGAGGGGTGTGGGGGGCTGGGGAAGCCGGGCACCCCGCTAAGTGCACTTGACGCTGAAATGCCGGGGTGACGGAGGGCTGGGCCCTTGACGCGCTGGTTTGTGTCTGGGACAAAGCAGCAACGCAGCACGTGGGGAGCTCAGCTGCCCTCCAGGGGTGAAGAGCGGAGATGCAAAGGCTTCACGGACAGTGTCCTACAGTAGGTTCTGAGAGCAGAAAAGGAGGCCGGGCCAGAAGGAGCGAGGGACGGGGACACTGCTCCTCTAAGGACCCGGCTCCCCCTCTGGACGGCCTGGCCCCCTCCGACAAGTCTGAGCCCAGGACAGAGTGGTGGGCGTCAGGATACAGCAAAGCAGGGGTACCGGACCGTGCGAGCAGCCTCCGGGGCCCGGGGCCGGGCACCTCGTGGCCGCGCGAATCCCTCCCCGTCCGGTGCCAGGTGAGCCTCCGCGCCCCCGAGGCCGCGCCTCCACGGTCCCGGCGGGTACGCGGGCAGCCGAGCGAGTCTCGCTCCGGGGCAGGTCGCGCGGGGCGTGGCCGAGGGGCCCGGCAGTGGGCGCTACTGCTCCGTCAGCGAGAGCCGCAGGATGCGCTCCAGCTCCTCCTCCTCCTGGCGCGCGCGCCGCCGCCGCTCCTCCTGCTCCTGCGCCGACAGCTCCATGGCCAGCCGCAGCTGCTCGTCGTAGCTCCGGAACACGTGGCCGCCAGGGCCCGGGCGCGGGCTGGGCCGAGGGCTTGGCACTGACGCCAGGGCCGGGGGCGGCGCGGGCTGGCGCTGCGGCGTGGGCGGGGCGCTCCTGGGGGAACAGAGGTCGAGGGTTCTGGGGCGCGCCTACCCCTATGTCAGGGGGGCCGGGAGACGGCGTGGAGGCCCCGGGACAGAGGGGGCCTCGCCACCCTCCAGTGGAGGCAACGAGTCCTGCTCCACCTGGCTCCCACCCAGTTGTGACAGATCTCAGTCCCTGCAAAGCCCATCCGCCCAGCTGACGGTGGACCGGCCCATGTGGGCATCATCTAGAACCCCAGCCCCAACCTCCTGCCTGGTAAGGGTCCGAAGGCCTGGAGGCGCTCTCGGAGTACTGCTCAGAGTGAGGAGAGGGTGGGGCGGGAGCCTTCTGCATACCAGTAGGGGCTCTACTGGGCCCCAGAGGAGCTGCCCAGCCGTCGGTGTCCGCAGCCACTGGGACAGGATCTGGAGGTGCTCCGTGCATGTGTTATTTCGGGGCAGGGATGATGGGTCAGGACCGGCGGGCACTGACCTGTCCTGTCGGCGGGCCTCGTAGGACATGGGGTGAGTGCCCGGCTTGCTGTTAGTAAGCGCCTCCCAGATGGTGACCTGGAGGGAGGGACGTGGCCAGTTAGCGAGGGTGGCGCTGCAGGCCACCGTCCAGTAGGGCGGCGCAGCGGTGAGGCCGCACCTGGTCATACTCGCTGCCGGCCTCCAGCAGGCTCTGCTGGATGGCGAACTGCAGCAGGTCGTCGTCATCCTCGCGGGTCGCCGCCTCCCGCTGGCCGCCCAGCACACTGTAGCCACGTGGGGCCTCGAACAACGCGGGGGAGATCTCGCAGCCGCGGCACGAGGCTGAGGGCACCAGGCTGGGGGTCAGCGCGCAGCCGGAGGGGCCCACGGCCCGGGGAGGGAGCCGGCCAGTGCTGGGGGGAGGGGTAGGAGGGCAGACACGCAGCTGGGGGAGGTCTCACTGGAGGAACTGGAGCTGCTGACGCTGGAGGAGTCGCTGCCGGGGGAAGGGGTCTCACTGCCAGGGCTGCCCCGCACCGATGGCACCGGCTCGTCGCAGCCATTGAGGTTTCCGAAGGTGATGCGAGCGTTGAGGATGTGGAAGATGGGGATTTCTGAGGGAGAAGAAACCGTGGGTGCCACCGCCGACCTTCTCACACCTTAGGCACCCTCGGTCTTTACCCCATCTAGACCCCACCTGCCCCCAACACACACACACCAGCAGCTGCAAGGAAAGGGCGGGTGGGGTCTCACCAATCTTGACTGGGAAACCAGGCGGCAGGCGCAGGGTAATGAAATCCCGGAGCTTGGCGAAAAGCGCATTGCTGACAGCCATGAGGTCAATGATGGGGGCCACCTGCTCACACAGGGACAGGGGATGCTCCTCACACAGCCACAGCTTGGCCTTGAACCTGCCCCCCCAGATCCCAAGGGGTGAGGGGCATAGTAGAAGCCATGGCCTCTCGTACCTTTCTGGAGGGTCCCCCCCCCCCCGCCCTGCCCACCCCTCCCCAGCACCATCAGGGGGCCTCACTTCTGTGTCTTGGTGGTCAGTTCCATGGGGCGGCCCATGTCCCGGTTGCCAAGCTCAAAGTTGGGGTTGAAGTACTCTTCTGCAGTGATGGCAGTAGGGTTGGCTTGGCTCAGAGTCTGAGTGATCAGGGTCTGTACCATATGAAGAGGTGCCCATGAGCCCTTCTCAGTCTCTGATGCCAGGCCAACCATTTGATATCATGGGGCCCCAGGGCGAGCCCCCCTGCCACTGTGGAGCCGACATTGCCCTGGGCAGCGTGTAAAGTGGTTCCACATGGGCCACTCTAGGCAGGACGCCTTCCAGGCCTCCTGAGCTACATCCACACCCTTCCATACACGGGCACCCCAGCATACACTCACCCCATTTTGGGGGCCCCCATGCTGCTCAGCAATTCCCAGGAAGGACTGCAGAGGTGTCTTACAGCCTACAAGAAATGTGGCATCTCAGAGGACATTGCAGCCCTCAGAAGTGACAGCACCCAGACCCAGGGAGCAGACTAGGTCTTGGCAGGTCGGGAGGACGGCTCGCCCATGCCAAACACTCGGGCACCTGCATCTGGAGGTGATTGAGGACTCCAAGGGACAGGGGCCAGGACCACTACAAGCACAGCAGGGACAGAAGGAGACCTGGGGCTCCAGAGAAACTTTCAAAAGTGTCCATATTGGTGACACTGGACAAAATATACCTGCCTTTGGTGACCAGTTTTGCGGTGTGCATGTGAGTGCGTGTGTCTTCCTTCAGGCACCTCCATCTTAATCACCTCATTTAGTTCCCCTGTGAGGTAGGAACCATCTTTCTAGACAGACTAACTCATGCCTGGAGAGTCAGGTATGAGGTCAAGAGGCACAGAAGATCAGTGGCAGGCCCCGTGGCTTACTTCTTAAGATATGCTCCATGAGACTGGGATGGCCAATAAATAGCACATGTGATACTTGCACCTCAAATCCAATGCAGACATTAATTACCAGTTACAGCATTCCTTCCCATTGGGCCCAAATGTTGCCTAGAATCTTCCTGGCTGCACTCCAGGCAGTCACTCTCAATTATTAGCATTCAGCACTTGAATTGAAACGTGTTTGCATGAATAAACTCTCCTGGCTTTTGCTGGGACGTCACAGGGAAGACTGGGGGAGGTACTCCAGCAGGCGCTGCTTCCTCACACCTCCCCCGCATTCCACCTCTGCTTAGTTACCTTTGACCTTGCCCTTGTGCTGTTCTGAAAGGTGCTCTGTCCGTGTCCGGGTGATGAGCTCCACATTGGATGCCCCATATACCTGGGGACAGAGGAGCAAAGGGCTCAAAGACAATGCTGGTACCCTACCCCCTACCCCCAAGGGCATTATGAACACTTCTTGCAAGGAAGGAGTCCACTAGGGGATGGCAGAGTTGTTTACTCCAATTATATGAAGCCATTCATCCATTCTCTTATTCATTCAACAAACATTTTGTGAAGAGCCTTTAAGTGCCAGGCACTGAGGCAGGCATCAGGCCACAGTGAACAAGCATGACTAGAGACAACCCTCATCTTTTGAGGTTCACAGCTAGTTGAAGACACAAGAAAATGGACAGTTATAATGCAGCATGAAACACATTCTATGTGTGTGTGTGTGGCGGGGGGAGAGGGCTGTGGGAACCAAAAGCAGAGGCCTTAACCCAGCCTATGGGGCCAGAGAAGCCTTCCAGGGGGAAACCTTGCAGAGCCATGTCAGTTCCTTCATTCACCAGTGACACCATGTGGCCCCACATGGGTGACAGGGATCCCAGAGTGACCCGCACAGTATCCTCAGGGGGTAAGGGCCAGACTTTGGAGCCAGGCCACCAAGGTCTGAACCTCAGCTTTGCCACTGATAGCTATGTGACCCTGTCCAGGTCATGAGACCACTCCAAGCCTGTTTCCTCATCAGAGAATGGGCCAGTACTGTATTCCACAGAGTCCTGGAGAAGATTAAATGGGATGCTGTGGGAAAGGCTCAAGAAACACCTGTAAAATGGGAATACTGACAGCACCTTCCCCAAAGGGTTATTGGGATTGAGTGAGTGTGGGTGTGTACCTGTATTCATACACACATCCAAAGAAAACGGGGACCAGTGCCTCGACCATGAGTACAGTAAGTGCTCGATAAACTCTGGTATCCTCATCAGGTACCTGTTAGTCTAGTGCCTTTCTCTCCACGCAGCCTTGCCTCTGCACCCCCAAGGGTGGTCAGGAAACCCCTGCCAGCTCCCTAGGCAGGAGTTTGGCGGGCTCTGGTAGCAGGGAGTGGTGGCCTCACCTTGGCTTCATACCCATTCACCATCTCGGTCTTCTCACTGCGCCAGCCCAGGATGCCAGTCTTGTTCCTGGGGAAGCAGGGTGGTCGGGGTAAGGGGGCACCCAGGCAGGCTGGCTCTAGGCTACCAAGGCCACGCCCACTCACCTCTCAAAGGAGATGTTCTTGGTGTCGAGCTGCGTGGTGACGACGGGCGCAGTGAGGCGACTTAGCACCTGCTCCTCGGTGGGCTGGGCAGCAGCCAGCAGCAGTTCACGATCCTGCCCAGCCAGGGCCAGAGTCTCTGTGTACACTACTCGGCGATCATGGTCAATCTCCATGACCACGGCACTTGTGTCTGCCAGCCATGGAACAGCATGGGGGTGTCAGGGGCGTGGGGGAGTGTCTCCAGCCTTCCCACCCTGCCCCCGCCTCCTGCCTGCCTGACCTTGGCCCCTGAAGACGAAGCTGCGGTTCCCTCGCTGCCATGTCATGTGGTCAAAGCCCAAGAGCGTGGTATCTACCCGTAGGTTTTGCCCACTCTTCCACACTTTGTAGGTGTCACTAGGGCAGATCTTGGACACCAAAGGCACTAGGTAGGAGGGAAAGGCAGGAACAGCTTCAGTTTGCCTGGCCCACCCAACCTGGGCCACCTCAGGGCGTGGGGGGCAGGGTCAATGGTGTGGCTGGGAAAGGACGCAAGAACTGTTGAGAGCAGCCCCTCTCCCAGCTCCCCCTGTGAGAACAGAGACCAGTTGCTCAGATGTAAGCGACCTGAAGTTGGAGACACGCATGTCTCAGGCACTAGCAAGTCCCATTTGTTAATTCATTCAGTCAATCTTCCATCCAGTCTTCCAACAAGTATTTATTAAACACCTACTATGTACCAGGCACTATTCTAGTCCCTGAGGATACAACATTGAACAAGACAGGACCTTTGCCATCTTGGAGCTTACCTTCTAGCAAGGAGTGACAAGTAACCAATACATGAGTGAATCATTACAAAGTGAAGGAAGAATAAGAATGGAATCAAGGCAGTGTCTGAGAAACCTAGCTAAGGAGGTGGCCCTGAGCTGGGAACTAAAAGATGAGAAGGCACGATGGGAAGAGCTATGACAGCAGAGCTCCAAGCAGGTGAGCAGCAGGTGCAAAGGCCCTGAGGTGGGAGAATGCCAAGAGGCCCCCCATCAGCCTCCTTACCCCAGCTAGTGAACTCCCATTTCATCTCCACGTAGAAGTCCTGGGCCTGGAGAATGAGAAGGAGAGTGCCTGAGCCTGTGCTGGAGACAGGGTTCAAGGGCTACAGTGTAGAGGCCGGGAGGCTGGCCCTCACCTTGCGCAGCTTCTCCAGGAGCACAGGGATGCCTGCCAACCGCTTCACCACCCGCTGGTAGTCCCGGTACCGCAGCACCAGCTGTACCAGCTCCAGGTCCCGGGTACTCACAGCCTCCTGAAGTACTGGGGATTGGGGGGCAATGTCACAGGACAAGACCCTACCTGGGGCCCCCCTCAGCTAACCAAGGGTGAAGATGCGAAGCCAGGGGACCCTGGCTGTGGGGCTGGAGTGAGCAGGGGTGCCAACCTGTCCAGCCGCTGCGGTTCTCCCTACCCACATCTGCCCCGTGTGCCAGGAGCACACGGGCACACTCGAGGTGTCCCAGGGTGGTGGCCAGGTGCAGGGGAGTCCGCCCGCGGGGATCCAGCTGCTCGATGTCCACCTGGAGGAAGAGGTGAAGATGTATCCCTGGTCACTTCTGGGGCAGCCCACCTAACAGCCTCTAGATGGGCAGCAACCACCCCACTGCCCTGCCTTGCCCACCTTACAAGGCAATGGAAGAGTCAGACACCATGAGTGGGGGTTAGGTGGGTTGCAGGACAGAGCAGGAGGCAGCTCTGAGAAAGGAAGGACCTTCCTCCTTTCTTGTCCACCTAAGCCTCCTGGCTGGGTTTGCTCCCCCAAGGCTCCATAGTGGGCTGTCTGTGAAGAGTAAGCCTAGTGTTGAAGGCTGGTCTAGAGAAGCTGTTGGCCAAGGAGGGCACTTTGAGGCAGGACCCAGCCTGCAGGTCCAAGGTCACACCTTCAGGAAGTGCTATCAATTTAGATCATTGACATTATCACTGAGTGATAAACAATTGCTGTAATAGATTGATGAGAATGAAAGAATACGTTCATGGTACAACTTTAACCCCATGTCCTGGGACACCTGGGTAGCTCAGCGGTTGAGCGTCTGCCTTCAGCTCAGGGCGTGATCCGGGATCCGGGATTGAGTCCCACACTGGGATCCTTGCATAGAGCCTGCTTCTCCCTCTGCCTGTGTCTCTGTCTCTCTCATTGTCTCTCATGAATAAATAAAATATTAAAAAAAAAAACAACCCCGTGTCCTTTGCCTGTAAAACACTATGTATAAACTTTTTTTTTTTTTTTACAAGTTCTATTACTGTTTTGTGAATAGCATGATTAACTGTATGAGATTTCAGTTGGGTGATAAAAACATGTTTGTTAAACATAAATATTTAAATATAGTCCAGGAGTCTAAGAACCTCTAGCTAAATACAGTGTACTGTTCACATGCATATAACTCCTCATCTCCTTCCTCAAAATTGATGAAAATGCCAGTCAAAGGCTTCTACTGCAACCATGATGAGATAAACTGAAATCACCCTCCCATAAACAGAAAACTACTGCTTCAAAATACATGAAAATTGTATTCAAAATTGTTTTCAGACAGTAGGCAACAAGTAGTCCAAGAGTGTGATTCCTGAAGTTAAGAGAAACAAACAAGGTAGGCCCTGTGATTGCCTACATCTTTACCTGGAGGAACATTCTAGAAAGCAATTCAGGGAAGGGAATCTCTAGCAGAGCATGGGAGTCTTACTAAGGAGTTGAGGAGACAAAGTTGCAGGACAGAGTTCCAAGAAGGAGTGAGATATGCAAGCAAACAGCTCCAGAAATCTGCATGGGGTTCCTCCAAGAATACTAAACTTTGCCTGTGTAGAGTGAAACTCAACATTAGACAGAAAAGGAGCAATAAGCTGGTAAATTCTCTGCACTCATGTCTCAGGGCAGGAAGACCTTTAAGCTCTAACCTGCTAGAGTGGAGAGTCCTTGTTCACCCAGGGTATTCCACAGAGACCCAAGAATGGTTATGCCTTAGTAGTAGGGCTAAACTATCCTAAGAGAAAAGGCTCACCTAATCCAATCTGACAAAAATGAAAAATAATCTCAAAAGGATCAAACTGATTCACAAGTAACTTAACTTAGTCAGAACAAAGCCTACCACTCTTTAAGGAAAGACAATAAATTCCAGGTGCTTAACGTGACAATGTTTGCAATATCTAATATCCAGTTACAAACTACTAGAAAAAAAACTACTAGACATGCAAAGAAGTAGAAAATATGACCCATAATCAGGAGAAAACTCATTTAATAGAAACATATTCAGAAATGATAAAGATGGGTGCCTTGGTGGCAGAGTCAGTTTAAGTGTCGGACTCCCAGTTTCAGCCCAGATCATGATCTCAGGGTCATGAGATCGAGCCCCATATCAGGCTCCCCACTGAGAATGGAGTCTGCTTGAGATTCTCTCTCCCTCTCCCTCTGCCCCTCCCACCCATGCTCTCTCTCTCTAAAAATAAATAAATCTTTAAAAAATGATAAAGATGATGAATGGCTCAGTGCACTAATGATTTTTCAGAAAAACATGAACACAATGTTCATAAAGAAAGAATAAGAGATAAGTATCTGAAATGAAAAAATTCACTGGATAAAATAATAGATAGACACTACAGAATAAAAAAAAACTCAATGAACTTGAAGATACAACAACAAAACTATAGCACATAGAACAGAAATGGAGTACAGAGGAGGAAAAAGGTACTGAAAAACCTCCAAAGAGCCTCAACAATCTTGTGACACTATAAGGAATTCTAACATATTTGGGGGTTTTTTTAGAGTTTTTTTAAAGATTTTATTTATTTATTCATGAGAGACACAGATAGATATTCTAACATATTTGTAATTGGAGTCCCAGAGGATAGGATAAGGAAGTAGGAGAAATAAGAAATTTAAAGCGATAACATTATCTCTTTAAAATTTAAAGAGAGGGGCACGTGGGTGGCTCAGATGATTAAGCATCTGCCTTTGGGGTCCTGGGATCGAGCCCCACATTGGGCTCCCTGCTCAGTGGGGATCCTGCTTTTCCCTCTCCCTCTGCCCTTCTCCCCTGCTTGTGCTCTCTGCTTCTCTTTCTCTCAAATGAATAAATAAAAAAAATCTTAAGAAAAAAGTGTAGACTACACTTGGCAGAGCTACACTTTAAAAAGTAAAATAAATAAAATAAAACAAATTTAAAGAAATTACATTAAATATTTTTCCAAAAAATTGTTTTTAATTACTGTAGGGGCGCCTGGGTGGCTCAATCAGTCAAGCGTCTGCCTTCAGCTCAGGTCATGGTCCCGGGGTCCTGGGATCCAGTCCTGCATCAGGCTCCCTGCTCAGTGGGGAGCCTGCTTCTCCCTCGCACGCTGCAGGTCCTCTGCTTGTACTCTCTCTGTGTCAAATAAATAAAATCTTTTTAAAAAATTACTGTAGGAGGTTGAATAGTGGTGTCCCCCCAAAATATACATCTATACCCTAACCCCAGAACCTGTGAATGTGACCTTTTTTGGAACATGGGTCTTTCTCTCTTTTAAGATTTTGTTTATTGGGCATCTGGGTGGCTCAGTGGTTGAACACCTGCCTTCAGCTCAGATCATGATCCCAGGGGTCCTGGGATTGAGTCCCATATCGGGCTCCCCACTGGGAGCCTGCTTCTCCCTCTGCCTGTGTTTCTATCTGTCTCTCTCTATGTCTCTCATGAATAAATGAATAAAATCTTAAAAAAAAGAAACCTTCTTTGGAAAATAAGGAGGCAATCTCTTCTTCCTTTGAATTAGCTCTCTCAGCATATGTGTCTCCCTCTGCCTGTGTCTCCACCTCTCTCTCTGTGTCTCTCATGAATAAATAAATAAAATGGTTTTTTAAAAATATTTTATTTATTTATTTATTTGAGAGAGAGAAAGAGATATCAGATACGCATGTGTAGGATGGGGGTGGAAGGGCAGAGGGGGAAGAGAGGAACAAGCAGGCTGAGTGCAGAGCCTGACACGGGGCTCAATCTCATAACCCTGAGATGATGGCCTGAGCAGAAACCAAGAGCCAGCTGCTTAACCAACTAAGCCACCCAGGCGCCCCAGAACATGGTTCTTTGTGGATGAGATTAGAGTTAAGGCTCTCAAGATGAGATCACCCTGGATCATCCAGGTGGGCCCTAAATCCAATCAGATGCCCTTATAAGACACAAAGGAGAGATCCATGAAGAGAGAAGTCGCATGTAAAGAGGAGGCAGAGACTGAAATTATGCAGCCACAAGCCCAGAGATGCTTGGAGACATGAGAAGCTGGAAGAGGCAAGGGAAGGTTTTCTCCTGGAGCCTTTGGATGAGTGAGGTCCTGCTGACTCCTTGAGTTTGGACTCCCAACCTCCAAAACAATGGGAGAATACAATGTTGTTGCTTGAACCCATCCAGTCTGTGGTCATTTTTTTGCACAAACTAACACAATGATAAACCCACAGAAACAAGAAATTCAACGAATTCCAAGCAAGACAAACACCCAGAAAACTACACCAAGGCCCACCATAATCAAGTGCTGAAATTGGCAATAAAAAGAAAATCTTAAAATCATTTTGAGAAATGAGATGCACTATGAAGACTACAGGAAATACCGAATCCTTCTCAAGGGAAACTGTGCAAGCTAGAAAACATTACCATGAAATGTTTAAAGTGCTGGGGTAAGAAAACGTTGACCTAGAATTCTCTGTCCTGTGAAAAATATCCTACAGAAATGAAGGGGAAATAAAGACTTTTGTGGACAAACAAAAAAAGCTAAGAGAATTTATCACCAGAAGACATGTAAGAAATGTTAAAGGAAGTTACTCAAGTGGAAGGAAAATGTTAACAGGTGAAAACTTAAATCCATATAGAGGAATGAGGAGTGCCCCAAAAGGAAAAATTGTGAGTCAGTATGAGAATGTCAATAAAATATTTAAAACCTGCATGAGTAAAGAGAAGAGATGTTAGCAGGTAAGAAACGATAACACATCTTCAGAATGTGGAAAGTGGTTGGGGCATCACAATGGGCTTAAGGGAGCAGAAGGTACTAGAACCCAAGCATTCACATAGGGGAACCCCAACGCATGTCAGGCAGGATCACCCTCGAAATGTCCAGAACGTGCATGCAGCAGGAATGGCAGAGGTGTGAGTGAGGCTCAGAGCTAAATACAGGGGAGTTGGTTAAAACTCAGAACCCCTGATCCCCTCCCCAATCTTATAAAGCTGGCAGATGCCCCTTCCCCTCCATAGGATGCCAGTTTCTCTGTAGAAACTGAGCCTGTGAGGCACTAGATTTGGGGACACTGGCCTGAGGATGAGGTCATGGGGCTAAAGAGTGAAAGGCCAGTCTCTTCCCTGCCTCAGGTCCTTAAGTACTGACAGCCCAACAGTACACACCACTGCCCCATCCCACCCCTAGCAGGAGACTGGAGGATTCTTCTCTGGAGAAACTAGAGGTACCAAAGACCTCTGGGTACAGACAAATGGGGATCCTACAATAAGCAAGCCAGCTTGCCAGCCAACCGTGCTATAGTAGTGATTGACCATCAATAAGTTCTACACCCCCATTCTATTTTTTAATATTTATTTATTTGAGAGAGAGAGAGAGATAGAGAGAGAGAGAGGGAACAAATGGGGGAGGGGCTAGAGGGAGAGAGAGAGAGAATCCCAAGCAGACCCCCACTAAGCACAGAGCCTGACGCAGGGCTCAATCTCATGACCTGGAGATCATGACCTGAGCCAAAACCGAGCCAGACACTTCACCAACTGCACCACCCAGGTGTCTCTCCACACTCCCATTCTTAAATATGCCCCAACAGCCAAGGGTGACTGGACATTTGAGGAAAGCCAACACAAAAGATACAAAACATGCAAATAGATGCTAAAAACCCAAAGGAAATACTATCAAAGCAGGAGCCAGAAGAAAATTTTCTGGAAGGAAAACAGTAATTTCTATACTCAGAAATATATGAAAAGATACCTGAATTCATGAAACAAAATGAGACATCCCAACTTCCTGCCGCTTCTCATCTTTCCCTTGCCTTCTTCACTCCAGCCACCCCTGGACAGCTACACCTGCCCCAAACCTCTCCCCATAGGAAATATTACCTCAGTTTGCTCTCTTTTTTTTTTTTGACAAAAACAAACAAACCCTTTTTTGTTTGTAATTATCTTTATCACTTCCTTTTCTCTCACCTTCCATATCTGATCCATCAGCATGGACCTGACCTTATGGGCTCCACCTTCAAAACAGATCCAGACTCTTCTCGGTTTTCATCACCTTGATGCTACTATCCTGGTAGCAGCCACCCTCTCTCACCTTGGTGCCCAGTGGCCTCCTTATTGGTCTTTTCACTCCTCCCTTGGGTCTTAGGTCTGGTCCCCACATGACCCATCACAGCCTCCATCATCCTGTGAAATGTTCCTCAGGTTCTGACACCCTTTAGCTCAAAACTTTCCCTTAGCTTCCCATCCTTTTTGGAATAGAATCCAACATCCCTGGGCATCTCCTTGAACTCATGTGCTCTTCCACTTCCTCCAAAGTCCACTCTGCTGGATACCCTAGGCAGCCACAGTGTTTTCTCCCTCACTTCATTCAGGTGGCCACTCAAATGTCATCTCCTTAGAGAGACCTGCCCTTTCAACCCATCTTAAATGACAAGTGCTATTTATCTGCCGCTACTGCTCCTGCTTTAGTTCTCTTCTGACATTAGATTGCTTGTTCATTTTTCCATGGTCTCCCTCACCTAGACTGTAAGCCCCACAAAGGGAAAGTCCCTGGGTGTTTTGTTCAAAGCCACGTCCCCAGTCTCTAGACGGTTCCTGGCACATAACTGGTGCTTAATAAATATTTGTTCAACAAATGCATAAATGACTAAGTTTAAGGGACACGGGGAGGGGAAGGCAATATAATGTAAAATTGATAAACCAATAAATAGTTGTAGACATATATTGTTTGTAATTATGGAGGTAAATAACAGAACGGCCTAGAGTTCAAAGTGGTCACCTCCAGGGAGTGAGAGAGGTGGGGAGGGCTGGAGCAAGGGCTACTGCTTTTCATTCCAAGCCTCCAACAACAGCTACATATATATTTTTTAAAACATGAGAATGAACTCCTTTGTAAAAAAACAAAACATTTTAAATAATTTAAGTAATTTATATAATTTTTACAGTCCTGTGTTGGCATTTCTTCATTGTTTACTTTGAATTTTTTAAGTAGGCTCCACGCCCAATCTGGGGCCTGAACTCATGACCCTGGGATTAGAAGTCACAAATTCTACAAACTGAGCTGGCCAGGTGCCCCCATTTCTTCATTTTTAAATATATTAGGAACCTTGGGGGAAAAAAAAAAGTGTGCCTGGCCTGAGTGGCCCTCTGAGCCATGGCTTAGAAATCTGAGTGCCCCCCCACACACACACACTCCTCTACAGCAACTCCCCACAGAGAAGGGAGACCACTAGTTACTCTTTACCTATTATGGGATGGGCGAGCCCCTCGGTGTCCAACCTAGGTGGGCCCTGAGTCCTGGAGGGGAGTAGAGGATCCACAGCCCCTAGGAAGTCAGGAATGGTTTCCCCTGGGGCTGCAGCTGAGCCATCTACACGTCCCACCAGCCCTGCCCAAGAGGCTGTTGCTGCTGCTGCTAACAAGGCCCCAGGGAGCTGACAGGGCATCCCGCCCAGCCCGAGTTCCAGATGAGGCCTGCTACTCTCCCCTTTGGGTGCCTCACCTCTAGGCCTCAGAGAGAGGCTGGCATGGCTAGAGCTGGGCAGTCCTGCCCCTCCCTCCCTCCACTCCTTGGGAGCTCTCCCCAGGGTCTTGTAGTTTCCCAGGGCCAGTGGACACCCAGCCAACCCCCAAAAAGCTCTCCCAAGCTGCCCAAAGCAGGCCCTGCAGTGGAAGTGGCACCCTGCCCCTGAGCCCAGGTAGAATTTATCCATTTCCTCGGCAAAGGCCTGCAGCCATTTCATTGCTGGGAGTGAAAATGTTTCCCATGAAACCTAACACTAAGCCCTCCTCCCCGAGAGAATGAAACCCTACGCCCCCAGCAGGCCCCAGCTGGAGTCAAAAGCGGGGGATGGGGGGGTGGGGGGGGTGTCTGTTGACCTCCCTGGGCAGAGGGACTCCCTGCTTCCACTCGGGCACATACCTAGACACTCACACACATGTGAACAGGTGCCACAGGAAAACAGCTTCATACTCCTTTTGCCTCCACACTCCGGGCACCTGTGCTCCCCTAGATGTACAGGCACCTGCGTGCTCAGCCACCCTCTGGATCTGCAAGTGTCTACTGATGTGCAACACACACATTTGTAGCCAGCATATCTGCACATGCATATCCCTTGAAGCCACAGGCACTAGCAGGGTGTTTTGCAAACTTGTTTAACATTAGCAGAACACTTTGTTTAGATGAAATCTTACAAGGACACACCAAAGTGTACAGCTGGAAGAGAAAGGTGATGGGCACAGAGCCTTGTATGCTCAGCCTTGCTCTCCTTTCCCTGCTCCCTTGCCTCCCCTACCCCCAAGGAGGACAACCAGAGTCTGGGGTACTCACTGCTTCCCAGCCTTCCCACCAGGTAGGCCTGAGCTCACTCAAGGGTCAGAGAGAGGCCAGATGCTTCCTCAAGGTGGGTGAGGGCAGCACTTGCTGACTATTCTCCCATGCGGCCCCTCCCCTGCTTCCCAGACACATTGGTTTTGGTTTCTAGGTCTTGTGGGTCCCTCTCCTGAGCTTCCCAACTCATCAGATGTGGGACTATTTTAGGGAGAGAGGGGATCACAGGTGCTCCAGGACACACCATGTACCTTGGGTGGGGCAGCCTCTGTCTGAGCATCTGGGGCCCCCACAATCCCATCTTTCCTGCCTATAGGTCAGGAGGGTGAACGGAGGCAATCAGAGAGGAGGACCATGATGGAGGCAGCCCTAGGAAAGAAAATGTTCCCTTGGGAACCTAGTCTGGCCCCCTCCAGAGTGTCTGTTGCCAGGGGAAGAACTTTGCTCCCCTTGGCCCTCCCACAGGGAGCTTTACAGCCTAACCTCCACCTCCCAACCCCCAGGGACTAGTGGGGACTTGTGACTCAAGAACACAGCCAGCTGACCCAACCTCAGGGCCTTACCAGCCAGGGGGAAACTGGCACATCCACTGGCCTACAGCCCCCCGCCCCCTCCCAACCTGGCAGGCCTGTGTATGACAGGAAACAGGGCACCCAACAATCATTATACTGCTGGGTACCAGCTATGGGTGGTCACAGACCCTCCCCTTCACCAAAACACCTGATGAGCACCTCCCATCTCCCCACCAATCCCTGCTTCCAGCCCCGAAAAAGAACTGTGGGGGTGGGGGGCACTGAGCAAAGCCAACAAACCTGCTCCAAAGCCTGCCTGCCAGGTCATCCCCTTCCCCAGCCTGCCAGCATTGCCCATTCTGCCCATGGGAGGGCCTCTGTGGGGCTTTCTTGGAGTGCAGGAGAGGCAACTATGCCAATGAGGACCAGGGAAACCCAGCTGCTGTGTGCTTAAAGAAAGCCTGCATATTTTCTGTGACAGTTGGTGCTAAGAAGACCAGAGATCAGGAAACCCCTGCTGGGATGCCTAGGGCATAAGGTGCTTCATTATGATGTTAGGTGGCTGCCCCCTGGCCCATCCCCTGCAGGAAAGGGCTGGGTTGGGGGGGCCCTCGGCTCTCCCTGGGACCCTGAGTAGTACACATTTGGATTCAAGGGCCACTCTGGGTCAGTCCTAGAGTAGAGATACATCCAGGGGCCTCTCTCACGCAGACAGACTGGCATTCCTTTTCTTGGCACCCTTGGAGCGAAAGAGAGGACTGGGCCTCACTCCTTTGTGGTTGAACAAGGGTTAACATCAACCAGTCCCTGACATTCCCCGCTATACTGCTATCCTGGATCAGGCAGGCAGCATCCCTTTCAAGGAAACACTAGCCCAGCAGGGAAGTGCAGGTGAGTGGGTGAGGACAAGGGTGAGGCCCGAGTTTCCGTGAGTTTCCGTGGCAACCGGAGAGAAAGAGAAACACACATGCAGCGGGGTCCAGTGCTCCCCCCCCCCCCCAAGTCTCGCTCCAGCAAGATGGCTGACTTGAGTATTGTCACTCAGAGAGGCCTAGGTGAGAGTCTTTTCTCCTAGGGCATTTTGCCTCTCTCTGATCTCAGCAAGGAGAGAACCACCCACCCCTCAGACAAGGGAGTGCAACGGAGTCGTTCTGGAGATTCAGCCACTCGCCTTCTGCCTAACAATCCTTGGACCAATCATCAATCACTCCATCAGGAAGTTCCTCTCAGATCAGATTTAAATCCCTCCAGCTGTAACCTGTGTTGAAAGCTTGTCTTCTTTGGCCCTCAAGGAAGAGAAACAGTAAAGTGTCAGAAGAGACTGGATTGTCTTAGCACCCAGCACATCACACTACTCCCTGTTCACACTCACATCACCAGAACAGGGGCTCTTTGAGAGCAGGGGATGTGCCTGGTTTGTTCATCTTCGTCCCCCAGGGGTACCTATCACTCAGGCCTCGCTTCCCTTATCAGGGCTGTATGGCTGCAAACCACTTCCTTTATGATGGACAGACAGAGGCACGGTCCGAGAAGCAACTTGGAGTGCCCTTGTCTAAGCAGAGGTAGAATGTAGGTAGATATACCAGCCAGCTCAGAGGCTTGGAGGTTCAAGTCACCCCAACAGTTCCTAGGGCTACTATGCAGAGGCAGATGCTTTGTTGCTCTGAGGGTTCAGTGATGGACTTCAGAGACTCTCTGACCCTCACCTTGCTCTCTAGCTCACTTGTCCTTTGGGAAGCAGACAGCTCCTCAAACTGAACTTCCTGTGACTCAGGAAGTGGCCCTCAAAAGGCATATTCCCCAAGGGGACAACTCCTGAACGAACCCCTCCCATGCCCCCAGGGTCTTGGGATCTGGGCCAAGTCTGCAGGCCTCAACTTGAGGCAAACCAGGGCAAGGGCAGGCTGGGCCCAGCTCTGGCTCCAGCTTCCCCACCCTGGACGGTGAGTTGTCCATACCCCAAACGCCCGTCTGTGGCCTGGGGACCAAAGGCAGATTTGAGAGCTACCTGTGAACTGGGCCTGCTTTGGTCCCGAAGAATGACCGAAAGACCCCATCCCTCAGCCTGTCTTCTGGGAGGCCACCACCCAGCCAAAGCCGGCAGACCCGCCCGTCCTCACTGACTGGCAGGAACCAGGGAGCCCGCTCTGTGTAAAGAACCTCAAATCCTTCCTGCAGCCAGTGGCCCCAGGCTTCCTCAGCGCCCAGGAGCCAGGCCCCAGCACCAGAGGGCAGGAGAGCTCCTTTCAGCACCTGGACAAGGCCCTCTGGGCGGTCCCAATGGGGGGCGGGGAGGGTCTCTTTCTTCGCTCCCCAAGGCAGAGGGCGCTGGGGTCTGAGGGATCCAATCCGAGCAAACAGAGGTAGCGCTCGGCCCGAGGGTAGAGGGCACTGGGTGGGGCCGGGATGCCCGGGAGTGTCACCGCCTAGTCTCCGATCCCTGACCTGTGACCCCCTCCCGACGCAGGCCTTGCCCACCTCCGCACACTCGCGCGGGAGGTGTCGCCGCTCGGCTGCTCCGTGGACTCTCCCACCACATGGAGCACAGCCCCGAGCCGGCAGCCCCTCCCCGCAGCCCTCCGCCTCGGCCGAGGAGGGGCACCGCGCCCCGGCCCCGACCCCAACCCGGGAGGGTCCCAAGCACGTGCGCCCCCTCCCCCGTCCCAGCCCGAGCGGAGCGGGCGGGGGCCGCTCCCATCACCCTCACCCGGTCAACAAGCACAAAAGCCGCGGCTGGGAACAAAGAAGCTCTGCAAACTCGCCAGGGAGGCGGGACAGCCCGCGCCGCGCCCCCTCCCCACAGCCGGCGGGCGTGCCCGGCCGTGGGGTCCCCGGGCGCCCCGACGGCGCTCCTACCTGGCCCGCGCGGACCTCTTTCTCCAGCTCGCGGTGGCGGTTGTGCCACACGAGGTAGTGCAGCGGGTACTTGCCCTCGGGCCCCTTCCTGGCGGAGGCGTTGGCTGGGATCATCGCCCGCTCCTCATGCCGGGGCCGCGGCGCCCGGCCGGGGAGGGGGGACGGCGCCGGAACCGGGGCCCGGGGCCGCGGGGCGGGGGGCCGGCGCTGCCTGCTCGCAGGGCTGCGGCTCGGGCATGTGCGAGCGGCGCCGGCGGGCGGGGGCGGCGCGGGCCGCGGGCGTCCTCGCGAGGCGGTGGCGGGCGGCGCGGAGAGGCCCCCACCCGCCCGGGGAGGGAGCGGGCGCTCGGCGGCGCGGCGCGGACTCGCGCCTCACCTCCCACACCCCCGCACACAAAGACGCCGCTCGGCGGAGGGAGCAGGCGCCCGCAGCGGGCGTGGGGGCGCACGGGGCGCGAACCCCGGGGACGCCGCCGCAGGGACGCGCGCCCGCAGCCCCCGGCTCCCTGCAGCTGCATTGCCCGGCCCTCAGCCCGAGCGGCCGGCGAGAGGCGCGGGGATGTGGGGGAGAGGGGAGGGGGACCCGGGTGCCCGGGGCAGAGCTTGTGGTAGCCCGGCCCCGTGGCATCATGGGGCATGTAGTCCGCCTCGTGAAACTGCGGGCGGCGGGTGGCCGGAGAGGGTCCCACACTGTCCCCGCCCCCGCCCCCGCCCCCGCTCCCCTGAGAGGGTGGGGAAGGGAGTCAGGCCTGGCCCGAACGGAGACCGTGTCCCGACGCCGCGGGCTGGACTGGGGTGCACCCCCACCCACAGGCGTTTTGCATTTCGCTGAGGAGGGAAGGGGCCACAGGCCTTGCTCTGGAAGGAAGGTGCGGCCTTGAGGATTGAGTTTGGATCCCGGTGGAACGTGAGGAGGGATCCAGATTCCAAGGAGAGTGACTGATGGAGGGGGCTCCTGAGAAAGGTGCGGGATATTAGTACCAAAGGTCGCCAGAGCAACTAGGGATCTATCTATCTGGCACGGTGAAGTATTATGTATGTAGGAGTCTTCCAAATTCCCCCCCCCCCAAAAAAAATTAAATTCCATCTTCCACACTTGACATTACAAAGGGAATGACCACGAATGCTGGAAGGACAGTCCCCTCCCGCTATGTGCAAGGACCAGAGTGGGGCTGGGCGGAGAAAGCAGCAGGTGGCAGCTTAACCACCTCCACCCGGTTGTGGTCCCCTCGGGAGAGGAAGTGACTGATTGCAGAGAAGACCTTCTTCCTGATAACCCCAGGGCAGAGAGATCCTTCCAGAAGCGTCCCTGAAGACGCTGTAGTAAAAGTGTAATTGACCTCGGGGGCTGCCTATTGCGGGGACTGGAAGCACCTAGAGGCGTGGCCCGGTCCCTCCAAACCAGAGTTCGAATTCCTCCTTACTAACCGCCTAGCCGTAGGCAAATTGCTTACATTTTCTGTCTTCTCAGACCACTCACCTCGAAATCGGACTCCAAATACTACCTACTGGGGTGAGCTAAGGATAGTAACTGCCCTGAGAAACAGCGCATCCCGCCCGCAACCGGGTGGACCGAGACAGGTGGCAGGACCGGGCACTGTGCCTTCCTGAGTCCACCTTAGAACAGGACAGGAATTAGGGATTCCATACCAGCCCTACTTAGAACAATCCAAGAAATGTTTGTGTGGGAGGTGCTAGCAAAAGCTTGCAAACTCTCCGCGCCTCTCTCAGGTTTCTTTGTGTGGTCTTCTCTCCTTCCTCCTCCACACCCTGCGGTGCCAGGCCCAGGCGGGAAAGGATAAAGGAGGAATGGACTGCCTCGCCCCTTTCTCCAGCCTGGGAGGAGCCAGCTGGCGGCGTCTCGGGCAACCGGGAACCGCTGCCCACCTCCACCACGAGGGGTCAGCAGAGTGTTGTGGCTGCAGCCGGAGTTGGGGAAGGGGCTGGGGCGGGGGAGGGACGGCTAGGAGTGGCCAGAAGAATGCCTGTACGTTTGTTTCCTCATTAAATTGTTTATAGAACCTTGTCTCATATTTCTTTTTCTACTGTCTTGCTTCCTGAGGTGGAGACGTCTCCAGAGGGAGATCCTGGAACCCTTTTATCCCTAGTCTCGGGCCCAGAAGCTCCGCAGTGGCGGGGCTGGGGTCTTCCGGAACAAAGTTTAGAGTGTGGCTTCTTGCCTGGGCCACTCCCAGGTAGTCCCCGGGCCAGCCCGGAGGTAGAGCTGGCGGGCGGGAGGGGGCGACGGGGTGAATCATTCTTCCCCTGAAAAGTGTTGGGAGTTCTGGGAGACGGGGAGCTCGGCCAGGATTGGGGGACCTATGCCCTTAGCAGCCGGGTCTCTTTGCCAGGCGGCCCTAGACCAAACCCAGGTCGCCTTTCCTCGGGTCTGCGCCCTCCAGCTGCCACGTGCTCGAGACGCGCCCACACAGCAGAGAAACAAAGACAGCCAAGCGATGGAGCTGCCAGTAGCCGCCTCGACATTTAATAAATGAAATTCCATAGCTGGGGGTCGATCGGGGGTGAATGGGCGGCCACCGCTCCTGGGGGTGGGGGTGGGGGGCGCCGGGAAGAGCGGCCAGGCCGCTCCATTACGTCGTCCAGCCTGGGGCTACCAAGCCCACAGACTGGCTTCTCGGTGTGGGTGCGGCACCGTGCGGCAGGTGGTGCTCCCCCACCGCGAGGTACCTTCGCTTGCAGAAGCCCCGCCAGCTGAGCGGCTGGCTGTGGGGGGAGGAGAGGCCTGCAAAAAGATTTTTCTTAAAGGTGCGATTATAAATATACCCCGTGGATCGCGATTTCAAACAAACTTGTCAATCTGGGCTGCAGCAAAAGGCGATAGAGGCAGCTTTGCTTGTATTTCGGGTGGTGTGACTCATGAGCATTACTTGTCTCCCCCAGGGAAGCAGCCTGCCCACCCACAAGCCACTGCTGTTCTGGCACCGCTGGGATAAAATCGACCAACTCCCAAACCCCTGCCCAAGGACTCCCCTTCTCCCCCTTGTTACTGAGAAGGGCTCCCTGCCCCTTGGGAATCTTCCCTTAATTCCGGTCACCACTGACCTGGCCCCCAGGCCTGGTCCTGGCCACCCGGGCCCTGGCCCCAGAAGCAAAGGGCTCTGGCATTTTGCTGCTGCAGGGATGGGGGCTGGGTGCACGCGGGGCACACGTGTATGGGGGAGCATGCTCAGTGCAGGGGTGCACCCACGTGCCGCCTGCGCCTCCGCTTCCTGTCCCCCCCCCCCCCCATTGCCGTCTCCGTGTGAAGTCTAGGAAGAAAGGCCACCATAAGAAAAGGTCCCTGTATGTTATATGCACACGCCCTGGACACACAAACCTGCAGTGGCCCAGAAACACCGTGGAGGTATACAAGACGAATGCAGAGTGGATATTACTGCCCACAGGCACAGTGGTCACCCCTCGGGAGGCCTTTAAAAACTGCCCAGATTCTTTCCTCTCGGGACGGCAGCATGGATGAGGTATAGATGTATTTTTAGCTGGGAGGCAGGGGTACACCTGGGCGTCCATATTGTTGGCTTTGTGCGTAAGCAGCAAGGGTGTGACCACACACACCTGGACACACAGATGTGGATATATGGGGGGCCAGGTCGCACACCTCGCCTCAGCCACACAGAGGCGGGCACCCCAAACCACAGCGCTCTGACGAGGAAGGGGGCCTGGGCCTCTAGCTCCTTCCTCTCTTCCCAGGTCCCCCAAGGGTCACCGTCCCCGGGCCTGAGCCCCTCGGGCTACCCTCCACCTGGAAAGCGAAGAGGAGAGGGCTGCGCGGGGAACTCACACAGCCGCGGGGCCGGAGAGCGAGGGAGGCGAGGCCCGGCGCGCAGGCGACGCTGCCCTCTAGGGCCTGCAGCGCGGCGGCCGCGGCCCCTTTAAGCACCCCCGCCCCCTCCCGCCCGCGCTCCCGGCTTCCTTTCTCCGGGAGGCGCGGCCCGCAGGGCCCGGCGGCGGGGCGGGTTGCGGGCTGCCCCTCCCCCGGTGGGCAGGGCCTGCGCCGCTTCCTGCAGGAGCGGCCCGGAGCCGCGCAGGGGGCGGAGAGAGCGAGCGGCGGCAGGGCGGCGCGGGGCGGCGCGGGGCGGAGGGCGCCGGAGGGCGAGCGGGCAGGCGGGCACGGCGGGTTCCGGGCCAGCCCCGGGGGCGGACGGTTGGCCGGGCGCGCGGAGCCTAGCCGGGGCCTTGCCGGAGCCGGGCCGGGCAGCAGAGGCAGCCGCCGCCCGGGCCCGCCGCCCGCGCCCCCCACGCTGGCCCAGAGGGCTGCGGCCGCGTCGCCGCTGAGGATGTCCCGGAAGGGGCCGCGGGCGGAGGTGTGTGCGGACTGCAGCGCCCCGGGTGAGCAAGGCCGGGCCGGGGGCGGGACCGCGACCGCGACCGCGACCGCGACCGCGCTGCGAGGCCGCCGGGCGGGCGCCGGGCCTGGCGAGAGCGCCGTGCGGGGCCGGAGGGCGGGGCGCGGGGCTGGGGGCTGCGGCCTCGGCCCCCGCCCGGGCCACTGCGGAGCCGCGTCCTTGGCGGGAGGGCCGGCTGGGGGGCCCCGGTGCCCTCGCGTCCGCGGACGGGCGGGGAAGGACATTGCCGGCGCCACCCCGGAGTCTGAGGGAGGCAGGCGGCTGGCTGCCCCCCGCCCCCATCTCTACCTCCCGACGGAAGCGCCAGCCTGGGGTGGCAGGAGGGCTGTGGCGGAGGCCCGCAAGGTTCAGGAGGTGGGGGCGAGTGGGGTTTCGTGTCAGCTCGGTGCCACCCCCGCGTCTTGCACCTGCTGCTCGCATGGTCTGGGCGCCCGCTGAGGTGGCGGAGGTCAAGGGGCAGAAAGCTGGGCAGATGGGCCAGGGGAGGCTGGGGTAGTGTTTCTTTGGGAGCAGATGGGGGCGGGGGGGGGGGTGGAGAGGCGGTAGCTACTCCGAGGACTGCCTGCCCCTGGTTCCCAAGGCCGGGGCTACTTGCAGGGCCTGGTGTTGAGGGCCAGTACAGCCTGGGCATCTTTCTCTCAGGCATCCCCAGGCTGCCTGGTGCCTGGGAGCCACTAGACTCAGCTATTCTTATGCCCCAGTAAGGTCTGCTTAACCCTGTCAGGTGGGCTTAGCATTGTCCCAGCTTGGGCACAGACCCCTCCTAGCCCTGTGTAGCCCAGTCTGGCCAGAAGTGGGGAAGGAGCAGTAGTACCCAGGATATCGCTGGCTTCCTGGCCAGCCTCCTGGCTGTATTTACCCTGGCGTTTTCCTTCTCCCCGGCACAGTCAGGTCCAGGCTGATGTGAAACCCCCCTGACCAGCTGAGGAAGTGAGGAGTGGTGACCTGAGTGGCTGCTACCTTCTGATGTGGGAGGACCGTGCCAGTGATGGGGCTCAGCAGTTGGCCTGGGGAAGGAAGCCGTGGCTTTTGTCCATCCTCTCCTTAAAATAAAGAAGCTAACTCCCTAGGAGACCTCTGGGCAGGCTCAGGGTGTCTCTGAATTCCAGGGGGACTGTGGGCATAATTAAACATGAGAGTGTGAGGTGCTGTTCCATGCACCCATAACTTTGAGCCACCCTTAGGACAGGCCTAAGACCCCAACAGGTTGAGAACCACAGATACTCCAGTGGTTCCGATGGCTCCAAGCTCAAGTGTTTGGTGACTGTGGATGCCTGGCAGAGGCATGGTACTCCGTGGGTGGTTGCGACCCTGGGACTTCTCTCAGGGCGTGTCATGATCTAGAGGGCCTTCAAGAAGCTATCTGGGCTTACATATCCTTATCCTAATGAGCTGGAAACGGTGATCTTCTTCTAGCCGCATGCAGGTCTGAGGATGGAAGGGCCAAGAGGAGGAGAGCTTGCCTTCTGTGGGTGTCCCAGACTGTTGTGTAAACCTCTGCAAGGCGGGCATAGCATAGGGGTGAGGGTGGAAGGTCCAGAAGGACTGGGGGGAGGGTGCTTCTGTCAGCTTACTCTGTGACCCATGGCAGGGCTCTTCCTCAGTTTTCTCAATTGTGAAGCAAAGAAATTGGGAGTAGAAATGGTTTTTGAAGACCATCCCATCTTCAAGTCTGTGGTTCTCATTCTCAGCCAAAGGGACATAGGACAGAATCAGCAAGGTAGTTCTCCTTTCTCCACTGGATTTGACAGTCTGAAACCTATGGATGCCTAATGGGTTCGGGGAGGAGTGATGTGTATCTGATGTCTTGGATTGCTCGTGCCCCAGGTACCTCCTTTTCCCCTGACCCAGAATACATGTCAGGAATAGGCAGGGGGTAAGGATGGTGAGATAGGCAGGGTGCTGGCAAAGTCTTACACATCACCCTACCCCAGCACCTGGCATGGTGTCTAGCACATGTCGAGCCTCCCTGAGTGTTTAGATGCTTATCAGGACCCCAGCTGGCTACTTGGGGCTCCCCCATTCCCCACCATAGGACCCAATCTCTGTGGGACCCAAGGAGTGGCATTCTCAGTGTGGGAACTATAGCAGCCCAGGTACAACAAGGCTTGAGGGTGATCAACAGTTGGGATATAGGCACATGCCTCCTACCCAGTCATAGGCTTCTCTCACTATGAATGGGGTTCCAGCCCTAGAAGTGGGGCTGTGGCCTTTTTGTGGTTGGTTAATTTGAGGAGACCATAGAGGTGAAAGGTGAGATACAGGCTGACTGCAAAGGTCCTCGTCCTCCCTCTGCTTCCAGGCATGGGCATACAAGTGACAAGTGTATTTTGTAAGGCGGCTGGACATAGCATGGCTGCTATAGCATCTGCGCAATGTCATCAGGCACCATATGTGTACCTGTCTGCTGTGGGTGTCCAAGAGAGGGCAGGAGTCAAGGAACCCCGGAGAATGTGTCTCCCCCCCCTTTCCTTCCCCTCCACTCGCTGCTCACAGTCCTGATCCAGCTCAGGGGCCTGCTCCTTATCCCATGGTTCTCCATCTCAGCTTTTCCACCTGGGCAGCCCAGGTCATGGGAGTGGAACCTCAGGGTGCCAGGCACTTGGGTGAGCAAGGATGGCTACTGGCTAGGGGACATTTGGAAACCTGCAGGCTCATTTGTCTCTTCATAATGTAGATGGTGGGTTTGGGGAGGAGTGAATGCGGGGGGGGGGCTTTTTTCTCTTTTATTGAGGTTTAACTTATACATAGCAAAGTTCCTGCACCTTATTGAGCCAGATGGATGCTTTTTTTTTTTTAGCTGTTTACCTCCTGCATAGTAGCCACTCCCATCTGAAGGTAAAGCATTTCTATTGCTCTCTGGGCCTTTCCTCTGCCCCCTCCCAGTCAACACCCCCCAAAGGTAACTGCCATTCTGACCTTTATTTCCATGGATTACTCTTGCCTGCTTTCAAGATGGTGGGCTTCACCCTCTTTTCTTTTCCTTTTTTTTTTTTTTAGAGATTTATTTATTCATTCATGAGAGACCCACAGAAAGAGAGAGTGGCAGAGAATTCTCTCTCTCCTAGTGAGGATCTGCTCTGGAGACCCTGGCCTTTATAGCAAACCTACTGCCCCTAGAGGCCAGGAATGGCTTTGGGCGGTAACATGAATTCACCTTAGTAGAGGCCTTGATGATGAGTTAACATTATCCCAAGATCCCTCCTGCCACTTGCCCACACATACCAGACCCCCATCTGGATCTCAGCAGGGTACTGAGGTTACCACATCTCCTGAACCTTATGTTCCCTGGAGGCACCTGGCTAGCTCAATCAGTAGAGTATGTGACTCTTGGTGTTGTGAGTTCAAGCCCCACCTTGGGGCTTTGGGCATGGAGCCTATTAAAAACAAAACAACACCTTATATCCCTGTCCTTTCTATCCCAAGTATGATCTAGGGAGCCTTTTGGGAGCAAGGTCCCTTAACCTTAAACTGCTATAGTCATTTGAATTACAGAAGCCCTTCAGGCCTGACGAAGTGGCCTAAGTGGGGCTTAAGGGCTCCGCTTGGGTAGGCCCAAGGCCCCTTGGGCATATAAGAAGTAGGCAGTAGAGTTAGGGTGGGCTTTTCATCTGTGTAATCAAGAATTGAGCTGGCACTGGTGTGCCCCAGGCCAGGACAGTGTCCCCTGCTCAACCTTCCTATTTCAGGCCACTGTGGAAAAGAGGTAGGACCCCTCCCCCAGGCTGGGAGAGTACCGAGCAAAGCCTTGGACCTTATTCCCCAACTCCTGATCTCTTACCATGTCTGGCCTGGCTTGGGATATCTGTGCAGTCCTCTCAGGCCTGGCTTCTCTGGTCAGGCTGTGGGCCTGGGGTGGAGGCCTCAGGGTGGCCCATTTATGATCCTGGCCTGGGCGGCTCCCCGCTTACAGGAAACCCCACCATTTCAACAAGAGGAATTTAGGCTGCGTCATTTCCAGCTTCCTGCTTGAGTTGCCAGAGGTGGCTGGTGGGCAGACCCCTCACCCAGTGGTGCTTGGGAGTGGGGGGAGGGAGCTTTCATGTGGCTCACTGGGGTGCCTCACTGTTTGGGGAAAGCCAATACTAAGGAGTGTTCTAGGCTCCCCCTCTTGGCACAGGTGGTGGGTCCCTTCCTCATGGGCCTCTGAAGTCAACTCCCAGGAAGGTGTATGACAGGCAGCTGGTTGTCCTGTTTCTTGAGGGGCTGCCCAAAGAAGCCCAGACCTAAAGAGCTGAACCCCCTCTTTCACTTCTTGTTTCTTCCTGTCTCCATAGAGGGAATACTTGCTGTAGGCAGAACTCAGGCTTCACCCTGACTCAATCTCCTTACAGTTCTCCTGGAACTTCTATGGAAGTCCTTCAGGGGAAGGGTCTGGGAATCACCTTCTGGTTGGAGAGACTCTCATTATCCCAAGCCTGTCCCTCCGCTGGGGGGCCCACTTCTGGACTTCCTGAGACTGGGGCAGGGGGCCTGGGCAGAGCACAGTGTCCTGGGAGAGAGGTTCCCTGCCCCCACTCTTGGAGGCACACAATGGCTGCTTTCTCCCCTGTGACCTTTCCACAGCCTGAGCTGTATGCAGCTGTCTCCTCCCCTCTCCCAAGAGGCCGGGGATGGGCGACATCTCCCCTGCCCCTGAGAAGGACCCTATCCTGGCCCCCTCTTCTTGTTTCCAAAGTTTGCTTCTCTCCAAGTAGTGGAGAGTGCCCTCCAGGGCCCTTGCCCACTTGGGGCTTCTTCCTTAGGGGCAGGAGCAGAAGGAGAGCAGTGGGTGTGAACAGGGCACGGTTTCTGGCATCTTGTGCTGGGTCCACATCCCAGCAACCCCACTCACTAGCTTTGTGACCTTGAGCCAGCACTCTAATCTCTCTGAGCCACTGTTTCTCATTGGTATAGCAAGGGTAGCGCTTCCTGCCTTGCCTAACAGTTGTGAGAGACATCGTGCATACAGGCCCAGCTAGTACAGAGTGGGTATCCAGTTTTAGTTCCTTTGCCCTCTCCATCCCAGTTAAGAGGGGTTCCGGCTCAGCCCATCAGTGATGAGGCCAGGAAGCTCAGCATGAGAAGGCCTCTTGCCTGCCAAGACGAGGACAGAGGCAGGAGCCCATGGAAGCATACAGTGGGTCGGGCTGGTGGGCCAGTGGGTCCAGCAGAAGCCTGGGTGCAGGAGGCATGTGGCACTGACCCAGACACAGGAGGGGTACCTAGGGTTGTCTGGCACGCTACAGCAATGTTGCATCCCTTAGGGGATTCCTGCCTCCGGGGGAAGGGCTAGCCAATTGTCTTGTTCCCTGGGAAAGGCTGCAGGACAAGAAGATGTGCCGGCTGAGTAGACCCTGGGGACCACTCCCCCCACTCACCCCTAGACAGGCAGAGATGTGTAGGCAGGGGCACAGCTGCCAGTCACCTGCTGTGAGCCTTTGGGGAAATCCCTCCTACGCCATGGCTCAGCTTCCTCATCAGTAACCTGTGTGCCCTGATGGTCCCAGTTCCTGGGGCTTTGGGAAGCTGAGTAAGGGAACGTGTGAGCATGGTGTGAGCCCAGAGCAGGTGCCCAGGAGACATTGCCTGTGATCTGGCCTTGGCTGACCCTGGTTCCCCCACTGGCAGACCCCGGCTGGGCTTCCATCAGCAGGGGAGTGCTGGTGTGTGACGAGTGCTGCAGTGTGCACCGGAGCCTGGGCCGCCACATTTCCATCGTCAAGCACCTTCGCCACAGCGCCTGGCCTCCCACACTGCTGCAGGTACGGGGCTAGGCCGGGCGGGTCTTCATTCTGCAGAATGTGCTGAGCATGGACACGTTTCCCCCTACACTCACTCTGCTCGGGATTTTGGCAGCTTCCAAAGGGCAGCACTCACCTGGGGCAGAACCTGACTCTGACCCTTTCCGCCCATTATGCTAGCCATGCAGACAGGAGGCTTCTAAGACTGGGGTCTTACAGATCTGGGCACTCACCCCAGCTCTGCCATGTACTAGCTTGGCCATGTAGCACTGAGCAAGTCACTTAACTTCTCTGAGCCTTGGCACGCTTGCTGTGCCACCTGAAGTGCCAAGTGGGACCCACATGCTCGAGTGGCCCACCTAGTTGAAGGTGCACCGGTGGCAGGTACACGGGAGGCCCATTGGTACTGCTTCTAGCTCCGCTGGCTGCAGCCAGCACTTGGAGGGGTTTCCCCCAGTAGCCGGTGCACAGTGGGCACCCTGACTTGGCACCTCTTCCCTGCAGATGGTGCACACGCTCGCCAGCAACGGGGCCAACTCCATCTGGGAGCATTCCCTGCTGGACCCTGCACAAGTGCAGAGTGGCCGGCGCAAAGCCAACCCCCAAGACAAAGTCCAGTGAGTTGGGCCAGAGGGGTGGTGGCAGGGGGTGCATGGTCTGAGATGCGGGTCCAAGAGGTGGACCGGTGACTGGCCTCTCCCGCTCTGCTCACCGTCGCATCCTATGCGCCCTGCCCAGCCCCATCAAGTCAGAATTCATCAGGGCCAAGTACCAGATGCTGGCGTTTGTGCACAAGCTTCCTTGCCGGGACGATGATGGGGTGACTGCCAAAGATCTCAGCAAGGTTGGAGGGGCCCCATGGGGGATGGGTGGGCCTCCTCTCTTGTCACCTGTGACACCCTTTAGGGCCTCTCCTGCATCACCACTGAGCCCTAGGCCTCAAAGGTGTTCAGGTCAGGCAAGAATAGGGGGTACAGCAGGGGGACAAGATTGTGTGGTCAGGTAGCATGTGGTCAAGGCCCCTCAGCTCCCAAGTGGACACAACAGGGCTAAAATCCTCCATCTGCCACTCAAATGCTGTGAAGACTTGGGGCCATTTCTTAGCCACTCAGAGCCTCAGTCTCCTCTGTAAAATGGGAAAGAACGAACAGCATCTCCCTCATAGACAACATCTGTCTCAACCAGAGTTCGCAGCCCAGGTAGCCAGTGACTGATGGCAGCTGTTGTTTGGCATTAACTCCTTGGGGGAAGTCCTCTGTCCTCCCTGACAACCCAACTTCAGCTGGGCCCCTGGAGCTGGTAGGAGTCCCAGCAGCTGCCTGACGTGGTACAGCTTGAGGAGGGGCAGGGCCTCATACACACATCAGTGGCACACTCTGCTCCTTGCAGCAACTGCACTCAAGTGTTCGGACAGGCAACTTGGAGACGTGTCTGCGCTTGCTGTCCCTGGGTGCCCAAGCCAACTTCTTCCATCCAGAGAAGGGCACCACACCTCTGCACGTGGCTGCCAAGGCGGGGCAGACACTGCAGGCTGAGCTGCTCGTGGTGTATGGGGCTGACCCAGGCTCCCCTGATGTGAATGGCCGCACACCCATTGATTATGCCAGGTGAGGGTCAGATGGTGGGTGAGGCTTTGGCGGGTGGGGGTGCTAGGCTGCTGCTGCAGGGCTGAGGCATGCCCCCTCCCCACAGGCAGGCGGGGCACCATGAGCTGGCGGAAAGGCTAGTCGAGTGCCAGTATGAGCTCACTGACCGGTTGGCCTTCTATCTCTGTGGACGCAAGCCGGGTGAGCAGAGCTCCGGGCAGGCCTGGGAGGGCCAGGCAGGTGGGACCCAGACACACCCCAGCAGCAGGTGCCATGGTGACAAAGCTGGCTGGGGAACGGTGTTGCTAGGCAACTGGCTCCTGTGAAATTGATGCAGGCTCTTGGCTACAGCACACTGGGATAGGAGTGGGGGTGGGCACAACTTCAGTCAGCTCCCATGGCTCTTGGGGGTGGCCTGCCCTCCTCCCTGTCCCCTGACACTTCTGGGTGCCAAGCCCTGCTCATGGCAGTGAGATGGGCTCCCAGTTGCCCAGGCCAGCTTGCACCAGTGACTTGGCATTTTTATTTTTGTTCAGATCACAAGAATGGGCATTACATCATCCCACAGATGGCTGACAGGTGAGTGCCCACCTGATGCCCCTTCCCAGAGGCTGTTGGATGCCATGTGGGTGCCTGAGCCCAGAGCTTCCACCCTTCCATCTCCCCAGGCTGTAGGGTCCTCCACTCTCTGGGGGCTGGCATTTCTGCCCAGTCCTCACTCCCCGATGCTGGGCCCCCAGGCAGGTGAGAGATGTCAGCTCAACATATGGCCAGCACAGCCTGAGCCCTATGGCTATCCCACACAGGCTCGAGTACAAGAACACCTGCCCTAGGAGTGGTGGATTGCGGACTTGTTTCCAGTGGCACTCACCCCACTGTACAATCTTTAGACAAACCTCTGTTCTTCGGTGAACAGATGGTGGGCTCCAGGGATTTGACTAACTTCGGGACTGCTGAGCAGGCCTCTGTGGGGTGCTCAGAAATTGTGCAGGGGCTGGGGTGCAGGGCACAGTACTATTGAGGTGTTTCTGCCTCTGATTTGATGATCTCAGGCGCCTAGGCTGTGGGGACCACTCACTCAGCTTACGAGATGGATGCTAGCGCCACCTAGTGGCCACTTCTGATGGCCAAGCCTCGCCAGGCTTTGCCAGCTGGCCTGGGGGTCTGAGAGAGAGGAGGCTCTCTCTTCCTCTCCGAAGGCCAGTGTGGGCAGACAGGGATGGTCAGGCCTAGGCAGCTTGGATCCTTGAACCCAGACCTACTCTGTTCTGAGACGCCGAGCGACCCTCCTGCTTCTCTGGTCTTACTCTGCCTGGTGTGTGTGTTTCAAACACATATCGGCATGTACTCAGTGAAATGGTGACCGAGCTCCGTTCCGGTGCCAGCTACTGTTCTCGGCCCTGAAACACAGAGGTAACTCAGACGTGATCTCTGCCCCAAAGGAGCTTGCAGTATGGAGAGGGAGGCCGCCTACTCAAGACAGCTGTAGTTCCCTGTGGGGAGTACCGCAAGAGAAATAAGGGCATAGATGATATAAGTGGGAAGTGCTGTGCAGGGAACTGCAGGCAGTCTGTGGGGCTGGAGTATAGTGTGAGGAATCCCAGGACAGGACTGGGATAGAAACAGGCGAGAGAATGGCCAGTCCTGTGAGCCCCCACAGGAGTAGACAGGATTCCAAGCACTGATGTGTGGAGTCAGCTCTGCCATTTATTGGCTGTTTGACTTCAGGCAGGCTGCTTGACCTCTCTTAGTTACCTCGTGGCATTGAGGGCAAGAGTTCCTGCCTTTTCTGGGCTGTTGAGAGGATTAAGTAAGATAATGCATGCCAAGCACATAGCATATTGTTTAAGTGAGCTTTTTGTTTAAGTACGGTTAAAGTATACCCCATACACATATTTTGTTATTGAGTTGTTTCTAAGGCCAGGAATAGCATGGCCCAGTGTGTCAGAAACATCACCCCAGCTGCTGGGTGGGAAAGGGGATTGTAGGGGAAGGATCAGAAGTGGGAAGATGGATGAAGAAACTCTAGCAAACAGGCAGCCCTGGGGAGGGGGAGGGGGCGGGGGGGGGTTGTTGCTCAGCGGTTTAGCACCACCTTCAGCCAGGGCGTGATCCTGGAGACCTGGGATCGAGTCTCACATCTGGCTCCCTGCATGGAGCCTGCTTCTCCCTCTGCCTGTGTCTCTGCCTCTCTCTCTCTCTCTCTCTCCCTCTTTGTGTCTCTCATGAATAAATAAATAAAATCTTAAAAAAAACAAAACAAAACAAAACAACTCTGGCAAAGGACTAGGGAAGAGAGACTGAGGGCAGAAGCTGGGGGAAGCTCCACCGGGGCCGGGGACACAGGTGCCCAGGGAGTGGGGCACAGAGGGAGAGAGCAAGCCTGTGGAGGAGCAGGTTGTGGGGGGAGACGAGTTCTGTTGTGTGCACTCTGGGGCTCACGTGTGCACAGAGGTGGGCATGAGTTTGCCCCGGGAAGGCTTGCACTGCCCTGCTCCTGGGTAATTGGTGCCTCTGTCCTGTTCTTTCCTCTGCTGCCTCCCTCTGGACTTAGATCTCGGCAAAAGTGCATGTCTCAGAGGTATATGGTGCCTGCTGCGGGAGCAGGCTCTGGAGGTGGGAGGGCTGGGGGGGGTGTTTGGTGTGCAGCATCTGGGATGTTGTCTTCCTGGGATCCCTGCATGTTCTGGAGTCACAGGCGGGGGCCTGGCCACCTCTAATGTCTGCCCATTCCCATCTCCCTCCTTCATCTACAGCCTAGACCTGTCTGAGTTGGCCAAAGCTGCCAAGAAGAAGCTGCAGGCGGTGAGTCTGCTTGGACAGGCCCCTGATGCTTAGAGCTGTCCCCATTTCTGACCTACACCCCTGCCATTGGTCCCCCTCCCTCCTGCCTTCCTGGCTCCCTCCCTATCCCCTCCCAGCCTTTTGTCTTTGACTCTGGCTCTGCCCTCTGCAGGCTTCAGGGCCCTAGCTTCCCCTCTGATCTATGAGGGCACTAACTGTTCTGACCTGGTCTCTCTCTGTCGTCTCCCACCTTGGAGCTTGACAGAGAGACCCCTGCCTCAGTTTCCAGTTCTGAGAAGGGGCTAGGCAGCACAGGGGACACAAGCCATTTCCCATGTCTTATGACATCTTGGTTGGGCTGGCCTTGTCAGCACTAGGGAGCAATTGATCTGACAAAGCCTGGGTCCCCCTCTTTGCCTCTAGCTCAGCAACCGGCTTTTTGAGGAACTTGCCATGGATGTGTATGACGAGGTGGATAGAAGAGAAAATGATGCTGGTGAGCCAAGAGGGCATCTAAGGTCATGGGTGGATGAGATGAGGGTACCTGCCCGCCTGCTGCAGAAGGGCTAGGACCTGGTGTGGCTCTCAGGTCCTTTCACTGGGACCAAGAGGGGATGCCTGGGGTTGGTCTGCTCAGCAGGTCTGCATATCGGTCCCTGCTGGCTGTGAGCAGCGGTCTGGACAGCCTCCCCAGCCGGCAGAGTGTGCTTAGTTGGAGGCAGCCAGCCTGTTCCTCCGCCCCCACCCCTGGACTGGGGCTCATCTCTGCTCTGGCTGCCTCCCACTTTGGCTGACTCCCCAGTCCCACTCCACGCCCTCCCCCTACATCACTCCTTCCTGGCCACAGCCAAATTCCAGCGCAAACTCTGGGCTGGGCCTGGCAAGAAGGGGTCGCCTTGCTCTGTTCGTCATCAGCCTGGCCAGCCTCGCCCAGCCTTGCCCTGACCCAGCCTTGCTTTTGTTGTCTGAAGACCATCCCTGTTTTGAACATCAGCACTTGGTGGGCGTGGGGAGGAGTGAGGAAGGCTGTGCTCAGCATGTTCCCACCTCTACCCTGTGGGCTTGGACACCGTGGATGCTCTGGATGATTTGCTCCCTGATCCTCCCCCATAGTGTGGCTGGCTACCCAAAACCACAGCACCCTGGTGACAGAGCGCAGTGCTGTGCCCTTCCTGCCTGTGAACCCCGAGTACTCAGCCACACGGAATCAGGTGAGGGGGCTGGATGGGGGGGCCTGGGGCAGTCTCCTCCTCTCCTGGGGTCACCAGCTCTGTGGGCCCTGCCCTTCTTCAGCGGCTGTTGTCTGGGCCTGCTCTTCTCCCCTGCCCTAGGCCTCTCGGGGCTCTGCTGGCACTAGGATTTGGATATGGGGAAGAAGCTGTTTCTTTGAGCACTTGGTGAGCAGCCTCATGGAGGAGGCGGTGGTTCCAGCCTCTTCTTGAGAGCTCCCCTCGGCACCCAGAATCTGTGTCATCTTCAACCCCGTGCTCTGGCCATGAGCCAGATAACAGGGGACTCCCTTGCAGCTTTGTTCCCACCCCCGTCTATCAGCTATAAGGGGGCCTGTCATGCCAGCCGGGTTCTTTCTGCCTTGTAGGGGCGACAGAAGTTGGCCCGCTTTAATGCCCGAGAGTTTGCCACCTTGATCATAGACATTCTCAGCGAGGCCAAGCGGAGACAGCAGGGCAAGAGCCTGAGCAGCCCCACAGGTGGGAAGGGTGTGGATAGGGCTACAGGCAATGGGCATCTTTCTAGAATATTCTCTTTCATGTCTCCCTTTTGGGGTGGCATGATAGAAGCGTTGTGTGGCTGAATCCTGAGTGACAGGACTGTGCCCTCAGACAACCTTGAGCTCTCTGCACGGAGCCAGAGTGACCTCGACGACCAACATGACTACGACAGTGTAGCCTCGGACGAGGACACGGACCAGGAGCCCCTGCGCAGCGCTGGTGCCACTAGGAACAACCGTGCCCGGGTCTGAGCAATGCCCCTCCCTGGGCCTCCATCAAGGGCCAGCTCTATCCCCTTATAGCGGGGGGCTTCAGGGACAAGGGGCTGGTTATGGCCTTGAGAAGAGCCTTCTGTGGGCATTCACCCCCTGCCCCTGATGACTGACTCACCTCTGTCTCGCTCTGCAGAGCATGGACTCCTCAGACCTATCCGATGGGGCTGTAACACTGCAGGAATATCTGGAGCTCAAGAAGGCTCTGGCTACCTCCGAGGCCAAGGTGCAGCAGCTCATGAAGGTCAACAGCAGCTTGAGTGATGAGCTCCGGAGGCTACAGAGGGAGGTAAGGGCAGCAGGCTTGGTGGGAGTGGGGCTTCTAGCATCCTGGTCCTAGAGGATCCCCTGCCCCCAGAGGTGGGGGTACTCCTGGAGCCTCTGGAGGTTCTGACACCACCGTGCGCTCTCAGATCCACAAGCTGCAGGCAGAGAACTTGCAGATTCGGCAGCCGCCGGGGCCAGTGCCCACACCCCCACTGCCCAGCGACAGAGCAGAACATACATCGATGGGGCCTGGTGGGAGTGCCCACCGCAGGGACCGCCAGGCCTTCTCCATGTATGAACCAGGCTCTGCCCTGAAGCCCTTTGGGGGCCCACCTGGGGACGAGCTTACCACCCGGCTACAGCCTTTCCACAGCACTGTGAGTTGCCTCTGGGTGTCAAGGATTGGGGGAAACAGGGTTGGAGCTGCCATAGGGTCCTCTGTGATGCCTATTGTGCCATCCCCCCAGGAGCTGGAGGATGATGCCATCTATTCAGTACACGTCCCTGCTGGCCTTTACCGGGTAAGCAGGGCTTGGGGGAAGTGGATCCATTTCTGCAGATTGGTTCTTAGTCCCAGTGGGTGCCAGGTTTTGTGCCAGCTGCTGGGCACAGGGATGACTAGATACACGTGTCACCCCCCTCCTCCTTACTGCTGGGAAACTGGAAGACAGGTGGCAGGGAGGAAGAACTGACTCCAGTCCCCCTGGGTTTCAGATCCGGAAGGGGGTGTCAGCCTCAGCTGTGCCCTTCACTCCCTCCTCCCCACTGCTGTCCTGTTCCCAGGAAGGAAGCCGTCACACGGTAACATTCCCATTCCCAGTTCCCATCACTAGTGCCCGAGGGACAGGCTGAATGAGATGTGTGCATGGAAACGGACAGGCCAGGCCATGTGGGTCTATGAACATGTATGTCACCTACTACCCCTTCCCTGATCCTCCAGAGCAAGCTTTCCCGCCACGGCAGCGGTGCTGACAGTGACTATGAGAACACGCAAAGTGGGGACCCGCTGCTTGGGTGAGGCACCCCAGGGAAGAAGGCTGAGTGGGTGCTGGAGTGTCTGGGAGGGTGCAGGCAAGCAGCCTCACCACTGGAATATCTCTTTCTAACCCTGACCTCAGACTGGAAGGGAAGAGGTTTCTTGAGCTGGGCAAGGAAGAAGACTTCCACCCAGAGTTGGAGAGCCTGGACGGAGATCTCGACCCTGGACTTCCCAGCACAGAGGATGTCATCCTGAAGACGGAACAGGTCACCAAGAACATTCAGGAATTGTTGCGGGCTGCCCAAGAATTCAAGCATGACAGGTATGCGGGTGGGATGCAAGGCTCCTAGCAGCCCCTGGGCATTGGAGAGGGTAAGAGGGGGCCACTGTTCCACTGTCGCTGCAAACTCTCCTAATTTTTACCCTCCCCTCCTCCCAAAGCTTTGTGCCCTGCTCAGAGAAGATCCATTTGGCTGTGACTGAGATGGCCTCTCTCTTCCCAAAGGTACTGGGGCCAGAAAGTCTTGGGGTGGGGCAGGTACAGGGAATGTGACTGCTACCTAGGTGGAGATGAGGACACACTGGGCCATGTTCGAGGCTCATTGTTTGAAGTTCAAGGCCCAACTCCTGCCTCCCCTCCAGAGGCCAGCCCTGGAGCCTGTGCGCAGCTCACTGCGGCTGCTCAATGCCAGCGCCTACCGGCTGCAGAGTGAATGCCGGAAGACCGTGCCCCCAGAGCCCGGTGCCCCTGTGGACTTCCAGCTGCTGACTCAGCAGGTGATCCAGTGCGCCTATGACATCGCCAAGGCCGCCAAGCAGCTGGTTACCATCACCACCCGAGAAAAGAAGCAGTGACAACTCTCCCTGCACCCTCACCTGCACCCTGGGACCTCACTGGCCATGGGAGCTGGGCCACTCCAGACACTAATCCCCACCCTCACAGAGCTGCTGGCACAAGTACCCTCAGTGCTGCCACCCTCCCCTGGCAGCCAGGTGCCCCGGTGCCCGCCTTCCTCGAGCCCCCCAAGGATAGGGAGGTGGGGTAGCAGGAGCTTCTGTCCCCCACATTCCACACACCTCCTCCTGTACATAGCATTCCCCTCCCCCCCTTCTAGCGTGCAGGGGCCTGTAAGGTATCACTCCCAGCCCCTGGCCCTCTGGGGCACCCCCAGCAGAGGGTCGGGTAGGGACACTCCAAGTAGGACGGTTCCCCCTACAGGCACCCCACCCCCATGAGCCAGTTCAGCCCTACTGGGGGCTGAACGGGGGCATCTCTTCCTTTGTACATAATCTCTGTGGATGTCCCCCCATCCTGTAGCCACCAGCCCCCCTGCTGCTGTCCTTGAATGCCAAATGGCCCCTGCCGAGATCACTGGCCCCAGCCTGTGTTCCCAGGGTCCCTAGCAGCAAACAAACACTGGAAAATGTTTTTTTTTTCTCTCTCTCTTCCACTCCTTAATTTTAACATTGTGGTAACTGAGTGTCCCTGCGTGCTTGTGTGTGAGTGTGCGGGGCGGCAGTGCCGTTCCGGAGGCCTGGCCCATCTGGAGTTCTATGAAGGGTGAGGGGACCAGAACAGCAGGACCAGTGTTGGGGATCATCCCCCCTTCCCCATCCTGGGGCCAGGGACTGCTGGTAACCAGCTGGGGTCCAACCCATCACCTCCCCTCATCTGTCCCCCCACTCCTACCCCTTTCTCTATGAACTTCTAACAAAAACCACTTCCCTACATTTCTCCACCCCCTCCCTTGTGGAGGAGGATGTGCTGGCTGGGGCAGAGAACTAAGCGTCTGAGCCTGGGGCTGGCTCCCCGGGGTCCCTGACTCAGCTGAGAGCCCCCTTCCCATAACCTCTGAGAGGCCAGCACCTGCCCTGTGGTATCTGGGTATCTGGAATCTGAGCTGCAGCCTGGGAGCTGGAGAGGCAGATGGCAGTGCCTACCAGCTCTCCCTGTCCCCCTGGGGCCAGGCTCTACCTGTGTGGTGGTGGGTGGGCTGTCAAGACATGTGTCATGTACATTTGTATCAAAAATAAATAAGTGACCATGTGCTCTTGCTGATGCTTACAGAATCGGAGGGAGCAGGGGGTATTGGGGAGGTGGCAGACACAAAAGGGAGAAAAAAACCTGGCAAGAGCATGAAGCAAATGAAGACCACAACTGTTCCAGACCTGAAACTCGAAAGCCCTTGTGTTCTAGAAAAGGAGCTGGGAAATAAGGTTTCAGTCGCTAACGCTGCCTCCCCCTCCCCATCATGGCAGCAGGTCGGGTTCTATCCCACTACTAAAACTGGCCAAGGCCAAGTGGGCAGGTGGAGGCAGGCTGGTGGGGGCCTAATGATTTTTTGGTAAAAGCCCACTTCAATGGCCCGGAACAGGGTCCTAGGTGGGAGTGTCTGTGTGGCAGATGCACCAGCTCAGCCCCAGACTCTACCAAAATAATTTAATTAGAAATACAGGCAAGGGAGGCTGTGGGCCCCTTCCCTCAACCCTCGGTAGCAAGCCACACCGGAGGCGGAGGGACAAGCCCCTTTGCGATGCTTAGGCGGGAAGCGCTCCGGCCGGCCGCCAGGGGGCGGTCCCGCGCAGGGTCCACGTGGCAGAGGTCGCGGCCTCCTGGGCAAAGGTCCCCTTCACCACCACCACTGCAGTGGCAGGGCTGGGCAGGTCAGTCGGAGCTGTCCCCGTCTGGGCCGCTGTCCGGCGAGGGCGGGAGAAGGGGTCTCCGGCGGGAGCGCTTGAGCCGGCGTGGGGGCAAGAGCAGCCTCCGCTTCAGCACAGCTGTGGGCGGGGTGGGGCGATCAGGGAATGGCAGGAGTGCCGGGGAGGTGCCGGGCCCCCGACGGTTGGTAAGGAGGGTAGCTCCTCACCGGCCACCGTGTCCTGGCTGTCCGCTGTGGGCTCCCAGTAGATGCTCTCCCCGCGTCGAAAGTTCCGGTGCAGCCGAGTGCAGAGCGTGGCCAGAGTGAGCAGCACTAGCAGGAAGGTCAGGGCCATGGCAGCCCAAGCGGCTTCCTCCGTGCGAGGGGTGGGACCCCGGACTACGGGTGGAGGCACTGCTGCCTGAGGGGCTGGGGAAGCCCCACCTGGACAGGTGCAGCCGCCTTGGCCGCTCTGCCCTTTGGGCCCCTGGGTCTCTAGCCCAGAGCTGGCATTGCCGCCCAGACCCTCGGGCAGCAAGGAGAGAGTGGGCACAGAGGGCACCTTACCTCCCTCACCCTGAGCTGCCAATACCGGCCACTTGGCCTCCAAGCTCGGTGGAGAAGCAGAGGGGAACCTCAGGGCTGAGGGGGTGGGCTGGAGACGGAAGGCAGCACGCAGCCCACGCCTCTTGGCACTGCCAGGAGAGAGGTGCCTGGGCCCTCTAGTTGCCTCCTCTGCACCGGAGGGCCTCCAGCTCCACAGAGTAAAGGCTAAAGCTGGGGCCTTTGGGAAGAGAGATAGCAGTCACCCTTTTCCTGCCCAGATAACCCAGTGACCCCACCACCAACCATGCCCAGCACCCCTCACCTGCACACACCCTCTCCAGCACAGCCTCCTTCGCCCTGGCCTTGGGACCAAGGGAGACAGCCCAGAAAGACCATCAGGGCAGAACCAGGCCTTCTTCCTCTGCCTCCTCCTCCGCCGCCGCCGCCTCTTCAGCAGGTGGGCAGCCCAGGCTGGCTCTATCCACGCCATTTCCAGCACCACCCCCCATGCTGCCAACACCAGGGGCTAGGAAAGGACAACTAAGATGAAGGTGGGGAGCAAGAAGAGGAAGTCCCTGAATCTTCCTTCCCTTGCAGAAGGGGCTACAGCCTCTGCCAGTGCAGATGACCACCTTTCCTCAACCACTTACCCGCTCCTGAGTGAGGCTAGAGTCAGGGGCCAGTGAGGGCCGGGCCACACAAAGGTGGGCCAGAAGGGCAAGCTGGAGCTTCAGCCATGGGTGTGCACAGGGGTGGTAGAGGAAGCTGACATCCTCAGCCTAGAGAAAAAATACGGAGGCATCGCGCCAGGCCCAGGGCACTTGCTGACAATCCTAAGATTTCCCATCCTGGGGGCCAGCTTAAAGGGATTCCCAGGGTGGCCAGATGCCCACCTTCAGGGTTCAGGGAAGGACAGAGAGCCCTGGGTAGCGGCAGGCATTCCCTCCTGCCTCTGTTCCTCTCCATCCCACCCCACCCCACCCCCCGCCTCTCCATCAGGTGCTACCCCTCAAAGCTTACAAGCCTAGGTAAGGCTGTTAGACCCCACTCTTCAGCTCTATTTCTCTGCACCTGTGCAACAGTGGTTCCACAGGACCCCAGTCTAGACTGTAAGCATCCTCCAAATGGAGACCAGGTCTTCTATGTATTGATTCTATCCACATATCTCCCCAAAACATCCAAATACAGGGCAGTCAGGCAGCAGGTGCATGGTCCCACGATGGGAACACTTCATCGATTATTAATTATTCTTTGCTGAAGCTGACCTGATGCTCAGCACTGTGCCAGACGCTATAGGAGATGCCGAAAGACAACTAACTCCTGGGCTCTGCTTGCAGGGAATGTGAAGGAAACTCAGGGCAACAGAACTAATGCAAATGAAAGAACAAACTAATAAACTCAAAGTGATTTATCGTTATAAGAGAAAAGCTGTAAGCATTACATGAATTCGGAGAAGGTGGTGAATAAGGGCTGGGGTGATGAGGCAAGTTCTCAAGAAAGAGCTGACTCTTGCACTGGGCTTTGGAAGTAGATGAGAAGGATTGCAGGAGGGCAGGGAGCTGCCCACTTCAGCTTCAGGTCAGATTAGGCCAGGTATGGAGAATAAGCAGCAGCAGAGGTACAGCAGTGGGAAATGAGCCCGGCACTCACATGTGTGATGAGGAGACCAACACAACCCAAGAGCAACCCAAGATTTGGGAATGTCAGGTGAAGCTTATTTAACTAAGCAGGGCCTAAAAACCTGGGGGTGGGGGTGGAGGTCTGGGAGAGGCGTCAGATGGGTATGACCATGATAGGGTGAGAAATAAAGAACCATTGAAGGCTTTTAAACTGGGGAATGATTTAATGAAAGAGTGTTTGAGGGAAGGAATCAGGTAGGTGGCATAAGGTTTTTGGGCCTGGAGCTATGATAAATTTCAAAAAGAGATGGATATTTTAAAGAAAAACCAAAGGGACAGGGAAGCCATCTGACCATTGGCATGAAAACAGAGGCGGGCGTGCAAGGTGAACACATACATGGCTTGGTGCCCAGTAATCTCAGGCACACTCTTTACCTCCCATAGATTCCTACTTCCTCCAAGTGCTATCACACACAATTCGTTTAGTCCTGGAGAGCAGGGACATTACTGATGCCCCTCTTAAGGAAACTGGGGTCCGGAGGCTTCCCACAGCCACACAGCAGAGTTGGGGCATGGGTGGTTTTGTGGGTTGCCCTTGCAGCCTCCGGCCCACGGGCAGACAGCTACTCCACAGAATTCCTGACACAGCACTGCACAGGACAGAGACCCGTGGCTCACTCTCTTCCTGAGGGAAGCGTCAAGAATGGAGCTGGGGAGCTGAAAAGGCAGAGAAAACCTGCAAAGAGCCCGCCGTTTCTGGTGCAGACACCAAGGATGGCTCCGGGCTTGTACCCACCTGCCATCGGCTCATCCGCGCGAAAACCACTCTTGGTGACACCTATGCATGGGGAAAAAGAGGGCTTAGGGCAGCTGGGGAACTCCGTGTGGGGGTGGGGAGGGGGCAGCAGGCCCCACGCCGAGGCTGGGATGCAGGCGACTGAGGGCCTGAGGAGCCGGCAGAGGTCCTCAGAGGGTGACTGAGGGCGCGGCGAGGCCAGAGCCGCTCCTTCACACACACACACACACACACACACACACAGGCCAGAGCCGCTCCTTCTCTCTCTCTCTCTCTCTCTCTCTCTCACTCTCTCTCTCTCTCTCTCTCTCTCTCACACACACACACACACACACACACACACACACACACACACACACACCCGCCCCGCGCCAGGCTCCTACCTGTGGGGGTAGAGGCCACAGGCCCTCGGGACAGCGGGCTCCCGCTTCCTCCTCCGGCTCGGCCACCACCTGTGAGTCGAAGGCACACAAGAGTTGGGGCACTGGCCTCGGCGTGGGCCCTGCCCTCTTCCTCCCAGGCCCAGTCCGCCAGGGGACGACTCCTATCCCCTCTGCACGCGCCACTCCTTCCAGGAGGAACTTTGGGCACGGCGCTTTGAGATCCCAGGCCCAAGCCTGCTCAGGGACCGGTCGCCTTACCTCACTGGGACCCAGAAGCCCCGCAAGGGCTGCCAGGAGAAGTAGCTGGGGCGAAGGCGGAGGAGGGGCCATCCCGGTCCGCCGGGGACCTGCCCGCCGCACCGCAGGCCCGGGAGCGCGCACCCCCGCGCCGTCCCCCGCGCCGCCCGTAAGCCCACGTAGACCCCGGGCTCGCGCGCGCGCGCCCCAGCGCCCCAGGATCGCGCGCTCTCCGCCTCGCCCCGCCCCCACAGCCGCGCGCTCCTCTCGCCCCGCCCCCGCCCCGCCCCAGTGCCCGCCCACAACCGCGGACCTTGCGCGCACGCGTCTTAAACTCAGAGCCGGAAAAGTTTTGTGCTGGAGCCGGGCCCGAGCGCATCGCCCCGCAAGGCGGACGGGGACCGGTCCTTCGCCCGCACTTTCGTCGCGGCGCTTCTCTGCCGCCTGCAGAGCTCAGCTGCAGTGCCCGGGTGGGATCATGGAGCGGGGCAAAGGGCGGGAAATGGGATCCCAGTGGACCGAGTGGCCCCGAAGGGGAGACCCGCACGCTCCTCCGGCAAACCCGCTTCAGACACGTTAGTGTGACCTGCAACTAGAAGAGCGGCAGAATCATGAAGTCTGAGCTGCGGAAGGAAGAGGGTCCCCGCTTTAGGGCTTCACCTTCAGTCCATCCCACTCGCACCCTCGGAGGTAGGGCCTGAACCTGGAGGAGCTTCGGAGGGTCTCTGGCCTCTACCCTCCCCAGGCCCAGAAGTCCGAGGAAGCCGAATCCGGCCTGCGGCTGCTTTGCTCCCGCATGCCCGCCTCCGCTCTTGTCGTTTGTCCAACGATGGCCAGCGTGTGCCCAGGGAGACGTTTGTCACCGTGAGGTGTAGGAGTCACAGGCTTTGCCCCTTGCAGGGGGGGCGCCGGCCTCTTTCTAGTGCCCTTCTCCTTGGCCCCGGTCAGGATTTTGAGGAAAGACGGGAACCTGAATGGAGGATGAAGGTTGAGATGCCCAGCCTCAAACTTCGAAATAGAGCGAAAACGGGTTATTTCGATAGAGAGCAAGAACGTGACTTACAAGGGGGTTTCTTACCCATCCCTCCCTCGTTCCCCTGTAAACGCCAGCTACTGAACTGATGAAGGAACTGCAATCTCTCCGTTGCCACGGCCCCGTCGCAGGGTGACAGGCATCCCCCTCGCAGGCGCCTGGGTGCATCTTTTCCCCCAGCTTGAGGCTGTTGTTTCTGGGGAAGGCCTTCTCAGGGAGCGGTGTTGAGGATTTCCATTATCTGAATCCAGGCTCCTGGGGAGCCCCATGCTCCCGGGGGATCCGGCCGGCGCGCAGATGCAGGCCAGGGAACTAGCAGCCCCCGGCGCCCTGGCCCCCTGCAGCAGACCCGCTGTCTGGCGGGACGCCCGCCCAGCGCTCGCTGGCCCGGAGCCCGACCCCCCTCCCAGCCGGGCTCTTGCGCAGTCGAGGGTGCCCGCGGGGCCGAGACAAACACCGAGGTCAGAGAGCGCAGCCAAGCCCCGGAGGGAGGAGCGGCCAGTGGCTCCGGCCGCAGCTGCAGCCGCCCCGCGGGAGCCCGAGAGCCTGCTCCCGGAGCTGGGGTTTATTCACGTCTCTCTTTGGCTACTTCTCCACCGCGGCTCCGGAGGGCGCAGCGACGCAGGGTCCCCCCGCCCCCCCTCAGCTACACACCGAGCGGGGCCGAGGGGAGGGCTCGGCGGGGACTCCGATGCGCACCCCCATGCCGCGATCCTCGGTCTCCGAGTCTCCCCGCTCTCGGCCGCTAACACCCCCACTGCTCGGGTCGCGGCCCTCCCCACTCCCTTCCGGCTCGCTGGCGCGTCCTCGGCCCTTTTGTGTGGCCTAGGCTCCTTTCACCTTCTGCTCCAGCTTGTCGCAATCGCTGTACAAAGGACCTGGGGAGGGACTGGGGGGCGGGCGAGGGGAGCCGGGCCCGAACTGGCTGCCTCCCGCAGGGCCACGACCAATCCGGAGCGCCCACCGCCCCCACCCCCACCCCCACCCCCACCCCCAGCGCAGGAGAGCCCAGGGCTGCAGCCGGCGGCCGGGCGGAGCCGCGGGTAGAGCGGGGAGCTCGCCAAGGGCACAGCCCCGCCGCCCGCCGCCCGCCGCCCGCCGCCCGCCGCCCGCGGGGGGCTCTCCCGCCTCGCCATGCCGCCGTGGGGCGCCGCCCTCGCCCTCGCCCTCGCCCTCGCCCTCGCCCTGCTCCTGGCCGCGCTCGCCCTGCTTGGCCTGCTGGCCCAGCGGCTGCGGCGCGCCGTCGGAGCGAGTGCTGCGCCGGGAGCCCTCGGCCAGGACCACCGGGAGGAGGCAGACGGCGGAGGCGCCGCGGACAGATTCAGCGACGGGCGCGAGCCGCTGCCGGGCGGGTGCAGGCTCATCTGTAAACCGTCGGCGCTGGCCCGGTGCCTGCTGAGCGCCTTGCGACGCTCGACGGCGCTGGAGCCGCTCCCGCGCTCCTGGCTCTCCGGGCCCCACCTGCAGACCCTCTGCCACTTCGTGCTGCCGGTGGGGCCCGGGCCTGAGCTGGCCAGGGAGTACCTGCAGTTGGCGGACGACGGGCTGGTGGCCCTGGACTGGGTCGTGGGCCCTTGCCCCCGGGGTCGACGGGTCACTAACGCCGGGGGCCTTCCCGCCGTGCTGCTGGTGATCCCCAATGCCTGGGGGCGCCTCACCCGCAACGTGCTCGGCCTCTGTCTGCTCGCCCTGGAGCGCGGCTACTGCCCGGTCATCTTCCACCGGCGCGGCCACCACGGCTGCCCTTTGGTCAGCCCCCGGCTGCAGCCTTTCGGCGACCCGTCCGACCTCAAGGAGGCGGTCACTTACATCCGCTTCCGACACCCGGCTGCCCCTCTGTTCGCGGTGAGCGAGGGCTCCGGCTCAGCGCTTCTGCTGTCCTACCTGGGAGAGTGCGGCTCCTCCAGCTATGTGACCGGCGCCGCGTGCATCTCGCCGGTGCTGCGCTGCCGCGAGTGGTTTGAGGCCGGCCTGCCCTGGCCCTACGAGCGGGGCTTTCTGCTCCACCAGAAGATCGCCCTCAGCAGGTGGGTAACGGAGGCCGCAGGCGGGCGGCCAAGTGGGAAAGAGGGGTCTTGGGCTGACGAGGACACCGTATCGAATCACACGGTTCAGGACAGTTGAGGCAAACGCTTTGCGAAGCTGTCCAAAAACCCTCGAGTCTAGACAGAACCAGGGGAGCAGATTTAAGGGTCGTGGTCGGACTTAGCCTCATTATGCTAGAACAGGAACTCTTGCCCTGGGGCCCGCGGGCCTCATCTCAGCCGCGGGGTGTCCTGAGCACCTGCCCCACCAGCAGCAGAGGCAGCCCCTGGCATTCACCGCTTAATCCACAGTTTGTCAAATCAGCAATGGGGCTCTGGAAGCAATTACAACTGATTATCTGTCTAGAATATTTCCTTATATAGTGTCTGAGCCTGGAGGTGACAGGAATCAGAAATCTGTTGGTGTGTGATTTTGCCCCCATTGTGCTCTGAGAAGGTCAAGCCCTGAACTCACCAATAGCCCAAAGGGCTGTCACAGCAGCCCAGAACTTGAGCAGTCCAAGACAAAGTGTTCTTATGTGGCTTCATTGCTAGTTTCCATCCCCAAATGACCACCACCAGTGTTGACCCTAAACACCAGCTAGAAGATAAGGTGAGGGAAGTGGAGAGGAAATCTGGGCCTTTAGGGTCTGTCCTGCCCTGGAAGTTTGGGATGGAAAACTCAGGGCAAGCCTTTTTGAATGTTTGCTGGAGACACACATCCAAATGCAACTGGCTAAGTCTGCATCAATTCACTCAAAGCACTAGCTGCCCATCCTGACCTCCTGTGCCAGGCTCTCTCCATGGAAGTGGAAAGAGCAAAAATGTCCCTCTTCCCCAGAGCAGTGGCTCTCAGGCTCCCATTTTACAACTTACCCTGTAAAATAATTATACTCCTAGGAGCCTCTTCTGCTGCTGCTCAGCCCTCTCTAGGAATACCTGTACTACTGCTCAATGTCACACTTGTTTGCTATTATCTAGACAGCATGTTAGCTTTTTAAAAACAGACTAATATTATAAAAATAAATAAAATAAATAAAAAACAGACTAATAAACCTGAAGTAAAATGTTGACGATAGGGGGGATGTCACCTGCAGGTTTGGAATTTCTGAGCCAGGGTGTTCCAGGAGGGGCTCAGTTCAAAGCAAGTTGCCTATAGAGGGTCAGGAGTTGAGGGCAGGAGTAGAGCTGTCACTATAGATCAGCAGCTGTAAAGTCATTTCCTGCCCCAGGGCTAAGCAGGTAACACAAGGCCTGGTAGGAACCATGACACAGAAATGAGGGAAGAAATGCCCCCTTGTTGCCCTGAGAAATGCCAGCCCATGTTGCCAGACCTTTCCATTTCCCTAGAGAACCCAAATACCTGCATTTTATGTGAAATCTCCTGGCTGGCTCAGTCAGTAGAGGGTATGACTCTTTATCTCAGGGTTGTGAGTTCGAGCCTGACTTTGGGCATAGAATTACCTTAAAAAAAAAATTCTTCAAGTGTTGACAACGAAATGGAATTCAAAAATACCATATGGCCAAAGAATGCCTCTGTGACCAGAAACCTGGTCTGCAGGCTGCTATAATTTCTGTTGCCAATTCATTTTCTCATTCTTCTATCCTTTCCTACCTTCCCTGTTCCACTTCTTGCTGCCAGATACGCCTCGGCCCTCCAGGACACGGTGGACACCCACAAACTGTTCAGGAGCCGCTCCCTGCGAGAGTTTGAGGAAACCCTCTTCTGCCACACCAAGAGTTTCCCCATCAGCTGGGACACCTATTGGGACCACAACGACCCCCTCCGGGATGTGGATGAGGCGGCTGTGCCCGTGTTGTGTATCTGTAGTGCTGACGACCCCGTGTGCGGGCCCCCAGACCACTTTCTGCCGACGGAACTCTTCCACAGCAACCCCTACTTCTTCCTGCTGCTCAGTCACCACGGAGGCCACTGTGGCTTCCTGCGCCAGGAGCCCTTGCCAGCCTGGAGCCATGAGGTCATTTTGGAGTACTTCCGGGCCTTGACAGAGTTCTTCCGAACAGAAGAGAGGATGAAGGGGCTGAGCAGGCATCGGGCTTCATTCCTAGGGGGCCGGCGTCGCTGGGGAACCCTGCAGAAGCGGGAGGTCTCTCCCTCTTCCCATCTGGAGGAGATCTTTAGCTGGAAACGATCGTATACGAGGTGAGACCTGGCCCAAAAACACCCCCGGTCCTGCACGGAAGAACAGGGCTGGACATGCCAGAGTCCTGACACGGCCGTGAGCACGGGAAGGGGACTGCAGGGCCAGCTCTTTGCCACCGATTCAGCCCCCTCTCTCTTAAACTGGTTTGTGGAAAGAGATGGAACTTCCAGTGAGCTGGTGCTCACGTTATCCTGAGGACACTCCTACCTCAGGCTTAGCTCCACACATTCCAACTCTTCCTGGTCAGCAACTGGTCTGTCACTGTCACTCTCTCCTGTCACCGACCTTATAAGCCAAGAATAGCACCACTTTGAGTCTATGGACTCAGGAGAAAAATGCTCTGTCACTTGCAAGGATTGTAGGGAAAATGGGTTTCCGCATGTCATTGGGAAGCTCTGTCCCACATAAATAATCAGCTCTGTGACCCTGATTCTTGAATTGGAGCCACTCAGTGTCGTGAGGACAGGATGTTTGTGTCTTGGTCCCACTTCCCTCACTGGGCTCTGTGGTTGTGGCACTCTGCTGACTTCATGCTGTCACAGCTGTGGAAATGAGCTCCTAGATCATGGTGTGGTGCGTCAGTCTTGCGTGAGTGTGAGAAAGGCGCTGGAGGCAGTTAAGTGTGGTCCTGAGCCTGGGTTGGTGAGGGTGACGAGGTACAGAGCATACATCTGTGTCTGGAGGACTGAGGTCCTATCTTTCAGACTCGTTCCCCAGGTCTCGGTTGGGCTGATCTGGGGCTTCAGGTAGGACTTCAAGCCTAGAGAGATCTTAAGGACAATTTTAGGAAGAGGAAGTCCTTGCACACAGGACCTGCCAGACCCTGGCTCAACGAGCCAGACTCTCAGGCACTCTGGCTGCTCCCTCCAGTACCTGGAGATTACGCCAGAGAGTCCTAGCTAAAGCTGTTTTTCTCCTGCCATGTGGGCTTTTTCTAAGTGGTAAAGAGTATAAACCTGGTATCTTTGGTATTTTCTAGTTGGTTTCCCTCTTTTCTGACACTACGACTAGCTGCTTTTTTTCCCGGAGCCTGGAGACAGCTGGGACCAGAGAAAACAAAAGTTCCAAGAGGTTAGTTAGTGCTTACTCAGTGATTTATGAATATTTCACATTACCACACTTTTTCTGCTCAATTTATTCAAAAGGCCATCCATGTAGATGTAGACAAAGCTGCTTCCTGGACCTGGCCACTCAGTGACTTGTTTTATGGTATTTGGTTTTATGAGGAATAATGCTGAAGATCAGAGTAAAACAAAGCATTGTACAAATTGATTCGCATATCCTGGTTTGATTTAGGCCATTAAACAATACACTAGGACATCTGGTTCTATGTGTTGCTAAGAGCTTTGCTCTGAAGTTTTATTTTAATCTATCATCTAGGAAGATACCTGTTTTGACAGGAAGCTCCCTCCTGGCCTCAGAAACAGCAAAGCAATTTTAAAGAGGAGAGATATTTCTCAAAATCCATGTCCTATGCCTCAGTATGAGGAATGTCTGGGGCCGAAACTTCAGGTTTGGATAATCTTAGTCCAGCCTTGTTCTTCTAGATCAAATAGGAAGAAACTCTGAACTATCCTAGAATCTCACTTGAAATGCAGGCAACACTCAATTGTATTAAAGGCACATTATCCTGTCATGAAAAAAAATCACTTCCCTCCTTCCTCATGTCCTGCTCCTCCTCCTTCACGTTACTCATCTGACATTCTTTACCCTTTCTGAGCAGGAGAAATAACAAGAACTGAAATCTAAAGAAGCCGTTCTACTGCTGGTTTACAATGTTGTTACAGGGCTTGTGGAGGAAGAATTGCTGACATCTGGCAACCGCCCTCCCCCCAGCATCTGGTACAGTGGGGATTTCAATTAGTTAGGGTGCTGCAGTCCCCCATGCAGGACCCCAGGATCATTCAGAACTGACTGCAAGGTGGGAAGCAGCCCAGTGGCTTTTAACCTGCGGCTTATGGGGGGCCCTCAAGGGCTGAACTTTGGATTGTTTCTCTAGGCCAGATACCATGGGACTCTGGTTCTTTAAGGTAATAGCTTTTGGAGAAATTGTGGTCTTCTCCTTTTCTACAAAAAAGCAAGCTTGCAGGGGTGGGGTGTGCCTATATACCTGTAACATATTTCTTTCAGTTACAGCCCAGGCTCCATTCATTCCCTTGGACCCAAGGCCCTAATCCCTAGACCCTGAAGGATTTCTCCTCTGTATCCCTCATGCCATGTGAGTTTATAACCAATCTCAGGAAGCTGCTTCTTTCTCATCTTCCGATGGTGATGAAAGTGATGCTGCTTTTTCAAGCAAGTTTTGCCAAGAATGTGCAGTTCCCATTCAAGCAGGTTTGGGTGACCCTGACCTTCAGTCTAACACTGAAGGAATCACCTGTATTGGCTCTGCTTTGGTGAACAGCTAAGCATACAAAACCCACTGGAAGAAACCCAGGCACACTATTCTGAGAGAATATGTGATCCTTGAACAAAATCCTAAATTTGAGTTTGAGGAAACAAGAAACAAACAACAAAATAAAAGTAAGACAACCCAAGGAAGGACGACTAAGTTGGTTTTCCAGGTCTTGAGTCTTTTAAGCGATCCTCACAGTCCTCATTCACTTGCTTGCCTTCCTTTTGGCCTCTTAATTATTTATAACCACCTTCAAGTGGTCAGAGGAAAAAAAAAACCCAAAACGCAATGGCTTAGAGGAGGCATGATCTCAGAAGGAGACGGGGTCCTCTCTCCCTCCCATTGGGTCAGAATGCAGGAAGCAAAGGACTGCCTCCGAAGGCTTCTGATCTGAGACCTAAGACTGTGCTAACTATAACTTAATTCTCTTAGAGAGTTAGTATTTTACGTTATTTATACCTAGGTTTCTAGGGTGGCTTGGCCAGAGACGACAGTATGCAGAACAAAGCACCAGATCCTCACCTTGAGGAGATATCATCTCTGTTTTGAGTGAAGGTATCCTTTCTAAGGCTTCAGTACTGGGTTTTTTTGTTTTGTTTTGTTTTTTAAAGGTCTTGACACAGGAAGTGTCAGCATGGCTTTATATACAGCCTCAAAATTACCCCAGAGTCAGAAGTTCCTGTCTACTCATCTTCCACCTAGACCACAGATCTTTTGTCAGTCAGCCACCCTAAGTGCCAAGGTATCTTCCTTTAGAAATGAACTTCAGCATGAATTCCTCTCCCTGCTTAAACAAGCAGATACAATTGGCCACTTGAGTAGAACCTGGTAAGAATGCCAGTGAGTATTTGTGATTCTCTAGCCAAGCCACAAAGGATGGCATCAAAAATCTTCCCTAGTTACCACCATTGGCAGAGACAAGATGGAGAAGTTATACACAGGGGGTGCCTGAAGACATAATGAACACCTCAGGAAGCAAGAATCTCCATCTCACTGGTGGGACATGCAAGCTAGACTGCTGTTTGGCACACATGATGGTGGGAACATATGCCGAGAAATAAGGGTGTCTTAAATTAGTTTTTTTTTTTTAAGTAAGCTCTATCTATGTTCAACGTGGGGGGCAGCCCTGGTGGCACAGCAGTTTAGCGCCACCTGCAGCCTGGGGTGTGATCCTGGAGACCCAGGATAGAGGCCCATGTCTGGCTTCCTGCATGGAGCCTGCTTCTCCCTCTGCCTGTGTCTCTGCCTCTCTCTCTCTCTCTCTCTCTGTGTGTCTCTATGAATAAATCTTAAAAAAAAAAAAAAAAAAAGATTTATGCTCAATGTGGGGCTTGAACTCACAGCCCCGAGATCAAGAGTCACATGCACTACAGACTAAGCCAGCCAGATGTCCCAAGGGTGACCTAGATTTGATAGAAGGTCTTTTCTCATCTGTGAGTCAGTGAACTAAAATAATGCTAATGAGCTCAGTGGGTTGTAAAGACTTTTGGTTGGCTTGAGAATCAAGGAGATCACAGACCTGATCCAGATTCTGGGAGATGACATAAAGATTTTAATTAAAATAACCTTGCCAAAGTGACCAGAGGGTTTTGAAATGTCCAGGAAGAACTAAAAATTTGAAGGAAAGGTGGAATTTCATTAAAACAAAAGACACTAACATCAAAGATAAATCTCTCTAGCCCCTCTGCCTCCAGCCTTCCTGTGTATTAAGGTAATACCCTAGTACTTATTATCTCTAGTGTAGTTGAACAAAAACTTCTCTCCAACCTCTGCCTCTGAATAATAAATTGCACTCTCCCTGCAACAATGGAATGTCATTATTTTTTAAATCTCCAGAAACAAAGGCACTATTTGTCTTCTAAAGTCCTATGTGTACTGAGCCACGCATGCTTACCTACCTGCGGAGTTAACAACGCCTCCCGGCACATTCTCTATTCACCGGCTGTTGCTTCACTCCTGTACATCTAGCCTTGTGTCCCCTGATACTAACCAGTGGCAGCTGTTTAATCAACAACCAGGCCTTCTGCTCTGGGCTAATAATTTCCCAGCAAGCTCAAAATTCCCTGATCATCAATGGTACCTACATAGAGATATTTCCCACTGAGCAGTTAGTAATGTGGGCATTAAGTATAGAACACTGAAGTAGCTTGGAGATGTGGGTTCTACGTTCTACTTTATCTGCGACCTGTATGACTTTGGGAAAGTTATTTTACAAACTGTTCCATAGGAAAAGACGAGATGATAAATAGGCCCTAACTTATTTCTTTTAAGGATTTACTTATTTATTTTAGAGAGTGAAGTGGGGCAGGGTGGCAGGGAAGGGCAGAGTGAGAAGAGAAGCAGATTCCCTGCTGAGTAGGGAGCCTGACATGGGTTTTGATCTCAGGATCCTGAGATCATGACCTGAGCTGCAATCAAGAGTGGAACGCTTAACCAACTGAGCCACCCAGGCACCCCAATAGGTCTTAATTTAAGAGGTCTGTTAGGATATAATGAATAGTAAAAGTAGGTGATATCCCATTCTCCCAAGTTTGCTTAGTTCGTCAACTGGAGCTCAAAGTCCCCTATGATGGGATGGCATCGGCTTTCAGATCAGAATGTATTCCCCAATTCTAATAAGGCCCAAAAGTTCCAGTTAGCCCATTGCAAAGTTGGGAAGGGCCTATATGAGCTGGGTCCTGGGTTACCCCATTGAGGGCAAACTATCCTCACTTCCTTCCCAAACACATGTGCATATACACATACTCAATAATCTTGTTACAGCTAATATAGGTTTCACACTGGTTCATTTGTTCTGGGCAAAACCCATCTGCTTTCCTAGTTCTTAATAAATAATGGTCAGAGAAGATATGGCTTTAAGATTTCACCATTATTAGTGATAGAACTAAAGACCAGAACCCAAATCAGTGCAGTTTATGCCATACTTTGTTTTTTCCTAGTCCATCACAGGCTGAGATGACAGTATAAATAATGCCCATTTTAGACTTCATAATGTAAAAGATATAACAGAAGGGAAAATAACTCGTCTTCAGAGCTCCTCTAGTACACAACTCTGTGCGGAAGCCATGCACATTAATCTAGAAACGTCACCCTTAAAGTTATTTATTGCATAGCCTCACCACTCAGCAACTGTCTCCCTCTACCATTAAGAACAAATATCTGTAGACATAGTAGCAATTAAAGTCACTAATTGGCCACATACACACAGGAAAACCCTTGTTCTGCAGCTGGCATCTTTGAGATGTAAGTGATAGCATTAGCTCATCACCACTTGGGCTGTGGAATGGTGTAGTATATTTATGTTCAAAATTCTTCAGTCAGGTAGGATAGGCTTTGACCTCTAAACATAACCCAGAGTATCTTTGATGCATTTAGACAATGACATATTAGACATTTGTCTTGAGTTGCTGATAGGGGATACAGGCTAGAAGTACAATTTTAAGATACTCTCCTTCCACTATAGTTTGAAAAGCCCAAATGTAGGGACAAAGCAGAAAGAAATCTTGTTTCTTAAACCTTTTTTGAGTTCCTCCAAGTTCAAGGATGTTGGATGTTGGCGATAGGTGACCTGGAATCTCATCCTGGCTCCCACACAGCTGTTTGACCCAGGCAAATTACAGTATATAAAATGTTAATTTCAAAATAGCTCAGTATCAACACACTAGGAGTTAAACAGCTATGTTAAAAAGTTGAAAGTGCTTAGACAATATTCTATTCAATAAAGTGGGCAATAACACTTTTTAAAATGACACTTAGGGCAGCCTGGGTGGCTTAGCGGTTTAGAGCCACCTTCAGCCCAGGGTGTGATCCTGGGAACCTGGGATCAAGTCCCACGTCAGGCTCTCTGCATGGAGCCTGCTTATCCCTCTGCCTTTGTCTCTGCCTCTCTCTCTCTGTCTCTCATGAAAAAATAAATAAAATCTTTAAAAAAATGACACTTAAAACTTTTTATTTTTTTAAAGATTTACTTATTTATTCATTCAGAGAGAGTGAAGAGAGAGGCAGAGACACAGGCAGAGGGAGAAGCAGGCTCCATGCAGGAAGCCCGATGTGGGACTCGATCCTGGGTCTCCAGGATCACACCCCAGGCTGCAGGCGGCGCTAAACCGCTGCGCCACCGGGGCTGCCCCACTTAAAACTTTTTAAGTTTTTTTTTTTTTTTTTATGATAGTCACAGAGAGAGAAAGAGAGGCAGAGACATAGGCAGAGGGAGAAGCAGGCTCCATGCACCGGGAGCCCGACGTGGGATTCGATCCCGGGTCTCCAGGATCGCGCCCTGGGCCAAAGGCAGGCGCCAAACCGCTGCGCCACCCAGGGATCCCAAAACTTTTTAAATTAAAAGACATGAAACTTCTTCTCCCCAAATTAGTCTTCTTACAAAAATAGTCACTTTAACAGTGTTGTAAGCAACAGCACTAGATTAGATATTTGTCCCATACAGGGGCAGAAAATATGATTTTCAAATCATCAAAGGGTGAAAACACCTTTTAAAGTTTTTACAAGGTTCAAGAACTGCATACATTCACATGCCCATGTGTGTGAGAGTTTTACCTATATATGCTCTAACACAGGTCTATATAAAGCTGAAGAACCTGCATCAAACCATTAAAACCTAAGGTAGGATCACCTCACACCCACAATACAACAGGCCACTTCATTCTCTGAGCAATCTGCGGCAATTAGACTAAAGGGCTTATGTCCACATCAGCGAGTTCATTCTTACCCGTATTTTACACATTTCTGTAATAAAGCCAACACCCAGCCCAGTGCCTGAGATTATCCAATAGTCACTAAATTGAAAAACATTTTATCTTTGGAAATAAAGTTACTTAAAAAAAGCTAAGCAGACACTCTGTGTACTAAAATTACTTTATTACAGTTGATTTTTTTTAAACATTTCCTTTGCTATGATACAAAGGATACTTACAAACAAAATATTACATATGACCTTGTTTTCGCTCTTATGTTCTGACAACTTGGTAACAGCTTTAAATGCACAATCTATACAATTAATACAGGTTATATATGAGCTATAAGGTATGTTGAACCGGAAGAATACTGACAATATACTGTACAATAAGCCTTACCAGTTAGTGCTGCGGACCATTTCTACCAAAAGGAAAATGCACATCTGTCCAGTCACCTTAACCAGCCGGTGCTGACAGTGAGGGAGAGGCTCCTTCCCCATTGCAACTCTTGATAAGCCTCCACTGTGGGCATCTGTTTGGTCCGAAAATTGAGAGGACTGTGTATATTTAAAGTTTAGTCATCAGTAAAAGTGGCAGAACATCACTTTCAGCACAATAATCTCTCACCAAAATATCAGTCCTCGTTTTAAGAGACCACAAGTCCTTTGTCTACCATGAAAACCCTACAGGCTCAAGGGCTTTGGGAGATGAGAAGATGAAGGCTGCCAAAAAAGGAGGCAAGAAACCAAGCCAAAATCTAGGTCTTGCAAAATCATCATTTTTCCCTTCACCAAAGGGAACTAGAAATGTACAAATTCATTGATGAACCTCAATGATAACATATCAGTTAGCTGATAACCCTCATTTTATCTGGACCCCTGACTTGTGGGAATAACTGAAAGAGATTTGTGAATAATACATACCACTTTTAGAAAAGAACTTGCTTAGTTAAAATATTCCCTTTAGCCACCAAAGCTGGTCTTGGGCTATTACAGGTGTGCATTCATCTCTCAATGGTCTACTCAGAAATGATAAGGTTACAGCTTTTTTTCTTTTCTTTTTTCTTTTTTAAATAAAAAAGCAATTGACTGAAGCATTTTTCTTTTTTTCTTCTTTTTTTTTTTTTTTAGGTAAATAGCAAAAATAAAAATAAAAACCAACCCTGGCATTTGCACAAATAATGCAAATGGAGCGATATGGCCTTTAAGGTAAGGAGTTAGTAGAAAGGAAGAGAGAAGTGAAGAAAATTCAGAGAAAACGATGTATTAACTTTTCTTTTTAAAAATTTCTACAATACATGTGCAAAAAAATCATGCTGGTTGAGGAAAACAAAGGGAAATGAGTATATAAAACTAAAAACATAAATATGTTTGGATGACTGGTGAAAGCAGAAACCAACCTGGGTTACAAAAAGGATTATACATTCAAGATGCTCTTAAACCCAGTGGGATAACTTATGTTAAAACTGTGTTAATAGTTACGTTAAAAATCTCAAGTTTGTTTTTAAATCTTCACAATACAAGCAAAGCTGTTTTAAAATATACACTATACATATTTCTCAAAGTCTCTTCAACCTCATTAATGCGCATTAGGTTATCTTTTTCATATACTGAAACAAGGGGCTTCTGAAAGCTAGATTGCTCAGAGTAACCCATCCATTATTTAAATGTCTGTTTTAAGTTTTAAATGGGTTAAGAATTTTAGCAGACTTACATAAATAGGATTTAGCAACACAAGTGTTAATTTAAAAAACTCTAAAGCATTTACAAATTATCTGGTTGGAATAGTCTGGGAAAGTTATGTGCACTATTACTTTAAAATGTTATTTACATCAGACCATTGCTTTTGTAAAAATTTCTCTAAAAGATAAAAAACAAAACTAAATAAATTTGGAGAATTAACCTATTCCAAACTAGCAGAGAAGGATCATAAAAGGAAAGGTCAAATAAGAACAAAATCATCTTCTAATAGAAACCCCACATATCCTCACCACTTGGATTTTGCCCTATGAAACCACCTGCAACTCCTATTAGGCTCATATCAAGTGTCAAGATAATGTGGTAAAGTATCTTGTTAGATAAATTACTGGCCTCAAGTGGAATTTTTTTTTTTTTTTTTTTTTTTTTTTTAGATTTTTCCGCCTTGTGTCTCTGGCTTGGATTATATAGAACACATATATGTAACTAATTGGTGGGGCACTCTAAGTAGGCACAACTCCCATTTAATGTGGAATAAAAGGTGTAACACATAAAATGTTGGGGAGAAGGGGTGGTAGTTTCTTTGATATTACAAAATTCAAGGAAGCACATTTGGAATGGGTACCAAAAAAGAGCTATCTGGCAACACACCAGGGGCAGCCAACATCTTAATAAACTAAATATAGTTGTTTATGACAAAAAGGGGGTTAGAAGGGTTCCAGGACACCCAACCCCTCACTGTTTGTTTGATATGTGCCAAATAGTCACATGGACCAGCCAGAATCTGAAAACATTAAGTAGTTACATCTTTAAATCACATAATTCACTCCATGACCATGTGCAATTTATAATAACAATAATGTTCATGCTGAGGCAATGTATTTAAGGGCTCAGAAAAAGCAAAATGTGCCACTGAGAGAAACCTGTTCCCACTCGACTGGTCTTCATGCTTTCAAGTGGCCCTAATACACCTTTGAAGCTAAGCCAAGCCATGCAAAAGCAAAGAGTACACACTTTTCATTAACAGTGGTATCTCATTTCTAAACTCCACTGACCTCAGAGTTGCCACTGAAACATAGGAGTACTGAATGCACAAAAATGAGGACTCACAGATTTTTAAAAATGCATTTCCCTCATCTGTGTTTACCAGACTTTCAAACTTCAGGCTACAAGGCATTTCAGAGAAGGGTTTAGTGGGGACAATGACAAAGGAACATATGTAATTCTGGAAATAGGAAAAATGCTCCAGAAATGGGATCAGTGTGCCAGCAATTAGCATAGTTCATTTCATTTGAAAATTCAGCTAGAGCCCAATAAACAGTTCCAAGCCATAAGGTTATCACCTGCATAATTTACATAAACATTACAACTCTTGCACTTTATAGACAAAACACACATCTGTAAACATGGCCACTGGGGGAGGGAGGCTCCCTACCTCATTCATGATTGAAAACATGTAATCATTAAAAAAAAAAAAATGACTTTGCTTCAAAAGATGTAAAACCTGACCAATAATTAAGCTTCATTTTCCTCTGTTTAACAACATGTAAGCATTAATTCTAAAAATGTCACCTAGGATGGTTTCAGGATTAGATGCTAGGACCACAACTAGCAATGACAGCAACTCCTCTCTAGCTGGCACAGACTTATAAACTTTAGTACAAAAACAAAAAAATACAGAAACTAGGTCAATTTGTTAGCTACATATTTACAGATAATTACATGATTTTTCACTCATAATTGCTAAAAACTATGAGTGAAAAGCAAACTGTGCAGGCTGAATTACCCGTACTTAGGGGGGAATCCTTGGGCATCAGACACCCTTTTCATTCATTCAGAAGTCTCTTCTCTCCACTTTTCATGGCAAACTACCTACAGATGTCCAGGTTGGTATATCCAGTGGGCATCCTGTTTCAGAGAGGATTAACTTTTTTTCTCTATTAAAGAGGAATCTCTTGTATATTTAAAATAAAAAAATAAACCCGACACAATCAAACAGACACATACATACACGCAAAAAAATATCTCTGAAACTTCAAAAAGTTAGGATTGCTGGGAAACAGTTAACAGTGATGGTGACATAGTAAGTGGCTCCCCAGTTTTCTCTGCCTTTATTTTCTTTAAAGGATATCTATTTTTGGGTGGGTGGGAGGGAAGTGCAAGTTTAAGAAACCCACAACAGGCAGATAAGGTGCATACTACTTTATATTTCTTAGAATCTGAAGACTATCGTTAGGACAAATGGGTTCTCTTCCCTTGTGAGTGAAATTTTGGAAATTTGAATATAAATGAGGGAAAAAATTAGTCAACATGACTTTAAAGGGGGCTCCCAGAATTCAGTAGAAAATATAAATGTACATTAACATAAGAGTTCTCAGCTTCACTTTCTTTTTCTAGACAGTGTTTAAATAAAAACTTCCTTACGAATAATCATTTCCAATGTAGGCTTATCATGGTGATTTCATAAAAGTGCAGACAACATAACCACACACACAGCAAAATAGACTTCAATCAGTAGTCCTTGCATACAAGAGGCAAGTCTGCTAAGTGTATATATAGCACACTCTTCATCCTTTAAGGAATCAGAGGATGGGAAATTTCCAGTTCTTAACTAGGAGTGAATGCCTTCTTAAAGGCAATGCTACAACCTGGTTAAGGGTATGATCATGTTGGATGAATGAAAAACAAAATAGAATTCATTTCTCTTTAATGATGATCTGTATGTTGGTAAGCAGCTCAAAGATGACAGCCCAAGTTTTGGCTTTGTTCCTTAGAGATGGTAGTTTTCTAAGAAACAAGAACCTCTTCTTCCATCATTATATAGGAGATTCACACTTATATACCTTAAATATATTATTTTCGGACTTGAATACACACTAAACACTTCACATTGTGCGCACAGGACAGAACGCAGGACCATATAAACCTCCCAGGAAAGGGTTGCTGTGTTGGGCCAAATCTGTGCTTGAATAGTAGTGGCTCAGAAGGGCTGGAAGGTGCAAGAAGAACTTACTATTAGCAAGCAAGAAGAGGCAGCTCAAGGGAGAAAGCCCCACACCAATACCATATCCTTCTCTCCCAGTGGCCATTTCCTGTTGATCTCATAGTTTAGGAGAACCTTAGATGCTTTAGCAGTAATTCCTTTCTTGGCTGTTTCGGTCCTTAGGAAAATTTATAAGTATTAGTATTAATCAAGGAACAAGAGTTAAGAGGATCAATGGCATCACTCCTAAGAAACACATTTAGATTGCGCACGTGGAGACTGTGTGACTTCCTGGTTCTTTTCATCGTCTTTGCAGAGGAATCACCACCAGTGTTTTGGATTTCCACAGTTCATTTCTTTCTGCATCACTTATCTTTTACTGCATCACAACACAAACTCATAGAAACACTGACTGGCTCCTCTTCCAGCAATATTTTACTGCATTGCAACTTATGCTTCCAAATTTACTTTCTTTCTACCCACATAAGTGCTAAGGGAGTAAAACAGAAAAGATTGCATCTAATGACCACCTTCTCATATTAACCCAGCAACTCATTCTGAAGAAACACATGCATTCTTGCCTTAACTGAGGACTGAAATAACAAACACAATAACAGAACCTTAAGCGCCCTGATGGAAATGTACAGTATGAGTTACATCCACCTATCTATACACACATATAGACACTCATATGTATATACAATATATACATACAAATGATAATAGCTATACCAAAATGTGCATATTTAACACAGTTTTAAAAAGCCAGTAGATCATGGTATAATACAATTTATTTCCACTAGTGAATGGCACACATGGAGAAATGTAAAGGAGGTGTTTCAAGTACAATATTTTTCACAGGTGAAAATAAACAGTATTATTCCAGTGTCCAACACAATGTTTTCTATAAAAGTTTAAAATGCCAGACATTTAGTACTTAAAGAAGTCGAAAGTTACTAAAGTCTGCCTTATGGTCTGAAAAAGATACTCATAGAGTTTTCAATTTTTGGATAGGGGGTGAGGAAAATAGGAGGGAGTGTCAAGGACATTTTAGTGTACTGAATGGTCTTTACCTGATGTCTAGGCAGCTGAAAATCATGACTATGCTAAAAAGATCAACTCACCAATAAATCCTTGGCCCTGGGTACCAAGGATATTATACATGTGGGGTGGTTCAAATGCAGGGCTATTCATCTCTAGGCACAGAAATGACTAAAAGGAATGGCAGCTCTAAATAAAAATAATATAAACACATTTTACAGCTAACATTATCTATATTGATGAAAATACTTTCAGATACTATAATCTAGGATTAGAATGATATTAATAAGAAGAGAAAAGGTATGTGCAAAAGGAAGGGAACCCTTTCTGATATGCTGGACAAGTTTCCCATACTTTTTTCTTAAATACATATATACCAAGTGAATACCAACAGTGGGGGAGGAGGTAGTCTTAATCTGATCAAATGCTGACATTTGTACACTGATTCAGAAAGTGCCTGCTTTTTTAGAATCTTTCAAAACCTTTCAAATTTTTCTGCTACAAGCATTACTCTTTGATGATTCCTACCATGTATGAGATTCTTCAGAAGTTAGATCTTACAAACACACACAAACCAATTAATTGGAATTATTTCTGCAAACTATAAATATTTTAATTAAAATTAACTTAATTGAATAATCCAGGTATAGTCATGACCTACAAGTAAAACTGGTTGCCACACAATTAAATCAGATACAAAGCCCTACTGGATAGACATTTGGAGTCAGTATTCAATCACAATTTTACAAGTATATGAACTGAGTAACTCGACTAATTTAAGTCTACAAGTAGACTTTAACATGTATCACTGGTAGTATTTTGGATTTTAAAGTGTTTTGCATGTGAAACTCATCTGCATCCCTATTCCACCCCTCCAGTAGTACAGATGGGCCAAACTGAATAATAGTTTTTTAAAAAGGTATCAAATTCCATAACATTTTTGGACACTTAATTCTAAAGACCTTTCCTATCATTTTCCTCCAAACAGGTACATTTTTCAATGTTTGAAATACTGTGTATTTTAATGCAAAAAAGATATTGAGAAAATTAAAAGCCCCTTTCATTAGAAGTGCATGTTATGTTCACCTAAAAACTGATGATCTTAAGCACAGTGAAAAGTACAATGTAGTAGAGTGCTACCTGAACACTACCTGAACACTAAAACTGAGTGTGAATTATACTTTTATCTTGGTTTTAAAAAGATTTACATTTAATTATTAATTTTTTCTCCAGTTACCTTTAAATGAATGCCAAAACTCCTAAAGGGGAGGATTCATGGAGATTAGGCTGACATACCTAGAGAAGACTTACTGGTTGAGACAAAGATTTCGACAGTGATAGATTACTGTTTGGTCATTAGTCAGGTCTAGGTGAAGAGTATCATTGAGAAGGATTTAGAAAATTCTAACTTGGAGCCCTCTGACCACATAAAAAGCAGGACCCAGAGTTAGCAGCAAGGGTTCTTCAAGACAAGGTGGGTGGCAGGCAATAACTTGTAAGAAACTCTGATCTGTCACTGGACAGGACATGTTTTTCCTTCAAGTCATACTCATAGCTTCTTACCTACCTTCAATTCAATTTCCACACTGGCTGTGGAATACCAAGTAACATCTGACTTTTAGCATTGGGTTGATCCTTCATTGCAAAACAACACAAAACCAAACAAAATATGCCCCTCTGGAAAAAAAAGTTAGCTTTCGTTAAAGAGATTCCCTGACCACTTATAACTTATTTTACTTTTTTTTTTTTTTTAATTTTAATTTGTCAAACTTGCTAGTTCCTTTTCAGTAGTACTTTAGCACTGAGGCTAGAGACTTCTGGAAGTGGTGTTTCCTATTGTGTGATGTTAACATGATGCCAAACAGTCACTAAGTCTCAAGGAACTAGAAGTTTGTAAAGTATTGCAGCAACAAAAACAGCCAGAAAAAAAAAAAAAAGGACCTGCACATGCAGCAAAATCTACAGTGGTGATGAGGATTAGTCAGCAGCTGGTAAAGTCATTGGCTCAGTGACTCCTGGTTCACTATGGCAACTACACATTTAAATAATTGGCTATTCTACTTGTAAACAGGAAATCTCACAAGCCAACCGGGTGGGGGTGGGGGTGGTAATCAAATTATGTCTTTGTAGTGTGATGAGAATTTCAATGGATGGCAGTTTGCAAACATGGCATAATTCAAATGCCTCTGGCGTTTGACATGTATTGGCTATATGTCTTTGTTTTTGTACAAAGTAAAAGTACTGTTTGGGGTTTTGGGAGTTACAGAGCTTAGCTAGGATGAGATATCACAGTTTAAGCAACAAAACGTTAGGATATATAGGCTTCATCTCCTCACTCTGCTGCTGAACATACCCACCACATGAACTTTCAGGGGCCTCTCTCACCCTCTGGCCTCCCCTTTGAAGGCTCACAGGTCTGTTGATGCAATTCCCACACAACTCATTATCTCCTGAAGCACCTCCATCTCACCATGCCACAAAGAAGGCACAATTGAACGGACAAAACGAAAACAAAAACAAAAACTGACAAACCTATGCAGCCACTCAGAAAAAGAACTAAGTTTTTTCTACTCTCTGAAAAAGTCAATGCAACCCTTTAGTGTTCATGGATTTCCACTTTTTTACTCCAAATGAGGCTGAGAAGTCAGACCAATTTAATAAAGAAAATACAGTGGTGAGGGGGATACAAGTGTGTTTCCACAATCACTTGTTTCAGCACATGCTGCCTGCTGTGAGTGGCTCCTAAGAATTTGGGGTATGGAGAAACACTTCAGATCCTGTCACAAATTTCTTAGGATATGGTTGCCCCAAAGTGATGACTCAAGCCACCATGCTACATTCCATTTTTGCAGTGTTCAGAAAATACCCCCAATCTAGCTGATTTCTTTTTACATACACACATTAATTCCCCCTTTTCAAAATTTTTCCAAAAGTTAAAAAACAAAACAAAACCCAGCAGCCAAATACTATAACATCCCAATTAGTAAACACAAACCAGAATGCTTTACAAAAATGAATGAAATATACCATATGCACTCAGCTCCCACACTGTAGTACCCAAGTGAGGAGGCTTCTGTGATGATGTCTGTAGGCAGTTTCTTTTGGCAGACAGCTCCAGCGGAATTGCCACTCTCAATTATTAAGTTATGTATAAGACATGTGTGACCCATTGGATATTTGTGAAGTGACACTCGTGCTTCTGCTCATGCCCTGCTCTGTCCGTCCCCCAGAAGCTGTCCGCCTCAGAGCCTGAGGGCTATTGCGGACTCCCATACTGCTACCTCGGGGTACCCCCTGCATTGGCCCTGAAGGGTGACCCCATGGCTGGGGTCCACCTTGCATTGGATGGCCCCAAGCTTGTGGTGGGCCACCCATGGGATGACCCCAGTGAGGTCCTGGACCTCCAGTAGGATTGTGAGACCAACCAGAAGCTCCCGGGTAGCTGTGGCTAAATGCCTCAGGGGAGAGATTGGAAAGGACCATGTTACTAAAACCTAGTCTCATGCTTTCAGAGTCAAAAGCTTCAATTTCTCTGGCTTGACGCTCCAGCAGGCTTCGTATTCGTTCTGTGCGTTCATTCTGCAAAGCCAACATCTCTTCTTCAATCTGTTTGAGGTTGGGAGACGGAAGCAAAAAGAAAGCTGATTTATTTTTTATAATCTATAAACTAGGAAGCAATAATTACTGAGCTTTGAAGTGAACTCATAAAAAAGTTCATTCTGGCTACTTTATGGACAGACATTTAAAAACTCAAGAGATGTGGGGAGTCTGGCTGGTTCAGTCTAAAGAGCATGCCAACTTTTTTTTTTTTTTTTAAAGATTTTATTCATTTATTCATGAGAGACACAAAGAGAGAGGCAGAGACACAGGCAGAAGGAGAAGCAGGCTTCATGCAGAGAACTCAATGCTGGACTTGATCCCGGGACACCAGGATCACACCCTGGGCTGAAGGCAGACTCTCAACCACTGAGCCACCAGGTGTCCCAGTTGTTGTTTTTATTTTTAAGATGAGACAGAGGGAGAAGGGGGGGGGGGGGTGACGGGGAGGGAGGGAGGGAGAGAGAGAGAGAGAGAGAAAGAGAGAGAGAGAAAGAGAGAGAGAGAAAGAGAGAGGCACACAGACAGAATCTTAAGCAGACTCTACACCCAGCACAGGGCTCAATCGCACAACTCTGAGATCATGACCTGAGCTGAAATAAAGAGTCCGACATCCAACACTTAACTGACTGAGCCATCAGGTGCCCCTGAAGAGTGTGTGACTCTTGATTTCAGGGTCATGAGTTCCAGCCTTATGTTTTATTTTTCTCCAATGTATTTTATTTTTACTTAAAAATAAATAAAAACTAAAAAATTGTATGAAAAAATTTAAAGAGATGTACTGTAGAAATTGTACATAATTTATATTTTTAAAACGTGTAAGATCAGGGGTACCTCAGTTGGTTAAACATCTCCCTTCAGCTCAGGTCATGATCACAGGATCCAGCCCCACAGTGGGCTCCCTGATCAGCAGGATGTCTGCATCTCCCTCTCCATCTCCCTCTGCCCCTCGCCTCCACTTGTGCTCACTCGCTCTCTCAAATAAATAAAATCTTTTTAAAAATGTGTAAGTTCTTTTAATTAATCTGTTTGTTTGTTTATTTATTGAGAGACAGAGAGAGAGAGAGAGGCAGAGAGGCAGAGACACAGGCAGAGGGAGAAGCAGGCTCCATGCAGGAAGCCCGATATGGGACTTGATCCTGGGATTCCAGGATCACACCCCGGGTCAAAGGCAGGCGCTAAACTGCTGAGCCACCCAGGCATCCTAAGATCAAGTTCTTTTTAAAAATTAAAGATGTTTGTTTGTTATTTAATAAATAAATATGAAAAATAAATATGAAAAATATTATTTTTCATTTGCAGATAGTTGGGGTTACATTAGTTTCAGTTTTTTTTTTATTTTTTATTTTTTTAAATTTATTTATTCATGATAGTCACACGGAGAGACAGAGAGAGGCAGAGACACAGGCAGAGGGAGAAGCAGGCTCTAAGCACTGGGAGGCCGATGTGGGATTCGATCCCGCTGCGCCACCCAGGGATCCCTAGTTTCAGTTTAAAATCAAGTTGTTGTTGTTGTTGTTGTTGTTGTTTTTAAAATAGGCTCCATGTCCAACATGGGGCTTGAACTTGTGAACCTGAGATTAAGAGTCACATGTTGTAGGGGGATCCCTGGGTGGCTCAGCGGTTCAGCACCTGCCTTCAGACCAGGATGTGATCCTGGAGTCCCGGGATCGAGTTCCACATCAGGCTTCCTGCATGGAGCCTGCTTCTCCCTCTGACTGTGTCTCTGCCTCTCTCTCTCTCTTTCTGTGTATCTCATGAATAAATAAATAAAATCTTAAAAAAAAAAAAAAAAAGAGTCACATGCTGTACTGACTGACCCAACCTGACACCCCTAAAATCAAGTTCTTAAAAGCACCTGGCTGGCTCAGTCGGTTCATCACATGACTCCTGATCTCAGGGTCTTGAGTTCAAGCCCCTTATTGGGCATGGAGCCTACTTAAAAAAAACAGAAAACAAAGGTAGTACTTCTATTGAAATAATAAATCAAGGCAATTATGATCAATACCTACTAATCCATTAAAGTTAAATGAGAAAGAAAAGGTGTAGGGGGAAACTAGCCTTATCAGATATCCCATAATGTCACTCTAATAAAATAAATATAAAGGACACCTGGGTGGCTCAGTCGGTTGAGCATCTGACTCTTGGCTTTGGCTCAGGTTGTGGTCTTAGGGTCATAAGATCCAGTCCCACACTGGGCTCTGCACTCAGTGCAGAGTCTGCTTGGGATTCTTTCTCCCTCTGCTCCTACTGCTTGTGCTTGCTCTCTTTCTCTCTCTCAGAAATAAATCAATCTTAAAATAAATACGGTACTGGTGCAAAATACTTAGTGAAACAGAATGAAGATCTCAGTTTGTAGGCTTGCATTTATTTATGATTTGACTTGTTTATTTGAGAGAGAAAGAAAATTAGTAGGGGAGTGGCAGGCAGGGGGAGACAGAGAAGAATCCCTGCTGACCAGGGAGGCTGATGTGGGGCTCAATCCCAGGACTTTGAAATAATGACCTGAACCGAAGGGAGACAATGGACTGAGCCACCCAGACACCTCTTTGTAGGCAGCAAGACAAAAGCAGTAATTAGTTTAATGGGAGAAACAAACAGCACAAGCACATTTGGCCAATATCTGGAAGGAAATGGGAATAGAATTCCATCCTACACTACATTCCAGATAGACCAAAACTTTAAGTGAAAGCAAACAAAAAAACTAAAAAGTTTTCATTGAAAAGTTAGGAGATTTTATATAGCTAAAAATTCATAGTTGAATAGCCATGATAATCAGTTCTGGAAAACTGAAAGTATTACAAATAAATACAGCTGATTGTATATACAATTTTTTAAATATTAAAAATACATAAAGTCAAGACTATGAAAAAAGTTGGGGATTTTTTAAAAAAAGATTTTATTTATTTATTCATGAGAGACAAGAGAGAGGCAGAGACATAGGCAGAGGGAGAAGCAGGCTCCCTGCAAGGAGCCACTGAGCCACCCAGGCATCCACAAGTTGGAGGATTTTATGAATGATCATACTGACAAAACCTGAACACCCTGATCAATATTAATATCACTTAAAGGGCAGCCCCAGTGGCTCAGCGGTTTAGCGCCGCCTTCAGCCCAGGGCCTGATCCTGGCGATCTGGGATGGAGTCCCATGTCGGGCTCCCTGCATGGAGCCTGTTTCTCCCTCTGCCTGTGTCTCTACCTCTCTCTGTGTGTGTGTGTCTCTCATGAATAAATAAATAAAATCTTAAAAAAAAAAATCACTTAAAGGTGGCATAGTTAGACATTATGTATCTCTTGATGTGATGCAACAGGAAGTACACTATAACCCTTATGACAATTCCCTGCAAAATTTTTTAAAGAAAAGAAAAAGTTTAATCTAAATATAATCACGCCTCTAGACCTAATTACCAGTTTACAGGAAATATGAAATAAAGAAGAGAGGACTACATTAAATGACACTATGAAGATGAAATAAGCCAAATCCGTAAGTGAGAATTCCTACGGAACAAATGATCCAATCCTCAATTAAAAAAAAAAAAAAAAGGTGGACAGGGATCAGTTATAGACTAAAAAACTTAAAAGATAATTAGCTAAAATGTAATATCTGGACTTAACCAATCCAAATAAACCAACTTAAGACATTTTTGGAATCAAATGGTGGTATGCTGAAATTTCTTCCTCACCTCCTGCCTCTACCACAAAATTGTATATGTGGAGCAGGGGGATAGATAAGAAAAATTTAGCAAAATATTGGTAACTATTGAAGCTGGGTGGTTAAGTACTTGGGGGTTGCACTGTACTAATGCCTCCTACTTCTGTATACGTTTGAAAATTTCCATGATCGGGGCACCTGGGTGGCTCAGTGGTTGAGTGTCTTCCTTTGGCTTGGGTCTGATTCCAGGGTCCTGGGATTGAGTCCCACATGAGGCTCCCTATGGGGAGCCTTCTTCTCCCTCTACCTCTCTCTCTCTCTGGGTCTCTCATGAATAAATAAAATCTTAAAAAAACTTCCATGATAAAAAGTTTTTTAAAAATAAGAAATAATTTAAAAAGGAGCATTAAATCAGTTATCAAGGTTGTTGAGGATTTAAACCAATACTTATTGCTCTCTGCAGAAATCGAACTCAACAAATGAGTTTAGTTTTTATGTATCAAGTTTTCAGAAGTTCCAATTTTTTAAAAAAAATATGAAGTTTCGCAGAGGAGACACATGCAAATAAAAAGTCCTAATAGAATGTGGTAAGACATAATAACAGATTAACAAGGTATAGCAGAAATAAAAAGAGATGGAGTGATTGACTCTATAAAGGAGAAAGATAAGTGTAAATAAAGTATTCCCAGAGGAGGTGGCAGAGACTGGATTGTGAAGGAAGAATACAAGTTTACCAGGAAGAGAAAGGGAAGGAAAAAATATTTTCAGCCAAGGGAACATGTGCAAAGACATGGGAAAATGATAAGTATTTTGGCCAGAACAGATTCCAGTAAGGAGAGTTTGAAAATTATTGAAAGGGGGTGCCTGGATGGCTCAGTGGTTGAGAGTCTGCCTTTGGTTCAGGGTGTGCTCATGGGATCTGGGATCGAGTCCCACACTGAGCTCCCTGTATGGAACCTGGTTCTCCTTCTCTGCCTGTGTCTCTGCCCCCCACCTCTGTCTCTCATGAATAAATAAAATCTTTAAAAAAAAAGAAATTATTGAATTTTCTAGGTACTAAAGTGTTACAAAGTTTTAGAGTGAGCGTTTTATGTGAAGGCTGAAGAACTTAAGATTAGACAAGAGTGCTTTTGAGGGAAAGACATCAAAATTGCTAACTGTGGTGATTTCTTTTTTTTTTTTTTTTTAAAGGAGTCCCCAAGGCTCCTTTTTTTTTTTTTTTTTAATTTTTATTTATTTATGATAGTCACACAGAGAGAGGGAGAGAGAGGCAGAGATACAGGCAGAGGGAGAAGCAGGCTCCATGCATCGGGAGCCCGACGTGGGATTCGATCCTGAGTCTCCAGGATCGTGCCCTGAGCCAAAGGCAGGCGCCAAACCGCTGCGCCACCAGGGATCCCAAACTGTGGTGATTTCTGAGTGGTGGGACTACAGACATTTTTTTTAAAAAGATTTATTTATTTATTTATTTATTTATTTATTTATTTATTTATTTATGATAGACATAGAGAGAGAGAGAGAGGCAGAGACACAGGAGGAGGGAGAAGCAGGCTCCATGCAGGAGCCTGATGTAGGACTCGATCCCAGGTCTCCAGGACCAGGCCCTGGGCTGCAGGTGGTGCTAAACTGCTGCACCACCAGGGCTCCCCTGACTACAGACATTTTAATTTCTATTTATGCTTTTCTAAACTTGTCAAGCTTTTTTTTCTGTAAAGATTTTTATTTTTTAAGTAATCTCAATACCCAATATGGAGCTCAAACTCACAACCCTGTGATCAAGAGGTACATGTTCTCATGACTAAGCCAGCCAAGTGCCCCTTAAACTTATCAAGTTTTAAGAAAAATGATTGTGTATTTAATAAAATAAATGTTCACTTTTAATAATTACATATAAAATCCTATAAATCCATATAAAAAGAATTTACGTATCTCTAGGGATTCAAAGAACTTCAAATTTATCTTTTAACTATTTTTAATGTAAAACTTAAAAAAATCCACTTACTAAAAGCATTTAATTCAAGGGATCTAATTAATGATGGGAATGTGCTGAGTATATAACTGATCTGAATGTCTTGCATATTGTCTGAAGGAAATTCGTGACAAAAATATTAAACACTAATGCTTATCAACCTTTTATGTAGTATGCATTCAGTTTTGTTTGCTGATTAGTATTGTCATTTAAGAAACTCAGAACATTTTTCAATAATATAAAAATGAAACTAAGATTTATGATGGGCTACATTAATTCCTATTTCTTTTAAAACCTGTGACTTTAAAAAATTAAAATTATAAATAAACAAACATAAAACCTGTGACTTAGTTTTTGTAAATTAGAAAAGTGGCTTCACTGGGTTGATAAGAGTTACTGTAATTAAGACTTTTGAGAGGATCTTCCAGCCAATTTCCTTTGAAATCAAATTCGGTATTTTTGTATGAATATTTTCAGTTCCACAAAGAAAGGTCCTAAAAAGTGTTCTAATTGCCAATTCTTACTTAAAAACTACCAACTATGTTATTGATGCTGTAAAATATTGAGAGAAAACTAAATGAAATAATTAAAAAAAAAGCCCACTTATACTTTGGAGATACTACCACTTTTCATGCATGTATAAAATTCACATGGGATTTAACATTTTTCTTTCATTTTTATTTTTTTTAAAGATTTTATTTATTTATTCATGAGAGACACAGAGAGGGAGAGAGAGAGAGGCAGAGACACAGGCAGAGGGAGAAGCAGGCTCCATGCAGGGAGCCTGATATGGGACTCGATCCTGGATCTCCAGGATTAGACCCTGGGCTGAAGGCGGCACTAAACCGCTGAGCCACCTGGGCTGCCCCCGAAAACAATTTTTTTAAACAGAATTATTATTCATCTATAAACAACTAATGTTCACTCAGATTCCATCTGTATTTTCAGACGGCTGCTTCCTTTCTGTACAACCAGTAAATACAAGGTACAGAAAAATAGCTGTTAAAACTTTTCAAAGTTTTTATAGGGAAGGTACATGGATTTGGCAGTTGCCAACTGATTCAAACTGCTTCACAGTCATGCCCTTCATTTGAAATGTAACCATTAGCCCTAAAAATCAAGCAGCAACTCAAAGCACTACAGATTATCATCCTATTGTTTTTTAAATTATTTTTAATACTAAATAATCGTTAGTATTTTCCATTATCCAAAGTAATATTTAAAAAAGTAAAGTAGAAAAAAGAACAAATCTACTGTATTAAATAGCCACTAACATTCTTTCAATTCACTATAAGTGTAATTTGTCTTTTTGATTTCATTCAATACATCATAAGCATTTCCCCATATTAATACTGTCTTTGTAGCCATCATTTAAATGGCTGAGCAAGATTTCATTGGCTTAGCCATAATTACTTAATTATATCTCTATTTAGATGGTTAGGTGATTTTTTTTCCCAAGCTTTTATTTAAATTCCAGTTAGTTAACATAGAGTGTAATATTAGTTTTAGGTGTAGAATTTAGTGATTCATCACTTATATATATACAACACCGGATATATCACAAGTGCACTTAATCCTCATCACTCATTTAACCCATTTCCCCCACTGACCTGCCCACTTCCCCTCCAGTAACCAAAATGGTTAGATATTTTAAACCATTATAAAATGTTATAACGACCATTTATATGCATAATTTTCCCTGTATTTTGGATTTCCTTAGGCCAAATTCTAAAAGTCTCAAATGCTTAACAATTCAAAGCTCAATATATACATCCAAATTGCTTTTCAAAATGCATTTACAGTGTATGAGAGTACCACTGTACCTTCTCCAGTGGGTATCAGTTTTAAACAGGCTTTGTAGAACATGTAGACTTTGGTTCATATATTGAAAAAAGACTGTACCTAACTAAGATACTAATTAGCACTGTTTAAATTCTGAACCACTAGATGGAGCTAAAAATACAAATACATTTTAATAGTACCAATATTTCTCCCGATATTATTTCTAAAATATTATAGATTATCCTTTTAGATAATTTTGAAGCATAAGAGACAGAACTTCGGACTGAATTTTAAATGTTCAAATTGGAATCACATTTATAAAATCTGAAAAACTAGATTTAAAAAAAAAATTTATGTGTCTTTCTCACCTTGAATGAGAAACGTAACGGAGATAATTTTTAGAGCCAAATAACTCTCAAAGAAGCTAGAGTAATAAAAGACAGCTGTCCTGGGAAATAGTAACATCTTAGTTATGTGAATTTTTTTAATATGAGAAGACACTGTATTTTTATCCAGAAACAATGACAACTTTCATTAGGCAAGACTATTAGGCAAATATTCACTTACATTGGACCTAAGACAATACCAGCTATTGGGAACTATGGCTCAGGAATTCTTTTTTTTTTTTTTTTAATATTTATTTATTTATTTATGAGAGAGAGAGAGAGAGAGAGAGAGAGAGGCAGAGACACAGGAGGAGGGAGAAGCAGGCTCCATGACGGAATCATGCCCTAGGCCAAAGGCAGGCGCTAAACCGCTGAGCCACCCAGGGATCCCATGGCTCAGGAATTCTTTTTTTGTTTGTTTGTTTTTTTCTTTGGCTCAGGAATTCTTTTTTTTTTTTTTTTAATTTTTATTTATTTATGATAGTCACACACACACAGAGAGAGAGAGAGAGAGAGGCAGAGACACAGGCGGAGGGAGAAGCAGGCTCCATGCACTGGGAGCCCGACATGGGATTCGATCCCGGGTCTCCAGGACCGCGCCCCGGGCCAAAGGCAGGCGCTAAACCGCTGTGCCACCCAGGGATCCCTGGCTCAGGAATTCTTAAACATAGCTTTGAATCCTGAATATTCTACTACAGTTGACCCTTGAACAGCATGAGTTTGAACTACATGTTTCTCCTTACATGTGATTTTTTTCCAATACAGTAAAATACTGTAAATGTATGTTCTCTTCTCTAGCTTACTATATTGTAAGAAGACAGTATGTAATACATATAACATACAAAATATGTGTTAATTGACTATGTTATTTGTAAGGCTTCTGGTCACTTTTATACATGAAGAAAAGTTAATGCAAATTTCAACCGGACAGGTTGTCACAGCCCCTAACCCCCACATTGTTCAAGGATCAACTATGCTTCTAACAACAAATAGTGTCCTCTTTAATGTCTTAAAAATCTGCCCATCATTCTTTCCCCCCAAACACACTCATACTCACACACACAATTTTACTATCTTAAAGGATGAAATGAATTTGGGGATTCTAGTTCGATTCTTTAATATATCTGACAAAGAATAAGTAAATATAAATAAGGCAATTACTAACATTCTTTTTCTTTACTATCCAAGTTTTTCTCCAATCTCCCTAGAGTGAGGTACATAAAATAAGTGAGAATCACGCTAGAGCTACTCTCTCCCAATTCATATAATTCCATATTCCTTCCTCTAGCAATTACTACTTATATTTCCCCTTGATGTTTAGTACTCAATAATTATAAGGTTCATTACTGAATCAATAATTTTAAAGAAAAAGAAAAACACTACCAAAACTAGAATTAAGGAAGCACGGTATTGTGAAAACAATCTAATGCCACCTATCAATATGAAAAAATATTTATAGAATGCTTCTGCTGAAAGCAAACACTAGCACAATTACCTTCCTCGTATTACTTATACCTTTTGTTCTAAGAGTGCCCTGCGGAGAGAGACCCTCTGTTCAAGTTCTCGAAGCTCTCGATCATGTTGTGCCTCGGCTTGCATCTTGATTTTGCTCTGATATGCATTCAACAGCTCCAGTTCCTGCTGCAGCTGCATCTTCAAAACCTGGCACTCTGCTTCCTGTGCTTCATCCAAACGTAGCTGAAAGAGAGAAAGAAAATATCCTGTGAGTTATCTATCCCTTACCTTACGGAAAACAGGAGGTGAGAAAAGACAGACTATTCTCTTTTGTAGGATACACAATTGTTCTTTCTCTCTCATGCCTCGGAGTAAACATCTCTGAAAAGGAAGGCCTAGTAATCACTGATGGCATTAGGAAGATAAAACTATCATGAGCTCTCTGGAGGATGCCTTAAAAACCACATTTTTCTTAAGAAAAAATCTAGAATATGATCAGATGATATAAGACTCTGAATACTTTCTCTCCAATAGAAATAACTATAGCATAGGGACCAGCAAACAGCCTGCTGGCCGAATCTGGGCAGTTGCCTGGGTTTTTTTGTTTTTACTTTTTTATACACTCTACTAGTTAAGAACAGTTGTTGTTGTTGTTGTTGTTTTTTTTAAGATTTATTTATTTGGGGAGCCTGGGTGGCTCAGCTGGTTAACATTTGCCTTTGGTTAGGGTCATGATCCTGGAGTCCCAGGATCTAGCCCCACATCAGGCTCCCTGCTCAGTGAGGAGTCTGCTTCTCTCTCTCCCTCGATTCCTTCCCTGCCTGTGCTCTCTCTCTCAAATAAGTAAATAAAATCTTAAAAAAAAAATTATTGGGACACCTGGGTGGCTCAGCGGTTGAGCATCTGCCTTTGGCTCAGGGCGTGATCCCACAGTCCCCGGATCAAGTTCCGCATTGGGCTCCCTGCATGGAGCCTGCTTCTCCCTCTGCCTATGTGTCTGCCTGCCTCTCTCTCTCTGTCTCTCATGAATAAATAAATAAAATCTTAAAAAAATATAATAAAATAAAAAAAATTTTTTTAAATTTATTTGTCCTAAAGAAAGAGGGAGAGAGCACGAGAGGGAGGTGCAGAGGGAGAGGGAGAGAGAATCCAAAGCAGACTCCTCATTGAGCTCAGAGCCCGACAGGGGGCTCAATCTCATGACCCCAAGACCACGACCTGAGCCAAAATCAAGAGTTGGAGGCTTAAACAACTGTGCCACCCAGGCACCTCAAGAATGGTTTTTACATTTGAAATAGTTATCTTTTAAATGGCTATATAAGTACCCACATGGTATCTTCAATTTTGCCTCCTGCCCTACAAACTCTAAAATATTTACTATCTGGCTCTTTAAGAAAATGTTTACAAAACTTATATAGAAAATATTTTGGGGTCCTTGGGTGGCTCAGTTGATTAAATGCTCAACTCCTGGTTTTGGCTCTGGTCATGGTATCAGGGTCATGGGATCCAGCCATAAGTGTGACTCCACACTCAGTAGGGAGTCTTCTTTTTTCCCCTCTCTCTGCCTTTCTCCACCCACCTACCACCTGCACTCTCTCCCTAAAATAAATAAATAAATCTTTAAAAGTATTTCATGTTTTTTATTTAAAGATTTTATTTATTCAGTCATGAGAGACACATAAAGAGAGACCGCCACTGGCAGAGGGAGAAGCAAGCAGGCTCCATGCAAGGAGCCCGATGTGGGACTTCATCCAAGGAATCTGGGATCACGCCCTGAGTCCAAGGTAGACGCTCAACCGCTGAGCCACTCAGGCGTCCCTTTAAAAATATTTCATATTTGTAATTAAATGTGACCATCTGAATTCTAAATACAGTACTACTTTTTTCTACTACCTAACAAGGCTGCTGCTCCAATCTTGACATGTTATTGGGGTAAGTGTTAAACACCTGAGGAGCACTGGCAGAGAGCCTGTTTAAAACTTCAGGTCTAAATGTATCAATGAGAATTCTATATCCACATGCATGCTTCTAAGCAATGCTCAGAACAGGAAGACTATGGACCATCACCACTATTTCCAAGCTGCAGGAGAACTAGCATTTCTTTTTTTTAAGATTTTATTTATTTATTTATGAGAGACAGAGAGAGAGAGAGAGAGAGAGGCAGAGACACAGGCAGAGGGAGAAGCAGGTCCCATGCAGGGAGCCTGACGTGGGACTCAATCCCAGGTCCCCAGGATCAGGCCCTGGGCTGAAGGCAGCGCTAAATCACTGAGCCACCCAGGCTGCCCAGAACTATCATTTCTAATTAGCATTTTAATTGCTGGGATTTCATTGCTGTAGAAGGGAAAGGAGCACTAACTAAATTTATTTTGCCTAAATAAAACAAACTCACAGCTTGTGTGGAGAGCATTTCATTAATGCTGTGGTCATACTGCTCAGCCAAGATGGCTAACTTCCGGGTCTGCTCCTCCTTGAGTCGTTTCAGAACAGCCTTGTGCTCACTCTTTGGTGTCGTCTCCAATAGGTGATTTCTTAATGCTTTATACTGTCTGGTTTGAATTTTGCAGGTGTCCTGAAACTGCTTTTTTATTTGGAGTTCTTTAGACTAGGAAGAAAAAAATAGATGCATGTAATTTTTAATATATGGCATTTGGTATACCTTAGGCTTACATTAAAACAAATGCTACCAGGAAAACAGGAGAAGAAAAACAAAAAGGTCAGATCATAAGGTTGCAGTTACTTTTGCACTTGGCTATTGGGTCACACCACTAGATTCTATGCATTTTTTAAACAAAAGCTCTAATTAAAAAAATTAAAATATCAATAATCTCACTTATCACAGGACTTAAAGCAATAGTTATTATTTTGTTAGAAATTTAGTGACCTAAGTAAATATTAAAATTAGCTTTACCATGTATATTGATGACAGAAAATTAAATTTCTTCTCATGCATTTAGTAGCCAGACAATATCTGAGACACTTTGCTTCAATTTCTTTTAATAATAATCTTAACTCTAACTACATACTGTATAACAGATCCCACAAAAGCAGGGCATTAGTAACTGACTAATATTGTTATTTATAGTTAATTTTCCTTTTTACCTGAAACTAGGTAGAAACACACTTAGTAATGGTTTATGCTTTAATACCATAAGCAAAAACCTGAAAGTCAGTCAGGTTAACTCATCTTTTAAAGGTCAAACAAAAGTTATGGGGCAAGGGAGAGGACAACTTCCTTGGGAGTGATAAGCTACATAAATATATTTTTTAAAGGTTTTATTTATTTATTCATGAGACACACACACACACACACACACAGAGGCAGGGACACAGGCAGAGGGAGAAGCAGGCTCCATGCAGGGAGCCAGATGTGGAACTCGATCCCTGGTCTCCAGGATCACGCCCTGGGCCGAAGGCAGCGCTAAACCACTGAGCCACCCGGGCTGCCCTACATAAATATTTCTGAGATAAAATAATTGAGCCCAGAGACAGTTTTGGCTTTAATTTTTGTTAATCACAGGTTATTCTATGAACTCAGGTTTTAGCACAATTTGATAAGATGAGATATAATTCTAGAAAGTATATTGAGTCTGTAAGTGAGAATATATTTATTTACTCCACTAAGGCAGAACCTACACTTGAAATTATTTTACCTTAATGTAAATACTGCCAGATATTGATTAGTTGCTTCAGTATGCAACATATGTACATATTACCAAAGTAAAACACTTGTCAAGGAACTAGTTATTATTCACCACCCCTTGTAATACTACAACATCAAATAGACTTTTCCATATTTCATACCAACTGAGGCACTAGATCATAGTCATAATACTTTATTCTGTGAAGGGTCAAGAATTGTCCAACTAGAAAGAGAAACTCTGGGTTTAATTATGCTTTGTAGCACTACACTTAAATACTGTCCTTGGTTAACAAAATTCTTCCTTTAACTTTAACTTTAACAAAAGTTAGCTAGGAATGAAACAATGAAATTTAGACATTCTCTCCTGTCTCTGTATAACATTCACTCTTTTAAAAAGTTCTTATTTTGGGTATCGCTGGGTGGCTCAGTGGTTTGGCGCCTGCCTTTGGCCCGGGGCGCGATCCTGGAGTCGCGGGATGGAGTCCCGCCTCATGCTCCTGGCATGGAGCCTGCTTCTCCCTCTGGCTGTGTCTCTGCTTCTCTCTCTCTCTCTCCCTATGTCTATCATGAATAAATAAATAAAATCTAAAAAAAAAAAAGTTCTTATTTTTAAAATATGCTACCAAGAAAACTGTAATCATTCCATATCATTAGCCTAAAGAGAAAAAAGAACTTGAAAATTTTTTTTCAACAAGAGTTAACACTTATACCTAAGAATAAACTATATCCCTCAATAGTTAACCCAAGTGAAAACAAAAACAAAGTTACAGTTGTTTCTCTTCACTTATACTCATTTAACACTATTATCTGGATAGCAGATGAAGAAACGTATTTAGGCAATACGTATTTACCCAACTCATTCTACAGAAATGACACACTAACATAAGTGCTCAAACTAAAGTCCCCCTACTCCCCATTAAAGTCTTGAAGGAAGTTGGAAGACACAACTATTAAGACTTAAGCAAATAAAAATGGGATGACTTGGGAGTTAAAATATAGACTATTTTCTTTAAGCAAGGAGACGGATATACATAATTCAGAGGAACATCATGATTTTCTTCCCTACAAAAGTAACAGAACAATTTCCTTTATGGAAAATCTTGAGATCACTGGTCATCAAAGGAGGCATTCTAAATCATTTAAAGTCTGAGTATGATTGTGAAATATTATTGCTCTGCTCACTTTTTGTATAGTATCTGCATAAATTAAATACAGTGCTTACAAGCTTTCAAACCAAAAAGGTTCCAACAAGAGGAAACAGAAAGGAAGGCTTAAACATCAAACAACCACCTATTTCAAGTCTTAGAGAAATACAATCATACTAGATTTATGGTATGACTATAGAAAACTAACAAGCTTTCAGTTTGGTTTACTTCTGGGTACTGTTGACTTTATAACAATAATTAATCTTACAGACATGTTGTTTAAAAAATCTTTTGGTGGGAAATTGTTCTGTATCCATAAGAGTATATATTTTCTTCATTACAAAGACAAAATAAATCTGAAAAATCATTATAATTCCAATTTTTCTAAGCAATGACTAAAAGTTACATGGGGAGTCAACATAAGCTAATCTAAATGATGCTAATTATTTTGAAGACATAACAAAGTAAAATTTTACCCCAGTTCACAAGTAAAGGGTAAACCATCTTAATTTTCCTTCTATATTTCATTCAAGATAGTCTTAGAATGGAGTTGCATGGGAATCAGAGTTACAATTGGATACAGTATAGATTCTAGATTTTAACACAGATTACCCCTGTTAATGAATTTCACTTCAGTTCAGGACAGTTAAAGACAAAGAACTATTTTATTTTATTTTATTTTTATTTTTTAAAGATTTTATTTATTTACTCATGAGAGACACACACAGAGAGAGAGGCAGAGACATAGGCAGAGGGAGAAGCAAGCTCCATGAAGGGAGCCTGACGTGGGACTCGGTCCCGAGTCTCTACGATCATGCCCTGGGCTGAAGGCGGTGCTAAACCGCTGGGCCACCGGGACTGCCCTACTTTTTTTTTTTTTTTTAAAGATTTTGTTTATTTATTCATGAGAGACACAGAAAGAGAGAGAGAGAGAGAGAGAGGCAGAGACACAGGCAGAGGGAGAAGCAGGCTCCATGCAGGGAGCCCGACGTGGGACTCAATCCTGGGTCTCCAGGATCACACCCTGGGCCGAAGGCAGCACTAAACCGCTGGGCCACCGGGGCTGCCCAAAGAACAGTTTTATGGTTAAATTATCAAATAAAAGCCGTAAAGTTTGTTTGTTTATTTATTTATTTAACATTTAGGTTTTTTTTTTTTTTTTTTTTTTTTTTTTTTTAATTTATTGATTCATGAGCGAGAGAGGGAGAGAGGCAGAGAGGGAGAGATACAGGCCAAGGAAGAAGCAGGCTCCATGCAGGGAGCCTGATGTGGGACTCGATCCCGGGTCTCCAGGATCACACCCTGGGCTGAAGGTGGCGCTAAACCGCTGCGCCACCAGGGCTGCCCAAAAGCCGTAAAGTTTAAAAAGGAAATACTGTGGGATATGGGTCTTACTGGATGTAAATAAATGTTTAAAGTTTGCAGACATAAACAAATTAATTGAGGTACCAAACTACAGCCTATGCAGTGGATGGTTTTGCTGTTAATCACTAAGATTAATGTGATTGTATTCCTTCAAATATTTGTTACAAGTTATAAAATTTGAAAACCTCCTGGAATTGCTCTGGTTGACTCTGGGCTAGACCAACTGGCTAGAGAGACAAGGGAAGAGGGAAATCTTCAGAATACACTTTGGTATCTTTCAAATTTCATACTATGTAAATGAATTCCTGTATTCAAAGTAAGTATAAAATATAAAGTCCTTTGGTATTATATATCACCAATACTTGTCTTTACTTCTTTTTGTGAGGGAAGGCTATATAACAGCTTGCTCTACTCTGATGTGCTAATGAAAAAAAAAAGTATATATATCTCCCAACTACCTATGCTACAGTACCTACACTACCAAGCAAAGAAAGAAAGCAAGTGGACTGGGATAACACTGTGATAATTCCTTCATTTCTTTTAATATGTAAGTATAGACAATGAAGGGAGAGGGAATAAAGAGGCATTTTTTATTCACTGGCTTCTGTGCTGATTAAAAATGCAGTATCTTTTCTGGAAATAAATCATATTTAGAGTAAATAAGATTCTGAAATCATATTACTTGGAACAGCAGAGAGAAGACTACAGGTTAGCATGTTGACGTGTTAACTGTAATAACGGCATTGGACATTTGGGTACATTTAAAATAAGAATTCTGATTCTTATTTATGGCACATCCCACAGTTAAAAGTTTTCCTAATGAGAAATACATAAGCAAAAAGTCTACAGCTATGGACACTCCACATTAAAACTAACCAAATATTCTTAAAATGAAAAGAAAAAAGTCTATTCATTTTATGTCAGACCTCTGTCTTAGACCTTTACTGTTTACATGAATGCCTTTTATCTCTTCCTTTTTATCAAGAACTTTAGGTTAAAGGTACCTTCAGACTCTTAGGCTGTTGTCGAACCTCCATGACATGCTTTCGCCTTAGTTCTCGTTCTCTTCGCTTGTTATATTCCAGCTGGTTTGTCAGCTCAGTTTGATGCTGTAATCTGATCAACTCACAGCGCATCTTCTGAATTGTATTGAGGTGACGGAACTCCAGTTCTTGCATGGATTCATGCTGTCGCAGTAGCATGGCATGTTCTAAGTCCTTTTGAGTCTGCCTTTTATTTAACTCCTAATCCATAACACAAAAGACAAAGGAATAATACTGTTGTATGATGCCAGGAAAAAAAATCCTAAGAAACAGAATAACCAGGAAATAGATGTAATTCTCTGATTCAATAATGGCTACATAGTAAGTATGAGAGTTTCATAATATTTATTGTAGTAAATCAACAATTAGCACAAATGCTGTTCATTTACTATTCACTAACACTGCTTTATGCAAAAAGCTTAAAAGCTATCAAATCTATCTCGAGAGGTTACTGTCCTTCCCTCTTTCCTTTCTTTCTTGTTTCCTACTTTTATATTTGAAGAGGGTTCAAAGTCATCCTTTGAATTTTTTAAGAGTATATTACGAGGAGCATACCCAATATAGTGTAGTGGTTAAGAACATAGACTGTAGAGCTAGGCTGCCTGTATTCTATTTTTTTTTAAAAGACTTATTTATTTGTGAAAGAGAGAGAGAGAGAGAGAGAGGAGAGAGAGAGACAGAGAGAGAGGAGAGAGAGAGAGAGAGAGCGGTTTAGCGTCTAGGAGAGAGAGAGAGAGAGAGAGTGCACGCATCCGTGCAGCAAGGAGGGGGAGAGGGAGGAGAGAGTGTCCCAAGTAGACTCGAGATAAGCATGAAGCCTTCTCGGGGCTTGATCTCATAACCCTGAGATCACAACCTGAGCTGAAATCAAGAGTCAGATGCTTAACTGACTGTGCCACCCAAGTGCCCCGAGGCTGTCTGTATTCTAAATCCTAGCTCTGCTGTTTATGAGCAGCAAATCCTTAGGTGAGTCATTTAAACTCTCTGCTTCAAGGGCATCTAGGTGTCTCAGTGGGTGAGCATCTGCCTTTGCCTCAGGTCGTGACTGTGGGGTCCTGAGATCGAGTCTTGCATCAGGCTCCCCATAGGGAGCCTCCTTCTCCCTCTGCCTATTTCTCTGCCTGTGTCTCTCATAAATATAAACAAACAAACAAACAAACAGACAAATAAATAAATAAAATCTTTTAAAAAGATTAAATTAGGGATGCCTGGGTGGGCTCAGCGGTTGGTTGCCTGCCCTCAGCTCAGGTCGTGATCTCGGGATCCGAGATAGAGTTCCTCATTGGGCTCCTGGTGGGGAGACTGCTTCTCCCTCTGCCTGTGTCTCTGCCTGCCTCTCTCTCTCTCTCTCTCTCTGTCTCTCATGAATAAATGAATATATCTTTAAAAAAAAAGATCATATTAAATTAAAAACTAAACTCTCTGCTTCAGCTTCATCACTTTTCAAATGGAGATAATATAGTTATTTCATAGATTTAATGTGAGGATGAAATAAGTTCATAAATAGGCCTCACTCAGAATAATACTGAGCACATCATGCTTGATACATTTTTTTCAGATTAAAAAGAACAAGTGAAAAAAAAACCAAACAAACAACAAGTGTACACCCCCCACCCCACGCAGTCAAAATCAAAGTTGCCTCCTTTGCCTCTGCAAACTATTTCTCCAGAGGCCAACAGTATGGTGCAAAAGCTTCCCAAAATTACCCCCATGCTTATCGTGACATGTCTATTATACAAAACATACAGTTTTAATACTGAATACCAATATACGTTATAGACATGTAATATGCTTTCTTCAACTAAAAATATAATGGACATATATCCCAACCAGATCAGTACATAAAGGACTTTTTAAGTTTCAATAGTAAGCTTCTGCTTTACAATTCTATAATTTTTCCATTCTTTTGCTTTAAGTAAATTTTCAGGCAATACTCATGCATGATGCATCATATAATCATATTATTATTTCTTTAAGATACAGTTCCAGAAGTGGATTTGGTGGGTAAAAATATAGGTGTATATTAAGTTTTACAAACTACCACTGGGGGCACCTGGGTGGCTCAGTTAAGCCTCCGACTTTTGATTTCAGCTCAGGTCATGATCCTGATCGGGGTCGTGAGATCAAGTCTGGGTTGGGCTCTGCACTGGGTGTGAAGCCTGCTTAGATTGTCTCACTATTTCTCCCTCTGCTCCTACCCTCCTTATGCTCTCTCTAAAAATAAATAAATAAAAAAGCTATTGCTGAATTATGCTCCAAAGAGGCAGTATTAGTTTATACTTATCAACACTACCCAACTCTCCATGTTACCAGCCTTTTAAATTATTCTTATCTAATTGATACAACTGTTTTAACTCAAAATTCTAATAATTATTACTGAATTTGAACAGTTGTGCTATACTTAAAGCTTATTTTATGCCACCTTGGAAATAAATTTATCTATGTTCATAGGTGTCCCTGATAATAAAAATAATCATTTTCATTGTGATGAGAGTTTCCACATTTGCCTAGTTAATAATTACATGATTATAACAATGTTAAATGGTAACACACAATTCATGGCACTCACTTCAGATCAGAAGGCATAAATTATCCAATTAATTTTCTCATATTTAAAAATTAATACTTCCTTCATTATTCATGATTTAATATTTATTAAATAAATATTAATATTATATCCAACTATGGACCAGATACTAGGAATATAAAGACCTGAATAAAACCTGTGGCTTCATATAATTTCCATTCTAACTGGGGAGAGAGACTTCCCCCAGAAAGTGTGTATGTGTAAAAAGAAAGAAGTAGAAAGAAGAATAAAACGAGAAAGCAAGCCATGTGGATTGAATATCTGGGGAAGAAAGAGTTAGGCCAAGGGAATTACGAGTGCAAAGGCCTTGCAACTGGGATGTGGCAGACCTACTTCTGATATCACACCATTCAAACATACCTCCCTGACAAGGTCTTGCTCCAAGTTATGGCGTCCAAGTAACATTCTTCTCTTGAAGCGACGGCATTCTAGCTCTAGGTATTGCCTTTGTCGTCGAAGAAGATTAGCCTCTTCCTCTGCTTGGAAATGCTGTATATTCTCCTTCTGCTTTGAAAGCCACTCTTGTTTTTCTTTTTTTGGGGTGCTCTGGTTTTCATTCAGTTCCTAGCAAAATAAAAACTCAGTTTAAAATACATAAAAATTGACTACATGAATACAGTTACTATAAAATTTGGTAGCTGGTAAATTTATTTATTTATTTTTTTAAGAGGGTTTTTAAAAAATATTTTATTTATTTATTCATAGAGACAGAGAGAGAGAGAGGCAGAAACACAGGCAGAGAGAGAAGCAGGCATCATACAGAGAGCCTGACGTGGGACTTGATCCAAGGTCTCCAGGATCACGCCCTGGGCTGCAGGCGGCGCTAAACCGCTGCGCCACCGGGACTGCCCGGTAGCTGGTAAATTTAAAACACAGTATTTAACTTGTGTCCTCTCTAGTGCTCAGGCAGGGCACTGACCTTCAGGAGGCAGGTAATAGTTTCCTTCTTCTTGAGTTACCAGTGAATTAGGACAGGGAAAGATAAAAGTACATTAGAAAACATGCATACCTTTTGGCTTTGCACAGTTACACTTATGATGATTCAAAAATACATAATGAAGTAAATGAAATAAAACATCTTTCTTTAAATCATTCCCAAGAAGAGATAGAAGGTAGTGTTTTCAGGTAGAAATCATATATAAATTAAAATTAAGGCTAAAATACAGTTGGGGGGGATCCCTGGGTGGCTCAGCGGTTTAGCGTCTGCCTTTGGCCCAGGGCGCAATCCTGGGGTCCCGGGATCGAGTCCTGTGTCGGGCTCCCGGCAATGGAGTCTGCTTCTCCCTCTGTCTGTGTTTCTGCCTCTCTCTCTCTCTCTGTCTATCATGAATAAATAAATAAATCTTAAAAAAATAAAAATAAAAAAGTAAAAATAAAATACAGTTATGTCTCACTTGGTTTTTAGCATTCTAAAAATCAAGCTTTTGGCAAGATTATGGATGTACTCAATATAAAAGTCTTGGAAATTATTATTTTAAAAATATTTTATTTATTTATTCATAGAGAGACAGAGAGAGGCAGAAATAGGCAGAGGGAAAAGCAGACTCCCTAGGGAAAGTCTGATGCAGGACTTGATCCCAGGACCATAGAATCACAACCTGAGCCGAAGGCAGACAAACACTGAGCCACCCAGGCGTCCCAAAAGACTTGGAAATTAAATGGAAAATCAACAAAACCATGGGAGAATAGAGACCTTTTTTAGAAGTGGTATTTAATACTAAGCATTAATAACCATGAACAAATAAAAAACAATGCTTTTCTATAGCATTTTAAGTATCATCTCAATAACTATCTACATGAAAACATGTTTGTATTGGGCAAGATGAAAACATTCATCATATACCCAGGCAAACTCTAGGATGTTAAATTAATACTAGTATATTTTCTTTTTTTTTTTTTTTAAAGACTTTATTTATTCATTAGAGACAGAGAGAGAGAGAGAGAGAGGAAGAGAGAGAGAGAGGCAGAGACACAAGCAGAGGGAGAAGCAGGTTCCATGCAGGGAGCCTGATGTGGGACTCGATCCCAGGACTCCAGGATCATGCCCTGGGCTGAAAGCAGGAACTAAAAACTGCTGAGCCACCCAGAGATCCCACTAGTATATTTTCAACCCATAAAAAGCCATCAATATTGCAGAGAATACAAATCAGTCATCTTTCCTAAGTCTAAACAGATTTTTCAGAGATACTAACCTTATGGTCCTTCCTGTTATTCAAGAAAGAGACCAATTCTTTATAACTGAAATTCATAAGATATTCAAACACATAAAAATAAAAAGCAGATAAATTAGTAGTTCTCAAATAAGGGTGTATATGTACACACACTACATGAGTAGTGTAGAGTAATACAGGCACACAGAGAATCACCTGGTATTTTTTTTTTTTTACTTATAAATTCAGTTAACAAATAGTGGCATCATTAATTTCAGATGTGGAGTTCAGTAATTCATCAGTTGCAAATAACATCCTGCGCTCATTGTATCATGTTCCCTCCTTAATGCCCATCACCCAGTTACCCCAATCTCTTCCCTTTCCCTCCAGCAATTGTTTTCTGTATTTAAGTGTCTCTCATGGTTTATCTCCCTCTGATTTCATTTTCTTTTATTTTTCCTTCCCTTCCCCTGTTATCCTCTGTTTTGTTTCTTGAGAATCACCTGGTGTCTTTCTCAAAATCTATTTTTTTAAAGATTTTATTTATTTATTCATGAGAGACACAGGGAGAGAGAGAGAGGCAGAGATACAGGCAGAGGGAGAAGCAGGCTCCCCGCAGGGAGCCCGACGTGGGACTCGATCCTGGGTCTCCAGGATTAGGCCCTAGGCTGAAGGTGGTGTTAAACCGCTGAGCCACCTGGGCTGCCCCAAAATCTTTTTTTTTTTTTAAGATTTTATTTATTTATTCATGAGAGACACAGAGAGAGAGAGAGAGAGGCAAAGACATAGGCAGAAAGAGAAGCAGGCTCCCCGCAGGGAGCCTGATGCAGGACTCAATCTCAGGACCCCAGATCACAACCTGAGACAACAGCAGATACTCAACCACTGAGACACCCAGGTGCCCCTTTCTCAAAATCTTCTGCCAGGAAATTTCCCCACCAAAAGTCTACTATGTCCTTTCCTCTATACTGAGAATCATGATTTTGAATGCACACACACACACACACACACACACACATGCACTATACACCTAAAGAATTATTTAAGGATTTATTCATCTTAGAGAATGTGCATGTGAATGGGGAAGGGGCAGAGGGAGAGAATCTCATGCAGACTCTCTGCTGAGCATGGAGCTTGAGACCACAATCCTAGCTGAAAGCAAGAGTCAGACACCAACCAACTGAGCCACCCAGGCACCCCAGGAATGATTTGTTTTTACTTTTTTAAGATATTATTTATTTATTCATGAGAGACACAGAAAGAGAGAGAGAGAGAGAGAGGCAAAGACACAGGCAGAGGGAGAAGCAGGCCCAATGCAGGGAGCCCAAATTGGGACTCGATCCCAGGTCCCCAGGATCACACCCTGGGCCAAAGGTGGCACTAAACCACTGAGCCACTGGGGCCGCCCAAGAATGGTTTTTAATTTTTTTTATTTTTTATTTTTTTAGGAATGGTTTATTTTTTATTCTTTATTTTTTAAATTTTTAAAGATTTTTTTATTTACTTATTCATGAGAGACACACACACAGAGAGAGGCAGAGACACAGGCCCAGGGAGAAGCAGGCTTCATGCAGGAAGGAATGGTTTATTTTATTATTTATTTTTATTTTTATTTTTTTTATTTATGATAGTCACAGAGAGAGAGAGAGAGAGAGAGAGAGAGAGAGGCAGAGACAGGCAGAGGGAGAAGCAGGCTCCATGCACCGGGAGCCCGACGCGGGACTCGATCCCGGGTCTCCAGGATCGCGCCCCGGGTCAAAGGCAGGCGCCAAACCGCTGCGCCACCCAGGGATCCCGGAACGGTTTATTTTTAAAGAAAGAAATGTGTGGCTTTTTTTTCACAGCTCACATATTTTTATTTCGAATCAGTCAGTTACTAAATAGGTGCTTAAGAAAGCTACCTTAAATAAAATAACTTATGTTTTCAAAGGATTCTTCTTAGGGCTCCTCAACTGAGGATCTCAGTCCATTGAAGAGTTATTGATTATAATAATGTCTTCATTCAAACTGATACACATTTCATGGTGACAAACAACATAAGACAAATTTATCTTGGGGATCCCTGGGTGGCTCAGTGGTTTAGCACCTGCCTTCGGCCCAGGGCATAATCCTGGAGTCCCAGGATCGAGTCCCACATGGGCTCTCTGCATGGAGCCTGCTTCTCCCTCTGCCTATGTCTCTGCCTCTCTCTCAATCTCTCTCTCTCTCTCTCTCTCTGTGTCTCTTATGAATAAATAAAATAAATAAAATAAAATAAAATAAAATAAAATAAAATAAAATAAAATAAATAAAATGTTTATAAAATAAATACCTCCTTAAGCTGTTCTTTTCGAAGTTTATATTCTCTTTTCTGGGACTCCAAAAAACTGTTTAGTTCTTTCTTCTGTTGTGCCTGAATATGTTGCTGAAATTTTTTCTCCTCATTGGCCATCACTTTAGCCTATAGAAAAAGTTAAAAAAGGACCAAATTAGTTAGGTTGATAGATTTAAAGCAGCAGTTTAATACACATTACCAAGGATACTATTTTTCCCCATGAACAGAAAATGAATATAAGTATTACCAAAAAGAGAATATCCAACAAATTATTTATACTTATTACTCAGCATCCTTTAAAATTTTTATTTATTTTTAATTTTTATTTAAATTTTTGGCAGTTAACATGTGCAATACTCGTTTCTGAAGTACTTAGCATCCTTACTTGAATTTCAGAGAACCAATAAAATGGAACTTGTCTTTAAAATTTTTTTTTCAAGATTTTATTCACTTATTCATGAGAGACAGAAGAGAGAGAGAGAGAGAGGCAGAGACACAGGCAGAGGGAGAAGCAGGCTCCATGCAGGGAGCCTGACGCGGGACTCGATCCTGGGTCTCCAGGATCACGCCCTGGGCCAAAGGTGGTGCCAAACCACTGAGCCACCTGTCTTTACAATGTTGATCTTGTACAGGGTCAGAATGCTTTCACCTTTTTTTTCTTTTCCATCTAATAGGAGTATGTCCTCCCTCCAATAAAAAACCAAACACACATTTATCTACAAATATGATTCGAACATGACTTATCTTTGTTGATTTGTATACAAAATAATGTAATATTTTCATCTTTAAATTAAAATTTGACCTTTTATTTATATATTGATATGGAAATATTGAATGTTAGACATATGTATCATACTGAATTTCTTTTTTAAGATTTTATTTTTAAGTAATTTCTACACCCAACATGGGGCTTAAACTTACAACCCCAAGATCATGAGTCATAATTCCAACTCTTGCCAAGCCAGGCACTCCTTAGTTCTGATGATATATGCAACACGTATCATTGTAGAACATTTAGGAAGTATAGAAAAACACAAAGAAGGAAAATATTACACGATTTTAGCACCCAGAGATAACCAATATAAACATTTTGGTATATACCCTTCCTAATTTTTTCCATGCATATATATTTTTTATTTTATATATGTATATATATTTTTTGCATATATATATTTTAAACAGAATTCTAACCACATTCTACATCTCATTTCATGAATTGCTTTCCTAAATATGCTACCATCTACCTCTTCCTAAGTTATTAAAAAATACTATCCAATGAACAACAGGATAATTCTTTCACCAAATTATTTCAAAATCAATTGTTTATTTATACAATAAATTATTTTGTTAAATTCTCTACTATTATAAGAGAATGGTTCTTTTAGGGGGGGAAGGGTGAACAGGATAGCTATGAATTAATGCCTCAATGTGGAACTAGCCAGGCATATTTGAAGATATCCTGTAAACTTACTGAGAAGTTTACATTTTACTTGACAGAAATGATTATCAAAATAAAATGAAACTGATGGGACATCAAAAACCTTAATAAGAAAAGGTTTCAGATAATAAGAATACTAAAAAAATTCGCTTTTATCATTTAGTAGAATGACTCTTATCTGTAAATAAACAAATGGGCTAAACCTTAATATGAATAATTTGTAATCTCTAACATTCCCTCTATATTAATCTTCAATTATTCTCTGATATAAGAATGCCACTATAAATTTAAGGACAGTTTCCAAAAAATATACAGAGAAAGGAATCACAAGTGATATTTTGAGATCTGAACCAAGTTACTAATGGGTGATTTATCAAACTCTTCAGATAACCAGAGTACCTGAGGCCAGAACAGATGATTGACTTACCCACTGTGACACTATAAATCTACCAAGTGTGAAGAAATAATCCCATGTCTATTGGTTCCCAGACCCAGTACTGGGAATTATACATGTTAAATAAATGTTTCTCCAATTGATTTGCTTGGTTCTGGGAAAGAGATACTCTAACATCAATATGTTATCTTGGTTAATTCTGGGATGGTCACAAGCTAGAACAAATAATAGTGAAACAGCTACCTCTTTTTCCATAGCAGCCTGATGTTTCTTGATCAGTTTCTCCATTTCTGCAGCAAAATTGTTACGCTGAGTTTCAAGATCTTTGTCCAATCTGAGGCGATGTTCATCCATCTCAGCCTTTAGCTTATTTTCCAGAGTCATCAATTGCTTTTGATGTTGCCGCCTCATTCTCTTATAGCCAGACATCTGTTCTCTAAGCTCAGAGTCCTGCTCATGTTCTTGCATTTGCCTTGTAACCTAGACATACAAAAGATTGACAGAAAAGAACAAAATAAAGCAAAACATTTCTTTCAAAAGCATTTTAGACCACTCTGTTATTAACAAAGCAGGCAATAAATTTAAGAGATTCCAGTTAGTATTTTTCAATTAAATTTCCAGCAGGTAAAAATAAATAAATAAATAAATTAATTAATTAATTAATTAATTAATTTCCAGCAGGTCTTTTGAAGAAATAAACAACTTGATTCTAAAATTTATGTGGGAATGTAAAGGGCCAAGAAGGTCCAAAACAATCTTGAGGAGAAAAAAAATGTTGGAAGACAAACACTTTAGCAATCAAAACAGTACAGTGTTGGTGTTAAGGACAGATTGACTAGATAAAAGGAATTGAATAAAATTGAGAAACAGATCCACATATACTCAGTCAACTGGATTTTCTACCAAAAATTCAGGTTAATTAAAAAAAGCAAAAAAATTTAAAAATTTTAAAAAGGAAAGTATTTTTTACCAAATCCTGTTGAAACAACTGGTTCCCTGTATAAAAAATAAACCTTAACTCCAGTATCACTCTATTAAAAAATTAATTTGAAAAGAATCATCTGACCGAAACATAAAACTCAGAATCATAAAGCAAAAGAAGACATGGACTACCATCAAAATCTTGGGGTAAGCAAATATTTCCTGGTGGACACAAAAGGCACTGGCTATAAAGAAAAAAATTTAATAGCCAAACTATGGAAAGAGCCTAAACGTCCATCGACTTATGAATGGTTAAACACGACATGATACACACACAGACACACAGACATACACACACACACACACACACACACAAACACACACACACACAGGGATACTACTCAGCCATCAAAAATAATGAAGCCTTGCCATTCCCAACAATGTGGATCGAGCTAAAGTGTATTATGCTAAGCAAAATAAGTCAAAAAGACAAGCACTGTATGGTTTCATTCCTATGTGCAATTTACGAAACAAAACAGATGAACATATGGGAAGGGAAATAAGAGAGAAGGGGAGGCAAACCATAAGAGACTCTTTACAGAGAACAAACTAAGGGTTGATGGAGAGATATGATTGGGGGACAGGCTAAGTGGGTGATGAGGATTAAGGAGGGCACTTGTTATGATGAGTACTGGGTGTTATATTTAAGTGACGAATCACTAAATTCTACTTTTTTTTAAAAAAAGATTCCATTTATTTATTTGAGAGAGACAGAGACAGAGGTAGCAAGAGAAAGCACGAGCAGAGAGGAAAGGGAGAAGCAGGCTTCCCACCAAGCAGGAAGCCTGACGGGGGGCTCAAACCCAGGATCCCAGGATCACGACCCAAGCCCAAGGCAGATGTCCAACCAACTGAGCCACCCACGCACTACACTAAATTCTATTCCTGAAATCAATATTTTGCTATATGTTAACCAACTAGAATTTAAATAAAAATTTGGAAGAAAAAATGTATAAACTAGATTCTTAAAAGGAGGTAAAATTCACATAATATGAATTCAGTCATGGGATGCCTGGGTGGCTCGGCGGTTGGGCATCTGCCTTCAGCCCAAGGCGTGATCCTGGAGACCCGGGATCAAGTCCCACATTGGGCTCCCTGCGTGGAGCCTGCTTCTTCCTCTGTCTCTGCTTCTCTCTCTCTCTCTGTGTCTCTCATGAATAAATAAATAAATAAAATCTTTAAATATATATATATATATATATATATATATATGAATTCAGTCATTTGATATTTTTTGAAATTTTATTTATTTAAATAATCTCTACCTCCAATGTGAGGCATAAACTTACAAACCCAAGATCATGAGTCACATGCTTTTCCAACTGAGCCAGCCAGGTGCCCCTAAAAATTAATCATTTTTAAAAAATATTTATTTATTTACCTTAGAGAAAGCATACACAAGTGTGTGAGCAAGTGTAGGGAAGGGCAAGGAGAGAGGAAGAGAATCCTCAAGTAGACTCTCTGCTGAGTGCAGAGCCCAATGTGGGGGTGGGATCCCAGGACTCTGGGAGCATGACCTGAGCTGAAAGAGTCTGACTCTTAACTGACTGAGCCACCCGGAAATCCCAAATTAATCATTTCAAAGTGAACAACTCAATAGTAGTTAGTATATTCACAATGGTATACAAGTACCATATTTATCTAGTTACAAAATGTTTTTATCATTTAAGAAGAAAATCCCCAGTCTCTCCTGGGAAGAGACCAATTTATTTTCTATCTCTATGGAGTCATATCTATTTTGGATACTTCATATAGTCATATAATATATAACTTTTATGCCTGGCTTCCTTCATTTAGCATGTTTTCAAGGTTCATCCATGTTGTAAGCATGTATCAGTGTTTCATTCCTTTTTTTATAGCTGAATAATATTATATTGTATGTATATACCATAATTTATCATTCATCTGCTGATGGATATGGCTATTGTGAATAGTGCTATTATGTATATGTGTGTACATGTACTTGTTTGAATACCAGTTTTTGATTCTTTGGGTATATATGTAAGAACAGAATTGCTGAGTCATATGATAATTCTTTTTTTTTTTTTTTTTTAAAGATTTTATTTATTTATTCATGATAGTCACACAGAGAGAGAGAGAGAGGCAGAGACATAGGCAGAGGGAGAAGCAGGCTCCATGCAGGGAGCCCGATGTGGGATTCGATCCCGGGTCTCCAGGATCGCGCCCTAGGCCAAAGGCAGGCGCCAAACCGCTGCGCCACCCAGGGATCCCCATATGATAATTCTATGTTTAATTTTCTGAGGAACTGTCAACTATTTTCCACAGAAACTGAATCATATTACAATTGTATTACATATACACAATTACACTCTTATTACATACATATTACCAGAAACATACAAGAAGAGTTCTACTTTCTCTGTATGCTCTCTGATAACTATTTTTCTTTCTTTTTATCTTTGTTTATTTTGAAAAATTTTATTTAATTATTCATGAGAGACACAGAGACAAGAGGCAGAGACACAGGCAGAGGGAGAAGCAGGCTCCCTGAAGGGAGCCCGATGCAGGACTTGATCCCAGAACCCCGGGATCACAACCTGAGGTAAAGGCAGATGCTCAACCACTGACCCACCCAGGTGTCCCTATTTTTCTTTTTTTAAAAAGGCATCCTAGTGGGTATGAGGTAGTCCCTCATTGTGGTTTTGATTTGCATTTCCCTAATAACTAATTGGCCATTTGTATACCTTTTTTGGAGAAATGTCTATTTCAAGACCTTTATTCATTTTTTTAAGGGAGGAGGTGTGGAGAGAGAATCTTAAGCAGGTTCCACACCCAGTGTGAGCCTGACTTGGGGCTTGATCTCATGTTACAACCCTGAGATCATGACCTGAGCTGAAATCAAGAGTCAGACAATTAATTGAGCCAGTCAGGCACCCCGTTTTATGCACTTAAAAAAAAACTTTGTTTTGGGGGAGGTGGATAGATAGAGAGAGAGCATGTAGTGAGGAGGGGCAGAGGGAGAGGAAGAATTCTAAGCAGAATCAGCACTGAGCACAAGACAGGGCTCAATCTCACTGCTTTGAAATCATGACTTGAGCTGAAACTAAGAATTGGTTGCTTAACCAACTGTACCACCCAGTTGGTTGGTGCCCCTCCTTTATTAATTTTTTAATTGGATTATTATAATTGATTTTAAAACTAAAAAATTTTAATTTCTCATCATCTAGGAAAAGAACAGGTAAATTACAGATGAAGAAAAAAATATTGGCAAGACATACACGAGATATAATACCATAAACAGGTTTTTTTTTTTTTTTAGATTTTATTTATTTATTCATAGAGATATAGAGAGAGTGAGGCAGAGACTCAGGCAGAGGGAGAAGCAGGCTCCATGCAGAGAGCCTGACGTAGGACTCGATCCAGGGTCTCCAGGATCACACCCTGGGCTGCAAGCAGCACTAAATCGCTGCGCCACCGGGGCTGCCCCCCATAAACAGGTTTTATAAAGAACATATACAAATCAATACAAATCAATATTAAAAAGATGAACATCTGGGATCCCTGGGTGGCGCAGCGGTTTGGTGCCTGCCTTTGGCCCAGGGCGTGATCCTGGAGACCCGGGATCGAGTCCCATGTCGGGCTCCCGGTGCATGGAGCCTGCTTCTCCCTCTGCCTGTGTCTCTGCCTCTCTCTCTCACTGTGTGCCTATCATAAATAAATAAATTAAAAAAAAAAAAAAAAAAAAGATGAACATCTGAGGTGCCAGGGTGGCTCAGCTGGATAAGCATCTGCCTTCAGCTCAGGTCATGATCCCACTGTGGGAAACAGTATGGAGGTTCTTAAGAGCTTTATTTTTTTTTTTTTTTTTTTTATTTATTTTATGATAGTCACAGAGAGAGAGAGAGGCAGAGACACAGGCAGAGGGAGAAGCAGGCTCCATGCACCGGGAGCCTGACGTGGGATTCGATCCCGGGTCTCCAGGATCGCGCCCTGGGCCAAAGGCAGGCGCTAAACCACTGCGCCACCCAGGGATCCCCAGTATGGAGGTTCTTAAAAAATTAAAAAATACAAACACCCTATGTTCCATTAATTCCACTACTATTATTTACCCAAGGGGGGGAAAAACCCTCTGGGTTCTCTCTGGGGAGAAAACTCTGAAAAATAGAAAAGTTCTGTTGGGTAAGCATCCAACTCTTCATTTCGGCTCAGGTCATGATCTCAAGATTTGAGATCAAACCCTGCACTGGGCTCTGCACTGGCCAGAAAAGCCTTAAGTTCCTTTCCCTCTTCCCTGTGACCCTCCCTCCCCTCACTCTGTCTCTTAAAAAAAAGAAAAAGAGGGAACCCTGGGTGGCGCAGCGGTTTAGCGCCTGCCTTTGGCCCAGGGCGCGATCCTGGAGACCTGGGATCGAATCCCACGTCGGGCTCCCGGTGCATGGAGCCTGCTTCTCCCTCTGCCTGTGTCTCTGCCTCTCTCTCTCTCTCTCTCTCTCTGTGTGTGACTATCATAAATAAATTAAAAAAATTTTTAAAAAATTAAAAAAAAGAAAAAGAAAAGAAAAGAAAAAGAAAGAAAAAAGAAATAGAAAACATCAATTTAAAAAGATATTAAAAACACCCCTATGTTCATTGCAGTAGTATTTACAATAGTCATGATATGGAAACAACCAAGTGTCCACCAATAAATGAATGGATAAAGCACATGTGGTATATTACATACAAAATGGAATATTAGCCATAGAAAAGAAGATCTTGGCATTTGCAACAACACGGATAAACTTAGAGGGTATTATACTAAGTGAAATAAATCAAAGAAAGAAAAGTACCATATGATTTCACTTACATGTAGAATCCAGAAAACAAATGAACAAATAAACAAAAACCAACAGACTCTTGAGGCACTTGGGTGGCAGGCATGTTCAGGTAAGCATCTGACTCTTGGTTTCAGCTCAGATCATGATTTTGGGGTCCTGGAATCGAGCCCCACATCAGGCCATACTCAGCATGGAGTCCGCCTTAGAGTCTCCCTCTTTCCCTTTTTTATTTTTCTCTCTCTCTCCCCAATAAATAAATAAATAAAGTCTTTTTTTTTTTAAATAAATAAAATCTTTAAAAAAAAATCAACAGACTTAAAATACACAAAACAAACCAGTGGATGGCGGGATGGGTGAAATAAGTGATAGGGATTAAGAGGTATAAACTTCCAGTTATAAAATAAACAAGTTATGGAGATGAAAAGTATACACAGGGAAAATAGTCAATAATGTGAATAGCATTGTATGGTGACAGATGGTGACTATCCTTATTGTGGTGAGCACTGAGTAATGCATGTAACTGTCAAATTACTATGTTGTACACTGACATTAATATAACATTGTATGGTAACTATACTCCAGGAAAAAAAAAAAGTGTGTCCCTAATTAATTTGAAGGAGCCAGAAACTGGGACAGAATTTGTTTGAGAAACATTTAATATATACCAAGTCACAAAATCACACGAATTAGCCTCTCTTTAGGTAATACCTCTCTCGGTATTTATTAAAATAGTCATTAATATTTATTAAAATATTAACTATTTATAAATAGTTAATATTTATTAAAATAGTCATGAGAAAAAAAAAAGTCAAGCAATCTTTGCTACTTGCTCTGTTCAAAAAGTTATTTACATGTTACAGAATAGCAAGAATGACTTGATTCCTCAGGATGGAGGATGACATTCTTGATTCCATGTCATACAGATTCATGGGCCACTGCATGGGATTTATAAAATCTGCTTATGTAGTTGATAAACTCAGATAATTTTTCTCTCGGATATATCTTTTATATTCCTGTTAGATTTTCTAACAGCCTGCTTTTCCTAGGATATCTTAATTTCTTTTTATCCCTAGTATTCTTTATCATGTTTTGGTCCTACTTATCTGATTGATTAGGATAATAAGTAGCCTACTAAAACAATATCCTTGTGAAGGACACATGATCCATTTTTAAATAGTAATCTCTCATACCCAATGTGGGGTTCTAACTTACATCCCTAAGATCAAGGGTCACATGTTCTACTGACTGAGCAAATAGGGCATCATTTATAATCCACCTTTTTTTAAAAAAGATTTTATTTATTTAATCACGAGAGACAGAAAGAGAGAGAGAGGCAGAGACACAGGCAGAGGGAGAAGCAGGCTCCATGCAGGGAGCCCGACGTGGAACTCGATCCTGGGTCTCCAGGATCAGGCCCTGGGCTAAAGGTGGTGCTAAACCGGGCTGCCCCCATAATCCACTTTTATTGTTATTTGGGAAATCAGAAGAACTATACTTTGAATACACTAAATTGAATTACTCGCCATTTCCCGAACATTTCCCCTCATTTTGGTTAGCTTTAGTATTTCTTTACTGTTAATTCTTAGAAATAACATTTTTTCTTCCTCTCTATGCTTAAAATCAACAAACTATTAAAGTTCAATTTGTTTTATTTTTTATTATTTTTTAAAGGATTGATTCTATCTATATATCTATGTATCTACGTATCTATCTATCTCTATATTTATTTGAGAGAGAAATCGAGCGAGCATGTGTGAGCAGAGAGGAAGGGAGAGGGAAGGGAAAGAATCTCAGGCAGACTCTGTGCTAAGCGCAGAGCTCCACTTGGGGCTTGATCTCAGGACCATGAGATCATGACCTGAGTCAAAACCAAGAGTGGGATGCTTAAGTGACTGAGCCACCTAAGCATCCGTAAACAATTTGTTTTATAAATATTTCCTTTATACCTCAAATCAAAAGTAATCTGAATTACTATTTAGTACCTTCTAGCCCTCATAAGCATTTAATATATTCTAACACATTAGTTATTTGTGTATGTCTTGAAGACATTACTAGTTTAACATCTCAGAGTATTCTGTATATCTTTCTCATAAGAGGCACTTAAATGTTAAATGAGTATTTTGAAAAATAAACCTCAAATACAAAAAAATAAGATACAGTTATTCTTTAGTACAGGTGCCACAGTTCAAAATAAAAAATGTATTTCTAATCAGGGGAAGAACATACCAGTGATGCCGTCCGTATAGTAGCAAAGTGTTCTCGATTACGATAGTGTGATTTATGACGAGACACTTGTGGTGGAGACTGTGGATCCGATGCTCTTGTTCTAGGATCTCCCTCTTCTCTGTAATTTTCTTCCTCCTAGACAAAGAAATAAACAATACTATTTCAGGTGAACAAATACAGTTCACTTGAGCTTTCAAGAAAATTTAAAGATAACTTGTTCAATTTATCTTAAAGACATAATTTTAAAAAGCAAAAAACAAAAATTATGAATGCTGACATTTTCTTTTCAACATAATTAGAATCAGGAAACATTATTCTCTCAGTGTATACCACAGTACAACAGATTTAGGATCAGGAAATGTATGAGGTTAGATTTATATCCTACTTATTATACAGAAAATAAAAAGGATTAATTATTTTAAAAAGCAGGAAAAAATGAATTATTCTAAGGCTCTTGATTTTTATTTTTATTTTTTTTGGCTCTTGGGTTTTCAAAGCAATAATATATCTTTTCTTTTTTTTAAAGATTTTATTTATTTATTCATGAAAGACACAGAGAGAGAGGCAGAGACACAGGCAGAGGGAGAAGTAGGCTCCATGCAGAGAGCCCGACATGGGACTCCATCCTAGGTCTCCAGGATCACACCCTGGGCCGAAGACGGCACTAAACTGCTGAGCCACACAGGGATTCCCAGCAATAATATATCTTAAAAATACATTTATAATACTTCTGCCATTGTCCGAAGTAAGTAACCAAAAAATAACTGTAGAAATTTTAAGAACGATGTCTTTCCTTATATATGCCTTAGTTTATTAACTGAAGAGGAAGTCAATTAAGCAGCAACCAACTAATTGTGGGAATAATCTTTGTTACTAAGTCATTCTTTTTTTTTTTAAGATTTTATTTATTCATGAGAAACACACAGAGAGAGACAGAGACATTGGCAAAGGGAGAGGGAGGCTCCCCACAGGAAGCCTGATGTGGGACTCTATCCTGGGACCCTGGAATCATGACCTGAGCCAATGGCAGACATTCAACCACGGAGCCACCCATGAGTCCCATAACTAAATCATTCTTAATCACTTTTTGTGTGTGTTTGTGTAGTAAAACATATATATAATTTGCCAGTTCAACCATTTTTAAATGTACAATTCAGTGGCATTAATTATATTCCCAATCTTGTGCAACCACCGCCATTTCCAAAACTTTTCCATCACCCAAATGGAAATTGTATCTGTTAACCAAAACTCTTCATTTTATACTCTACTCAGTCCCTGGTAACCACTAATCTACTTTGCGTGGTTTATGAACTGCCTATTCTAGAAATTTCATAAAAGTGGAATTATGCAATATTTGTCTTCTTGCATCCAGCTTATTATCACTCAAGTTATAGTATGTATCAAAATTTCATTCTTTTTCATAACTGGGTAATATTCCACTGTACATATATACTATGGTTTATCTATCTATTCATCTCTTGATGAACACTTGGGTTAGTTCTACCTTTTAGTTCCTGTGCCTAAAAATTTTTTAGGTAATACTGTAAGCTGTGAAGTTAAAAAGGAAGTATTCCTATTGCTAAAAACAAGTTACCTCTCAAAATGTTTTCAAGAAAATTAAAAATTCTGTATTCAGAATGTGAAGAATAATGTATTTATCTCCTAAACCAATAATTTACAATTATTAGCAATTAGTTTTATTTTATTTTTTAAAAGATTTTATTTATTTATTCATGAAAGACACACAGAGAGAGAGAGAGACAGAGAAAGAGACAGAGACACAAGCAGAGGGAGAAGCAGGCTCCATGCCGGGAGCCTGATGCGGGACTCGATCCTGGGATTCCAGGATCACGACCTGAGCCGAAGGCAGGCGCCAAACTGCTAAGCCACCCAGGGATCCTCAATTAGTTTTGTTTTATTTAATTTAATTTAATTTAATTTTATTTTATTTTATTTTATTATTTTTAAAAATATTATTTATTTATTTATTCAGGAGAGACAGAGAGAGAGGCAGAGACACAGACAGAGGGAGAAGCAGGCTCCACACAGGGAGCCCAATGTGGGACTCGATCCCAGGACCCCGGGGTCATGCCCTGAGCTGAAGGCAGGCGCCAAACCACTGAGCCACCAGGGCTGCCCTAGTTTTATTTTAAAGATGTAAACATTATGGACAGTGCAAGTCACTTTTGATCATTACCCACTGTAACCCTTTCTTTTAAAAGACAACCACTATCATGACTTTAATGTGTATACCTACTACTTTTAAATACTTTATTTTCATGAAATTAACTCAAATTATATATTACGTAGTGTTTCTTTATTTCTTTCTTCTGATATTTTAAAAATATTCTTTTAGTATTTTCAAAACATTAGTTTCCCAAATGCAGACATTACACTAGGAAAACAGCCTCCTACTACTTTAAAATAAATTACCTAAAAATGTTCCAAACTTCTGAAACATCCAAGACAATCTCCTAATTAAACTAATCAGCTGAAGAAAATTATTTATCAAAGTTGAACGTTTTTTCACTGAAATCCAAATACTCACAGGTTTTAAATGGATAACAGAACTATTAGACATCACTGTGTGGTCTCCCTCCATCATATCTAGCTCACTCTTGTCATCTGAGGCATCTGGAAGACTGTTAACACTACTACTTTGGCTACTGGCACTGATGGACATACTGGGAATAGACTGATTACTTCCAACACTATTCACTGTTCCTGTTCGGCCAACACCATGATCTTGTTCCTAAAGGAAAAGAGCATTAGGTTAAAATATCTGTCTCTTTTGAAATTGCTAATTATAATCACTTATCACACTGCTTAGTACACAGTCTTTAGAAAGAAACTCAAAAGTCTATCGTGAGAAACTTCCTGTACTTGTCAAGGCCAGGAAGTTTACCAACTGAAAAACAAATAAAAATGATCAACAAATAAATAACAAAAATTCCAACCACCTGTGTCAAAAATTCAGTTCATCACTTGGTTATTTCCGAAGCATAACATTTTCTCTAAATTGCTTGACATTTTTTTTTTGAAATCCATTTCTACCACACATCTTATGTGTGGTATATAGAGAGATTCTGCTCATTTCTCAATAATTCCCATAGTTAAAACAAGCCTCAATCTTTTTTAAATCCTATAAATAACCACCTTTAGTAGTTGTTGTTGTTGTTGTTGTTGTTTTGTAAAGAGGGAGAGTATGCTGGTGTGTGCATGCAAGCAGGATGGGAGAGGCAGAAGAGGGAAAGAGGGAATCTCAAGGATGTTCCTTCCACACCAGAGTTCAAGGCTGAGGCTTAATCCCACAATCCTGAGATCATGACCTGAGCTAAAAACAAGAGTCCATGCTTAACTGACTGCACCCTCAAAATAATTTTCTAATGATTACTGTATGAACTAAAAAACAAAACCAAAAGCACCAATACTTTACATTTATATATATGTTTAAGTCCTATATTTTATAGTTCATTAATTATGTAGCACTATTAAAAAAAAAAAAAACTATTACTCCAGGTCTCAGAATGCAAAATGATCTCTCTTACTGAAAAACAATAAATTCTGACAGGAGCAAAGAAAACTGAAAATATTTAGAGTAAAAAAGCTCCAAAAATAATGTATATTTCCTTGAGAGGAAAAGTATATTTCCTAATTTCCTAATGTATATTTCCTTGTGAGTAACATTTCTACTGCAAATTTAAACTTCCATACTCCCTAAAAGGCAATATGGAAAGAACTTTGCCTTGAGAGTGAGAGATACATGAATTTGAACCCAAATGAACCTATGATGAGTTAACTACTCTGAGCTTTGTTTTACTCATCTGTAAAATGAGTATTTTAGAACTGTGCAAATGGAAGGAAATTATTCAGAACTGAAAAGAATCAAGTATCCCTGGTGACAGAGCATAATGCTTGGTAATTCTAAAGACTTCTGAATGAGTACTGTCCATTTCCATAGTCTATAATTTCAAATGCTTCCAAAAGCATGTCCCATGGAATCCGACAATAAGGCAAAAGAGGGTTCAGTATCCAAAAAATTTGACGAGGACTAAATTAAAGTTGAACAGGTTTCTTTAGTAAAAGATTGCAGAGCTTTACTATACCAATAAGCGCTACGAAGGGGTTGGGTTTAAAGAATGCAAAACTTTTTTTTTCTACCTGGGATCTTACAGGACCAGTGTTAAGAAAACACAATCTGGGAACCATTAATATAAAACATTTGTGGTAAGACAAGTTGTATAAGGAAAGAAGCCAATAAAGAAACAGAGCTCAAAATGTGAGTCATTTCTAAGTTATTACCTCTTCTTCTTCCTGTGCTTCTACTGCTGGTCCATTATGTGCCTCCTGGAAAAGGAGTTTCTTCATCTTTCGATACTGTAGATTGTCCAGCTCTCTCACTGCATCCTTTGTCCTTTGAATGAGATCTATTAACACTGTTTCAGGGCGCTCGCGAAGAACAAACATGTGCTGAATAGGAGTACAAGGCAAAAGTCAGATTGAAACTTATATTTTTTCAATTAGTACAAATGTATCCTTTTCTCACAGTGGAATTACTATCTGAAGTAATCACGATAACACATATAATCTATAGCTATCTAATTCTTACACTTTTGACTTCTTGTATTTACAAAACTGCCATCTACACATATACATTCTGGACATACATAACTACCCCTGTACAATTTATGGAAATATGTTATTTTTGTTGGCCAACTGAAAATGCAGAGTTCAAATAATCAAAGAGTCTGGGGTGCCTGGGTGGCTAGGTAGTTGAGCATCTGCCTTCAGCTTCAGGTTGTGATCCTGGGGTCCTGGGATCCAGTCCCGCATTGGACTCCCCACAGGGAGCCTGCTTCTCCCTCTGCCTATGTCTCTGCCTCTCTCTGCCTCTCTTTGTGTCTCTTATGAATAAATAAATAAAATCTTTAAAAAAAGAGAAATAATCAAAGAGTCTAATTAAACACTAAGAATTAAGTCCAATTAGAGCCCTAAAAAGGGCTAAATAAAGATTTATGTATTCTTAGAACTGATTTCATAGAAAAGACATGTTCAGTTCTGAGTTATATCAGGTTTCAATGTATTTATATGTAACATATAATGTATGTTTTATTAATATGTTATTTGTAACATATAATGAATGTATTTATATGTAACATAAACTTGGGTATTATAAGTTCCTTTAGGTGCTGCATAAACAATACTCCATAAAATACTAGCAGTTTCTTAAAAGCCATTATACTTTGTAATTTTTTTTTTTAAGATTTTATTAATTCATGGGAGACACACAGAGAAAGGCAGAGACAAAGGCAGAGGGAGAAGCAGGCTCCCTGCAAGGAGCCCGATGTGGGACTCGATCCTGGGTCTCCAGGATCACATCCTGGGCTGAAGGCGGCGCTAACCTGCTGAGCCACCCAGGCTGCCCCTACTTTGTAATTTTTACCACTAACATTTAACAAGCTTAACCTTATCTAATATAGAAAAATAGAACAATTCCACCATTAGAATTATCACTGCTATATTTTGATATTTTTTTACAGAAATTTTCTACATATAAATTTGTTTTATAGATACATAGTTAGCATTTAGGTTGCAGAAAGACATCTTTTGCCTTGAGTTCTATGAAATGTACTTGAATTCTGTAATACTCTTACCTTTTTAGTTCAAATGTATTTCTTCTCTAAAATTTTTTTCTTTTCCCTTTTAATTTTGTTACTCAAAAGAAGAATCATTTTTTTATTTAGCTTGTGTTTTTTTGTTTTGTTTTGTTTTGTTTTTTAGTAGGCTTCACACCTAGTATTGTAGCCCAACCCAGGGCTTCTTAAACTCATGACACTGAGATTGAGACTTGAGCTGAAATCAAGAGTCGGATCGTTAACCGACCAAGCCACCCATGGGCCCCCTTTATTTAGGTTTTTGACTCTGTTCTTGGACTTTCAACACATTCACAACAATTTTCTGTTCCTCAATAAGGAAAGACACTTGATCCTGTCAAGAACATACTTAGCACACATGGAATCACCATAGGCCCTGCTGATGTGTTTTTCGTTTTAGGCAACTTCGTAAGAACTGTGGGTATTATAGCACAAACTCCTCAAAGTCGGGGCAGCGCGGGTGGCTCAGCGTTTTGGCACTGCCTTCAGTCCAGGGTGTGATCCTGGAGGCCCGGGATCGAGTCCCACATCAGGCTTCCTGCATGGAGCCTGCTTCTCCCTCTGCCTGTGTCTCTGCTTCTCTCTCTCTCTCTCTCTCTGTGTATGTGTGTCCTCATGAGTAAATAAATAAAATCTAAAAAAATAATAATAAAAATAAAATAAAAATCTTAAAAAAAAAAAAAAAAACTTCTCAAAGTCAGCCTGGGCGTACAGCACATGCAGATTTTGGTGCTTTCCCAACTTTATTGGTATAAAGGTAAATGATTCTATTACCAGGGGCTTAGGACAGGCTAGTTTTGTTAGACATTTTATTGTAGGGAAGACTATAACAGTATGCCAAATGCTAGACCATTCTGAATGCCTATGGATGCCATCCCCTGAAAAGTTTCTCTAAAGAATTTTAACTACACAGTATTTTATTCTACTTTTACTGTTGTCTAAGTATTGTTATTTTGAATTCATAAACTAATGCCTATAGATTATTTCATCAAATATTTATACTAAAAATGTTTAACCATTATCCTAATTTTGGATGGTTACTTCCAATTTTTAATTCTTAGTTTCATAAATTTAAATTTTTTCCTATTAACTCTTTTTATAATAAACTGCAACAGAAGTATAATTAGGCCAAAGGAAAAAAGTGCTTGATAGATACTTCCTATCATTATCATTTTCCTGCTATAAACCAGGTAAATGAATACTATATGCAGACTTGGGATCTAATCACCAAATACCTGGCCCTGGTGGGTTGGGTTATTACCAAAACAGCTTCTTTTGCCTATATAAGGCAAGTATAAGAAGCGAGTCAGATTTTTTCTTTTTCCTGAGCCTTAGTTTGGTATGTATCACTGTTTACGATACTCAATCTTCTTATCCAAAAATAATAAACCTTAAATTTCTAAGTTTGATAGTTTTCTACATATAGATCTTACTTATTTATCACTAAAATAATTCATAGTTATACTAAACCTTCTGCTATTATGAGTTTCTATTTATTCAGGCTTTCATTTCTGAGACTGAGTGAACTAACTGCCTAGAATCCCACAAACATTTTTAAAACTATATTGTTTTCTACATACTGTGGTTGCAAATAATACACACACACACACACACACACACCATCTTTTTGTTTTTAAAAACAAATTTAAAGATTATTTACTTATTTATTTATTAATGAGAGACAGAGAGAGAGAGAGAGAGAGAGAGAGAGAGGCAGAGACACAGGCAGAGGGAGTAGCAGGCTCTATGCAGGGAGCCTGATGTGGGACTTGAGGGACTTGATCCTGGGATTCCAGGATCATCATGCCCTGGGCTGAAAGCAGGCGCTAAACTGCTGAGCCACCCAGGGATCCCCATATATATGATCTTTTCAATTTCTTTGTATCTTTAACTGATGTGTTGGCGAAAATAAACTGAATATGTCTGAAGTTCTAAAACAGACATGTAAAAATAGTCTACTTAAATCTTACAGGGAAAAATCAATAATATTCCTTAGGGGCACAAGGAGAGAGAGTCAAATCCTACTTACCATTGCCTTATCTATATGTTTTAAGAACTATATTAAGTTCAACAATATTATTGCTATCAATAAGATGGTCAAACTCCAATGAAATAAATTTTTGAGAACAGAAAGCATATACCAATCATGTATTTAAATTAAGCAACCAAACCCACTGAAAACTGAAAGAATTTACATGATTCTTAAAATATTTTCAATGCCAAGTTAGAAAAATAGATTTCTAAAAAGGAAACAGAACATGATATCATTATGTATTTTTTAAAAACTCTTTTCTCCCACAATATTTATATAGATATACATTTCTTTCTTTCACATTATTTTAATGTGGGACATAAACATATAAAATATGGCAGATATAAAAATTAAATCCAAAGTTAAGCTGTTTTACTAACTAACTTTGAAATATGACATTATTTCACATGAATTAAAATGTGGAGTTATAACTCATGAATACTTTCTTGCACATAAAAACAGCCAATTGGTACTATCTGGAATATTTATATATTCTATCCAAACATCGTAAAGCACTTAATTTTGAAAACACAAATGAAAATACTTGGCCTCTGAGAAAAGTTCCAATAGACAACAGTATATAAAGTTAGCATTTTATCTTTATCTTATTTTATTTTATAGTAAATTTTTTTAGTATAATTTTTTTTTAAGATTTTATTTACTCATGAGAGACACAGAAAGAGAGAGGGGGAGGGAGGCAGAGATACAGGCAGAGGGAGAAGCAGGCTCCATGCCAGGAGCCCGACGTGGGACTCGATCCCAGGACTCCAGGTCACGCCCTGGGCCAAAGGCAGGCGCTAAACCACTGAGCCACCCAGCAATCCCCATAATTTTAGTAAAAATTAGTAGAGCATAGTGATTCAAAATCAAAGAAGAATAAAATACATCTTTAAATAATTACTTAGGGGTAGAAAACAGACTTAGTAAAACTGACCTTTATTTATTTGTTTGTTTGTTTTATTTATTCATGGGAGACACAGAGAGAGAAGCAGAGACACAGACAGGGAGAGGTAGGCTCCTTGCAGGGAGCCCAATGTGGGACTCCATCCCCGGATCTGGGATCATGCCCTGGGCCAAAGGCAAACGCTCAACAGCTGAGCCACCCAGGTGTCCCAGTAAAACTGACCTTTAAAAGTTCCTCTGATGTAGGGCGATCTTGAGGGATTTTCTGGAGGCAAGAATCTACAAAGTTGCGAAAATAATCAGACCTATTGTAAAGGAAAGTATCAAGTGAACATATTGCTATTTCCTTTTACACATCCACAAACCATACAGCGAAGTTAGCATCTTGTGCAAGGATGACATGGAAATTCATGTTCATGTCTGAGCACCAAGTGTTGTATATAAATATTGAATCACTAAAATCTATACCTGAAACAAATATTACGCTGCATATTAACTGGAATTTAAATAAAAACTTAATTAGAAACAAAACAAAACACAACCATAAATCAGGGCATGTGCCTATTGGTGGGAAGGGTAATGGAAAAGGAATGATAAAAAAAGCAGATACAAAAAAAATAAGCAGATACAATATACTATAGATTTTATGTCTATGAAAAGCTATCTAAAGCAACCAATGAATCTTTACCATTTTCCAAAGATAAATTTGCATAGATTATTTAAAAATCCTGCTCCCACAATTTAAGAAACAAACAAGCAAATGTAAAAAAAGAAAGAAAGAGAGAGGTAAACCAAGAAACAGACCCTTAACTATAGAGAACAAACTGCTGGTTAACAGCAGGGAGGTGGATTGGGGGATGGGTGATATAGGAGACAGAGACTAAGGAGTGCATTTGTCATGATGAGCACAGGGCAATGTATGGAAATGCTGAATCACTATACTGTACACCTGAAACTAATATTACACGGTTATGTTAAATAACTGGAACTTAAATTAAAAACTTTAAAAATCATACTTCCACATATTTAAATATCATGACTTGTTTTATATTGAGGCAAAATTAGGAAACTCAATTTTTTCTTCTTTGCATTCAAATTTAAGATAATGTTCTTTTCAATTTTTTTTTCTTTTCTCTAAGCCACCTCTCTTTCTTGGTTGCTACTTGGGTCAACTTCTATATATATTTTTAGAATATCAATCTATTTTGCTTTGGAGGGAGCAGTTTTATACTCAAATGTTCCTAAGCAAATGGATAAAACTTCCATTAAATCCAGAAAATCAATTAATATATTTTTTAAAACATCAGAAGTCTACAACATATTATTTTATACAGTGTTACTGATAAGAGTTCAATGAGAAAAGTAGTAAGTAATAATTACTCTGTCAGTGTTTGTCTTTCACATTTTAAGTTCCTTGTAGGCAAGAATTCTTTTTTTGAATCCTCCAAAATATCAAACAGTGTAAAGACATTCCGTGTTCACTATATTTATTAATGATATGTACTATAATGCTAAACTCTGTGCCAAAAGATTCCTTCTACATATCTCTAAATAGGTAGCAAAGATCTATGAATGCACCTTAAATATGTAATCTTTAAAAAATTAGAGTTTCACTAATTTATGCATCTACTTGTCAATTTAAAAATACTTATTAAAAAAATAATAATAAAAAATAAAAAAAAATAAAAATACTTATTTAGTATGGTTGATATCTCCCTAGAATTTTTCAAATGTTAGACACACTTGAATACACTTAAATACACACACACTAAAATTTTCTATCACTGATAAAAACCCTAGTTTTCTAAAACTGTCAATGTGTTCTCCATAGACTTCTTTACATAAATGAGTTTAATTTTATCAAATCTAGGAAGCACCAGGATATGGAGTAACAGACCATTTGGAATATAAATATCATAATAACAATAAAAAAAACCCAAATTACGAATTACCTGATAATTCTGATAAATCATTTATGTTTTATACCTGATAAATTGTAAACCATTCCCTAATAAAATATCACTATGGGTTGTGGCAATCTATGTATTTTAGTTATAAAATATTGTTTAAATTATGCTATTTATTAAATATATATTATATATTACTTATTATATAATCAGGGTTATATGTGTTCCTAAAGTTCAAAGAAAAAAATAAAATATAAATTTTTGTAAAAAGCAATATGTGTTGCTTCCATATGGCATCATCTATTTCTGAACTGAATTACATATATGTTACGAATAGCAGATGTTAATAGAAGATAAACATAATATAAGGGTAAAATAAACCAATCTAATATTTCTTCAGCTAATATACTTTACCTAATTGAAATAAAATTATTTTAATAACATTATAACAAAGTATTTAATTTATACAATGTTGAGTTATATATGTCTCAGGAATACTCACCATTCATTAGACTGTAGTGTAGGGGATTCATTTTGGGCTATGTGATATAAGGCACTCATTGCATTCATATTAAATAAAGGAGGCTTCCTTTCCGCTGTAAAAGAAAGAAACTTTGTTAAAATACGAGCTTATTATATAAGGGCCATGCAAACATGGTTTAACAAATTTTTTTGAGGGGGTCAGTCAGTTAAGCACACAACTCTTGATTTCAGCTCAGGTCATAATCTTAGGGTTGTGAGATTAGAGCCTGTTGGGCTCCACACTGGGTGCAGCCTGCTAAAGATTCTCTCTCCCTCCTCCTCTGTGCCTCCCCTCCCTCTCTCAAAAAAATTAAATAAGTTAAATTCAATTTAAAAAATTTTTAATGTTTTGTTTTTGAAATAGTCTTAGCAAAAAAAAAAAAAATTACAAGTAAAACTCAACAAAGTTTCTCAAGTGCGTCGATTTACACTAAGTTGTTGGCCTCATGCCCTACCACCCCTAAACACTTTACTGTTATTTCCTATAAATAAGAATCTTCCACTAAAGAACCACAATTAGATCAGGCCATTAATACTGATACATGACTATCATCTAATCCTCAACTCCCATTCAGATTTCAAGGAAATGTTCCAATGATGTCCTTTTAGCAACAGCAAGCCTTGATCACCTGCATCAAGGAAAGTGTGCATCTTATCTAAATTGTTAACAATTAACATAAAATTGTGTTATATAATACTTTTATAATACTATATTATATATATTATAATATTATAATACTATAATACTTTTAATACCTATAAAATGTGTAGTGATATCACTTCCTATTCCTGATATTGGTAATCTGTGTTTTCTTGTTTCCTGATCAATGTAGCTAACGGTTTATCAATTTTATTAATTTTCTCAGAGAACTAGTTGTATTTTTTTAAAGATTTATTTATTTATTTTGGGGGGGGGGAGAAGAGAGAGAAAGAAAGAGAGAGAAAATGAATCTCAAGCGGACTATCCACTGAGCACAGAGCCAGTGCTGGGCTTGATCTCACAACTTTGAAATCACGACCTGAGCTGAAATCAAGAGTCTCAAGCCTAACCAACTAAACCACCCAGGTGCATCTCAGAAAACTAGTTTTTTGTTTCATTGGTGTTCTCTCTTTTTTTTTTTAATTGATTGCTGGTTTGATTTTTTTTTTTTTTTTTGCTGCTTTGATTTTTTAAGTTCTCTTTCTTCTACTGATTTTAGGTTGATTTGCTCCTCTTTTTCTTTTCTTTCTTTTTAACAGTAGGCTCCATGCCTGATGTTGGGCTTGAACTCACAATGCCAAAGATCTAAAGTCACATCCTCTGCTGACTGAGCCCTTTGCTCCTCTTTTTCTAGTCTCTTAAAGTAACAGCTGAAGTCATAACCTTGGCAATTTTGAAGTATACAAGACTCTTGACTGTCCCTCAATTTCAGTTCATCCTATGACAACATTTGGGTTATACATCTTCGGCAGGAGCATCACAGAAGTGTTATATTTTCCTTATTGTATTCTATGAGAGAGTGCATGATTTTGAATACTTCTATTATTGATGGCATTCACATTGTATTACTTATGGCTGTGTTAGACTTCTTCATGGTAACTTTTTTTCCTTTGTAATTACATATTTTTTGAGAAGGTACCTTGAATCTATATTAACATCCTGTTTTCTCATAAAACTTTAATTTTCTTCTCTATTTACTATATGGGCTTGCAGTTTCTCTTTAAAAAAAAAAATTATTTATTTGAGAGAGTTAGACGGAGCAGGGGGAGAGGGAGAAGCAGGGAGCCCAACATGGGGCTTGATCTCGGGACTCTGGGATCATAACCTGAGCCAAAGGCATTTGTTTAACTAACTGAACTACCCAGGCACCCCTAGACTTGTAGATATCTATTTTATTTTTATAATCTGCTACTGTCCTTTATTTTGATGTTCAAAATGCCTCATATTTGAACAGGGAGAACCACTTTATGTTGGCTTCTTTTTGACATGGCTCTATCATTCCCTGATCACGTCCTTGCTTTCTGGTACACTATGATCTTCCAGGCTCATCTTGTACTTTCCACACTCCAGATTAAGGTTTCAACCATTTCTCCAAGAAGCTATGGCAACAGGTGTATCACAGTTACTGAGGTGTCACTGCTCTTAGATTCTTTCAGTGGGTTAGGAAACACATATACATAATATGTTTATATACATACATGCACATTAAACATGTTTACTGAAAACAACAGAGTTCACTAGAATATATTCAATCCAATCAAATCCTACTGCATTTATTCTAGCTTTACCTCTTCCCTTTATTAGTCACACCCTTCTGACAATGAGGAACCTTGTTCTTATTATCCTTAATTAATATTTTCTTATCTGATAAATTCTCCCTGTAGGTAACCAGTCTCCCCATCTTTGCTACCACACTCTTGAGCAGATGCCCTCTTTCCGTCCTCAAGTTTTGAAACCCCATTCCAAGTTACTCTACAGTGTGAACATCTGTTTATCCACTCAGTTTCTAAAATCCAACCTAAACTGGGTCACTTCTCTGCAGTGTGGCCCTCTTCATCAGTCTTTATGAGGAAAGCTCTCTTCCTTTTGATCAGAGATGAACACTGTTATCAGGCCACCTCCAAATATAGAGGTACTCCTTAGACTCTAACCCAATAGGAAGTTTCCCCTATTGTCACCTCTTTACCCTACTTGGTCTCTGACATCCCATGCTGAGCCAATTCCATGACTCATGAAGGAGTCATTGCCCCTAACCCCTATGTTGTTCAAGGGTTGACTGTACTGTTGAATTTGGTTTGCTAATATTTTGTTGAGTTTTCTGGATTGACATTGACCAAGGATACTGACCTGCAATTTTTCCTTTTTAGTGTCCTTTTTCAAAAGTGACCTTTTGGCATCAGGGTAATGCTGGCCTCATAATATGAGTTTGGAAGTGTTCTCACCTCTTCTATTTTTGGGGAAGAGTTTGAGAAGGTTTAGTATTAATTCTTCTTTGTATGTTAGAATTCACCAGTGAAACCACCTGGTCCTGAACTTCTGCTTGTTGGGATGTTTTTGATGACTAATTCGATCTTCTTACTAGTAATCAGTCTGTTCAGATTTTCTATTTCTTCATGATCCAGTCTTGGAGGTTATATGCTTCTAGTAATTTGTCTGTTTCTCCTAGGGTTGTCCAATTTGTTGGCATCTAATTGTTCATAGTCTCTTGTAATAATTTGTATTTCTGTGGTATCAGTTATAACATTTCTTTCATTTCTGAATTTGAGTTTTCTTCTTCTCATGGTAAATCTAGACAAGGTTGTCTGTTTTGCTTATCTTTTCAAAAAGCCAGCTTTTAGTTTTGTTGATCTTTTATACTGACTTTTTATTTCTGCTCTGGTCTTTGTTATTTTCTTCCTTTTATTAATTTTATGCTTAGATTATTCTTCTTTTTCTAGTTTAAGTGTAAAGTTAGGTTATTTCAGATCTTTCTTGTTTCTCAATGTAGGCATTTATCCCTGTGAACTGCCCTCTTAGAACCACTTTTGTTGTTCTCATACATTTTGGTATGCTGTATTTCCATTTTAATTTATCTCAGGAATCTTTTTTATTTCTGATTTCTTCTTTGACCCATTGGTTGTTACAGTAGCATGTTGTTTAATCTCCATATATTTGCAGATTTCTAGTTTTACCCTTATCATTCGTTTTAAGTTTCATACCATTTTGTTGGAAAAGATGCTTCATATAATTCCAGTCTCCTTAAACTTATTAAGACTTATTTTGTGGTCTAACATATGATCTATCTTGGAGAATGCTCCATGTGTACTTGAGAAAAATGTGCTTTTGGATGGAATGTTCTATATGTATATGTCCATTAAGTCCATCTGTCCAACGTAGTCCATTAGTCCATTAAGTGTTAAGATCAATGCTTCCATACTGATTTTCTATCTGGATGATCTATCCATTGATAAAAGTGATGTATCAAAGTCCTTTACTATTATTGCATTGCTTTCTATTTCTCCCTTTAGGTGTGTTAAAACTGCTTTATATATTTAGGTGGTCCTACATTGGGTACATAAATATTTACAAATGTTATATTTTCTTGCTCGACTGACCTCTTCACCATTATGTAATGCCCTTCTGTCTTTTTCAGAAGTCAGTGTATTATTATTTAAAAAAATTTTTTTAAGATTTTATTTATTTATTCATGAGAGACACAGAGAGAGAGAGGCAGAAAGAGAGAGACAGAGACACAGGCAGAGGGAGAAGCAGGCTCCATGCAGGGAGCCCGAAGTGGAATTCGATCCTGGGTCTCCAGTATCAGGCCCTGGGCTGAAGGTGGAGCTAAACCGCTGAGCCACCTGGGCTGCCCATTTTTTTTTTTTTTTAATTTTTAAGAAAAGACTTATTTATATATTTGAGAAAGAGTGTATAGGAGTATGAAGGAGGGGAGTAGAGGGAGAAGGAAAGAGAAACTTAGTGGGCCTCAATTTCACAATCCTGAGATCACAACCTGAGCTAAAACCAAGAACTGGAGGCTTAGCTGTGTCACCCAGGCACCTTGTTATTTTTTTAATTTTAAGTAGGCTCTACACCCAACATGGGGCTTAAACTCATGACCCTGAAATTAAGAGTCACATGCTCTACAGACTGAGCCAGCCAGGTGTCTATACAGTCTTTGTTTTAAAGTCTATTTTGTCTGATGTAAGTATACCTACCACACCTGTTTTTTGGTTTCTGTTTACATGGAATATCTTTATCATTCCCCTTCACTTTTAGTCTGTATGTGTCCTTACATTTGAAGTGAGTCTCTTATAGACATTATACAGATGGATTCTATTTAGCCATTCTATGATTGGAGAATTTAGTACATTTGTAATTAAAATATTATTGATAGGTATGTACTTGTTGCCATTTTGTTAATTGTTTTCTGATTGTTTTGTAATTCCTTTGATCCTTTCCTCTTAATCTCTTCTTTTGTGATCTGATGATTTTTGTATTAGTATTCCTTTCTTTTGATCTTTTGTGTATCTACTACAGGTTTTTGCTTTGTAGTTACTATGAGGCGTACATAAAACAACTTATATTCATATTAGTCTACTTTAAGTTAGTAACAACTTAAGTTTGAACACATTCTAAAGTTCTACATTTTTACTCTCCAAACTCAATGTTTTATGTTTCTGATGTCACAATTTACATCTTTTTATCTTGCATATCCGTTAACAAATTACTGCAGTTATCTTTATTTTGATTTATTTTCGTTTTGCTCCTTTAATTTTCTGAAAATTTATGTCCTCTATACTTTATAATCAGAAAAAAATGGTAAATTTTATTTTCATAGACAATTGTACAATCCTGCACAAAGCCTGGAAAACAACAAAGTAGGGAACTTTTTCATCAGACTAATTGCAAACAAACACATAAACTCACCTATGAAAACGCCTGTACTTTAAGATCTCTTGGTCATAAGACATAACCAAATTACTTCAATCATTATGATAATGAAATATGATAGTATTTATTAATAACTATATTTATCAAAACCAGGGTGAGTACAATTGACTTATATTTGTTCTCCTACCTGCACTATAAGATAATAATTTGCTTTAACTCATTATCCTTAACTATTTTAAAGTAGAAAAGCATATATATTTCCAGAGACTACAAATCTAATTTGCATTGAAAATCATGATCTTGATCTCTATTTTCTAATAGGGTAGTCACTAGCCACAAGTGACTATTTAAATATAAATTTATTTAAATGACAAAATTAAATATTCACTTAGTTGCAACAGCCACATATCAAGTGCTCAAAAGTCATGCAGATACAGAGCATTTTTATCACTGCAGAAAATTTTATTGGCTTGTGCTACTGTAGACCTTTCCTCTGGAACCAGAAGCAGGCTTTAAATGTAGTTCCTAACTTAGTGCTTCATAATTCAAAACATTTGTAAGTAAAATTTTTAAAAGTGATTATGAAAGATGAAGATGCCAAAAGTATGCCAAAAACTCTAATTTCTTTAAGTGTCTCACTCTTTAAAATTATCTAAAGGCAGTCTCATCTTCAGATATTGCTTTATTTTAAGTGTAAAGACTCTCATTGTGAAGGAATTCTATTTTATTAGCTATAATAAAAAGAAGCTAGCAAGGTGCACTCAGTTAAGCCTCGGGACTCTTGGTTTTGGCTCAGGTCACAGTTTCAGGGGCATGAGATGGATATCCAAGTCAGGCTCCACTCTCAGCCTCTCCCTCTCATGTTCTCTCCTTGCTCTAAAATAAGTGAATAAACTGGACTTTAGACAGATATCTTTTTGAGAAAACAAGTGGTCAATGAATACTTTGTAATCAAATAAATATAAACATATATCAATAATATCTAATAGCACCATTAAGGCAATTTCACCATCACCAAGGGGCACATGTATCAGCCAGCATATAAAAATACTGATGGGCAGAGTATATTAACCAGCTTCTCTACATTTATATCCAAAGTTTCTTAAGAAATTAATTAGGATCTACCAGTGAGAAGAAGAATCGAGGTTAAAAGAATAGAAATTAAAACACTTTCAAATGTAAAAAAGATTCTGCAAACCTCAAAGAGAGACCAAGAAATCAGAAAAGAATGATATTGTGGTACTCTCCAAATCTCTGTTTGCTTACGCTGTCATGCTTTATTTATTTTTTTAAAGATTTTATTTATTTATTCATGAGATACACAGAGATAGAGACAGAGACAGAGGCAAAGGGAGAAGCAGACTCCCTGCGGGGAACCTGATATAGAATTCAATCCCAGGACCCCAGGATCTCAACCTGAGCCAAAGGCAGATGCTCAACCACTGAGCCACTCAGGTGCCCCAGCTGTCATGCTTTAAAATAAAATAAATAAGGAAAATGACATAGAGCTCGAAGGGAATGGTTAATGTAGGAATTACAATAAAAAGCAAAAATATCTAAAGATTATATAATTCTTTTTTTTTTATTTTTTTAAAAATTTATTTATGATAGTCACACACACAGAGAGAGAGAGAGGCAGAGACACAGGCAGAGGGAGAAGCAGGCTCCATGCACCGGGAGCCCAACGTGGGACTCAATCCCGGGTCTCCAGGATTGCGCCCTGGGCCAAAGGCAGGCGCCAAACCACTGCGCCACCCAGGGATCCCAAGATTATATAATTCTTAAAAAATATTTTATTTATGCATTTGAGAGAGAAAGAGAACAAAGGGGGGGAGAGAGAAGGGGAGAAGCAGGCTCTACTGAGCAGAGAGCCCGATGGGGGGCTCAATCCTAGGACCTAGAGATCATGACCAGAGCCAAAGGCAGACACTTAGGGCACCCCGTCTGAACCACCCAGGCACCCCATCTGAGTCACCCAGGCACCCCAAGATTATATAATTTTGAAAAAATACTAGACTGTAAGATAGAAAGAGCTTGGTTTATAATGGAAATTATGATATTCAGCTACTATATAATGATAAGCTTTTGATTTTATTTTACCTCAATTTCCTTATCTACTTATTTTACAAAACTACTGAGAAACCCAATTTGAAAAACATTTAACCAAATTACACATGGATTTTACCTTTTTTGTAAAAAAGATTTTATTTCTTTATTTGAAAGAGAGAGAGAGCATTCATCTGCACAAGCAAGGAGAGGAGCAGAGGGAGAGGGACAAGCAGACTCCCCATGGAGCTTAAAGACTGAGGCAAGGCTTGATCCCACAATCCTAAGATCACAACCTGAGCCAAAATCGAGAGTTGGATGCTCAACTGACTGAGCCACTCAGACACCTTTCACATGGATTTTACATTTAATGTGTTATTTTCAATCTGTGGTCACTCCTAGAATGTTCAATTAAATATTCCCAATATTTACTGCTTTTAAATGAGGGGTTTTTTTTATATAAAGATTTTTTTTTTATTTATTCATGAGAGACACAGAGAGGCAGAGATACAGGCAGAGGAAGAAACAGGTTCCTCACACGGAGCCCAATGTAGGACTCGATCCCTGAACTGGGATCACGGCCTGAGTCAAAGGCAGACACTCAACTGCTGAGCCACCCAGGCATCCCTTAAATAAAGTTTAATGGAATATATTTTTTTAAAGACTTTATTTGTAAGTAATTGCTACACCCATCACGGGGCTCAAATTTACAATCTCCAAATCAAGAGTTGCATGCTCTATCAACTGTGCCAGCCAGGCACCACTGGAATATTTTTATAAGGAAAAAAAAGGGAAAGGATGTAAGACTGGAGGGGGTAAGCTTGGAGAATCAAGAGCAAGATGATAGACATCATCTTCAATTATAGTGACAAATCAATTATCTATCTGGCTCTCTTACACTGGGAATGTTAGTAAAGTTACGATGGTCCACTGACTTAAGCATATTTCCCTTTATGGGCAACAGAATAAAATGTGTGCATAAAATCAAATTGCTACAATATGGCATACAGCCTGACATCTAATTCTCATACCTAATTCAAACTAATAAGTATCCTAGGTAGAGGTAAGTAATTCATCAATGCTATATAGAGACTTTCTACAGAGGGTAAATCTAGTAATCACAGACATATTTTAGATGTGTAACAAATACTCATTAAATATTAAACATAAATACCTCAAACTTAATAACACAGTGGAAAATTATTTTAGACCTGATTTAACAGAGCAAATATAATATACCTAACCTAATATATATATAAATTACCAGATAACCAAAGTGAAAACTTTAATAGATTCATTGACCCCTTTTGTAATGGACTAAAAAATAAAAAGTTATGATATGGTACAGAAAAATGAAGTAAAACACTGATCAAAACTTACTATATAGTAACAAGGAATAACGCTTACCTAGTTCAATACATGTTATCCCAAGAGACCATACATCTACTTTGCCATCATACTGTCCTTCATCCATGGCTAAAATTACTTCTGGGGCCATCCTAAAACATAAAATGTCATTTGAAGTAAAAACAAAACAAAACAAAAAAAAAACCACACTATTCTTTATCAATGTAATGAGTATCTACATAAGAGAATACCTGTGTGAATTCTAGCCATCGTATCTGGACAGAAGAATTTTTATAATGAGAAATAAACGTACCACAGGTAATCACGTATTATTTACCATTGCATATATACTGTAAGACTCATTCTCACCATCTGTCATGATCATATAACAGCATCCAAAAGAAATGGATGTATACCGGAGCACGGTTGTATATTCTATTTTTTTTTTTAATTTATTTATGATAGTCACACAGAGAGAGAGAGAGAGAGAGAGAGAGAGGCAGAGACATAGGCAGAGGGAGAAGCAGGCTCCATGCACCGGGAGCCCGATGTGGGATTCGATCTCGGGTCTCCAGGATTGCGCCCTGGGTCAAAGGCAGGCGCTAAACCACTGCGCCACCCAGGGATCCCACGGTTGTATATTCTAATACTGTATAACCCTTAGGCTAGTGACTTTTTTTTAACTCAGTTTTTTTATTATTATCTTAAAGAATTATTATTATTATTTTTTTTTGAATTATTATTTTTTTAATTTTTATTTATTTATGATAGTCACAGAGAGAGAGAGAGAGAGGCAGAGACACAGGCAGAGGGAGAAGCAGGCTCCATGCACTGGGAGCCCGACGTGGGATTCGATCCCGGGTCTTGAGGGTCGCGCCCTGGGCCAAAGGCAGGCGCCAAACCACTGTGCCACCCAGGGTTCCCTTATCTTAAAGAATTATTGTTGTGTTTTTTTTTTAAAGAGAGAGTAGGAAAGGGGCAGAGAGGGAGAGAGAGAGAGAGAGAATCCTAAGCAGGCTCCATTCCTAGCATAGAGGTTGACACAGGGCTCAATTTCATGACTCTGAGATCATGACCTGAGCCGAAATAAAAAGTCAGATGTTTAACTGACTGAAGCACCCAGGCACACTCCCCCTTAGGCTAGTGATTCTTAAATATTTTGGTCTCAGGATCCTACTATGAAAGTGTGACTTATGCTGGAAAGACTGAATTTTTATCATTGGCACCTAATACTGTCAATTGCTCTCCTTAAAGTGACAAGTTCACTCCATTTATTTGAGAAAATATCTGCCACAATAACCAACACTGAATAACCACAGTTTGTCATTCTTCCTTTTAAATAGGAATAGTGTTCCATGATAAAAGTGTCTAGGGCAGCTTACAACAAAGACAATTACACAATTATCAACCTTACAGGTATCTTGGTTATAAAATGGAGCTTTAACTCATATTTTCAATTAAGGTCTAACATTTTTTATGGTACTTTAATTTACACTTCCTTTGTATTTGTTGTTAAGCAGAGCTAGACACTTAGAATAGCTGTTGATGCTTAAGTAGGATTGTCACCATGCTCTTCAGTGTATGTGAGTGCGTTAAGTATAAAAACATCTAAACATGTACCTAGCTCCTATTTTCCAAATATACTATATACAAATTAATGAATATGTAAACAAAGAAAATTTTCAACTGTCAATATCAGAGTGTTTCCAAGGTCTTTTTTTTTTTTAATAGAGGGAGGGAGGGGCAGAGGGAGGGGCAGAGAATCTAAAGCAGGCTCCATGCCTAGTGTAGAGCCTGATATGGGGCTGGATCTAATGACCCTAAGACCATGACCTGAGGCGAAATCAAATGTTGGATGCTTAACCAATGAAGCCACACAGATATCCCTCAAAGGTTTTCTTTTAAGATGTTGAAATAAGTTTTGAAAATTACTAATTTAGGCAGAGTTTAACAAGTAATTTTGTTTTTTATTGCAGAACTTTTTAGGACCTTTAAAATTTGTTTGCCTCTAATGAATTTATGAAAATTAGTTAACCCTTTGTATATTTTTGAGTTATTTAAATTTTATAAGTTTAATAACTGTAAAGGATACAATGCACAGCATATACACACATACATATATACTTTATACTGTATATGTGATTTAAAGATATTTATTTTTTTAAAGATTTATTTATTTATTTATGATAGAGAGAGAGAGAGAGAGAGGCAGAGACAAAGGAGGAGGGAGAAGCAGGCTCCGTGCCAGGAGCCTGACGTGGGACTCGATCCTGGGACTCCAGGATTGCGCCCTGGGCCAAAGGCAGGCGCCAAACTGCTGAGCCACCCAGGGATCCCCGATTTAAAGATATTTAAAATACAGAGCTATAGAGTTAATTCATTTGATTTATTAAAAAATATTACATTGCTCTATAACCCAATTAGCAAAGCCAGTCTTCACTGTCCTACCAATCAGTCAAATCAGAATCAGTTTCTGTCAAAAAAAAGTCTCACTTCATTTTCAATGCAAATAACATGTTAATGTGTCCCCATAACAACCATCTCAGTTATTAATTTTATATTAGAAAGAAAGAAGGGGGGAAGATAACTGAGGAGAGAGAAAAAGGAAGGAGTAAAAGGAAGGGAAGGGAGATGACTGAATAGGCACAAGGCCTTGCCAAGAGTTCGTATCCTGACTCTTCAGTATTTCTGATAGTTGCTATATATTCTTCAAATTGTCCTTCTGGTGTTCCTTTGAGGTTTTTACACCCCAGATCAATGCATCATTGTAATATTTAGGATGGGTAAGGAGTCTTATTTTTTATAAAGTGGGAAAAGGGAGATTTGAAAGTAGATGGGAAAGAAGATGTAGTGGACCTAAGATATCACTCTCATTATATGCAAGAACATATGGAAGTTGAAGATTTGGACAACTATTCCCTTCAAACCTGCTGACATTAATAATGAATTATTTAGGGATAAAACAGATGATGCCTAGAATTTGCTACACAAATGGTAGGGCCAGGGGAAGAAAGAAAAAGGAGTACACGGGGCAGGAATGGCCAAGGGATATTGTTATTGGGCTGTGTAACTGGTATTTGAGGTTTCATTAATACTTTTGTCTACTTTTATATATATTTTAAATTCTCCACAATAAAAATTAAACCCCAAATCTCCAAATCAGCTATCAGTCTTTAAGTACTCTTAGTACGTTGAGGTACTTTAATCTTATCTTAGTTAATATAAATCTAAAGAAAACACACAAATTTCCACTTAGCATTTCTATCTTCTCCTCACTTGGATTTTCACTGAACTTTTTCACTCCCACACCCAAAATATTCAGGTTATAATAGAGAAGAAAATGTTAAGGGGACAAAGGAAAAATAGGAGATGTAAAGGGCAGCACTCCAAATCTATATTTGAACTAACTATACTTAAAGTTAAGATGTCCTAAATAGTATTATATTACCAGAAAAAGGATAAGCCATCTGAAAAAATACAACCTAATATTTCCTATTTTAATTATAAGGATCAAGAGCAAATAGGATTATTCTTACCAATATGGCGTTCCCACAAAAGAATTGGCAGGAGATGCCATGGAAGCCGATCCAAAGTCAGCAAGTTTCACCTGGCCTGGTTCTGTCAGAAGGATATTTCCTGCTTTGATATCTCTGGGTTTAAGAAACACAGAAAATTATTTCTCTTTTCTTCATTAGATTGTGTTGAAAATGATAAAAATCAAATTAAAAAGTTTAAAATAGGGAAGGAGAAATCAAAATAATTAAGTCCTAGGATAATGAGACTTAAGATCCAAATTAGAAAGTAAAAAATACAGAAGTGATATAAATATACGACAATTTTCTTCTCTAAAAGAGAAGACAAAATAGCTGTAAAGACAAAAGAGAGAAAATCAAGTAATTAGAGCATAGTGTATATTTGAGTTCCTGTTTATTGATACAAATAACGGTTTTAAAATAAAATTGAATTAGCTGCCCACTCCTTCATAATTTTAAGATTTCTGAATATATTAAAAAAGAAAGAGAAAGAAGGGACTCATATCCCCAATTTTTTAAAAAAGTTATTCTTCTCATTTCCAAAACTTAGCATAGTTCTTCTAACTAAACATGAATGAAAACTGAAACACATGGATAACGTAGGATCTAATAATTGCAAATTTACATTCAAGCTTACTTTTTAAAATCAGCAAACATACTGTCCATGCAAATAACGGTATTATGGATATTTATATAATAGGATTGTATGTCTAGGTGGCACCAAAACACACATTTAACCTTTCCAAAAAACAAAAAAACAAAAGACAAACACAAAATACCCACCCACCCAACAAACCAACCAAATTTCCAAATACTTGTCAATTCTAACTATAGTATTGTAATGGGTATAATATTAAATATCTTTTTCCTTCCATTTGCTTTATTAAAGAGAAGAGGTACTTTGAGGCTGATAAGACTTCAGATTCTAATTCCACCTCTTCTATTCGCTTATTTATTAAGCATATAGATTTCTCTTGGACCTTACCATCCTCATCTTAAAAAAAAAAACCAGGTAAGCCATTTAGCTTATAATAGCTCTGCTACAGCATTTAATATGTATTGCCTGACCCACATATACGATAAAAAAAAAAAAAAAGTGAGTTTCCCTTTAGAATAGTCAAACTTATATCAATGCTAAAAATACATTATGAAAAAAAATGCATTATGAAATAGTTTAATTTTAACATTACTATCTGTTATTAAGGATCATCAAGGATTAATACTCAAAAATATAAAAAGTGTTAAATCCATGTCATGGGATCAATGAAAGATATCTGGCATTATCAGTTACTGGAAAGACAAAAGACCTAGATTTAGTTCTAGTCTGGTTTATCTGGCTTTGTAAAACCTTGGAAATATTAGTCACAAAATGGAGCATCACTTTATCTGTAAAATTAAAAAAATAAGACTACACAATCCCTAATGTCTTTTCAATCTTAAAAATTAAATGATTCTACCTATCACAAATCTATAAAATGTTCATATGTGAGAAAGCCCAGCACCAGAAGTAAACAAAGATAAAGATGATCCTATAATGAAAATTCTTTAATTTTGAATTAAATCTTTTATCATTATGAAAAAAAAAAAAAACTGATCCTAAAAGGAGATCAAATGTACTGGCATGTTTGTAGGACAACCCAAAAACTATGAGTTTATAAGATTTTGAAATGCTTTTGTGTGGCTAACACCAACAAAACTTATTAAGTTTTAAGTGGGTTAATAAGTTCCAGGGTTGATAAATCCAATAAGCCATTTGCTGTTAATACATGATAATTGTCAAAGTGCTTACCTATGGATCATGGTATGAGAATGTAAGTAGGCTAATCCCTGGAGAGCACCATGTGTAATTGCTGCTATTTCCACTTCTTGTAATGGCTTTTTGTGAACTTAAAATAAGAATTTATTGGAAAATAATTACTTACAGAATATTTTTGTTTAAAAAAATAAACATACATATGACGCAATTTAAAAAAAACTAACATTTAGTGAGAAGATTTGTTCTCCTAGACAATAAAACATTGAAGCTATTGAAGTTTATAAGTGGTATTACAGTTGTGTCTAGTTGTTAAAATGTATAGTTCACAGCCAATTTTCCTCTAACAACATTTAACAACTAGTTGATTATAAAAACAAAAGTAACAATAGAGAAGTTCTCCCTTATTCTCACGTATCTTCATTCTGAACAAAGGAACAGGTTAAGCTGAATGAAGAAAAATGCTTGTTATGTCATAATGTAAGGAAATTTACCTATTTTATGCTACTACAGGACAGTGCATACCATGCTGAGAATCTCGAAAAGACGATTTTAATCTTTCCGGAAAATTTTTACATTACTTAAGAAAACCAAACAGAATTCTCATTTCATATGCTCTTACTTTTTTTTTCTGAATAATTAAAGGAAACCTACCTTCCAGTAAATCTGAAGCAGATCCTAAACAATATTCCATTACCAGCTACATGGGAAGAAAAATTATAATCAATTAGTAAAAAGATTCTATTTGAGATAAAATAAATTCACCAAGGAGATCAAAAAGATGGCTTGAAGTAAAATAAAAGCGATCCATCATTTACTTTAAAAAATAAATATTTATATATTTAGCAATTTGTTAAATGATAAAGTTAAGCCAGTGATACATTAATCTTTAATGTCAACATATAATCACTTGTACAAGATATATATTTCATCTATAGTCACTAACTAAACTATAAAATATAGTTACATTGTTATAACTGTACGGAAACAAAAAACTGTCCTCTGGATCTATACGTACAAAGTTTAGGTTATAATTTAAATGTTTTGTTAAAGCAAACACAGAGCACCTCTTGTGTGCCAGTATTTTAAATATATTAACTAATTTAATCCCCATAACTACCTTATAAGGTAGGTCCTATTATTATCCTTGGGGATCATTTCCGTCAAAAGAAAATTTACTGTTTAAAGATACAGTTATTAAACCTATACCACTGTTGGATTACTACCTTGTCACCTCAATGGTAATGAAACAAAATTAATCTCCATTTCTTGTAATAAAGTGTCTCAATTCTCTACTGTTAGTGTTATTATTTTTTTAAATTTTTATTTACTTATGATAGTCACAGAGAGAGAGAGAGAGAGAGGCAGAGACACAGGCAGAGGGAGAAGCAGGCTCCATGCACCGGGAGCCCGACGTGGGATTCGATCCCAGGTCTCCAGGATCACGCCCTGGGCCAAAGGCAGGCGCCAAACCGCTGCGCCACCCAGGGATCCCTACTGTTAGTATTATTTAGCCAAGGAATTACAATCTGTTCATATTACACCAAGATTCACCCAGACTTTACCAAAATCTTTGTGGTTAAACAGATTACCATATATGTATGTCAAAAAGATATGCTTTCATCCTCAAATAATAGGATTGTTGTACAATGTTTGATAAACCACTTGAAAAATGATACTAAAAAATGTCAGAAAACATTTTACCACACACATCAAGTTCAGCTAAATCTCTACAGTTAACCTGTAAAAGTTCTATATCTTTTATTGCCAAAGAGTCTAAGAAAAGCTGCTCTTCCTCTCTCAGTATGAACTAACATTTCAAAGTATTTTTGCATGGCTTTTGGCTTTACACAACCATTATGAGACATTCTTGAATTAATTAATTCTAATACAATACCAACTAAATTATAGCAAGGAGAGGGCAAATACCTACCCATGCCGTGTGCTCACGTAAATAGCAGCCTTTGTATTCTATACTGTTGGGATGCTTTATTCTTTGTAGAAACTTGACTTCCTTAATAATATCCTGCCATTTCTATGAGGAGAAAAAAAAGGAATAAAGGAAAGAATTATGAACAGTTGCTTTTCCTTAGAAAGTTATATAAGAAAAAAAGTAATTACCTGATTAAGCAGGGTTAACATACAACTTTGCTGTATTTGTAATATTTAAATAGGAAATGAATACATTTAAAAGAAATTATATTTATATACTTTAAACTCAATTCATAATTTATAGTTATTTTATTCAAGGTAAAACAAATTTTAGTTTGATAAAACTTATCAGTGAGTCTCATTAAAATTTTACAATCACACGCCAAGCATGTTGATGAAAACTATATACCATATTAGTGATTTTTCTTTATCAGTTCTTCTCCTTTCTTTTTTTCTTTAAGATTTTATTTATTTATTTGAGATAGAAGAGAGAACATGAATTGGGGGAGGGGCAAAGGGAGAGGGAGAAGCAAGCTGCCATATTTCTAAAGGCAGGAAAACTATTAGAATAATAGAAAACTTTAAGAAATATTTTGTACTAAAATTTAAGATCATATATCTATTTTATTTCAAAGTCCTCAACAAAATTCAGCAAAATAGGTTTACAGTGTTTTATATAAAATGTGTACAATATAAGATGCTACATTCTGAGAACATTTCATGGACTTTAAATTTCAAAATTGAATGCTCAGAACAAAACAAAAGCCCATATTCTTCAACATAAAAAAGACTTTCATGAAGGCCACTAATAATTTGATGTGGAAAGATGATATACTAAATGAAACTTTGTTCTAGGCATAACTAATCAGACTCCAACACAGTACCAGTCTGCCTGTGAAAGCTAGTTCTAAAGTTGTGCTATAGAATGGCAAATAAAAGTATAGTTAACTTATAAGAAACTTTGTAAAAATTCACGAATTTTTAGAAAATTTTTAGGTATTAAAATGATGGAAGAGTGATATAATCATAATAGTGTTACCATACCCACAATACGATTTTCACAAAAATAAGATTTACCATAAAATAGTGATTCCAAAAAAGTAGGAAACCAAAATCTTTAAAAAGGAAAGACTAACCCAGCAATTCTACCTCTAGGCATATACCTGAAATTCCTGAAAGCAGAGATTCAGAGAAATGAGCATACTCAGTTCAGAGCCACACAATAACCAAGTGGTAGAAGCAACCTAAGTGTCCACTGACAAATGCATAAACAAAATGTGGTGGTTCATACACATACACACTTCAGGAAGGAAATTCTGACACATACTATAACATAGATGAATTTTGAGGACATTATTTTAAGTGAAATAAGCTAGTCACAAAAGGTCTAATACTGCATGATTTCACTTACATGAAAGTAGTCAAATTTATAGACAGAAATGAGAATGGTGATTTCCAGGGCTGGGAGAAGGAGAAAATGGGGAATTACTGTTTAATGAGTTAAAGAATTTCAATTCTGTAAGATGAAAAAAATTCTAGAGAAGAATGGCAGCGATGACTGCCCAACAATATGTTTTCAATGCCACTGAACTGTACACTTAAAAATGGTTAAGGTGGTAAAATTTGTATAATTTATCACAATTAAAATGATTAATTTTAAAAATTAAAACCAAAAGATCCTAGATTTAGAAAGTAGAATACATGTTACAAAGTAAATTTATACAGTTAAATAGAATACATTCTGAAAAAAACTAATCAGAATATTAGCAAATGAAAGTAGTGTCAATGATTTTGTTTTTCAAATTATTACACACTGCCTATTTTTCAGACTAGATATAACTGCCTGTTGGTTATTAAAGTTTGTTTAAAACAAGCCTTCAATAATTTCTAAACCATTAAAAGATTATAAGCAATATAATTTATTGTAAAATGTATCTCACTCTAGTTTACTTTTTTTTAATTTTTTTTTTTTTTTATGATAGTCACACAGAGAGAGAGAGAGAGAGGCAGAGGGAGAAGCAGGCTCCATGCACCGGGAGCCCGACGTGGGATTTGATCCCGGGTCTCCAGGATCGCGCCCTGGGCTAAAGGCAGGCGCCAAACCGCTGCACCACCCAGGGATCCCTCTAGTTTACTTTTATAAATATTGGTACTTCTTCTATGATACAGATAAGTTATATATTAATCCACTGTTTAAAAAAGTAAGCTCATTTCAGTTGCATATTTATTAAAAAATTAAAAGCAAGGGGCACAAGTTGGGAGGCTTTTGTAATGCCACTATTGTTCTATTGTTCTCTTTGTGGTTTTAGATACAACTTTAATGGGTATATGTAGTTTCTGAAAGAGAATTCATCGAAATATACACTTTTTATACTTTTCATTATACTTTTTGTAAGAATTCCCATCTACCCCCATTAAAAAAACAGCATGTCATTCTCTAATATGCCAGTGAGAAAATATCCATTTCACCCACCTCAGTAGACTGCTTTCCACTATAAGACATTTTCTTGATAGCCACCACTTCATTGGTGCGCACATCTCGTGCCTAAAAAACAAAGACCATTGTAAAAATAAATCCATTAAATCAGGGCAATCATTTCTCTGAGAATAGAAGCATTTATAAGCTATCATTTCAAAGAGGACATCAAACACTGTTAAAGTAATTTTTAAAATAATAATAAATACATAGTAAAACTTATCAAATTACCCAGGAGCTATTCATTAGAGAGAAAAATAAAGTAGGTTTATCTTTCAGTGATTTAGTTGAGAGAAAAAAAATACAGAAATTGTAATAGTATTAGACAAAACAAGACTAGTATATATAAATAAGTCTATGCTAAAAATTTTGAAATCTCACTTCTTCTCTCAGGGAACACCAAATGGCAGATGACACTGGTTCTGCAGAAGGGCCCAGAGGCCCCAGAATGGGAATGGGAGGCTGCCTGCAGAGGCTTCAGGAGTGGCAACTGGGGCCAAGGCCATGGCACTCTCGGAGGCAAGGCAGAGGACAAGGAGTGGATCCTGTCACCAAGCTGGGCTGCCTGGTCAAGGACATAAAGATCAAGTCCCTGGAGGAGATCTCTTTTCCCTGCCCATCAAGGAATCTGAGATCACTGACTTCTTTTGGGGGGCATCCCTCAAGGATGAGGTTTTGAAAATCATTCCCGTGCAAAAGCAGACCCGTGCTGGCCAGCGGACCAGGTTCAAGGCATTTGTTGCCATCAGAGATTACAATGGACATGTTGGTCTGGGTGTCAAGTGCTCCAAGGAGGTAGCCACTGCCATCCGTGGGACCATCATCCTGGCCAAGCTTTCCATCATCCCCGGGCGGCGAGGCTCCTAGGGGAACAAGATCAGCAAGCCCTACACTGTCCCATGCGAGGTGACTGGCCACTGTGGTTCTATGCTGGTGCATCTCATCCCTGCCCCAGAGGCACTGGCATTGTCTCAGCCCCTGTGCCCAAGAAGCTACTGATGATGGCTGGTACTGATGACTGCTACACTTCAGCCAGGGGCTGCACTGCCACCCTGGGGAACTTTGCCAAAGGCTACTTTTGATGCGATCTCCAAGACTTACAGCTATCTCACCCCTGATCTCTGGAAAGAGACTCTGTTCACCAAGTTTCCCTATCAAGAATTCACTGACCATCTTATAAAGATCCACACCAGAGTCTCTGTGTAGAGGACCCAGACTCCAGCTATGACTACCATATAATTTTATACAAGAAAAGTAAAAGTGAACTAAAGCTTAAAAATAAATAAATAAAATTTGAAATCTCAATGAAATGGACAATTTTCTAGGTAAAAAATTACTAAAACTGACTTAAAGGAAATGTGAGGAAAACAAACAACAGTGGCAGACTGAAAAGAATACCAATCAATTATCGTTCAAAGAGTCGTAAGTGGAAAATAGTTTTACCAGGGGAACTTTCCAGGATATAAGTGGCAACAAAAGAAAAGCTATCGCATTCATTTTATGAAGGCAGTATAACCCAATAAATTACTAAAAGCTCACAAACAGCACAAAATAGACAATACCAATTTCATTTGAAAATATAGACAAAAGCACTCTACATAAAAATTAAAAGCCAAATACTCAAAGGACATTAAAATAAATTTTCAGGGCAGCCCTGGTGGCCCAGTGGTTTAGCGCCGCCTTCAGCCTGGGGTGTGATCCTGGAGACCTGGGATCGAGTCCCATATCGGGCTCCTGCATCGGGCCTGCCTCTCTCTCTCCCTATGTCTGCCATGAATAAATAAATAAAATCTTAAAAATAAATAAATAAATTTTCATTTGGATAAAATACACAATCATCACAGAAATGCCAAAGATTTGGATACTAGGAAAACATTTCACCATTTACCATATTTTTTAAAAAAGATTTTATTTATTTTAGGATGTGGGGGCAGAGAGAGAGAGAGAGAGAATGCATGGACACCTGCACACATGTGCATGAGCAGAGGGAAGGGCAGAGGGAGAGAGAGAAGCAGGCTTTCTGCTGAGCAGAGAGCCCAACAAGGTTGGATTCCAGGACTCCAGGACCACAACCTGAGCAGAAGCAGACATTTAATGGATTGAACCACCCAGGCTCCCTCATTTACTACATTTTATTGAAAGTCAAAGAGCTAAATATATATGTCAGTGTTCAGTAAATGCTGAAAACTCAGGAAGGGCCCAACACTAAAGGTACTCAATTACAAGGAAGGTCAAATTCCTAGAAAACCTAAATTAGAAAGGTAATTTCTCAACATGACAAATCATGTCTATTGTAAACAACTGCTAATCAGAATTAACACTGCTACAAAGATATAATTGTTTACCACTCCTGTGGAAATTCTGAAAACAAAGTAATAAAAATATAACAGAAATACGATCATTAACTCTTTGGAATCCCAGAGCCAAACTCTCACTAAACAGACACACACGAATAGCTGTAAATATTTAAAATGACTTTGTAAAAGGGTCAAAATCATCTCAAATCACCTGTGGAAGAAATAATCTTCAGTTTAGCCTTGAATGAATTCCCAAAATTAAATGTTCTAAAATTAGATTATGGGAATAGGTATAAATCCTATTTACTAAAAATCACTGAAATGTACACTTAAAGTCGGTGAACTTATAGCATTCAATTCATACCTCAATAAACGTGTTAAAAAATAGCACATATGTTAAGTTATACCTCTACTGTGTTGCTTTAAACAACTTTTTAAGGGAGGTCTGGGTGGCTCAGTCAGTTAAGCTTCCAACTCTTGATTCTGGCTCAGGTCATGATCTCAGGGTGGTGAGCTTGAGCCCTGTGTTGAGTTCTACACAACAAGGCGTGGAGCCTGCTTGGGACTCTATCTCCCTCTCCCTTTGTCCCCCCACACCCCACCTCCCAAGAGCGCTCTCTCTCTCTCTCACTCACTCTTATTCTCTCTCAAAATTAAAAAAACAAAAAAAAAAAAACACTGTGTAGTGGGTCCTGGGAACAACTAATGACATTTCAATTTCAATTAGTAGTAGACAGGTTAATGGAAACTTGCACTACTTGTTGTAATCAGTAAAGTGGATCTAGCCACATAAATCCTGCTTGAGTACTTTTTTTTTTTTTTTAAGATTTTATTTATTCATTCATGAGAAATACAGAGAGGCAGAGACACAGACATAGGGAGAAGCAGGGTCCTCACAGGGAGCCCAATGCCGGACTCAATCCTCAAAGCCAAAGGCAGATATCCCACAGTAAATTTATTTTTCCAAAATGTTCTCTGCTTAGCTGTGAGCCCCTTGATTTTAATCAACAGGTGTTAAGAGCAATATTTTTTCTTTTATAACAGCTTTATTGAGACAGTTTACATTCCATACAAATCACACAATTAATGTGTATGGTTTCATGGCTTTTAGTACACAGATATATGAAACCATCAGTATAATTTTAGAACATCCATCATCTCAAAAAGAAATCTCCAAATTGTTCATTGAAAAAAATGGTTAAAACGGTAAATTTCATGTGTATTTTACAAAAAAAAACAAATTCTCTATTTAAAAAAAAAAAAAAAAACATGTCCTTTAGCAATCACCCTCTAATTCCTTTCCCCCCTTCACTTCAGAGTTAAGCAACAACTAATGTCTCTGACCCCTCTAGAGATTTACTACCCATTCTGGACACTTCATATTAATGGAACCATATAACATGTGGTTTCTTTTTGCTTCTTCCATTCGGCATGCTTTTTAGATTCATGACTCATGATGTTAAGCATCTTTTCATGTGCTTCCTGGCCATCTGCACATCTTCTTTGGAGAAATGTCAATTCAGATCCTTTGCCTTTTTTTTTTTTTTTAGATTTTATTTATTTATTCATTGAGAGACAAACAGAGAGAGGCACAGACACAAGCAGAGGGAGAGGCAGCTCCTCACAGGGAGCCTGATGTGGGACTTGATCCCAGAACCCCAGGATCACAACCTGGGCCAAAGGCAGATGCTCAACTACTGAGCCACCCAGGTACCCTCTTTGCCCATTTTTAAATTGTCTTCTATTGAGTTGTAAGAGTTCTTTATATATTCTAGACAAATACGTTATAGGATATGAAATTTAAAAGTATTTTCTCCTATAAGATTGTCTTTCAACATTTAAAACACGTTTTTTATTTTGATGAAGTCTAATTTATCTATTTTTTCTTTTGTTGTTCATGTCTTTGTTGTCATCTAAGAATCCTTTTCCAAAACCAAGGTAGGCAGCTTTACCCTTATGTTTTCTTAAAAAGTTTTATAGATTTAACAGTTATATTTGTATCTTTAATCTATTTTGAATTTTTATATATGGTATCAGGTAAAGGTCCAATTTTATTGCTTTTCATTAAACAGACACTTAAATAATTTGTTTTGAGAGACAGCATGCAAGCATGAGAGGGAGGAGGGGCAACAGGCAAGGGAGAAAGAATCCCAAGCAGACTGCTGGCTGAGCAGAGCCCCACAGGGAGCTGGACCTCATGACCCTGAGATCATGACTTGAGCCCAAATCATGAGGGGGATACTTAACCGAGACACCCAGGAACCCCCAGATGTAGGGTTTTTTAAATGTGGTTTCTTTCTTTTACAAGATTTATTTATTTTTGAGAGAGAGCATGAGCAGTGGGGAGGGACAGATGGACAGGAAAAGAAAGAATCCCAAGCAGACTTCCCACTGAGGGTGGAGCCCCACAGAGCTAAATCCCACAACCCCAAGATCATGACCTGAGCTGAAACCAAGAGTTGGCCACCTAACCAACTGAGCCACCCAGCCACCCCACCATATGTACTTTTAATTAGCCTAAGATAAAGCCTGATTTAAAAGTGGGTATATGGAATGCCTGGGTGGCTAGGCAGTTGAGCATCTGTGTTTGGCTCAGGCCGTAATCTCAGAGTCCCCAGATCGAGTCCCACATCAGGCTTCCTGCATGGAACCTTGCTTCCTCCTCTGCCTGTGTCTCTGCCTCTCTCTCTCTCTCTCTCTCATGAATAAATGTTTTTTTTATTTTATAGAAAGCCAAATGATCATTAAAAAAAAAAACAAAAGTAGGGCAGCCCCGGTGGCGCAGGGGTTTAGCGCCACCTGCAGCCCATGGCGTGATCCTGGAGACCCAGGATCGAGTCCCACGTCAGGCTCCCTGCATGGAGCCTGCTTCTCCCTCTGCCTGTGTCTCTGCCCCCCTCTCTCTCTCTCTCTCTCATGAGTAAATTAAAAAAAAAAAAAAAAAGTGGGTTTATTAGGAGTGCCCGATATAGGTCCTTGGCCTCTCTCTCACCCTTTTCTCTCTCTCAAAAGAAATAAATAAATAAAAGTGGGCGTGCTAAATGCAATGCAATTTTCTGGATTGATTCTAGAAAAAAAGAGTGGAAAAACTGGAAAAATCTGAGTATGTAAGTTTGGTGTATCATTTAATCAATGTTGATCTCTTAGTGACAAAACCGTGTTACATGGCGATGTACATTAGGGTAACTGAAAATTATAGAGGAAAACTCTTCTATTATTATAAAATCTTCTGTAACGCTATTTTAAAATAGTAAGCTAAGATAGAAAATGATTATAATTTATTAAAATCCAACATATTGGGATCCCTGGGTGGCGCAGCGGTTTGGCGCCTGCCTTTGGCCCAGGGCGTGATCCTGGAGACCCGGGATCGAATCCCATGTCGGGCTCCCGGTGCATGGAGCCTGCTTCTCCCTCTGCCTATGTCTCTGCCTCTCTCTCTCTCTCTCTCTCTCTCTGTGACTATCATAAATAAATAATAAAAAAAAAAATTAAAATCCAACATATTAGTAATTATTACATTAAAATTAAATGACACGGGGCACCTGGGTGGCTCAGTGGTTGAGTGTCTGCCTTTGGTTCAGGTCATGATCCCAGGGTCCTGGGATCGAGCCCTGCATTGGGCTCTCCGCAGGGAGCCTGCTTCTTCCTCTACCTATGTCTGTGCCTCTCTCTTTGTATCTCTAATGAATAAACAAATAACATCTTAAAAAATTAAATTACAATTAAAATGAGATACCTTGCCTATTACATTAAAAAAAATTTAATGTCTACAATGTTTTTCCCTCCCTTCAGGATCACATGTTGTACTTCCTTATCATGTCTTGTTAGTCTCCTCTACTCTAGAACAATTCCTGAACCTTTCCTCATCTTTCATGACAATGGCATTTTTGAAGAATATACAGTAGTATTTTATAAAATGTTACTAAATTTGTGCTTGCCTGGCATTTCTTCAAGATTAGATTCTGGTTATACACCGCAAGAGTGATTTTGTCCTTTTCAGGATACCGTATCTGTAGGAATACAGTGTCTGTCTGTTCCTCCTTGATGATACTAATTTTCATCACCTACTCAAGACTTTGTCTGATTTTTTCCAATGTATATAGTTAATAGTTACTGTTTCCTACCTTGTATCTAACAAGTATTCTGTGAAGAGATACTTTTAAACTATGTAAGCATCCTGTTCATCAAACTTTCTCTCTAGATTTAGCAACCTCTGAACGGTTCTGGCCACAATCTTCACTATGATGATTACAAAATGCTAATTTTTTCCCCAACTCTATCATTCCCTTCACATTTAACAGTCAACATCATATTATGAAGAAAAGTCCTCCTTTTTATCCATCGATTCATCATCTGTCCTGGAAATTATGGATTCCTATTTTATTCAATAGGCTATATAAATCCATTGCCATTTTTTATATGGATGTTCATATTCCAGGATTTGTCAGTGTGAGCCCCCTAAATCTGGCTCTAGTGTCCTTTTGACAGGGCTCCCCCCCTTTTTTTTGTCTAAAGCACTTTTTAACTTTCTGGCACACGATGTTCTAAGGCTTATCTTTTAATGTTCCCTGTCCCTTAAATAGAATGAGCCATTACTCCAAGGAGCTCTTGTTCCCTTTAGTGAGGAATTCAAAATCTATGTGCTCACCGATTCTGAGGTGTCATTGCAATGACAATTTTGTGGCAGATATAGATAGGAGATATGCATTTTATATATATAATCCTATATATATATATAGGATTGGGGAAGAGATACATCCTATTGAATCTCATAGGGTTCTTCCTTACTTTCCTGAATCCGTATTTCTTGTTTTATAGTTAGGATCCTGACTCTAAATAACATCAAAATAATTCACTGCTCAGGGCAGCCCCGGTGGCGCAGCGGTTTAGCGCTGCCTGCAGCCCGGGGTGTGATCCTGGAGACCCGGGATCGAGTCCCACATCGGGCTTTCTGCATGGAGCCTGCTTCTCCCTCTGCCTGTGTCTCTGCCTCTCTCTCGCTCTCTCTGAATCAATAAATAAATCTTTAAAAAAAATAATTCACTCAGTCCTTTAACACATAGTTTCAGAACTGTCACACATATTACAATATGAAACAAATGTATTAAGAGCTGAAGATTTGTCTGCAGTTTCTTTCTCCCAGACTGAAGGTTTATAGTTTAAAAAGTTACTTGTATTAGTTCTATTCTTTCCTCCAATGTGGTTATGTCTGAAATACAGTTGGATGCATTGTTTCTGTTTGCCTTAAAAAAAAAAAAAAAGATTTTATTTATTTATTCACTGAGAGACAGAGAGAGAGGCAGAGGGAGAAGCAGGCTCCATCTGGGGAGCCCGATGTGGGACTCACTCCCAGGACCCCAGGATCACAACCTGAGCCAAAGACTCAGGTAGGCTCAACTACTGAGACACCCAGGCGCCCCCCTCCTGTTTGCCTTTGACATGCTCCCTCATATATACTGGTTACATTTTAATTTTTAAACATATTAAATATTTACTACACAAAAGGTATACTCAAACAAGTATCATTCCATCCTCTAACTCTTCCATTCCAATCCCCACCACAACTATCATCATTCTGTATCCTGAATTGTTGATTGTATGGGGGCATAAATTATCTAACTTCATCAAACTATACATTTAATATCTGTATATTTACTGTACATAAGTTGAACTCAATAAATTCAGTCAATTTAATATATACCACCAGCACACTGAATGGGCTACATGTCAGGATTTTCTTAGTGTGGTGGTGGTGGTGGTGGTTGTTGGTTGGTTGTTGTTGTTGTTGTTCTTCTTCTTCTAAGATTTTTATTTATTTATTTGAGAGAGAGACAGGGAGAACACAAGCAGTGGGAGGGACAAAGGGAAAGGGACAAGCAGACTCCAGGTAGAGCCTGAAGCACAGCTCGATCCCATAACCCCAAGATCACGAGCTAAAGTCAGACACTAAACAGACTGAGACAGGTATCCTCTCAGTGTGGTTCTTTTATTGAGTCCAATTCTAAGATTCTATGTTTATTTTCCCTTGGTTCTGTATTTATTTCTCCATACTAGGTGTAAATGGAGAAGGGATAAGCATAAACTCAGACAAAACTATAATACCAAAAAATAGGGTTATTTTTGAAATATTAGGTCCCCTCTAGGTCCCTCTTCTCCCATCTTGTGTCCAATCTGGAATTTAAACAAACGTGAACAACAACAAACACACACATAGAGCATGTGTACATTAACAAGATTCTTCAAGGATGTATACTTAAATGTTAATCATGCTCTCTTTGGTAGTGAAATTATAGTTCTTACTGTATTTTTATCCTTTTTGTATCCAATTTACAAATGGGATATGAACCGAAAGTTTAAATTGTTAAGAATTTGAAACATATTTTCTCTAGGGAAATAATATTTTAAATTGTGGTTTTATTGCAAAGATGCCCACTACAAAAATAAAAACAAACAAAAAACCCCTAAATCTGTAATACTGACAAAATATTAAACATCTATATAGCATTTGTTGCTTGAGGGAGGGGGAAGCAATTTTAATAGGAAGAAGAAATAAAGAATGTGAGTAGAATTCTTCCCTACAGATTAAGAAAATAATTCTTAGAGGTACTTTATGGCTTTAGAATAATAGTTCATTGGCTCTCTTTGAAAATTACAATCTTTAAGATAATAGACATGTTTCTTTAACTACCAATTTTATCTCCTGGAACCGTTTATTTATGAAGTGTACATTATTTCTCCACAGGAAAAAAAAAAGTCAACAAACACTTCCCTTTCTTCTTTTTTGGAAAAAGTCTATTTCTGAGGTTAAATTTTTTTTTAAATATTTTCTTTATTTATTCATGAGACACAGAGAGAGAAAGAGAGAGAGAGAGAGAGAGAGAGAGAGAGAGGCAGAGACACAGGCAGAGGGAGAAGCAGGCTCCATGCAGGGAGCCTGATGCGGGACTTGATCCCAGAACCATGGGATCACATCCTGAGCCAAAGGCAGACGCTCAATCGCTAAACCACCCAGGCGTCCCTAATTCTTTTTTAACTTAGAAATAATTACAGACTTACAGAAGTGTTGGAAAAATATTACAATTACCATACCCTTCACCCTGCTTCCTCTAATGTTAATATCTACATAATATAGTGCCATTATCAAAACTAACAAATTAACACTGGTAATATTATTAACCATTAACTAAACTAAGGCCTTATTTTAAGTTCACCAATTTTTCCACTAATAAACTTTTTTATTGTTGTTCCAAGATCCTACGTTGCTTGGTTACCATGTTGTCTTAATTTCCTCCAGCTTGTGGCAATCCCTCAAACCTTTCTCTTTCATAATGCTGACACTTCTGAAGAGTACTGGTTATTTTGTATAATGTTACCCAATCTGAGTATATTTCCTCATGATTTAAGTTTATGCACTTTAAAAATAAGAACAACACAAAAATAATGTAACCTCAGTTTCATGTCAGAGGGAGAGTATGTGAAGTGGACACTGGTGATTTAATCATGAACACTTGGTTAAGGTAGTCTGCCAGATTTCTCCACTGATTTTCCCATTTCAATTAATACATATCTCTGGGGCCATATTAGACATTATACATATATCCTCTTCCTCCTCAGAATTTAACCCACTAATTTTATCATCAATCAGTGGATCTTGGTTGCAACAATTACTTCTCTTAGTTGTTCTACATTTAATAAAAGGAATTTGTATTTGCATATATATATATATACACATGCATATATATACACATATATATACATATATATCTGTGGCATGTGAGAGAGAAATAGGATCCTACTAATATCTTCACAATTCCAATCAAACAACATAGTGTTATTATCCAGCCTTCCCCCTTTCCTTATTTGTAACTTCTTTCTTGAACAGTAAGAAAACTGGTTCTCCTTATCTATAATACATTTACTTACTTATTCAAATCTTCTATATAGTTTCAGAACGGCCAAACCATATCTCTGTGAGAAACTGAGTAACTACAGTTCCTTTTGTGTTTAGCCTTATTCAGCCAAAATAATGTTTCAAAAATCATTTGAGATTAGCTCTTTTCTCCCTCATCCACTTCTGTGTGTTTATGTTATTTCTTTACAATACAGTTAGGTTCACATGTTATAGTTGCAACCATTTATATTTCCCCATCATAGTTTTTTAAAAATTATTATTAACATTAAAGAACACTTAATAAACTGGTAAAATTCACTCTTTATGGCATGCATACTGAAGTAGATTGCAATTTTGGCAATTATGAATAAAACTACCATTAATTATTCATATGTAGTTTTTTGTGTGAACTTGAGTTTTCATTTCTCTTGGATTAACATTTAGGAGTGGGAATGCTGGGTCATATGATAATAGTATGTTTAACTTTAAAAACTGCCAGACCGGGGTGCCTGGGTGGCTCAGTGGTTGAGTGCCTGCCTTTGGCTCAATTCATGATCCTCGGGTCCTGAGGTTAATTAAGTCCTATGACAGGCTCCCCGCAGGGAGCCTGCTTCTGCCTAGGTCTCTGCCTCTGTCTCTCTCACGAATGAATAAATAAAATCTTAAAAACAACAACTGCCAAACCATTTTCCACAGTAGCAAGACCATTTTACACTCCTACCAGCAATTAATGAGAATTCCAATTGCTCCACATACTCACCAGTACTTGGCACTGCCTATATTTCTTTCAGCTCATCTTTCTTTCTTTCTTCTTCTTCTTCTTTTTTTTTTTTGTTAAGATTTTATTTACTTATGAGAGACACAGAAAGAGAGAGAGAGGCAGAGACACAGGCAGAGGGAGAAGCAGGCTCCATGCAGGGAGCCCGATGCGGGATTCGATCCAGGGTCTCCAGGATCACATCCTGGGCCGAAGGCAGGCATAAAACTGCTGAGCCACCCAGGGATCCCCTCATCTTTATCTATCTATCTATCTATCTATCTATCTATCTATCTATCTATCTACCTATCTATCTATCTATCTATTTTTTTTTCCTCATCTTTATTTCTAAATCATTTTAATAGGCATACAGTGGTATCTTATTGGTCTTAAATTTGCTTTTTCCTAAAAACTGATGATTTTAATAGGCATACAGTGGTATCTTATAGGTCTTAAATTTGCTTTTTCCTAAAAACTAATGATTAAGACCAAACTTATTGGTCTTAAATTTGCTTTTTCCTAAAAACTAATGATGTTGAGCATCTTTGTATGTTTACTAATCATCTATATTTTGGGTAGATCTGTTTAGACCTTTCACTCAATTTTTATTAGGTTATTATCTTAATGTTGAGCTGTGAGAGTTCTTAATTTTTTAAATTTATTTTTATTTTATAGAGAGAATGCATGCAAGCAGAGGGAGGGGAAGAGGGAGAGAGAATCTTCAAGCAGACTCCCTTCTGGATGTGGAGCCCAACTTAAGGCTCGATCTCTAGACCCTGAGATGCATGACCTCCGTCAAAATTAAAAGTCAGACAGGACTTACTGAGCCATTCAGGTGCCCTGAGAGTTTTTTATGTGTTCTGGATACAAATCTTTTGTCAGATATGTGACTTGAAAATATTTTCTGCCAATCTGTGGCTTTCCTTTTCATCTCTTAACAGTATCTTTAAGAAAACAAAAGTTTTACATTTTGATACAGTTCAACTTATAAATTTTGTCTTTTATGGGTAATATACTGTCTCTGTTGTTAAAGATTTTTTACTTACGTTTTAGTCTAGAAACTTTATAGTAGGCTTTATATTTAGCAGGATGATCCATTTTGCACTCGTTTTTATAGAAGGTATGAATCAAAGTTTATCTTTATTTTTTAAAAAGATTTTAAAGTAATCTCTACACCCAATGTGGGGCTCAAACTACAAGTCCCAAATCAAGAGTTGTATGTTGCACCAACTGAGGCAGCCAGGCATTCTTCAAAGTTTATTTTTATGCATATGGATGTCTAGTTGCTCTGGCACCATTTGTTGAAAAGACTATCCTTTCTTCACTGATTTGTCTTTGCACCTTTGCCAGGAATCTGTTAACTATAGTTGTATGGGTCTATGTCTGGACTCTGTTCTGATTGGTTTATATATTTATCCTTTTAACAGTATCATACTATCTTGATTACTGTAGGTTTTTGAAATCAGATGATGTGAGTTTTTGAACTTGTTTTCTTTTTCAAAGTTGCTTTGGCTAGTTACTTCACTTTCCCTAAAATTTTTAGAATTTTTTTTTTTAAAGATTTATTTATTCATGAAAGACACAGAGAAAGAGGCAGACACACTGGCAGAGGGAGAAGCAGGCTCCGCAGAGGGAGCCCAGTGTGGGACTAGATCCCAGAATGCTGGAATCACACCCTGAGCCAAAGGCAGACACTTAGACGCTGAGCCACCCAGGCGTCCTTCAAATATGCTTGTTAGTATCTATTTTAGAAGGCTGCTGAGATTTTGACTGGGATTGCATTGAATCTATACATCAATGTGGACATAAGTGACAGTATAACATTAATCTTCCAATCCATCAACACAGTATATCTCTTCAATTTATTTAGGTCTCCTTTGATTTTTTTCAATGTTTTATGGTCTTTAGAATACAAATCTTACACATTTTTTGTTGGATTTAAGCTCAAGTATTTCATTCTGTAGTTTCTATAAGCAGTACTTTTAGCATAAAACAAATTTTACTCGTTCACTGCTGACATACAGAAATAAAATGAAGTTTTGTATATTGAGCTTGTATCTTGCAACTTTGCTATACTCATCTATTAGTTCTCGGAGTCCTTTTGTAAACTGGGAATTTCCAAAGTAAACTATCATGTTGTATGTAACATGGTAAATATGTGGATAAATCTTTAAATACTTTTTTCTCTTAGATTCTTTAAAATACATGATTGTTTAAAGAAAAAATCATTAACACTGAATTCTTTATTTATAATGTATGCTGATGTGGGACACTGGCTTGCTCAGTTGTTGGAGCCTGCATCTCCTGATCTCAATGTAGTGAGTTCAAGCACCACATTGGATATAGAAATTACTTAAAAATAAAAAAATAATTTAAAAAATCTAGTGTGTGCAGATGTAATACATTAGACAAGAATAGCATAAATAATATAGACATTTTTATTGGAGTAATTAATATATAACAAATGAACTGAAAAGAGGATGGAATACTCCTCTCATAGAGTATAAGTCAGATGATAACAGTTAGAAAAGGTTTTTTTTAAGTGTTTATAGAGGGGCACCTGAGTGCTTTGGTCAGTAAGCATTTTCTTCAGCTCAGGTCATGATCCAGGGTCCTGGGATCGAGCCCCGCATCGAGCTGCCTGCTCAGTGGGGAGTCTGCTTCTCCCTCTGCCCTTCCCTCTGCTCACGCTCTTTCTCTCAAGTAAATAAAATCTTTTTTTAAAAAGGTGTTTATATATATATATATATATATATACACACATATATATACATATGTATATATACACATAACAAAATACTTAAGTGATAAGTGAAGAGCAAAATACTACGTATCATCCATTCTCACTGCCTGAGAATAAAGATAAAGCCAAAATTGGCTATAGGCCTAAAGACAAACTGGATGTTGTAGAGAGCAAAAAACAGGAGGAAATCATTCTGTTTCAAACCATAAAACTCTGAAGATCCGTTCGGAAGCGATTTTAATGAACCAGTTAGAATGATCTGAAATCACCATCAATTAATCATATGTAAATTGCTTTTCTAGATCTTCTTTGTATATTTTTCTCATTTTTTTTTTTAAGATTTATTTACTGACTTGAGAGAAAGAGAGAGAGAGAGAGAATGGAGGAAGGGTAGAGGGAGAGACAGAATCTCAAGTAGACTCCCTGTTTAAACATGGAGCCCAGTACATGGCTCAATCTCATGACTCTGAGATAATGACTTGAACCAAAATCTAGAGTTGGATGCCCAACTGACTGAGCCACCTAGGCTTCCCATACCTTTTTTTTTTTAATTAACATTGAACAATTTGCTGTAACCACTGAAAATATAAACTCACCAAGCCCCTAAAAGAATACAGATTAGTAAAATCTTATACTAGAAAAAAGAGGTAAATATTACAACTCATTCTTTAAAATGAAGAAAAATAACTTTAAAAAAATGAATTTGCCAGGATCATACATGATCTGTCATATTTGTTAGCAAGCTACCTATCTCCCAAGCCAGTGCTCTGTAACCCATCTACTGACATACTGGTTCTACTTATGGTATTGGAAACTAAAAGAGAAATTTTTATCTTCCTGGCAATCTAGAGATAGTAGTCCTTTTGGACAGCTAATTCTTTTGGTTTGCTTTCAAATACTTGATACCAGCCCTTGCTTGATTAGCTTGCCTGATGAGATAGCCAGCATACCTGGTTCAACTGGAGTATTTTTAAACTTTAGGTGATCCTTATTGTCAACTAATGAAAATTCAGAAATGTTATGAAAACTATTTGCAGTCATCTAAAAAAATTAGGTAAGAAGGTCCTTCCTCTATATACTCTATAGACAGATAATAGACATTAAAAGCCCTGTCATGGGGTAGGGATGAGAGAAACAAAAACCAAAGCATTCATTCATGTGTGCACTCTCACACACACAACACATACTCATAGGTTTGATACCATGAAATACAAAAGTTAGTGACCTAAAAATGGGATTATGGCAAAAAGATTAAATTCTGGGCTACATTCAAACTTTGCTCATCCAGCTGGCACATGTTTCCCAGACATCAAAACAATTAACAAAAAACACCTGCTTTTAGCAGTTGCCCTTGATTCCTTGATGCTTTCACATGCAATGGTTCCTGATGGGTGATTCCAACCTGAACCTAGGTTTCCTGACTTCCTAAAACAGCATTTATCTTGTTTCCCTCATTCATTTTGTTATGAAAATATGTCAAACATACAGTAAAATTGGATTCATTCAGTGAACTTTTGTTATGTCTCACTAGGTCAGAAGTCAGCCAACTTTTTCTATAGTGAGATACTAAGTATTTTAGGCTTTGTGGGCCAAGTACAATGATCTTTCTTTTTCTGTTGCATTTTCTTCCTTTTTTTTTTTTCTAATTGTAAAAACCATTTTTTAAGATTTTATTTTTAAGTAATCTCTACACCCAACACGGGGTTCAAACTTACAACCCCAAGATCAAGAGTCACATATTCTGCTGACTGAGGCAGCCAGGAGCCCCTGTAAAAACCATTCTTAATTTGGAAGTTGAGCAAAAGTAGTTCACATGCTGGATTTGGCCCCACTGGCTGTAATTTCCCAGGCCCACCTATAGATAAATCTTTGGGCAATATTTTGCCCCATTTGCTTTGAAACTTTCTAAAGTACATATTATCATCACATTGTCATTACTTATTATTGCAGAGGATTTGAGAATACACATTCTCACCCTTGGTTCCAAAATGCTTCTTCATATATTTTTTCTAATAACAAAAACATTCTTTTTTAAGATTTTATTTATTTATTCATGAGAGAGACAGAGAGAGAGAGAGGCAGAAACACAGGCAGAGGGAGAAGCAGGCTCCATGCAGGGAGCCCGACGTGGGACTGGATCCTGGTTCTGTCTCCAGGGTCATGCCCTGGGCTGAAGGTGGCGCTAAACTGCTGAGCCACCTGGGCTGCCCAAACATTCTCTTAAATAACCACAGTACTTACCAAATTTAGGAAATTCAGCATTGATATACAATTATCTAGTACACATATAGTCCATATTCAAATTTCATCAATTATCTTAGAAAATTTATAGAAAATTTCTTCCAATCACAATGTGGGCATTGTGTTTAACTGGGTCTCTTATAGGCCAGCTCCTGACATCTAGCTCAGACCAATTTGCTTTTGCTGCTCCTGTGAGATCCTTCCTATGGGACTATGAAACTTTCTTTCCCAGCCACAGATCTTTAAAATATTCCAGGTGGGTAGGACAACTCCAGAAACTACTACATAAGGAAGTCTAAGCACTAGGGAATCATCTCCCTACATACACAATAATTCTCTTCCATGAGGTACTACCATGTGCACCCTCTTATCAGAAAACAAGTTCTCTTATTCTATCAATTTAAACTTTAGTTCAAAAATGTGTATTCATGGAGTGCCTGGCTGGCTCAGTTGATAGGCATACAACTCTTGATCTCAGGGTTATGAGTTCAAGTCCCACACTGGGCACAGAACTTATTTAATAAAAAAAGAAAAAATGTGTATTCACCTTTCTACCCTCACTGACACTATCTAAACTCTCAGTCTCTCGGGGTACCTGGGTGGCTCAGTGGTTGCGCATCTGCCTTTGGCTTGGGTCGTGATCCCAGGTTCCTGGGATGGAGTCTCACATTGGGCTCACCACAGAGAGCCTGCTTCTCCCTCTGCCTGTGTTGCTGCCTCTCTCTGTGTGTCTCTCATGAATGAGTGAATAAATAAATCTTCAACTCTCAGTATCTCTTTTTTTTTAAGATTTATTTATTTATTTGAGACAGAGAGCATATGTGCATACGCACATGGAAGGGCAAAGGGAGAGGGAGGAGAGAAACAGACTCCCCGCTGAACACAGAGCCACAATGGGGTTGATCCCACGTTCCCTGAGATCACAACTTGAGCCAAAATTAAGTCAGACACTTAACCAACTGAGCCAGCCACTCAGGTATCCCAAGCCCTCAGTATTTCTTTCCTAAATTATCACAAAAGCTTCAAAATCAGCATCCTTTCTTTGATCTTTGACAAAGCCAATTTTTCCTTCACATTACTACAAGAATAAACTTTCTATATTATGAATGGGAATATAATATCTCTCCTGCACTTCAATAGGTTCCCTAAAGACTTTAGAATCAAGCCTACATTTGTTAGTATGGTGTATGGTGCTGTCTTCAAGAGTCTTTGCTTGTCTTTCCTTTTTACCTTTCTCTGATACATTCTTAGTCCCCACTACAACCTGATTTTTTCTGTTGTTTTTTTACAACCTTGATTTTAAAACCTACCTGCTCCAGTCACTTTAAAGACTAATGACAAGTTATAGATTTGGGGTAATACAATTTTATAGATTTAAAATTTTTAAATTACTGATATTTTGCTAATATGTTATTTAACTCAGTCCCTTTAATGCAAGGAAAAGGATCGTAACATCACTATCCCCACTTAACATATCAGATGGGAAGGTCTAAAGAAGAGAGAAAATCTAAAGAAATTTATACTTTCATTACTAACAATGAAATACCAATTGCTCCAAAAACACATATATTTACAGAATGATATATGAAAACTCCATGCAAATACAAATATATCACACATTAACCTAGAAAATCTTACTACTAATACTTGCCCAAAACAACTATAAAAACAGGCAATATATGTAAAACAACCGCATGAAACTACTGAAGAGCAACAAATGCAGGGAAGGCTTGAGACACTAGAATGCTTGAGAGAGACCAGAATGCTTGAGAGAAGACAACCTACAAAGTGAGCTATAAATTTACTCCAGCTTCATCCCTGAATTTGTGGTACAGAAAAATAAGAGTCCAAGGAGAAAGCCAGGCTAAGGAGACAGAAGCCAGAAACAGGAGCTTCCAAAACAGACTTACAGCGTATCATCTCAAAAAAGGGAGCTGAAAAGCAACAGCTCAAAAATCTGCAGGGGCTCCTAGGTGGCTCAATTGTTTGAAAATCTGACTCTTGGTTTTGGCTCAGATTGTAATCCCCCTGTTGTGAGATTGAGCCCCATGTCAGGGCTCCCTGCTTAGCGGAGAGCTCTGCTTCTCCCTCTCCTTCTGCCCATCCTCCCATCCTGCTCTCTCTCTCAAATAAATAAAATCTTAAAAAAAAAACAAAAAACAAAACCCTACACAATCCTAAACTTGCCTACCTGCCTCACTTGTTTCTTGCCATAGAAACCACAATAAGTGCTCTTGTCCATGTTTTTCCCTTGCTTCCTCTGCCTCCTCACTGACACCAGTGCTTCTGCAGACGCCCCCCTCTGGCCTGGCACGCCCTCTTCTCTTGGACCTGTTGAGTATAACAAACCTTTCCTGTAATCACCTGATCTTGATACCTGATCTGTTGGTGTCCCCACACCTGAATAAAACCTAAATTTACAACAATAATAACAAACTCTTGATTAATTCAAAAGATGGCAAGAACAGGGGTGCCTGGCTGGCTCAGTTGGTAAAACATGAGACTCATGATCTCAGGGTGGGGAGTTCAAGACCCACACTGGGCATAGAGCTCACTAAAAAACAGAAATCAAATACAAAAAAGACTTATGCCCAACTATAAGCAGTAATTGCATAAAATATAAATGAACAAAAAACCTCCATTAAAACAAATGAAAAAGAAAAAGTTCCTTACTTTGTTGTTGGCAGCAATTTTCTAGATAGGATCCCAAAGCACAAGAAACAAAGGCAAAAATATGGGCAGCCCCAGTGGTGCAGCGGTTTAGTGCCGCCTGCAGTCCGGGGCGTGATCCTGGGGACCTGGGATAGAGTCCCACATTGGGCTCCCCGCATGGAGCCTGCTTCTCCCTCTGCCTGTGTTTCTGCCTCTCTCTCTTTCTCTCTCTCTCGGTCTCTATGAATAAATAAAATCTTTAAAAAAAAAAAAGGCAAAAATAAGTAAGTGGGCTAAGTTAAATTAAAAAGACACACAGCAAAACAAAATGAAAAGGCAATCGATGGAATGGAAGAAAACATTTGCAAATCACATATCTGATAAGGAGTTAGTATCTAAAATGTTTAACAAGTTCACAAAACTAAACAACTTGGATGAAACTTGAGTGCATTATGCTAAGTTAAATAAGACAGAAAAAGGCAAATACAGGGCACCTGGCTGGATCAGTCAGATGAACACAGGACTCTTAATCTCAGGGTCATGAGTTGGGAGCCTCATGTTGGATGCAAACTGCTTAAATAAATAAACTTAAAAAGAAAAAGACAAATACTGTATATTTAGAATCTAAAGAAGCTGCACTCCAAGAAACTAGAATAATGGTTACCAAGGGTTGAGAGGTGGGAGGAAATGGGCAGATATTGGTCAAAGGGTATACATTTCCAGTTATAAGATTAACAAGTTCTGGGAATTTAATGTATAGCATGGTGATTACAGCTAATAATACTATATTAGATCCTTGAAAGTTGCTAAGAGAGTAGATCTTAAATGTTTTCAATACAAAAAGGAAACGATAATTATGTGACAGGAAGGAGGTGTTACCTAATGATATAGTGGTTATCATTTTGCAATATATAAATATATCAAATCAATACACTGTACAGCTTAAACTTACACAATTTTATACATTAATCACATCACAATAAATGTGAAAAAATTCGGGGGGTGAAGACAACAAAGATGAGAAATATTTTATATTTTTAATTTATGTTTTGGGGGGCAGAGGAAGAGGGGAAGAGAATCTTAAGCAAGCTCTACACCAAATGTGGAGCCCCACGCAAGGGCTCAATCTTGTAACCCGGAGATCATGACCTAAGCCAAAATCAAGAGTTCGATGCTTAACCAAGCAAGCCACCCAGGTGCTCCAAGAAACACTTTAAATGTAAGGTTCCAGAAACAGTGAGTGAAAAAGGATGGAAAAAGAACTACCAGGCAAGCACTTGCCAAAGAAAGATGTGTGATTAATATCAAAGTAGATTTCAAAGCAAGAAATACTATGAAAAGACTGAAATTTTGTAATGATAATGGGACAATTCAACAAGAAGACACGATAATCTGAAATTTGTATATTCCTAATAAATCAGCCTAGAAATGCATGAAGAGACAGCTAAAAAGAAAAAAAAAAAAGACAAATCCACAATCAGTAGAGATTTTAAAATACATTTTTGAGTTGCTGATAGAACATGCACATCAAAAACAAATAAATCAGAAAGGATGCAAAAGAGCTCAAGACTATAATCAATGTATGTTATCTACTCGACATGCATAGATCATTACACCCAACAAAGTACAGAAAATATGTAATTTTCCAGTGCTGGGACAAAATATTCACAAAATACATAAAATTGATAACTATCCAAGATATACAAAAGAACTCATACAACTCAAAAAGAAAAAAAACCAAGTTTTAAAAAACTGGGAAAAACATTTCAACACACACTTCCTAAAGATATGTGAATGGCCATTAAGTCTATGAAAAAGTACTCTATATCACCAATCATCAAGGAAATGTATGTTAAAACCTTATCGAAATACTATAACACACCCACCAGAATGACTCAAATTAAAGACTCAACACTTAATGTTAGCAGAATATGAAGCAAATGGAATTCTCATATACTGTTGATGCAAGTGTAAAATTTTTACTTAATGAAGAAGTCTGGTAATTGGTCATAAAACTAAACATATATACCTGCCTATGATCTGACAATTCCACCCTAGGTATTTAAGAGGAATGAAAAACTGAGTCCACAAAAAGACTTATACATCAAAAGACTTTTAAGTCATATAAGGTTATAAAAGACAAAGATTATTATTATATACTAATAAAAGTTCAATACAGCAAGAAGATATAACAATTATAAACATTTTATAATACCTAATAACAGGTCATTAAAATATATGAAGCAAAAATTGACAGAATTGAAGAGATATTAACAGTTCTTCAATGATGTTGGAGACTTTAATACCCCACTCATAAAAGAGAACAACCAGACAGAAGCAAAGAAACGAGAACACAATAAACCAACTAGATTGAATATACATATACAGAACACTCTACCCAACAAGAAAATACACATTCTTCTCAAGGGCACACAGGACATGTTCCAGGAAAGGCCATATATTAAGGAAAAAATCAAGTCTCAAAAAATTTAAAAAGACAGATATACAAAGAATATTCTCTGATCTCAATGGGATGAAGTTAGAAATTACAAAAAAGGAAAACTAAGGATGTCTGGGTAGCTCAGCTGGTTAAGCACCTGACTCTTGCTTTTGGCTCAGGTCATAATCTCAGGGTTGTAAGATTGAGCCCCACATTTCTCTCTCCCTCCCCATTTTCATTAAAAAAAAAAAAAAAAAAGGAAAACTACAAAATTCACAAAGTTGTGGAAATTAAACAACCTACTTCTCAAGAACCAATGGATTGAAAAAGAAATCACAAAGGAAATTAGAAATACCTAGTTGAATGAAAACAAAAATAGAATATACCAAAACTTACGGGGTCAAGTAAAAGAAGCGCTCAGGAGGAAATTTATAGCTATGGACCCACAAAAAAGAGATTCTCAAATCAGCAACCTAACTTTACAATTTAAGGAACTAGAAAAAGAACAAACTAAACCCAAATTTAACAGAAGGAAGGAAAAAATAAAGATTAAAGCAGAGATAAAACAGAGTAGAAAAACAGGGGAAAAAAATCAATGAAATAAAAAGTTGGTTCTTCAAAAAAATCAACAAAACTGACAAACCTTTAACTAGATGGCCTAAGGAAAAAAGATTACTAAACTCAGAAATTAACAAGGGCACATTACTATTGACTCTAAAATAAAAAGGATTTTAAGAGAGTACTATGAACCACTATACACCAATTAATTAGATGAAAAGGGCAAATTCTGAAAAATATAAAACCTACCAAGACTAAATTAGCCATGAAGAAATAGAAAATGTGAATAGTATCACTATAAGTAGTAAGTAGATTGAATCAGTAATCAAAAGTTTCCCAATAAAGCAAAGCCCTGGACCCAACGGGCTCTTAAAATTCAAAAAAAAAAAAAAAAAAAAAAATCAACAATAAGAAAATATACAACCTGATTTTTTTTTTAAGAAAATTTTTTGAATTTTAAGTGGCTTCACATCCAATGAGAGGCTTGAACTCACAACCCTGAGATCAAGAGTCACATGCTCTACCTACTGGGCCAGTAAGGTGCCCCCACACAACCTAATTTAAAAATGGACCTAACAGGGACGCCTGGGTGGCTCAGCAGTTTGGCGGCTGCCTTCGGCCCAGGGAGTGATTCTGGGGTCCTGGGATCAAGTCCCACATTGGGCTCCCTGCATGGAGCCTTCTTCTCCCTCTGCCTGTGTCTCTGCCCCGCTCTCTCTCTGTCTCTCCTGAATAAATAAATAAAACCTTAAAAAAAAAAAAAAATGGCCTAACACCCTGACACCTTACCAAGGAAAACATACAGATGGGAAATTAGATATATAAAGATGGTTCACATCATGATTATCAGGGAAATATAAATTAAAACAATTAGATACAATACTAGACACAATTAGAATGGCCAAAATCTGAAACACCAATAGTATCCTTTGGTACCAATGAGCATACAGAGCAACAAGAACTCTCATCATTCACTGCTGGTAGAAATGCGAAATGGTACAGCCCTTTTGGAAGATAGTTCGGTGGTTTCTTATAAAATTAAACATACTTTACAATACAGTCCAACAATGGCACTCCTTAGTATTTACTCAAAGGAAGTGAAAATATATCCACACAAAAACCTCCACACAATTTGTTTTTTTCAAGGCAGTGAAAATACTCTGTATGATGATGGGTACTTAGCATACATTTGACTAAACACATAGAATGTATGGTACTAAGAGTGAATCTTAATGTACACTATGGTGATTATGTTACATCAATGTAGGTGGATCAGTTTTGTTTTGTTTTTTTTTTTAAGATTTTACTTATTTATTCATGAGACACAGAGAGAGAGAGAGAAAGGCAGAGACATAGGCAGAGAGAGAAGCAGGCTCCATGCAGGGAGCCCGATGTGAGACTCAATCCTGGGACTCCAGGATCACACCTTGGGCCGAAGGCAGATGCTCAACCACTGAGCCACCCAGGGATCCCTGGTTGATCAGTTCTATTCTGGTAGAGGATACTGGTAATGAGGGAGGCTATGCATGTGTGAGGAAAAGGATAAGAGATCTTTCTGTACTTTCAATTTTGCTGTGAACCTAACACTGCTCTAGAAAAATAAAATCTTTTTAAAAAATATTTTAAAATATCTCTATGTGGGGCGCCTGGGCGGCTCAGTCAGTTAAATATCTGCCTTTGGGCTCAGGTCATGATCTCAGGGTCCTGGGATCAAGCCCTGCATTGGTCTCCTTGCTCACCAGGGAGTCCGCTTCTCCCTTTCTCTCTCTGCCCCCATCCTGTTTGTGCTCTCTCCCATGCACACGCTCTCTCACTCTTTTGTTCTCTCTCTCTCTCTAAAAAATAAATAAAATCTTCTAAAACACGAAATAAATAAAATAAATATCTCTACTTAATATCTTCATCTCAATTCCTTCAGATGAAACTGTTCAGGTTTATAAAGTATTGCAATTTCACTTCTCAACAGGAAGTATATGCATGTAAATATATTTAAGTTTTTATTTATTTATTTAAATAATCTCCACACTCAATATGGGGCTTGAACTCATGACCCTGAGATCAAGAGTTGCATGCTCTTCTGACTGAACCAGCCACACATGCCTATATATAAATCTTTTACTTGCTTATGGTGGTATATTTTTAAACAATGAAAAAGTTAACCTACTTTCCCCCATCCGTATGTTTTACACCAAAAGATGTCTTCTTGGGGATCCTTGGGTGGCTCAGTGGTTTAGCGCCTGCTTTCAGCCCAGGGCGTGATCCTGGAGTTCCGGGATCGAGTCCCACATCGGGCTCCCTGCCTGGAGCCTGCTTCTCCCTCTGCCTGTATCTCTGCCTCTCTTCTGTGTGTCTCTCATGAATAAATAAATAAAATCTTAAAAAATAAAAAAAGTAGCACCATAAAATTTTAAAAAATAAATGACACTATCCTCATTTTAAAAATTAAATGGCGGGATCCCTAGGTGGCTCAGTGGTTTAGCGCCTCCCTTTGGTCCAGGGCATGATCCTGGAGTCCTGGTATCGAGTCCCACATCAGGCTCCCTGCATGGAGCCTGCTTCTTCCTCTGCCTGTGTCTCTGCCTCTCTCTCTCTGTATCTCTCATGAATAAATAATAAAATCTTTAAATTAATTAATTAATTAATTAATAAACAAACAAATAAATAAATAAAAATAAAAATTAAATGGCATATAAAAACTATGTGTTATAGATATATGTAGGATGAATAATTATCTCATTTCGCCTTGGACTATGGGATTTCTAGGACATGGGACTTTTACCAGTAAAGCTGGGAGAATCTTGGAGCTCCTGCGTAGCTTAGTCAGTTCAGCATCTGCCTTTGGCTAAGATCATGATCCCAGAATCTTGGGATCAGGCCCCACATCAGGCTCCTGCTCAGTGGGGAGTCTCCTTCTCCCTCTGTCCCTTCCGCTGCTCATGCTTGTGTTTTCTTGCTCTCTTGAGAGAAGAGCCAAAATACTAAATAACTAAAACCAGGTATGAGTGGGAACATTACAACCAACCTACAGAAATAAAAAGGGTTATATGACATTTCTATGCACAACTGTATACCAATAAATTAGATAACCTAGATGAAACAAATTCCTAGAACCCACAAATAAAGTAACTTAAGAAAATAAAAAATAGGGACACCTGGATGGCTCAGTCGGTTAAGCGTCTGTCCTTGACTCAAATTATAATCCCAGGGTCCTGGGATTGAGCTCCATGACAGACTCTCTGCTTAGTGGGGAGCCTGTTTCTCCCTTTCCCTCTGCATGTGCTCTCTTGCTCTCTGTCAAATAATAAAATCTTTAAAAAGGAAAATAAAAAATAGCAACAGACCTCTAACAAGTTAACACTGAACGAGCAATAAAAAACAAAGTCTATAACCAGATGCCTTCACTGTGAATTCTAGCAAACATTTAAAGAAGAATTAACACAATTCTTCACCAACTCTTCCAAAAAATAAAAGAACACTTCCTAACTCAATGAGGCCAGTATTAGCCTGATACAAACACTAGACCAAGAAAATCATAAGTAAATTACAGTATCTCTTATGAATACAGATGTAGTCAAAGTACAATCAAACCAAAAACAACAGCCTATATAAAAGGATTATAAACCATGACAAAGTGGAATTTATCCCAGAAATGCAAGAGTGGTTCAATATAACAATATCAATAATGTAATTTACTACATTAACAGAACCAAGGAGAAAAACCATATGATCATCTTAATCGATATCAAAAAGGTATATAACAGAGTACAAAAAAAAAAAGAGTACAACAAACTTTCATGAAAAAAACACTCAAAAAATTACAAATAGAAAGATCTTCAATATGATAAAGATTATTTACGAAAACCCCACAGATAACATTATTCTCAATGATGAAAAATGGAAAAAAGCTTTCTATTTAAGATCCGGAACAAGGATGCTCACTTTCATCACTGCCATCAAAGTTCTAATTAGAACAAACATAATAAAAACAAATAAAAAGCATCCAAATTAGAAAGGAAGAAATAAAACAATTTTTTATACTTTTTTTTTTAAAGGTTAATCTTTTTTTTTCTTTGAGGGAGACAAAGAGAGAGAGGGAGCACACAGAGGGAGAGCAAGAGGGAGAAGCAGACTTCTTGCTGAGCAGAGTGTCTGACGTGGGGCTTGAGGTTATCAGGACCCTGAGGTCATGACTTGAGCCAAAGGTAGACACTTAACCAATTGAGCCACCCAGGTGCCCCAAGTGACATGATCTTATATACAGAATTCCAAAGTATCCACATGAAAGATACTAGAGCTAATAAATTTAGCAAAACTAGAGTAAAAATCAATTCACATAAATCACTTGTTTCTATATACCAGAAATGAACAATCTCTTTAAGAGGGAATTAAAAAAGTAAATCCATTTACAATAGCAGCTAAAATAACATACTAATGACTAAATTTAAGCAATGAAGTACAACTGTACACTGAAAACTATAAAACATTGCTGACAAAATTAAAGACCTAAATAAAAGTTTAGAAGAACATCTTGTGTTCACAGTTAAGACTTAGTAAGATGCCATACTACCAAGCATAATCTATGGATTTAAATAATCCCTAACAAAGTTCCAACAGCAGAAAGGAAAAGCCGATTCCCAAATCTATATGGAATTCCAAGGACCCCCACATAGCTAAAACTATCCTTAAAAAGATTAATAAAGTTATCCCTGATCTCAAACTTACTACAAAGCTACAGTAATCAAAACAGTATTATACTAACATAAAGATGGATATGTCAACAAATGGAAAAGAACTGAGAGTTCAGAAGTAAACCCATACGATATGGTCAATTGATTCCACAAAGATGTTAAGATAATTCAACAGGGAAAGAATAGTCTCTTCAATAGAGAGCACTGGAACAAATGAATTTCCACATACAAAAGAATGAAATTGGACCTTTACCCCATTAATATATGCAAAAATTAACTCAAAGTGAATCAATGACCTGTAAATAAGAGCTAAGAGCATAAAACCCTTAAAAGAAAACATAAAAGTAAATCTTCATGACCTTGGATTTAGCAATGGATTCTTAGATATAACACCTAGAGCATAAGTAACAATGACCAAAAATAGACCAATTGGATTTAATCCAAATTTAAAACTTTTGTACATCAAAGGACATTATCAAGAAAGTGAAAAGATAAACTACAGAACAGAAGAAAATATTTGCAATTCATGTATCTGGTTAAGGATTTAATATTAAGAATACGTAAAGAACCCTTACAACTCCACAACAAAAAGACAACCCAAATTTTAAAATGGGCAAACTATTTGAATAGACATTTCTCCAAAGAAGATATACAAATGACTAATAAACACATGAAAAGATGCTGAACATTTTTAGTAATAGGAAAATACAAATCAAAACATCAAGTTACTACTTCACAACGAGTAGGATGGCTATAATCAAAGTAATAAAAAAATAACAGGCATTTGTGAGGATATGGAATAATCCGAATTCTGGTAAATTGCTGATGGGAATGGAAACAGGGTACAAGCACTATGGTACAGTTTGTCAGTTCCTCAAAAAGTTAAACCTAAAATCACAATGTGATCTAGTATTTTTCACTCCTAGGTACACACTCAAATTTGAAAACAGTGACTGAAACAGATATTTGTACACCAGTGTTCATTATAGCATTTATTCACAATAGTCAAAAGGTGGACACAATCTAGTGTCCATCAACAAATGAATGGATAAACAAACCATGGTATATTTATACAATGGGGTATTATTCAGCTATAAAAAGGAATGAAGTACTGATACATGCTACAGCATGGTTGACCTGTGAGGTGTTAAGCTATACAGTATCCTAAGCGATATAAGCTAGTCACAAAAGTACAAATATTGTATGATTCCATTCATATGAAATATCTACAATAGGCAAATTCATAGAAAAAAGTAGATCAGAGATTAGGTAGAGGGAGAAGAAGTTATTGCAAATAAATACAGAGCTTATTGTTTGGGGTGATAAAAAAAAGTTTTGAAAATAGTGGTAATGGTTGTACAACATTGTGAGCGTAATTAACACCACAAATTGTACATTTAAAAATGATTAAAATGGTAAATTTGAGGATTCTTTTAGCACAACACACACACATATACACACAAGAAAAAAGACTTTGGTACATAGCTTCTGTCAAACAATAATCCTAGAATTCCTCAACACTAAAATTGACTACGTATGAGACTTTACAGAAGTCAGTGTTCTATAAAAATTTAATTCTATAGTAATGCAAGTCATTAGACTCCTCAAACTACTGTGCTAAAATGCCAAACCACATGTAAGTTAAAGCAAAATAAAAATCTTTCCCATTTTTTCAATAATCCAAGAAGCTCAATAAATAAAACTATCTACTTTCATATTATATACATACATCTATGCAGGTGATTATAAAACGGACTACTGCCTATGTTTCTTTATATTATTGTTTTTTACTCGCCAGGACTAAATATTAAGTAAATGCTGGTCACTGACATTAAGCCTTTAACACTTACAAAATACACTGCTCCAAAGCTTCCATGGCCAATTTCTCTGAGATCTGTAAAGAGCTTCTCTGGATCTTCTTTGAAGAAGAGCTCTGCAATTTCAGGGTCCTTCAGGCTGCCCGCTCGGTTAGTTGATGGCATCCTGCTGGGCAATCAGTTCTCTGATTCTAATTTTATACTGCTATCCCAATCCTTGGTTCATCTGTATGAATGAAGCCACACTGGCATAAACTACTGTAGAGAAATAAAAAAAGAAAAAAGTCAGGAAAAGCAAAAGCTACTACGAATAATTAGTATAAGATCATTTTCTGACAGCATATACAAAATTATCTCAGGTCTAGATTTTCACTGAGAAGGAAGTATGGTCTACTAGTATAGTAGTTCCTCATCTGGCTCATGATCACAATTACCTGTGGTACTTTAAAAAAAAAAAAGATTCTTAATATCCATAGTATACAAGTAAATAGTGTATGTATACTTTAAAAAGTAAACAAATCTTTATATCATAGAAGCCTTTCTATGTCAATACTTCAAGATTTACCTAATCCAGATACAGCGCACGCATCAGAAGAGATAACACATAGCTATCAAAAATCTGCATTAACAACTTAAGATGTACCAATAGTATGTCTTTGACACCAGGAAGATTCTCATCTATTAATGATATTCAAATATAAGAAAATACACAAAATATTTCAGTAAGTTATGTTTCTTTTCCTTTCAGATACCATTTGCCAGTATTTAATCAACTCTAATACAGACAGTCCAAAGAAAACTACAATGGAAGAAATAATGATTTTCACACAGACAACTGTTTCCCCATAAACCTGATTCACATTAAAATATGGCCTTTATCAAATCTGCATCATTAGATAAGTAGATACTACAGATAACCAGTAAACTCCCTGGTGTTCTGGTATCAGTTCCTTTGTATCAGATTACTGGTTTTTAAAAATAGCTGTCGTAACTGAGAGGCTTTAGAACCTGGGTTCTGGAAAAACTGCCTGGACATGAATCCTGTCAACACTATTTACAAACTGTGAGCTCAGGTAGCCTCATTTTCCTAATCTGTACAATGAAAATAATCTATTTTCGAGAATGGGCTAGCACACTCCAGAAAATCAGAGAAATAAATAATGGGGGAACTGAACATTTACACTATCTAATACTAAAAGATAACTATGGCATCATTAGAATACTTGAAAATAGGACAAGCAACACACTCAAATATGGCTGTCTTGGAATTTAGCATACAACGAAAGGAGAAAAAAATAAATGTTGAGAAAATTGAGAATCCATTTAGAAAAAGAAATATAGGGCAGCCCAGGTGGCTCAGCAGTTTAGCGCCGCCTTCAGCCCAGGGCGTGATCCTGGAGACCCGGGATTGAGTCCCGCGTCAAGCTCCCCGCGTGGAGCCTGCTTCTCCCTCTGTCTGTGTCTCTGCCTCTCTCTCTGTCTCTCATGAATAAATAAATAAAATCTTAAAAAATATATACATAAAAATTATTACACTCACATATCTTATCTAAACATTACTGCTAAGTGGCTTCAGAGGCATCCCAAATAAATGAGGAAAAACTGCCTAAGTGATGCTTGGACACTCCAATAACTATTTGGCAAAAAATAAAATGAGAACTGTTCCTCAAAATGAACACCATAATTACATATGGGTCAGAAATAGAAATTTAAAAAATAAAACTCGGCGACTGGCTGGGTCATTCAGAAGAGCATGTGATTCTTGATCTTGGAGTCATGAGTTTGAGCCCCTCACTGGGTGTGGAAATTACTTAAATAAGATTTTAAGGAACACCTGGGTGGCTCAGTGGTTGGGCATTTGTCTTCAGCTCAGGGCGTAATCCTGGAGTCCCGGGATTGAGTCCCGCATCAGGCTCCCTGCATGAAGTCTGCTTCTCCCTCTGCCTGTTTCTCTGCCTCTCTCTCTCTCTCTCTCATGAATAAATAAATCTTTAAAAAATAAATAAATAAAATAAAATTTAAAAAGTGAAACTACAAATAAAAGAAGTTCCTCCATAATCAGGGATAGAGGAAACTTTATGATCCAAATCCAAAACAATAATAACAAAGAATGATACATATTTAACAATATTAAAAAAAAAAAAAACTTGGAAAGAGTGGTCATGGAAAAAGACACTCCAAACAAAAAGAAAGAAAAAAAAAAGATAAACTTGGGGAAAAAAAGCTTGAAACTTAGGTTTACAAAGGGTTAATAACACTAATATATAGAGTTAAAAAAAAAAAGGAAAGAAAAAAACCAACAATCTGATATCCTTAATATCCAAAATGTTCCAAAAAACAGCAGAGAAAAAATACAGCAGATATGTGAGTTCACAGAAAAAAGACTATCTTGAATTAAATTAAAAACTTTAAAAAATTAAATGGCTTAAATCTGAACAACCATTAAGGCAGCCCTGGTGGCTCAGCGGTTTAGCGCTGCCTTCTGCCCAGGGCATGATCCTGGAGACCCGGGATCTAGTCCCACATCGGGCTCCCTGCTTGGAGCCTGCTTCTCCCTTTGCCTGTGTCTCTGCCTCTCTCTCTCTCTCTCTCTCTCTGTATCTCTCATGAATAAATAAATAAAATCTTTAAAAAATAAAATTAACTATTAAATATACGAAAATATGTTCCAAATCACTTCAAGTAAGAGAACTATAAATTAAAACTATACTAAGATTTCATTTGTATCTATCAGAAACGCAAAAATTCACCACATGCTGATGGTACGGTAGAAGGGAAATACGTATGCACTCATCCATTAATAGCGGTAATGATAAAACAGTGCAAACCCTAAGGAGAAAAATCTAGCCAAAACATATATGCACTTATCATTTCACACAAAAATACCACTTTAAGGAATCCATGCCAAAGATACTTACAGAGAATATAAGAAATGATAAAGGCACAAGGTCAGAACTGGAAATCATTATATCGCTAATGGGAGTATAAAACAGTACAACCATTTTGGAAAACTGTTTAGCAGATGCTTATCAAGAAAAATAAATATTTACTATATGAAGGAGCAATTCCTGAACTAATCATTTATTCAAAGAAAAGAAAACACAGGTACACAAAAACTTGCACATAATAGTTTTATTCGTAACAGTCCAAAACTGCAAATACAAATGCCTCTCAACAAGTAAATGTATAATAGAATTGTGGCATATTTACACAATGAAATACTATTCACAGCAATAAACAGGAATAAACTACTGACACATGAAGAAACACACATGAATATCAAAAACATTCCGTTCACTCAGCAAAAGAAGCCAAAAACAAAAGAGTACGTACTTAATGATTCCCCTGATAAATTCTCATATAGGCAAAATTAGTCTCAAGTAATATATCCAATGTTACTTAGGGTGGGTATGGAGGACAAAAGGGCCCAAAGGAGTTTCTAGGGATAACAGAATACTAGTGTATACACTTGTATTATGTACTATATTATGTTATTCAGTTGTAAAACTCTAATTGAACACTTAAAATGGATGCATTTCACTATGTGTAAATTATACTTCAATTAACAACTTTAAAAAATTAAATGGCTTAAATCTAAGTGCAATATACACATGTATAAAAATCTAAGTACCATATACACACTCTCTTACGTGTGCACTCTCTATATAGTGCAAATTTATGAACAAGGTATAGAAGGATATGTATTGAAATATTAATATTTTCTTGGATAAAGCAGAACCATAAAAAGCATTATTGCTGGCCTACACATCTGTATTATCTGAATTTTTATAGCAATTGCTTTTATAATTTTAAGAAATTTACATTGCATTTTAAATTTGAGGGAAATAAAATAGAACATTTTTAGAACTAGAAGAATACATACTCTGACTATGGAGAACATCCAAAAAAGGCTATTAGCATTTTTTTTTAATTCACAAAGGACTAATGCATTTTACAATTTTGTATGTCAAAAAAATTTGAGTCAATCACAAAAACTGAAACATTCAGAGCAAACACAATTAAGGAGGCATATTCCTTAAATATATAAATATTATTCAAATCACTAGAAAGTAGCTAATTCATCAACATATAAATAAACGGCCAAAGGATATACATCAGCATTCCATAAACAGGTAATATAAATTACTGGCGAGAGAAGTTAAAACTTGATGGGTACAGCCATGAGTTTTAGATTATATTTCCCTTCTTTAATTCCTGGCTTTGACCTCTTATAGCCTGAATTACAGAACTATGTTCAGGGTGCTGACAAGAAAACCCTTGAAGAAATCAAATCCCCTCTTTCCATCCAAAGGACCAGAAAAAGGAGATCTAAAGACTGGGAGGGGGAAAGCCATTATTTTCTCTTTTGTCTCCTCAGTCACAGAACTGCACTGCCCTAGGAACAGAAAAACAAACAACAACAACAACAAAACATAAGAAAGCCTATCTCTTTGGCCAGAAAAATTGGAAAACAGGGTTCTTGTTGACCCAAAAAGTATGAAGGGGATTCCCATTATTTTCTTAAACTCCTCTTTCCTTTCCCCACTTCACTTAAGGGTAGCCCCATTATGAAGACTTGTACAAAGCACAGGTCTTAATGCTCAGGGAAAAACTTGTCTTTCTGATCAGAAGAACAGGGAAATAGCCACTGGAAACTGAAGAGTATGGAGGAAAATCGTGGACAAGAGAGAGATGGAAAAGAGATCTCTAATTCTTTTCTTTTGGTATAAGCCAAAACAAATACTGATTTGCACTTGTGTAGACTCAAGTGAAATGAAGGCTACACTAAAGACAATTAATCTATAATATAAACCACTGCCAAGTCTCATACTATCACTGAAAGGCATAGCTCAGGGCAAATCCAAAGAGCACAGCAAAGGTTTTGAAAATAGAACTGAGGGATGCCTGGTTGGCTCAGTGGTTGTGTCTGCCTTCGGCTCAGGTAGTGATCCTGGGGTCCTGGGATCGAGTTCTGAATCAGGCTCCCTGCAGGGAGCCTGCTTCCCCCTCTGCCTATGTCTCTGTGTCTCTCATGAATAAATTTTTTTTAAATCTTAAAAAAAAAAAAAAAAGAAAAGAAAACAGAATTGATACTGGAACCACCACCTATAGAAAGTGAGATAGAACTTCCCATTTAAACCAGTTGGTGTCTACTGAAAATGAAAACAAATCAACATTCTCTAGAGCATATTAATAGGACTCAGAAATGACAACATAATATTCACAGTGTCCAAGA